>NC_062222.1:22653595-23278595 GCF_902686445.1 Sciurus carolinensis | reverse complement strand
AACCAATTCAAGGTTCAATAGACTAGTAAGTTCCCACGACCCTTCTGTGGCTTTATTAAAAAGATCCTGGGATGCCAGGTTGATTACAAAAGTGGGTGGGTGTGCCACCGAGCCAAGCCCAAGGAATTTTGCAATTTTCAATGCAAGTGTTGGATATCTGCAAATGATCTAAAATCTGAGAAATAGAGCTACAATATAGAGAAATTGTGACTTGGAGGATCCTTTCTGCCTAATAAATATTGGACCCAAGACTATTTGTAAATCTAGCCCTTGGAGAGGGCAGTTAGAACACGGTTCTGTTTTGTAGATTCTCCATGGACACACACAGCAAGGTGAGGTAAGCACAGCAGACTACATCAGGACTTCATCTCACCCAGCCACCTCTCTGGTGGATTTGGGACGTTGAGAAAGGGTCCTTAATGTGTAACTGCTGTGGGATTGGGAAATGTCTGTAAAATAAAGACTTTAAGGCAGAGTTATGCAGATGGTGTGTATTTTCAGCTTATTGGATATCAATTTTCCCTGATTGGGTCTATAGGAAAATGCACACTTGTATTGAAATGATTTTGATTTAGCTTGGGTATTTTGGTATAACCAGCTGTTACACTGAGGAAGGTTGAATATCACTGTCATAAAAATTATATACATACACACATTGTCTGGTCAGCTGCACCATATATTCACTATAGAAAAAGGAGCACAGATATGTTCCCACTGGTACCCAGAGATAACCTGGAGTACAAATGAGATCCCTTCAGACTCCAGCTGTAGGTTGGTCTTCCCTGAATCCCCCAGACAGGAGCCAAAATAAACATTCAGGTACACTTGGCTAATTATCTTTCCAGGATGCCCTTGCCAAGTTCTAGTTTTATTTAATTTATTTATATTTTAAAAATTTCTTTTAGATGTTGATAGAACTTTATTTTCATTCATTTATTTATATGTGGTGCTGAGAATGGAACCCAGTGCCTCACACAAGCTAGGCAAGCGCTCTCCCACGGAGCCACAACCCCAGCCCCTAAGTTCTAGTTTTAAATGGCACTCTTCTACCTGTGGGATAAACAGACTGTGTTCTTGTCCTTAAGCCTAAAATATAGACAGAGCATATGGGACTCAGATGAAATCACCACCCTGAATGAACAGGCCCCGCAGACAGTGACTGAAGAAGACTCTTGCCAAGACTGCCATTTCCTTTCCTCCTACCTATTTTGGGACCTTGATCCAGCACTTGTCTTTGTTTCATGCACACATGATCTTTTCCTTTCACTGGCTCCAATTCTTCTGTTTTAAATACACTGAAGTTGTTATTCCCTTGAAGAAAATCTTCCCCTTGAACCCCACTCTTTCCTCAGGCTGTCCCTGGACTTCTCAGGAGCGATGGCTGTCACACTTCCCGGGGGAGTGGCCTGGGCTGGCTCCCTGTACTCCCCCACCCTGCCCGGTAACCTCGTTACTTCTTTTATTGGTTTCTAGCTTTGCAAATGACCCAGACCTTTCTCTGGCAGTTACTCAGGAGGGGCATGTTCTCTTATGAGTGATTGCAGTTGATTTCTGATCTGAGGAATGTTTGGAGACACTAAGAAACTCCAAAGCTATATTCCAAAGGGTCTGAAATGAAGTTCCAAGAGGGATCAGATTGTTGGGCAGAAAAGCCACCCTTCCACAGCCGCTGGGACTGAGGCTGAGGGGAAGAAGTTTGGATTGCCAATTAGGAGAGAGATCCCCTACGTTTTATGATGCCCCAGATAAAGAAATTAAAAGGGTGATTTCAAATATGAACCCCAATTTAGTAATCAGAAGACTCTAACATGATCAGTGTAAGGAATTCCGTCATTAATGTTCAGCAGTGAATTAGATGTGTGCTATCCTTGGTCATGGTCATTGGAAGCTGAACTTGAGCCAAGGATTGGAGTGTGAGTGGTTTGTTAAGGCACAGTTCCCAGAAGGAACCACTAAGGGGGTAGAAGAAGCAGGCTGGGAAAAGAGAAGAAGCTGAAATGAGATCTCAGGCGATGTGCCAGACTCAGCCTGATCTCCTGGGGGCGTGGTATTATCCAACCTTGAGGTGTGACAGCTGGGCACCTGCATTCCCACCCCATCAAGTCATTGACTACAGGTCACGGTGGAAGTGGAGGAGGATGCAGAATTCCCAGGCACTCCTCCTTACAGGATAGGGGCTCCAGTGTCCAGGGGCAGGCACTGAAAGCTACAGGTGCAAGTCGTTGCAACTGGGGATGAGCCAACGCTGTGTGTCACTCCAGGGCAACAGTTCCAGGTAAGGTGAGGCGATTGCAAGGCACCCAGCACCTGAAATCTTTATTAATGGACCAACCCAGGCCTAGGGTGGCTATTCTGGAGACAGCTTGGCAGTTCCTAGTGATACTAATTATGTACAAGTCCTGTGATCCAGCAGCTGTCCTACTCCTCCTTAAATGTCCTAGAGAAATCACAGATGTTCCCATAGACGCTTATACAGAGAGGTACAGTATAGTCTTATTTATGGTTGCAAAGGACTGGGTAAGTTAAATGTAAGATTATCTATCTATTCATCCATCCATCTATCATCTGGTAGGCCCTCTATATTTATGGGTTCCTCAGATTCAACTAACCATGAATTGAAAATACTTGAAAAAAATTGCATTTATACTGAACATCTATAGACATTTTTTCTTATCATTCCCAAATAATATGGCACAGTGACTATGTATTTATACAGCATTTACATCATATTAGGTATTATAAGTAATCCAGAGTTGATTAAAGTATAAAGGAAAATGTGTATAGGTAATGTACTGTGGTATTTTAGATAAGGGATTGAGCACCTGGATTTGGATATTTGAGGGGATTCTGGAACCACTCCCCTTTGCATGTGGAGGGATGACCATATATTCTCATATTTAGGATTCCCCCCTTACATACATCATTCATTATTATTCCATAAGAACTTTAAATATATTACAAATATACTTAATATATTCTTTTTATAATGTGTGGAAGATTATTTTTATTTTTTATTTTTTAATCTTTTTTTATTTGTTGATGACCTTTATTTTTATTTATTTATTTATTTACACTTGGTGCTGAGAATGGAACTCAGTGCCTCACACATGCTGGGTGAGCACTCTCCCTCTGAACCACAACCCCAGCCCAAGGATTATTTTTAAAGAAAATAAAAACTGAAGAATTAGCTGAATTAAAAATGTCAAAATGGAACAGAAATAAGAAGTAGCAGGATATATGGACAATTTCTTCCAAGATGAAGAAAGGAGTGACAAGGCATTTCCCCATTTCCCTCCTTTCTTTGGGAAGACCCCACCTCCACCCTGACCAGTTCCAGGGGTTGGCTCTGCTAGGCCTAAGTTGGTCAGCAGAGTTCCATCCTTCTCAGTGGGCCTTGGCGAGAATAGGGCAGTAACATGAACCTACCTCCACTAGTTTTTGTAACAGAGAAAAAATGGACAATGGACCTGGAAGATCAGTTTTGCATTATGTACAAGTGTACATAATGAAGCCTACAAGAGAACACATTCCCTTCACCTGCTCACATTTAGAATGTTTTGCCATTTTTGGATATTAAAAAGCCTAAGAACTTTACTGAAGTTAATCCTAATAGTTGTACTTTGAGAGAAATAGTTAATAGTTCGTGGAGAAATAGCTGTATTCTGGAAAATATGTGTGTAAATGGAATGGGTCAGGGCTGTGCCCTCGAGGTGCCTGTGACGTGGCTGACAACGTGATACTGTATGTTGAGGCATGACTGCCATCTGGGACAAATCTCATTACACAACACCAAATATACAATCGTAGCTCCCTCCTCTGAATGAAATTAAAATAAACAGTGATCAGTTCCATGTAGATCAACTAGATAAGAGGACTGTGGTTTAGAAGTAAAAAAGAAAAATTTGTGAAATTCTCTACATTTCCCTAGGAAGATTCCACAACTCCTCTGTTTATATTTGGAGCTGGCATTGCTGTTCCTAATTTATTATCTCCCAGGAAGACACAGTTGACAGATTCTACTGAATATAATTGAGGTTAAAACCTGAGGAAACCAGGAGGTATTAGGAGTTCTGGCTTCACCAATTCAGAAGTGAAAAGACCAGCATGCTTCTTGGGGAGATCAGCTTTGCAGTTATCTTCAGTTTTTGATTCCTCTCTCCTTTCAGTTTTAGAAACAAAAAGTCAGAGAGTTCCAGTGGTGACCAAATATAGACCCTGGGCTGTCTTGATTCTACTTAGAGGAAAGTGTGACAGAAGCTTCACAAATGGAGGATTATTTTTAAAACCTCTGGGAGTTTTCAATATGAAGG
This sequence comes from Sciurus carolinensis, assembly GCF_902686445.1. Classification (NCBI taxonomy): domain Eukaryota; kingdom Metazoa; phylum Chordata; class Mammalia; order Rodentia; family Sciuridae; genus Sciurus; species Sciurus carolinensis. Next base: position 23,274,285 of record NC_062222.1, on the reverse strand, counting down.
CCCCTCTTGAGTTTCAGAAACAACCAACTGCTTATGGTAGACTTGTGCTCTGATTTAACTTTGCTTCTTTGAAGTATGAGGTAAAATCAATAAAGACAGCACAGTACTAGATTATTTCACAAAAAAAGAAATGGCAGACTCAATCACAAGCCTAGAGGGGTTTGGGAAGACCAGCAGTGCAGTCACTCCACATACAGTTATCATGCTACATCAGGAACTGCTAATCCTGTTGAAATCAATGGGGGGAATAGCTTAGTCTAATTTACATATTTTTCTTCCGATTTCCTGGATTTAATCTCCAGCTTATTTCATTATACTAAGAATTTTAAATTTATTGGGAAGTTTGGTTATTTGCTTGTTTGTTTATTTATTTATTTATTTATGGTGCTGGGAATTGAATTCAGGGCCTCACAAGTTAGGCAAGGCTTGACCACAGAGCTACACCCACAGCCCCTGGGTAGATTTATTTTCAAATGGAAAATAACATTTAGTGACTTAAATAAACCTCACAATGCAGACACAACACCATATTGTTTATTATTATGCCATTCTCCTAGCAATGATATAATATTTATACAAAATAAGAGTTGTAGATAATAAGACCTCACACTTTGTTCACTGATGTTCACCAGTTAAAAATGAAAGAATTCTTGCTGTTCTTTCCTCTCTCTGTGCCTTTACCATCTGCCATGCTGACATCGCCTAAGTCTCTGCTAAGCACTTTACTGAATTTATTTGTAGATCTTATTTCATGTTCCCCCAAAATTAGCAGAGTGTAATATGATGGGTATTCACTAGATTTGTGTTAAGTGAAAAGGTCAATTAAGAGGAGAAGAGAGAGGGGAGGGAATGGTTGGATCAGTGGAACTGTCCCACCCAAAATTGTAATGGCAGACACCTGTCATTATAGACTATCAAAACCCACAGAATGCAGAGCCTGACTGTAAACTATGGACTTTTGTAACAGTATTGCTTCAATATTGGTTTATCCACAGTAGTAAACTCACCACACTAATAGAAGATGTAAATAACGGGGAGGTATGCCTGGAGAGAGGAGGAACGAGGGCACGTGGAATCTCTCTGCAGGTTGGGATGGGTTTCTCTGTAAACTTAAAACTGCTCCGTGCCAAACCACAACAATAAAAGATGAATTTGAGATAATTTAGGTGAGATGGTATTAGAATGTGTCTCTTTAAAGTAACAGAAAATGAAATTTAACCAGCAAAGACTTCCAGAAAGGTAAATGTGTTGCCTTGCTTACTCAAGCCATGGGAATGCAATAAGGAAAACTGGACCTGGAGACTAAATGCTCTTTATTATTTTTTTTAATCTATATTGTAAATGCCTCAATCACAGGGGTCTACAGCTCCCATGTTCAAACTTCCAGCCCTGCCGTGGTGGAATGCTGGTTAGGCTAGTTTAACCCTAATCACTTAGGTGGGAGGAATTGGAGGGAGAGAGGGACAAGAAAAGGGGGGAGGGAGAGACACTAATGGGAGATTGGAGTTTGACCATTGACAAGACTGGAAACAAGTAGGTATGATAGGAGCCTGCTGCACTTATCTGGCAAGAGATGCTGATGTGCAGATCCAGGAGATGGACATAGAGATGGAGAAGTGGAGAAGTGGAACAGTCCTGGGAATAGTCTTAAGTTGGGGCTTGCAGGATTTTTTGAGATGTTGGGTGTAAGGTATAAGAGAAAGGGATGTAGTACCCGTATTGAACCCAGGGACTCTTAACCACTGAGCCACATCCCCAGCTCTTTTTCATATTTTATTAGAGACGGGGTCTCACTGAGTTGCTTAGGGCCTTGCTAAGTTGCTGAGACTGGGTTTGAACTTGCAATCCTCCTGCCTCAGCCTTCCCAGTTGCTGGGATTACTGGTGTGCACCACCCAAAGTTTTTGTCTTGAATAATTCAAAGGATGGAGCTGTATTTAACTGAACAGAGGAATATTATTGTTGGCACAGGTTGGAACATAACAAGAACTTCATTTTGGAAATGTGGTCTATTAGCCATCTCATTGGAGATGTCAAATAAGCAGTTGGCTGTATGAGTGTCTTCCTCCAGGTATCCTCCACCTAACGTTATTTATTGCTGTAATTGTTTATTGTCCGATTCCTTACTCTGGAATGTAAGCTCTATGAGATCAGGGACTTGACCTGTTTGGTTCTCTACTCTATCCCTAGTATCTAGAAGAATGTCGGGTGCATAGCAGATGCTCAATAAAGTTTACTAGAAAGATGACTAAAGGAATGAATGAGACAGTTAAATGTTCAGTATAATAAAGTAGATGGACTAAGAAAACAGGAAGTTATGTTTGAAAGTAAAATTGCTTGCCTGGTTATTTGTAAGGAGAGATTTGCAATAGGCATTATGTATCAAACAGTTTCTAGGAAGAACAACTTAAAATGAACAGACACTGAAAAAACTTCTGTAAACCTTTATTTTATACTTATGGGTCCCTGCCAACTTAGGGCCTCAGCTCCTGGCTCATTTCTACAAAGTTGGAAAGATGTGGTAAAGGTAAAAATTGGAAATATTCCTACTAATAAACCACAGTTATTTACCAAACCATAAACAAAATGTACATTGAAGCCTGTGTAATTATTCAGAAATCTATAACTTTCTGAATTTATAAAATGCATTTTATATGTAAGAAACAAAGCATCTTTAAAAAGACAATTGTCTAAACAATATGGTGTGAGCCTATGATTTATATTACAGGCTTCCATCACTGCATATGACGCAAGAATGGAATAATGGAATTGGACTACTAACACACAATGGAGGAGTATTTGTTAGGCCCGCAATTCCAGCAACTGGAACCTGACATAGTTTACCTATAATTGTGTTAAAATACAATCCAAAAATTATCTTAGCTAATGTATCACCAGCAATCTACCTGGTGGTGTTTGATAGAGACATTAGGCTACTTTTCAAACTCATGACCACATTGAGTTGAGAATTAGGACAACCTAAAACTTCAACATGTAATGACTTTTGCTCTAGTTCATGAAACAATATGACCCCAAACACTGCTCTGCCAAACCAACCAAACAAATAAAACCCTATATTTTTAACCCATGGCTCATTTCCTCTCATGCTGCCTCCCATATTCCATTTGCAATGGTAATATGGTCACAAGATTTCTGAACACAGGAGGTACTTATATGTGACAACTGATGCGGGAGGGTTGTCATTATGAACTATCACCTAGATTCTGTTGGAGTATGGGCTTTGGCATGATGATAAGATCAGATTAAATCCATGTGTACCACCACAACATGCATATCTCTCTCTCTCTCTCTCACACACACACACACACACACACACACACACGAATACACTCCATAGAGACAATTACAGAAAAATTGACTAAAAGAAACGTACAGTTATTTATATACATATACATATATGTACATATACACACGTAGTGAAAGTGTTTCCGCTGTTACTCACAGTCTGTAAACATCTTGGAAGATGCCCAGCAAAAGTCACTGTGGGCCCTTTGAAATGGTGACCACTGGGGCGTGGGGGGGTGAGGTGAAGATTTAGCTTCCTTCTGGTAACCCAGTTCATGGTAGCAGTAACTATAGTTCACTGACATAGTACCCTTGCCTGGACACTTGCAAATTATGTTTCCTAACTGCAAAAAGGAATGACCAAAAAAGACTTATGACTAGGTAACATTTCAGGAGAAATGAAGAGAATTCAAGATGATGTGTGTGTCTATATACATGAATACAGAACAGAGACACACACGTGTATGTTGCTATTACCAAAATCTCAGTGAAAATTTCCAAGTCTTCTAAAAATATTCAATCTTTTTCTCCTAGCTGTGCTTTAGACATTTAAACATTGCACTGAAATTCTCAGACATAGCTTAATGACACATTTAAATTTTGGAACATGATTTTAACATTTAAAAAAACTTTAACGTGTTTTTTAACATTAAAAAAACATTGGGTTTGTGAAAAATAGATGTATTTGATCCCACCATTATTTTTGAATTTAACATAAAAATATGTTCAAGGTCTTCTGTAATAAAACACCATTAAAAAAGAAAATACAGGCTCTTAAACATTCTTTGAATAAGCAGCCATTAGACTATTATATGTAGTTATCAGTTATGTGCTTTATGTGCCTGAATTTCTTGCAGCTTTAGAATTCATGTTTCAAAAATAAAACTGTGAGAAACATTAACATAATTGCTCACCTGAATATTGTTATTTTTGTCTTTCCTTTTCTTTCTTTCTATTCTTTTCTTTCTTTTTTTTTTTTTTTTTACAGAATGCATGTCAATAGGCTCAAATAATCATTTCTAGGCTACCATGCAGTTAAGAAATACTGGCACTGAATGACATTTCAATAAAGATGACTTAAATCCATGCTATTTGGAAAAAAAATCACTTAAAAAAATAGAAAATCTAGTTATGTACTTGAAAATTCTTAATTTCATGCAAACTAGCAAATATCCTTCAGGTTTCATGTAATAGTCTCCATTCTCTTCCAACTCCCACCACCTTTTGGTGTTGGAGTAACATATGGAATATGTAACTTAGATAAATTAAAGAAGTGAGATTGATGGGCTTTGTGGATATAAATCAGTCCACCTTCCATGGCTTTGGAAAACATATGGAGAACACTTTTATCCCAGAGGGGGGGACTGAGTGAAGGAAGAAGGATCAGAGAAGAAACTTCTGGAGACACTGTGATCTTTTTTCTCCAATAGGATTCCAAGGAGTATCAGTTAATGTCTTTAAGATGGTTAGTTAATGCTGTCCTTATGGCTGCTCCTCTCTGTGTTGTGGTTGTTCTGGTCATGGTTCTTCCACTGGATGCTTGTTCCGTTCATGGGGACTGAAGTCATCAGGCTTTTGGACTGGTGACAGCAGCAACAGAGGCATGACTGGGAGAAGGAACAGAATGTAAATAACACGAAGCCACATACCCATTCTCAGCCTAACACAGAGGCTTTGGGAAACTACCGATAAGGAATCCATGTGTGTGCATGATTAAGGACAGTGAGACTGGAGAGTGATCTGAATATGGAGCCTGTCATCTCGAGGCAGAAGTTAAACTGTCCTGCCAGCGGAGAGAAAGAGATCTCTTGCTACTTGTTTCATTTCTACTCATCAAGTGCAAGAGGAAGGGAAGGCAGTGTTGGCCAAAAGGAGAGTCTCCACAGCACAGGCCAGGGAAGTAAGGCATGGGTGGGGAAGGGTAGAGAAGGGGCTTCAGGGTGCATTCCAAGTGGCTCTCAGCATTGGGTACCCCATGTGATATTCACTACAGCCCTAAGTGGTAGATGCTATTTCTCCCATTTTATAAATAAGGCTAGTAAGGCCAGAGAGGATAATAAGAAGCAGAACTTGAATTAGAACTTAGGACTCTAGATTGAATTCTTTCCCTTGGGTATGCTGTCTTTTTAGGAAGATCCATTAAAAAATGTGTTGAATTTCTGAGAATTTGTATCTTGATTTTTCCCTTTCCCTCTAATTAATATGTAAACTAATTAGCAAGTGATATAAACTTCAGTTTATAAAATGCATTAGTTGTGATTTGTGGGTTAGTCAATCCATTTTAGGCACAGCATTTTGTATCTTGTAAGCATTTTTGAGGAGACCTCAAAAATATGGCAGCTACAACTTCCATACCAAGTTTCACTCCATTTGTATGACTCTTTGGTTAATACGTATGTCTCCTTTTAGATTGCAAGTTCTCGGTGTGTGGGGGAGCAGTTGCTGTGCTTCCCCTCTCAACTTTAATAATCAACTCATAGTGAGCCTTTTCTGTTTGAAGAGGTTTACATATATTAACTCATTGAACCTTACTTATGAGATGCATACTGTGATCATCCAACTTTACAGACAGGGAAATTGAGGAAGCAATAGGGGCACCAACTGAACTTGGGTTAGATAATTGCTTGTACCTTGAGCTTCATGCTACTCTGCCTAATATGCCCCAATAGCTACAATTAAATATCCTGGTCAAAGATAAGAAAATCCCATCAGGCATAGGACTATACTAAAATCATTCCAGAATCTGGAAAAGTGACACATCAATAAAACATGCTTGGAGCTTCTGGCTTAGCTGGAAGGAAGCTTGAAAAACAGAAGGAAACTTATTTTAAATGAAATTACAGTAGCACAGATTTCCAGAGCAGTAAGCATTTACTGGACTTGAAAAAGTCATTACTATATTCACTATTAAATAGAATTTAGTGAGAGTTTTCTTAATTGTGAGTTTATGACAGTTTGGTTAAAGTCTAAACCAATGTAAAAAATGAACATTTGAGCATTTTCTTCTTTCTCTCTTCTTCCTCCTCTTCCTCTTCCTCCTCTTCTTTTTGTACTGAGAATTGAACCCAGGGGTGCTTAACCACAGAGCCACATCTCCAGTCCTTTTTATTTTTTATTTTGAGTCTCACTAAGTTGCTTAGAGTCTCACTAATTTGCTGAAGCTGACTTTGAACTTGCAAACCTCTTGTCTTAGCCTCCAGAGTCACTGGTATTATAAGCATTCGCCACTGTATCCTTCTTGAGCATTTCTTTTTAAAAGATGGAATTAAACTGACACGTAATTATGTTAGTCCTTTTAGTTTTAACCACTGAATATGTTGTCTGAACAGATATTGCTTTTCTGTTATGCCCACAATCTGACCCTCTTTCTAGTAATAAAAATTGGTTTTTCACTTCCCTACTGAAAAGGAGAGTAGCTGATCAAAGTAGTATGAAAATTGGAATTGGCTGTGTCTGTTAGCTACTTAATATATTCATTTGGTTGTCTTTAAAAAATGCTTGCAAAACCCTCTTACCTGGAAACAATTTTTAAATTTCTTGCTCACAAAATATAGAGCTATTGGGTTTATACATGAGTTCATGGTTGCCAAGTTAATACCGATGTAATCCATGAGCAGCAAGAAGCTAGAGCAAAAGAAAACAGTGTAGAATAATTAGAACATATTGTTTCAAAATCTGCTAAGTAGCATTTATCCCTAGGATAAGCATTTTTCTTGCCCAGAAGCCATGTCCTCTGGGCAATTAGAATTTTGTAAAAAGTGCTAGTTTAAGTGGCAGTTTCAGATCTGCAGGACGTCTGCAGATACTTCATCCCCTTGGTTAGCTCAAATCCTTACGCACAGCCTCAGGAGGGGAGTGGCAAGATTACAGACATGGTTTGCACAAATTTTGGGATCAGTTATGGGCCATGTCAGCTAAAAAAATAATAATCCACTTTGCAGTTTTAATTTTCAGGGCTAATAAGAATGTAAAGTAGATGTAAAAATTTTATGAATGTGAAAAGCAAGAGAAACTCCAATTTCCGAATGGGTACGTGGAATCGTACCTGAGTAATTCACATCGATTCTTGTCCATCTCATCATACACAGTTTTTTTCAAAATACGGCTTAAATGAAGAGGGAACCAGCAAAGAGCGAAAATTACAACCAAGCAGAAAACGGTTTTCGCCACTTCTCGACGCTAAAGGAAGATTAAGAAAATAAAATACATTACATTTGCATTTTGATTCTAGATGGAAGAACCACACAACAAGGAAGTAAGAGATTTCGGGAGTGGAACTGGCATAAAGAAAAGTCCGAGAACAGATCCTCACAGGACCTTGGTCTCTTAAGATTTGGAGGATGTTTTTGGGCAGCTGCCAGGAAGAGGGATGCCTTGTCATTTGAGCCTGGACAGAGGTTACCTGCAGGAGGTGAAGCCAACACTGTGGCTGTCTCAGCAGGTGTGCGCATGCGTGAGCATGCTTGTATGAAGGTGTGTGGGTGGGTGGGTGGGGGTGAGTGCATGGGGAAAGGGTGAGCTCTGAGCTCAATATCAGGTACATAAGGAGCATTACTAATGGCGTGGGAATGAATGGACAAATCTACAAAGACACTAGGACAAATGGGAAACAGCAGCAAAAGCAAAAGCAACAAGTTTTCTTCTTTTCCTGATCTTGAAGAAAGCTAGCATTGATTTGTTTTCTTTTTAAGTTCTTTACTAACAACATGTAGTTTCCAAAGATACATTGTTTTGCAAACAGAGGGATGAGGGTAAAGGATTATCAGGAGTGACTATTATAAAACTGGAACACGCTGACCCTGGACTGACTTCTATTGCAAGTTTACATGCCCTTGTCTGCTCAGGCTGAGAAAAACCATAGGTTAGGAATGACCTGCAACCATTCATTTGGCCACATTATGCTTGAGTATTATACTGTATGCATTTAGAAGCCTAACCGGGAACATAAAATGCAACTTGTCTGTAACTGGCTTCAATTACTGTCAAAATAAAACTGACTGAAAACAGAAGTTGGAAATTAATGCTGGTTCAACACAAAGCTTGTAACACTAAGTCTGGGAAAGCTACAGAACCCACACCGTCAGTTGAGCCATTTGAAAAGATCTGTGGCAGTTGTCACAAATCGTCCCTCTAGTCCAAAGGACTGGGAGCTCTTTAATCTTTCATAGTTATTTGGTTAGCTGGGATATGGCACCAGAGGGCATGATCGAGGCAACAAATAAAGCATTCCAATCTCCAGAAATAGGGGACTTTTTAAAGGGTCATTTTGTGTACACAGAAAGATGGTGCATCCAGAAAAATGGAAAGGGAAGGTATCGGGGAAGATGTCACCTTTCCTGCACATGTTAATCAGACAGAATTAAAAGGCAATATTAACACACCCCATGGCAGTCTGATCTTCACTGAACCACCATCCCTGCTCCTGTCTTCCTTCCTGTGACTCAGATACTTGGTTTTGTTATGGCAGCTGGGGAGTCTGGCCTACTCATCTACTTGACCACCTAACATGATTATGACCAACTCGCCTAAGTAGAAATTTTGTGGGTTCCCTGAAAAGCTACTTAAAAGTGGGGGGACCCTCCTCTGCTATACACATACTCGTGCATTGTGTGTCCTTCCCCTTCTTGCTGCCCCAACATCAGATATAAAAGTAGAGCTGCCATGCTGTCTGCCAAGGCTGAAGGAGAGATCAGGCACCTGGCCTCTGAGCTCCTTGACCACTGAACCAATGGCATCTGCACTTTTTGCAGTGGGAGAAAGATAAACCTGAACTTGGTCAGCTCTTATTTGGGGTGTTCTCTTACCAGCATCCAAACACAACCCCTAACTGATAGTGTCTTTATAATGAACAGAAAATTAGAGACAACCAAGCAAGGAATAAGAAAGACTCTGTAGAATATTAGTCAAAGAGTGGCAAGGCTTTGTGTTCCATGCTTGCAGATATATCATCCCCTTGGTTAGCTCAAACCTTTACGCACAGCCTCAGGAGGGGAGTGGCAAGATTACAGACATGGTTTGCACAAATTTTGGGATCAGTTATGGGCCATGTCAGCTAAAAAATTAATAATCCACTTTGCAGTTTTAATTTTCAGGGCCCCATAGTCCCACTGAAGTACTTCCGGCCAGCCTTGCTTTATTGCTATGAGAACCTGTTCCAGCTTTGAGCGAGCACCAAATCTTGGGTTCTAATCTCAGTTTGCTTGAGCAAATCACTTAACCATCAATTTAACAAGAGTAATATGTGTCCTCCCTATCTGTGCTTAGAGGACTTATATAAGAAAAAGATATGTAAATGTTCTCTAAAAACTTAAAATGCTATGTAAATGTGAATGGCATATTATTATTGTTTAATTATTTCTGAAACAAGCACTACTCAAAGCTAAAATAGACTCAGTAATGCTAACACAAAAACCATCATTTAAAAAACACTGTTTTTCATAAATCCACTCTAATTACCTCCCTCACAGGGATGAGAGTTAATAGTTGCTGAATATATTCACATCTGAAGTATTTGAAACATTTATGCTTGGACAAGGTCCTACTAAAGTTTCTTAATGTGATCAAAGTGCCAAATGTCAATAAAAGATAATAGCTACCGTTTGTATGACACATTAGATTTTACAAAGTACATGCATGTACATCAAGTCCTTTGATTCTCATAATAACGTTGATTCATATATCATTATGCTCAATTTACACATGAGGAGTTGAAGCTCAGGAAAATCACAGTAGTTGAAAAGAGTTGCTGATGAAGAAAGATATTTGTGTATGATAATTATATGGGAGAGATTTGGAGACTCCATCCATAACTCACATTAAGTTTTGGTGTGGTTGGGTGTTCTTACATATGTCTCTATGGTGACCGAAAACTGACCTGCAGTCCTAGTTTTACTTTTTGAATTAATATAAATTAACATGTGCTGAGGACCTACTAGGAACTGGATATTATTAGGCAACTTATATGCTTTAGGTAATCCCCATAATGTATTATTATATACATCTTATGAGAAACTGGAAGCTTAGCGTGGTTAAGCAATTTGATGGTTATACAACCAACAAGTGTAAGAACCATGTTATGCCTTCTAAAACCCAAAGCATTATCTGTTCTATTTGCTTCACAGGAGATACCAACATTAACTCTCTATTGGCATGTTTGAATTTCTTCTAGAACTTTGGGACCTCCAAAATTTAGCCTCTTTTTGAATTCAGTGCTATTTCCTTTCCTGAGTCTTACTTTAGATGTTGCTCTAATGAAATTCAATTCCTTTTCCCTATTCTCCAAATGTGTGATGGCCATTCATGTTCTAGAAAGACTCTTGTTCTTTCAAGTGAAATGCCCTCTGTCCTCTGCTTCCCTATCAAAACCTGTTTATTCTCCAAGGCCATGTTCAATCCTGCTCATTCATGAACACTTTTTCTATGATTCTATCTCAATGCCATCTTATTTCCTGGTGTTGTGGTTTGGAGATGAGGTGTCCCCCAGAAACTCCTATGTTAATGCAGGAATGTTTAGAGGTGAAATGATTGGATTGTGAGAGCTGTAACCTAATCAATCTCTCGTAGTTGGAATGGACTAATTGAGTGGTAACTGTAGGCAGGTAGGGTGTGGCTAGAGGAGGTAGGTCTCTGGGTTTGTGCCCTGTGACCTCTTCCTACCCCTTCTCTGCTTTCTACAAATCATGAGTGGAACAGGACTCTTCCTCCACACCCTTCCATCATGATGCTCTGCCTCACCTTGGTCCAGAGTAATGGACTCAGTAGACCATGGACTAAACCTCTGGAACCATGAGCGCAAATAAACTTTCCCTCCTATAAGTTATTCTTGGGGGGCATTTTGCTCACAGTGACAAAAAACTGATTAACACAGCTAGCATACAGGCTACGTTGACTATGCTTTATCATTTTATTTTCTGTTTTATGCGTGGGTTTTATTTCTATAACTAGACTGTAAAGCCTGAAAGGGGAGAAAGTCACAGGCTTCTTGCTCTCGGGGCACCATTCCGAGCCCAGTTCAGTGCATCGACACTCATACACACATGCTCAAGACACTCTTGGCAAAATAAATGAATAGTTTCTCTTCAGGCTCAGCCTCTGGGACCATCTGTTTCACAGGCTGGCTCCCCTGTCACTGGAGAAATCCCTAACCCTAGAACTATAAAGAAAACAGTTACATGACAGTATTTTTATTTTTAGGAAATCAGCCTAAATCTGCTACATACAGTGCGGCTATATATAACTTAAGGCCAGTGATGCATCTTTTTTTTTTTTTTTTTCCGCGGTACTGGGGAATCGAATTCAGGGCCTTGTACTTGCAAGGCAAGCACTCTACCAGCTGAGCTATCTCCCCAGCCCAGTGATGCATCCTGAGAAAAGAATAGTTAGGAGATTTCATCACTGAAAGAACATCATAGACTGTACTTAGACAAACCTAGGTGGTGGGAACTACTGCACACTTGAGCTATCTGGTACAGCATGTTGCTCCTAGGCCACACGCCTGCACAGCATGTCACTGTACTGAGTACTGGAGACAATTATAACACAACAAGGTTTGTGCATCCAAACATATCTAAATGTAGAAAAGGTATAGCGAAAATACTGGACAATAGGAATTTCTCAGTTTCACTAGAATCTTATGGAACCACTGTCATAGATTCAGTTTGACATCAACTGAATTACTGTTGTGAAGTGACTGTATTTGTAGGTCTGCTGATTTCAAGGTTTCTGTGATCTCAGTGGGTTTACCTGCTTCAGATGTTCACTGAGGGCAATTCTCAAGCTGCCGTTCCTTCTGTTTAACATCTCACAGGTCATGAGGGTATAGAAGATTGCAGTACACACCAAGGGCATGCAGAAATAGAACCCAAACAACCACCAGTCCTTCACATCTTGGTAGAACTGTACAGTGAAGAGAAGGGAGAGAAAAGGAGGGATAGAGTAACATCAATTAACAGGGCAGTGCCTCTGTAGCTTCAGAATCTGTGCCCTTCCTGATATATTTGTGTATTCATGCTCTCTGCCTGCAGTGAAAGGTTTGGGGGCAATTAACTCCCCAAATTATCCTGGTTTGACGCTAGCACACATAGAAACTACAAATTAAAAAACTATCCTGACAGGGATCTTTGTTGTAAGCTGAAGTTGGTTTCAGTGACACAATGAAAGAGCCCTAATCAATAAAAAGAACCTCCCTTTCAAGGTTTATAAAACAGGACTCAAGACATGTTTATCTTTATTTATTGACGAGCCTCAAAATTTTGTTAGTGCCTGGTTGACTTTTAATTATTGAGGTTAAAGTGCATGTAATGTGTATATCTTATTTGGAAACAGGGAAGGTTCTGCTTGGCTTATCTGTAGAGCTTTGGTTAATGGGAGTTAACCCTTTGCTTGGTATGCCAACTATGTGACCGCAAAGTCAGACAGTTTGAGCCATCAATAACCATCTTCTCTCTCTTTTAATACTGGCCACCTGGAAACTATTGAGGCAGCATAGCTTATCCAAAGGCCTGCTTAGCAAGCCCTCCCTGAGGGCAAGGATCCGTGAACCCTGATATTATTCAACTTTATGTCTTTTTAAAGGAGCAAACTTAATACTTCATAAAAATGAAGATTGGAAAGTGATATCCACATTTTTATTCTAAATTAATCACCATCTTGGAAAGAAACACTTTTTCCCTCCTTACCATGTTGCTTCAGATTGTTTATTTACAAGGATAAATGCAGCTCCTGTAATATTTCAGTTCCCACAGTAAAAAATAATCATGCTGCTATGTGAACCACTGGACAGTTTCTGAATATAGAAATGAGCCCAGTGGGTTACATTTACGATATGTCTATTAAAATAATCTAAAAATGGTTCCTGAACACAAAAAGTTCAGGCAGGAGTTCTTAACTATTTCTATACCACAGACTCCTTTGGAATTCTGGTGAATACTAGTCCCTTTGGAGAACAATATTTTCTCTCTCTCTCTCTCTCTCTCTCTCTCTCTCTCTCTCCTCTCTCTCTCTGTCCCTTTCTGATATGGAGGGATTGAACCCAGGAGTGTTCTACCACTGAGCTATATCCCCAGCCTTTTTATATTTTATTTTGAGACAGGGTCTCAAAACTGCCCAGGCTGGGTTGGGGATATAGCTCAGTTGGTAGAGTGCTTGCCTCGCATGCACAAGGCCCTGGGTTCAATCCCCAGCACTGCAAAAAAAAAAAAAAAAACCAAAAAAACAAAAAAAAACCCCAAAAAACAAAAACAAAAAAACTGCCCAGGCTGACCTCAAACTTGGATTCCTCCTGTATCAGCCAACCAAGTGACTAGAACTACAGGTGTGTGCCTCAGTACCCAGCTAAGAACAATACTCTACATGCATCAACTAAAATATGTATAAATACAATGGAAACCAATTACATGGCAAGATGGATATAAATGTATTAAAGATAAAATTCTGATACAACATACATGCTTTTATCAACTAGTTAAATAACAAACCTACAGGTGACTCTAACTACCAGAATGTTGAAGCAGTGTTGAGCATAAAGAATATTTTGAGAGGATACAGGTGTGGCACGGTGAGAAAATGTCTGCTATTTCTTTCAGTGAGAAAGTCATGGCACTCTGAAATACTATTGTGGTTTGTTGCCCGCGTTCATAATTGAAGCGAATGGTAACTTTCAGTTAGAAGTTAGTGGAAACAAGCACAATTTCTTTTCCATCCAAGTTCAAAGAACCCTGGTTAAGTACAAACTCCCAAAGGGGTTAGTTTACCCAAATCTGCTTCTATACAGATTTTCCCTATATCTGCCACATCAGAGAAGGCTTCAGTCCTAAACTGAAGGGCTCTCTTTTTTTGTTTTGAAGTGCAACACAAACACTCCTTTGAGTCCCCAGCCCCTTCTTCCTGGTGAGTTGTTGGCTGGGTGTGAACAACCCAAGGTCTGCAGCTGCACAGGGTCTGGAAGCTGACCCCTGAGGGGGTGGGATGCTCCCCTGCCCCCCCCATGGCACAATCCTATTGAGAATGGGGTCACACATTTCATTTGAGGTGACATCATCAGCAAGGGATTGGAAGAGGCCTCAGGTCAGTCTAGGATAGAGCAAGACTGAGGTGGAAAGAGTGAAAAAAACAGGGGAAATAAAGTTGGAAAAAAAAAGAATAAGACTCCAGAGACTTGGAATGAACTTAAGATGCCATCAGCTCAGTTCCTACCGCAACCACCTTGAGGCCACCCCTGTCTGTATGGCGGCTTCCCTTTGCTTGATGACTTCTACAGAAGACTCAGTCTTTACGAAGTAACACCTCATTTTGTCCAGCTCTAGTGATTAGTTATCACCTTCTTACTCTGAGCTTCTTTCCTCTGGAATATCTAGATGACTTATCCACACTGCCAAATTCTGATAACCTCCTACTGTCTTGTTTTTCATTGTGAAAACTGACCTGATTTAAAAAAAAAAAAAAAAGCAGATAAACAGCAGACTTCAATTTTAAGGTCTCCAGTTTAGCAGTTTTCCTGAGCACTTTTAATTTTAAAAGAAGAATTTCCAAACAGGAAAACTGATCAACTGAAAAACTTCGGATTTTGTGCATCTTCCAACTTAGGAAAGCATACCTTGAAATGTCTGTAAATGATTAAATGTGGAATCTGAGCTGCATGAAGCTTACATCAAAGCACTAAATTATGCTGATTTAAGAGAAATAGTTATCCTTTTGGTTCTCCTTAGTCTGCATGTAACTAGTTTTGCAAAGGAAATATGCATTTTAAACAATACATTCAGTCATGTGCTTAAGCTTTTCAGAGAAATATTAATGTGGTCAGGTGTACTGAAGAAAAACTGAATTTGTTAAACTAAAACGATTTTTAAAAAAGTTCTGCAATTTTAATTCAATGTATTCTTGCAAAAGGAGGTGGATGGGTGAATGGATTTGTCTTAGTGTTCTCAGGTTACAAAGAGCACTTTCAGCACACATAAGAGTATTTTGCAAACATTTTTTTATACAGATTATGAGCTCTACTTTATTTAAATGTTCATGGAATGATGTAAATTTTAGGTCCAGTTGAACAAGCATTTTCTGTGATATGCAAGACTTCCTCTCCCTGGGAATGAAATCACACAGGGTCTTTTCTTTATAGCATGTGAACTTTATGTTTGAAAAGAATTCTTACATTATAAATCATTTTCTGCTATTAGAGTTTATCATTGTATACTGTAACCCGGTTAATTTTGCATTCAGTTTTTAAAAACGAAGATACAAAAGTCTCATTTTGAAAATACAGTTCTGCTGAAATTATTCAAATATTAGTTCAAAGGGACATTGACTTTCAAGATTCAAATGTATAAAATCTTATTGGACTTTCAGCCTCATTTTTAATCAGTTGATGTTAGTGATAAGATACTATTGTATCTTGTTGCTGAAAATATTTTTTGCATTTCAGCATGTAGAGTTAAAATAAAGTTGTTACTACTTATTCAGAAAAAAAAAAAGTTTTGGTCTCAGTGGTAGAGTGCTTGCCTAGCATGTGTGAGGCACCAGGTTTGATTCTCAGCACTGCATATAAATAAATAAAATAAAGGTTCACTGACAACTAAAAAGGTATTTAAAAAATAAAAAAGTTCTGCAACTTTATTATACTTCTATATCAGACAGAATCCACATTAATATAAATATATATAAGTAATACTCCCTACTTTGAGTTAGTAAGCCAGTATTAAAAAATAATCTAGTTCCCCTTTCTTAGTAAATGGGCTTTGGAATTCTCAGTTGCTTGGTACGGAATGAGATATACCTGCAGTTGTGCTACAGTGTGTGAGAGAGAAGCAAAACATTTGTTCTGTTCAAGAAGCTACACACTGGTGTAGCATCTCTTTTCCTGCAACTGAAGGGTGTGTGACTGAACTGACAGTAAGGCAACTGGCATTGTGGAGATGCCAAGTTTTAAGATGATGAAGTATAAAGCCCCCCCCACCCCAGTCAATTCTTTTTAAGTTTGATAAATTTTAAAATTCAGCAAACTCAGTAAACTATAAAAACTATCAGTACCTCCATGAACTTTGATGTGGCATTGAGCATACAAGTTTTGTGCTGTTCACCCCGGTATTCAAAGGGCACCATGACAAAGCCTATGGCTTCAGGGATGGCCAGGATAAAGGAAAGGATCCAGATGGAGACAATTTCAATGGCAGTAATCAAGGGAATCCCAATTCCTTGAACACGACTCCAGGAGGCAACCGCTCTGTACCTGGAAGGGGGAAAAAAAGGGGTGTAGGGATG
Organism: Sciurus carolinensis; assembly: GCF_902686445.1. Classification (NCBI taxonomy): domain Eukaryota; kingdom Metazoa; phylum Chordata; class Mammalia; order Rodentia; family Sciuridae; genus Sciurus; species Sciurus carolinensis. The sequence goes on along the minus strand of NC_062222.1, from coordinate 23,257,726 downwards.
AGGGAAGGAAGAAAGAAAGAAGGGTTGCTAAAATCAATTTGCTATGATATTTAAATTTTTTTCAATTAAACACAAATCTTAAATGCTGGAAAGCTCCTCCTTTTGGCCAGTGACTTTTTAGGAATTTTCTGTGAGTCTTGACATGAAGAACAAGTGGTGCCATTAAGAGTTCCAGTGGATCCATTTGGAAACCAATTATGGACTAGGCCGGAGTCTGAGATCTATAGATGAATCCTAGTGAGATCCCCATAGAGGCTAGAATGTGGCAGCAACAGGTAGGCACGCTGTGTGTTCTAACTGGCGGAGATCAGAAGCAAAGGGCAGTGAAAGCCAGTGGTACCTGTTATAGTAAGATCTTGTTCCTCTTTAGATATTAAAAAAGAAAACTTGAAACATTATCCATGGCGTGGGTTTCAATATCCTTGAAAGAATAGTGACCATAGATATTGCATGTTTTCCCTCTTCTACCCTCAAAATATGATCATAGTTATCATAACTGTACCAGGAGGCAGTCTTAGTAAAGAGTATTTCTAGTAAATGTCAAAGAATGACTATACCTCTCTCATTATAGTCCTATGATAGAGTACATAAAACTGAATTAAAAATATCTTTGTTCCTAATCTTTAGGGTTTACAGTCTAACAGAAATAAAATATTCATACAGAGCATAGGGTATAAATGTAATTAAACAATTATTTTAATCAAAAATTCTCTGGTATTAAGAAATTATTTTGTATTTTCATGGTTTTCTGATAGTAATCACATTTAAATGTTAAGTATAAAGAGAGTCTGGTTTTGAAACTCTGCTCTTTGACCTGCTATGATGGTCTGATGCTAACTACTTTCAGACTTGCTATTAAGACCTGTGATGTGGCATGGTCTTTTTGTGGCTTCATTCTTGAAATTTTTGTTGCTGTTGTAATGGAAAAGAAACATTTTCCTTTTACAGTTTTCATTAGATAATGACAGAAGGAGGCTGTAAAACAGATCAAGGCACTGGAGTCAGGTGCATGTGGGTTTGCCAGACATGCAACTTAGTGTAGAAGATTAAGCAATAAAGCCACGGCAATATGTGCTACCGATATCCACCCAGAGGTGACCCTATCTCTAGTATTTAGTTCACCATCTCAGTATGGCTGTGAAAACACAATTGGAGGAATTAATTTTACTACCTAGTTCTTCACCAGAACCGCTTAGAGATTAGAACCTATAGATTTGGATACAATTCAATTTGCTGGAGAAATGTATTGCACAAGATTTTTAGGGTAAATAAGATTGATATACAATATAAATCTCCAGAAAAAGTCCAGAATAGTTCAGAATGTAATAAAATACAGCTATGCAAACAGACCAAGAAAATCCTTTTACGATATAGCCAAGATTGCACTTTAAAATTTATGGTTACTTCCAGTGAGATAATTCTTGCTGTTTGTTTTGCCTTCTAGTTCTATTTACTTTTCTTTATTGCCTTATTGAACTGGCAGCCTGATGTCCAGGAAAAACTAAAGGGAGTGGAGACGGGATGTCTGTACTGTGAGGCTGTCAACTGAGTTCCATCTATTTTTTTCTCCCCTTCCCTAAGCTCAGTTAGGTGATTAGAATAAAACACCTTATCTCCTCAGAGAGTAAGAGAGCCAGGGTTTGGGATGGAAGGTTGTTTAAGTAAGTAAATGTGGCCAACACGTTCTTATGATGAATATGTCCACAGACCATTGTCATTTTATAACATGTCATGAGTTCCCAGAATAGTATATACACTGCTATGGCTTGGAAAAGTGTCCCCCAAAGGTCCATGTGCTAAACGTTTGGTCACCAGCCTGTGGTGCTATTGAGAGGTAGTGGAATCTTTAAGAGGTGGGGCCTTGTGGGAGGAAGTGAGGTCACTGGGGGTGTGTCATTTAAGAGAATTGTGGAATGCCAGTACCTTTCTCTTTTTCTCTTTGCTTCCCAGCTTCCACGAGGTGAGTGGTTTTCCTCTGCCACTAACTCTCACCATGGTACACAGCCTCACCATGAGCCCCCAAAGCAAAGGGCCAACCAATAGAGGATGGAAACCTCTCAAATGTGAGCCTAAATAAATCTTTTCTCTTTATAATTTGTTTATCTCAGGTATTTTGTAACAGTGATGGAGAGCTGACCCATGCAGCTTAATCTAAGCAAGTTCAACATTTATATATATATACAAGTAATATTTAGTGTCTAGTTTGCCAAAAGCTTCATAATCAGTCTGGTTATTTATTAACTCATATCATGGAGAATTAGCATATTTTCCATTCGTAATCACACTAACTTTGAAAATGTCTTCATGAGGTAAGAAGAAGACAACCATAAGAACAAGTAGAAACAATCATTTGCCATGATGGATGTGGGGAATGGTGTAGAAAATATGAAATCCTATGTGTTCCAAAACTGATTTCCATTTGGAAGCTAATGGCATAATACATACATACACAAATATGCTGTGTTCTTACCAGGTGTGATTACAAACAGCCTTTAATTTAGTTGATAATCTATATCACATCATATGTCATATATATACATATATATATATATGACATCTTCAGTTTTCACAGAAAATCTGCAAGGGTAGATCTAAGTACCAAAAAGAAAAAAGAAAAAAAAAAAAAAAAGAAAAAAAAGACATTCTGGAAGGAACCCCTCCTCTTTGAAATGCTTTCTTCATTTGGCTCCCACTATACTCTCCTGCTTTTCCTCCTGCTGTACTGGCACCCGTTTCCCTTTCCGTGGCTGGACTCTGTTCTGTCCCCAAATTCTTAGCATTGGATTTCTCCCAGAGCTTAGTCCTTGGACCTTTTCCCTGTTTACACTCTGTTTCTCGGTGGTCTCATCCAGCCGCATGAACTTAATATCATTTAAACAATTTATATGCTGATAATTCCCAAATTTGTAACTCTAGCCTGGAACTTACCTCTAATCCTAGACTTGTATATCCAGTTGACAAATTGAGAGTTCCAGTGGGACACCTAATGGGCATTCAGACATACCCAAGCCAGACTTTACCCCCAAACCTGTCCTTCTTGCAGTGTTTACCATCTTAGGCCCCAAACCTTGGCATTTGTCTTCACTCCTTTCAATTCTTTTGCAAACTTTGCAACATTTTTCTTCAAGATCTATCCAAATGAACCCGCTTCTCAGCATCTCACCCGTTATCTTTCTGCCTGGATTATGGCAATGGTTTCCTACCTAGGGTTCCTGCATCTGCATTGACTTGCCACAGCCACAGCCCACCTTGGGCACAGCAAGGAAGAGCCTGTTAAGTTGGATTAGGACACAGTCTGCTCAAAACCTTCCCAGTGATTTCCTATCCTTTGGTTGTATCTTCAAGGCATATGGGAGCTGCTTCTTCTTTTCCTTTAGGTCTTCAACTCAATTACATCTTTTTATGAACACCTTCTCTGGACACCCTACTTAAAATTTCCAGCTCCTCTTTTGCTTACTCTGATTTATTTTTCTCCATAGCACTCAATACCACGTGAAAAATCAAATGGTTTATCAATCGATTTTGTTTTTTTGTCTATGCTAATGTCCCCTTTAGAATCTAAGCTCTGTGAGGGCAGGCATCCTGTAGATTGGTCCCAAAGCCTAGAACTACAGATACCTAATAAATACCTGCTGAGTGGAGTGTCTTTTTGTTGTGATGGTTTGCTTCTTACCATGCACTTTTCTTACTCTATTGTCCCCAAACAGCAATGCTGTACATTCTAAACACTCTTATTTTCCAAGTTAGACCTGAATTAGGCAATAGATAAAAAGTTAGCACTTTTAGAAACTCAGAATCAAATAACCTGAAAACGAGGGGGGACCTTTGGGCTGATCTTTCTTCCCTGTGTGTTGAGATGGGATCCTGAGCATGGGGAACGGCAGGGCTGGCGTGTTACCACATCCTCTGCCTGGTCTCCAGTGAGCAAGAGGAGCCGGGCCAGGGCTCTGGTCTGCTGGTTCCCAGGGGAGTCTTTTCCCATTACATCACCTTGTTCCCTGTCACGTGCTATGCCAAAATGAAAGGATAAATTATATGTTTTATTTATGTAAAGATGTTTGTTACTGCGTGTCTATAAATAGATTTTTAAAAACATGTTTTCAAGGCCAGAGGCATTTAATGCTTCTTTATTGAGGTATGGTCTAAGACAGTCATTACAATTTAAAAACTTTATGATTGAAAAAAAATTTAAAATATTATAAAATAAAACTAAAACTCAAATGATACCACTTCAACAAAATCTTTTTTTTCTTATTTCTTGTCCACTGCTATTCTCAAAGGCATAGTTTGAAAATGTACTATAATAATATGAGTTACAATTTTATTTTTAACTTTATTTAATGAAAAAATACCCTCCCATGTTTCTAGGCATAATCAAATTATCAAATTAATGTATATCCAGAACAAGATATTTTTACAATTTACTTTCTCCTACGTTTGTATCACCCCTAGTGTTTCTTGATTGTGAAAAACATGTCTATAAACATATTCAGACATACAGATTTTTTTCTCTGAGTGCTTTCCTGGGTGAATTTTTTTGAGTGGAATTGCTGGGTTAAGGGAATGAAAAATGAGCTCAGGTACTTTCAAAGTGTTTCTAACAAGTGCCTATGAATGAATGCTTGCTTGCAAAGTATTTTATTAGTTTGTTTTCAATTTTTTTGTTTTCCACTTTTCTTATAAAAGTGGCATTTCTATCTTTACTTCTGCCCATCTCTAATTAATATCAAGTGACCATTTGTAATGGTTGGTTATGATTTCTTTCTCTTATGTGACTGACAAACTTGATCATCATACCAGGTTTAGAGTCAAAATACTAGCAGAAAGAATAATTTTTTTTTAACTTTGGACTTCTTGAGTTTTAAAAAATATTTTTATTAGGGCATTATGGTTCTACATAATAGTGGGATTCATTGTGACCTAATCCTACATGCATGGAATATAATTTGCTCCACTTCAGTCCCCAGTACTTCCTCTTCCCCTCCCCTCCTCCTTGCCCCTGTTCACTTTCCTCTATTCTACTGGTATTCCTTCTATTAATTTATTGTTTTTAAATTGGTGCTTTATAGATATACATAAAGGTGAAATTCACTATGGTATATTTATATATGTACATAGCATAATTTGGTCAATTTCATTCTACTGTTCTTCCCTTTACCTATTCCTCCTCCTCCCCCATCCATCTCTTACTCTACTCCACTGATCTCCCTTCTGTTTTCATGGAATACCACCCCACTTTCCCCCTGTATTTTGGTCTAGCTTCTGCATATGAGAGAAAACTTTGACCCTTGACTTTCTCAGTCTGGCTTATTTCACTTAGCGTCATGTTCTCCAGTTCCATCCATTTACCAGCAAATGCCATAACTTCATTCTTTTTTAATGATTGATTAAAATACCCTTGTGTATATATACCACATTTGCCTTGTCCATCCGTCTATTGATATGCACCTGGAGTGGTTCCATAACTTGGCTATTGTGAATTGCGCTGCTATAAGCATCGATGTGCCTGTATCCCTATAGAATGCTGATTTGAGTTCTTTTGCATAAATACCAATGAGTGGGATACCTGGGTGTTATGGTGGTTCTATTCCTGTCTTTTGAGGAATCTCATAAGCAGGCAGGATCTTCAAGAGAAACCGGGTGTGTTGTATTGAAAACAAGTTGCAAATGCTTTAACACTTCTTCGTTGAGTTTTTGGTTTTTCTGATACTGGGGATTGAACCCAGGGGTACTTAACCACTAAGCCACATCCCCAACGTTTTTTTTTTTTTTTAAGTTTAGAGACAGGGTCTTGCTGAATTGCTTAGGGCCTCGCTACGTTGCTGAGGCTGGCTTTGAATTCTCAATCCTGCCTCAGTCTCCGGAGCCGCTGGGATTACAGGTGTGCTTCAGTTGAGTTCTCAAATTGGGCTGGCCTGCGTCTGCTTCAGTTGAGCAGATAGAAGGGTACTTTACCAGTTCCAGGCCTGGCTTCTGAAAGGAGTGGCAGGTTTCACACTGGAACCCTGAGCCTGCTGGAGCCAAATGTTGAGAGGCCCTGAGTCTATAGGAGAGGGAGATGAACTCTGCCGACCTCAGACTTCCAGCTGTCCCTGCCAGGGTGCCAGACACGTGAGTCTTGGACCCAGGAGCCAAGCTCAGCACCGGCTGAAATCCACCAGCAACCCCAGTTGAAGTGACAAAGAGCAGAAGACTTGCTCAAATTCCTGACCCATAACATGGTGAGATATGATAAAATGTTTGTTTTAAACTGCTAAGTTTGGGGGCAGTTTGTCATCAAAGAGAAATGGGGTAGCAAATTAACCATTTGCCTGATTTGGACAATGGAATAAAATTTTAAAAAGGAAGAACTATGTGCAACAGGGAATAGGCCTAAGATGAGATCCCAAGTCACCCTGACCAGCGTTTGACTTTGTCTCTGTCCAGTTCCAAGGCCTCTCTCTGGGGCTCTGCCAATTCTTTCATGTCTTCACTTTGGTTATGCAGCAATAGGAAAGCAGAACACCAGGAGAATAAGAAGAAACCACCGATCTAAATAGAAATGAGGTTTTCCAGAAAATCACCTTGGTGCTTCTTGAATTAGGATAATCCTTTGAGAATATCCTAGAGACCACTGAATAATTATTTGAAATGATGGACTGAAGTTTATGTCTTAAACTCCAAAGCTGGAATTAAAAGCACAGAAAACAAAGCTGCCTTATTAGTGATCTTCGCAACTTTTCCAGGTATCTAAGTACACCCTGCTCGGGAATCATTGTTAAAAGAGTTTTATCTTTTTACAGCCTCCTTCCCCAGACATCTTTTAACTACAAGTTGGATCTGTGCTCAGGCCTTTTTATGATCTGACTCTGTCATCATCTTCTACTTTAACGTGACTGTTAACTTCACAAGGAACAGGATCGACGCCCCTCCCCCACTCCGGCTCCCTCTTTCCAGCTTTCCTAGCAGACTCCAAGTAACCTGACACTTGTGACTTATGGCATTCAAGAAAATCCATTTTAATTTCAATTTTTAATTTTTAATAATGGCTGACTGTTCATAGTTTGGGAGGGGAAAACTGATTCATCTTAGAAGTATACGGCCTTAGCATTAAAAAATTATTTTACTGATAAAGCGGGAGAGGGGTCAAAATTTCTTCCTAAATTTCTTCATCACTTTTCTGAAATTTCTGCTTTTTCAGAAAAGACTAACAATGTAAAATTAAAGGTAAATAGATAAAAGATAAATTTGAGGAGGAATTAGTAAAAAAGTTAAACTGAGACAAGCTTATAGTTGAACAATGAAAGCTCATTCATTCTGGTACAGATCATGTACTTTCTCTTATTTATTTATTTATTTAATTGTATTTTATTTTTACAGACTGCATTTTGATTCATTGTACACAAATGGGGTACAACTTCATTTCTCTGGTTATTCATCATGCGATGTAGAGTCACACCATTCGTGTAATCATACATGGACATAGGGTAATGATGTCTCTCTCACTCCACCATCTTTCCTTCCCCCACCCCTGCCCCTCTCCTCATTTTGTCTTGTTTATTTTAGTCAGATTAAAAACTGATAGTGAGCAAGCTGGAACTTTTCTTTGATCTTACAGCATTCTGTGATCATTGAGTGATTAATGAAGTACGAAAGAAATTCTCTAGAACTTAGATGTAGTTTCACTATTTTCCCTCAAAACAACTGAAGATGAGAAATAATTATTATATTTTAAAAATACCATATAAAATGATGGGAACTCTTTTTTTCCTGGGCCATAACTTGATTCAGCTCAGACAACGAAAGCAGGGATTTCACAAATGGCAAATTGTTTTGTAACAGGTTCCAATTTCCCTCTTTTTACTCTTTTAAGAAAGTGATTTTCTTTTTTTTTTAGTAGACTATCAAAGACTCAGAATAAATGGTATCTTATCTTCAGGAGTTAAGTGTGAATGATTCATTCTGTAGCGTGAAAGCTTTTGAAATAGAAATGTCAAGTAGATTGTCTACATACAGGTCCCAAAGCTTAGAGTCAATGCCAGATGAAACATTAAAAAGGGTCAAGAATGGATCTAAAGAACAAAAAATGATGAGTTTATTACCAGGGAAAACCCTCCTGGATTAAGGCTGATTTCTGTGGGACTGGAATTTTAAAATGATCCACCCCCTTGATCTAAATGTCAGGCCAAGTCTTAATTTCTGGTATTCTATTATTTTCCTTTTCCTCATGAAGAACGACTCACATTTCATTTGGTACACAATGGGTGGATGTGATGGAACACACCGTCCATTCTCCTTCATACCTGGCATGGGGAGAGCGGGCAGTGTGGTGACCTAGTTGTCCTCCCTCCACACCTGTGGGACTTCGACTGAGGCTGGTTGAAGTTTAGTAAGAAGATCCTCTGAGATTCCCCGAGGAAGAAAGAGGGAGCAGAAGAAAAGTTTGAGGATCCAGCCAGCCCAGGACCTGGCAGGGGAGGGTGGGGTGTGATGAATATTTCCCCCAGCTTATTGCTCTATTCATTCTTTTTAGAATTTTTTGAATGTCCTGGATTTTAAAATTTTCATCTCTTGAAATACATTTGTAATTTTATTCAGAATTTCTGCCATTTGTTTAAGTTCAGAGGTCAAAAGGACATTAATTTATTTTCTTCCACTGCTTTATGGTTTGAATTTTTGCATGTTTGAGTATAATGGTCACTTGGCAGAATGCAGGCATGGAGAACATCATTTGCACCCATCATGGATAAGAAGCAACCAAAAAACAAATTGAGACCATTTATGAAATGAATAATAAAACCACACATGCCTTGATGCTATAAAAATACGAACAGAGAGAACAAAGACTACCTGCATTTGATGACTGGTGTCAATGCTTAGTAGCCATGTGGACTTGGTTAACTTCTTTTGACCCCAGCTTTGCTATCTGTAAAGTGGGGAAAACTATGGCAAGTATCGCCGTTTAATCAAATAATTTCTGTTAAGTATTTTTAGGAGGGCCTCCTATTTAATATTCAATAAATGGAAATTATTGAGTATTATTGAATATTGAGAAGTGGTGAATATTATTCTTGATATACAGCACCAGGTAAAACTAGTATGCTTCTTTTTATTTATTTATTTTTTGCCAGAAATAAACTGAATAGCACTACTTGTAAAAGAATCCTTCCTGTCCCCATTATGTTCAAAGTGACTTCAGCCCGTATTATATTCCTGTGTACTCTAACACCAATTTCTGGTTTTCCCATTGATTTTTCTCATAATATGCATGTCTATACCGCATTGTTTTAAATATTGTAGCACTATAATATTTAACAGTATTATAAGGGAAGAACATACGTGTAGACATTGTTCTTTTGGCCAAATGTCATGATCATTTTCTCACTTCTTTTTCCCACATGGCTTTTAGAGTTATATTAAAAACTTAAATTGGATATTGTAATGGGAATCCATTTCTAAATTTGCACCTTGATAAATACAGGAAAATTTTACTTGTGCTAGCAATGTAATGGATATAATTTAAAGCCTTTGATTTTTAGGTAATAGAATACTTTGGAAGGCATCTATCCACACAACTGTAACACCAACACTTGATAATAATATATTTAAGGTGAAAAAAGAAATGATGTTGGGATGGGAATATCAGAGTGAAAATTTATTAGTGAATCAAATGCAGGACATCAGTACGTTTTTAGGGAAATGGTCACAAGTGCCAAATCTACTATTTAGTCAGTGGAAACTATATCTTAGTCTTCAGTAGCCTTAATATCTGATATGCACCTCAGGTTTTCCCACAAATCACTGCAATTCTTACTGGTAATGAAAGTCTCTCTCCATCTTTGGGTTTAACTATTTCAGTGGGAATATTTTTCTGTATAGTACTAATGCATTTTAAACTACTAGTGGAATTTTTTTGGTGCATTTTAATTATAACAAATGAATGAAAAATACTAAACATCTTATTATTTTGTTTCAGTTATTATAATTATAAAAATAATAAACAGAACACCATAATAATTTTAACTACCAATGGAATGAATAATTTTACATTTTAACTATAATTTTGGTTCTAAAATTAATTATAAAGGATGAATGACAATATCTCTGTAAACATCTGAATGTTCTTTAAGAGAGCAGACTTTTTATTTCTATTGTGATGGGACTCTGGTTGTCTGATAAAGTGCTTGTCAGGGATATCAGTTGGAAAAAATTGAAATCTCTTCTAAATTGTATATATGGCTAGTTGTATGTGTAAACCAATTAAATAGGACATTATACATATTGTATTAACATTATATTAAGTATAAAAGAGTTCTATGGAATATGTTATGGAATTTCTAACTTCACTGTTTTACAATTCCTCCTGTGAAAATTTGAAGGTTTTGGAAGTTCTCAGAATTCAGAAGGGTCTCTTTAAAAAACTCTTAGGGGCCATGTATAAGGATTCTGAAAAGACTCAGAGATGCTTGATGAATTTTTTGTTTGGATAAAGGAATACTGCTATTGGTGTTTTCTTTTTTAAATTATGAAACATTTTAGGCATTCAAAAAGAGCACGGAGAAGAATAATATAACAGTATTGTATATTTACCACTTAGTTCAAGCAATCAATCATTGCAAATAAAATAAAAGTATCTTTGTTTTTATAATAATAAAATCACTAGTTTAAAATGAATTAACATATCCTAGGGAATCGCTTTTTCACAAACTTTATTCCATAACATATACTTTTTTGTTGTTGTTGCTGCCTTAAGGACGTCAACTGCATATTGTTGGCAAAATGCTCTAAGTACTTTTTGCCTGAGCCAAAGACGGCTAATAACCAGCAAATGTGTGAAGCAATTCTAAACAGCAGAGGAAAGATTGTTAACATTTTAATTTATTTGAAATGAGTAAACAGCTCTTCTGGACACCAACTCCCTTGGCTTTTCTTTTTGAGAAAAATGCCCTCCTAAACCCAGCCGAAGAACAGAAGGAAAGACCATGTTACCTGTCCACACTGAGAGCGCAGAGATTGAGGACAGTGATCCCCACGGAGGACTTCTGCAAGAAGGGGAACAGCTTGCAAAGAAAGACGCCGAAGTCATTGTGGTCGAAAGGCCAGCGCCCAGCCAACAGCTGAAAAGAGGAGACGTGGGAATTAGAAGTGGCAGAGCTGGCACAGAATACGTGGGCACTTATATTTCTAATTACATGTACCAACTTCTAAATTTTATTCCTTATTTTACTTTCCGGCTAACACGATAGAAATAGAGAGTATCACTAGCATTATTTTTTCTTCTGTGTTTTAAAGACCCAGCAATTTCTGATCTGGAAAGATAGAGAGACTATAATATGTTAACATATATTATAATTATTAATAAATCTTAAATATAAATATATAAAAATATACCTAATAAATAATATATGCAAGAGTAATATATGATATAAAATATGTATTATATATTAAATACATTGTGTTCCTTATAGGTAATAGAATGTAATAACAAAAGAGAAAAACCTTTGCTCTCAGATGAAGGAATCATGCTGTCTACTTTCAAAAAGTAGCAAAACTTTGGTGTTTTAGGTAACAGTTTAACTGACAGAAGCTGGCAGGAGTCTCTTATGGAACCTTATTAAACCACAAGGAAAACAAATTATTTCAATGAGTGGCACTGGAAGATATTATCTCCTGACAAATAGCCAAAGCAAAAACGACGGGTTAGGAAAAATACTGGAAAAATATTGGGAATATGAAGTGACTTTGGACATGGTGATTTTGCCAGCTGGTAAGCACCAAAACTTAACTTCCCATCTGTACGTAAGGGGATGACTGCTTCATAAATGTGACCCAAGTGGCTCTCTATTTAGGATCAAATTTCTCCTTATACAGGAATATGTGGTTACTGTGATTTGTTTACAGGAAAATCTACTCTTTCACGTTGACAATTTAAAATCTTAGTCCCAAGGCAAGGGTGTCACTCTCTAGTAGCTGGGGTAACAGGAACATAGTAGCTAACCAACTGTCCTCTGTGACTTGCTGCTATTTATCTAATTAGATATTATACTAGGAACATGGGTTTAAATAATTTCTGTTACCTGAAAGGAGGAGGGACATCCCTGTTGAACATATGACTTTTCAAAGGTAAAAATGGTGTTGATTTCCTTTCTGCTTTTTGCTCAGTGACTCAGCATTTAAACTACAGTAGGAAAGAGTGTTCTACTAACTTGACAAACAATCCTTTACTTGCAAAGTACTTTTGCCACAGTAACTCTAAGTTGAGCTTGAATTTCTGTTCTACCATTTCTGAAAGAGTATGTGAGGTTTAATTTCATGGTCAGTGTGGTCATTGACATGAGCCCATTGAAAGACGTTGAAAAACCGGTAGTCCACAGATACGAAATCACAATCTGAGGCATTTTGAGAATTTAGTAGCATAGGGCTTTCTATAATTCTGTTATTATGGCTAACGACTTAGTTTCAGAGATGTTCCCTTTTTGGTTTTCCAAAAGTTTTCCCTTTCTTTTGAATATTTTTCTAAAAAAAAACTTCTCTTTCAATGGTTTCTGGTCTCTTCCTCATGTCACTATAACTGGTCTCAGCTGGTGTATTCTCAGAATTTCCACGTAAGCTTTTGTCCAAGGACAACTACCAGGCTCTTTACAGAAACACTACCCTGACTTCTGATGGTTTTCATGAAGTTAATAAACATTTGTACCATTGGTGACTGCTGGTTACTAACGTCTGGTGCAAGTAAAGAAACAACACACAGTTTCTGGGATGAATCACCCCTATAAAGACAAGAAAACTTGAAAAAATGACATTTTTTAAAACAGAATAAGAGTTTAGTGTTTTGGCCCAGAATTATAATTCTTCACTGAAGACCACAGAAATGTAATTAGAATGTGTAGGAATTGTTATGGGGAATGTGTTAGAATAATTGAAATGGTACTGTTGGCTCACTTCCAGAGGCTAAGAGGATCCTGAAATTCACATGGATGGATTTCTCAATTCACACATCCAATAATGAGAGAAAAGAAAAAAGGATGTGTTTTTTTTTTTTTTTTTAAGGCAGTAAAAACAGTTTTTACTTAAGGCTTTTGTGATACTGTGAAACATCTCAGTATTAAACAGTTATCAATTCCACAAACAGTATGGGCAAAGGGAATTTTTTTTTAAATAATTTTTTTTATTTAGTTTTTAATTTTTTACAGACTGTATTTTGAGTCATCGTGTTTTTCTTTTATTGTTTTTTTTTTTGGTTGTACATGAACACAGTAACTTTTATTTTATTTACTTATTTTTATGTGGTGCTGAGGATAAACCCAGTGCCCCCCACGTGCAAGGAAAGTGCTTACCAATGAGCCACAACCCCAGCCCAAGGACATGCCTTTCTTTTTTTTTTTTTTAATTCATTTTTATTGTAAACAAATGGGATATATCTTGTTTCTCTGTTTGTACATGAAATAGAGGCATACCATTTGTGTAATCATACATTTACCTAGGGTAATAGTTTTTGATTCATTCTGTTATTTTTCTCTCCCCCCCACCCCTCCCACCCCTCTTATCCTTCTATACAGCCCCTCCTTCCTCCATTCTTGCCCCCCTCCCACCCTCCATTATGTGTCATCATCCACTTATCAGCGAGATCAATTGCCCTTTGGTTTTTTGAGATTGGCTTATCTCACTTAACATGATATTCTCCAATTTCATCCATTTGCCTGCAAATGCCATAATTTTATTATTTTTATGACTGAGTAATATTCCATTTTACATATATGTATGCCACAGTTTCTTTTTTTTTTTTTTACTGTAAACAAATGGGATACATGTTGTTTCTCTGTTTGTACATGGAGTAAAGGCATACCATTTGTGTAATCATAAATTTACATAGGGTAATGTTGGTTGATTCATTCTGTTATTTTTTCCCTTCCCCCCACCCCTCCCATCCCTCTTTTCCCTCTATACAGTCCTTCCTTCCCCCATTCTTGCCCCCCTCCCTAACCCTAACTCTAACCCTAAAACTAACCCCTCCCACGCCCCATTATGTATCATCATCCACTTATCAGCGAGATCATTCTTCCTTTGGTTTTTTGAGATTGGCTTATCTCACTTAGCATGATATTCTCCAATTTCATCCATTTGCCTGCAAATGCCATAATTTTATTATTTTTTATGGCTGAGTAATATTCCATTTTACATATATGTATACCACAGTTTCTTTATCCATTCATCAATTGAAGGGCATCTAGTTTGGTTCCACAATCTGGCTATTGTGAATTGAGTGGCTATGAAAATTGTTGTGGCTGTATCTCTGTAGTATGCTGATTTTAAGTCCTTTGGGTATAGGCCAAGGAGTGGGATAGCTGGGTCAAATGGTGGTTCCATTCCAAGCTTTCTGAGGAATCTCCACACTGCTTTCCAGAGTGGCTGCACTAATTTGCAGCCCCACCAGCAATGTATGAGTGTACCTTTTTCCCCACATCCTCGCCAACACCTATTGTTGCTTGTGTTCTTGATAATTGCCATTCTAATTGGGGTGAGATGGAATCTTAGGGTGGTTTTGATTTACATGCCTTTCTTAATAGGGAGACCCTGAAACCTGTGAAGGTCTAAGAGACAGGTGGTAGGAAAATGATCCCTAAAACCCAAACCTGCACATGGATTGTTTCAGATTCTTCCAACCTCAATTAAAGTTCTTTTTCATGTTTCTTTTAACTTTTAACTATATTTAGATTGGGGTTTGGTGTAAATGGAACTAAGAAAAGCACATCAGGGAACTGGGGAGCTGCAAAACGCTGGAGGAACTGTCTTTCTTTGATGAAATGGGTGTGGTGGTGGGGGGAGTGTTATTTCTATTTTTCTAGGAGTGAGCATTGACTCTCCTTGGGAATTAAACAGCATATGAAATAAATCACTGGAGGGACTTTTTAGGTGAAGTCGTACTGCACTTCCCTACCTTAAATCCATACCACTCTAAATGCATAATAACAGTTCTGCCAGGAGAAGATGGCCCCGGCCTCTAGGCGACACTTTTCCTCTCTCTGCCTGCTTAAGCAGGGAGCTCCTCTCTGGTTAAATGCAGTTTCCCCAACACGACCCTCTGCCATAGTTTGAATTGTTAGTGTTCCTCTAAAAGCCTATGTGCTGAAGCTTGGTCCTCAGACCATGGCCTTGTTGGAAGGTGGCGGAAACTTTAGGAGGCAGGACTGAGTGGAAGAAGTCAAATCACTGGGGATGTGCCCTTGGAGGGGGTACAGGACCCTGGGCCTTCCTCTTCTCCTTTCCATATGCTTGTCCACTGTCACCAAGTTTCTTCTGCCATGTATTCCCACCACAATGTGCTGCCTTGCCACAGGCTCAAAAGCAACAGGGCCAGCTGATCATGGACAACCTCTAGAACTGTAAGTCAAAACAAACCTTTCCTTTTGTGTGTGTGTGGTGGGGGGAGTGGGGTACTGAGGATTAAACCCAAGAATGCTCTACCACTGAGCATTAACCCTTTTAAATTTTGAGACAGGGTCTTTCTTTAAATTTTGAGACAGCCCAGGCTTACTTTGCCTTTGGAATCCTACTTCCAGGTGTGTGCCATCACACCTGGCAACTTCTCCTTTTGTTACGTTGATTATCTCAGGCATTTTGTTACAATAATGGAAAGCTAACACACCCTGTTTAACTAGACCAATCTCAAGTAAGGTGTGCTTGTTAATCTCTTTTATGGAACCAGTGTTGGAGCAATCTTACATTTGAAGTCTCTTTTCAGCCCACTCTCTTTCAGTAATAACACAAATATAAAAGAAGGAGGCCAATGGTGTAGCTCCCCTGTTTTTCTCTTGATTAGAAAAGGCATTTGGAGCTTCTGAAGACTACTGGAATGCATACTTTGTTATTACCAGCACTTAAGATTGAAAATATTTAAAATGGTAAAAATTAAGCTGTATAAAAATTTATATAGTGAAAAGCATATCTCCCTATTAAGGCCTCTAACTTACTGCCTCATGGTAACCACTATTAATTGCCAATTGTTTTCTTTCAGAAAACTTCCTATGTATACAAAAGCATACGCATTTTTTAAAACAAGTGGGAACTTATGGAAATAATACTTTTTAACAGTCACGATGTTTTTTTCTTAGAGTAATTTTATGGGAAGCAGTACTGCCAAATTGAAAAGTTTCAATTTTTAAAAGTGCATTGATGAAACAATTAGGATATGAATTCATAAGCTACTATTTGGGATAATGTCTAGACCATGGCAAAACAACTAGTTAATTTCATTATTAACAATTTAATGAAAGAATAACCTTGACTGTGAAGTCAAATCCGTTATTCTGGTTATTCTGGAGTAGTCATGGCTTATTTTTGCTATGAAAGAGTCTTTGCTTTGTAACTCTCGTGTCTTTCCAAGAACATCATGTAATATGTTGTACACAGTAGGTGTTAAATAAATGGATGATTCTGACTCACAAATTGAGGTGATACACATACTGTGGTCTAACTGAGCACCATGCTCTCGCCTTCTTAGGTGGATCACAGGGAAGCACCCCCGAAGGCCTCAGAGATAATGGTGGCAACCTGCTGAGCATACCGAGGACACTTGACTCTGTTCCAGCCACGGGGATTTCTCTGCAGTTGAAATATACTTGGAGTCTCTGATCACCACCTAAAGACTAAAGCACTCCTAAGATGGCACAAATGAAGGTAGAAATTCTATATTCACATGGCTGATTTGGATTGTGTCAAAAATCAACATCAGAAAATTGACAGGCTGCTTTTTTTAACCTGTCAGAGAAACAGATTTACTTCAGGACTTATAATACATGACACACCGAGGAGCACCCTGTGTTTAGAATTGGCTAGTCCAGAGGCAGCATTTACATCCACCCCCATATTGAGTACTAGCTCACTTGATTGGGGCCTTTCAGAAATGTGTGGCATACCTGATGGTGCCAGTTTTCTGGGACATACCTGACAAGAAGAGAGTAAGCCAAAATGCATGGAGTCGAGTAGTTGATATGAAATTCATGCCCTAAAGATCATGTTCTCACACAGGCAAGCTGCCTGAATCCTCGCCACGGGTTGATTTATTTTAACTTTACCCCAGGCATTAAAGCTTACCATTGTTCTTTGGTCTACTTGCACATTCAAGGCGCTCCCCAGCGGGAACCCTCCAGAGTACTAGTTATCAGTCTTGGATATATATAAGAATTATTTAGGGAGCTCTTAGGATGGTACCTGGGCCATTAACCCTGGGTAATTTTGCCCCAAGAGACACGTGACAGTGTCTGATATACTTTTGTTTCTTACAATTGGGAAGTGTACTCTGTCGTCTGGGGTCCAGAGGCTAGGGGTACCACAGAACATCTTGCAGTACCAACAAATAACCATTCGACCCCAACTGTTAATCGGTTCTGAGATTTTGGAAAACCCCATTCTTGATCAATTAAACTAAATTTGTGTTCCAAAGACTTGGGACACCAGCATCAGCAATTTCTAAATCCGCCCAGGTGACAATGTGCAGCCAAGGTTGACAGTCATGCTCTGGAGGAAAGAGGTTCTCCAGACTGAGCAATAGCAGAGTCACCTGGAGGGCTCCTGGAAGCACAGATTGCTCAACTTCATCCCCAGAATTTCTGATTCAGGAGGTCTGGGTAGGACCTGCGGATGTGCGTTTCTAGCAAGTTCCCAGGTAGTGCTGATGCTTTTGGTCCACCAACCATGCAGTGGGAATCACTTCTCCAGAGGCATCATGATCAGCAAAAAATGGTAGCTGAGAACCAGATTGTACAGGACAAATAGGAAAAAAGTATACAATATGGTCATAAGAAAGAAAGAATTTATTTTGCTTATCTTTGGTCCTGGGGATTGAACCCAGGGACACTTAAGCACTGAGTCACATCCCCAACCCTTTTTTATCTTTTTTTAGAGACAGGGTCTCACTGAGTTGCTCAGGGCCTGGCTAAGTTGCTAAGGCTGGCTTTGAACTCTCAATCCTCCTGCTTCAGCCTCCCAAGCTGCTAGGATTACAGACATGTGCCACCATGCCTGGTGAAAGAAATAATTTTAATAGTTTGGGGGCAGGTATCTTGCATTCATTTCCCTCACTCTCCAGTAATCTCTAAAGGCATCAGTAGATAAAGTTATAGTCCAATATCAGGCACTTTAATGTCCCAGGCCTCAGCGTCATGACACTACTTGTTCTTTCCCTATATCCAGGATAGGTTGCAAACTCCAGAGACCTAGGTGCAATGTTTACCTGTTGCTCTGTGACCTTGGGTAAGCCACTAACCCACTATAAGCCTCTGCTTCTGTATTAGCCAAGAGGGGTTGATTCTCAGACCTGTCACCATGGTATGGTGCCCATTTGCAGTCTCAAGCAGGACCAGCAAATTAAAAAATTCTGAAAACTGTGCATATATCACGCCAATGTTAGTTATTTGGAATTGCTAAAATGTGTAATCATAAAATACACCATTTATGTATGACTTAATGAAAGAAAAGGTTAATAGAAACAAATTTACCCCTCTTTATCTACTCCAGATGTTAATATCCTCTGCTACTTACTCCCATTACTTGGGTATTATTTTTGTTATTGTCATGGCATCTTGGAATAGTACAAATAAAACTAGTAGCACACTTTCCTTCCAGCTGATTTTCCCTCTACGCCCACTGGTGAGGCTGTGGGTATCTCCTCTTCCCTTTCATCTCACCCCTCCCATCCTGGACAGGCATGAGGGATTTATGAATACAGTTTGTAAAAGCAGAAAACTTCAAAATTAATAATAAAATGTTATTTTTCTTCCAAAGTGAACTATTGTAGCGTAACTTGAATTGGACATGACTGACCAGGTAAGGGTCTTCAAGAAGTGAGGTTCTGGTGTTTTCTCTCTTTCTGGGAGAGGGGCTGGGATGTAGAAATTGAATCAGCAGTAAACAAAACCATCTTCCTACGATGCCCAGGGCAATATTTACTGAGTACATGCTCTCTGGCTATTGCAAATTTCAAATCAGATACTAGAAAATGAATCACTTTGCATGACTGAGAATGTTTTCTTTCTCTTCCATTATGCTTTAATTACTTCAGGATTGAGGCAAAACTTTCATACAAATGTAATAAAAACTGTGACTTCTACACTATCCATAGCTTTCTATGTGGTCAGACTTTTGAATTCTGAATAGGCCAAGAATTTGGAGTGTATGACAAATACAGATCACAGCAGTAGCCCCAGAAGTGTTCCTGACTGGCTCTGGGCGCCCTTCATGACTTAGGGGATGGAGAAGCCCTCCTTTTAATTAAAACCAGGGACTTGGCATAGCAGTTAAGAGCATGGGCCTGAAGCTATGTTCCTTGGATTGGATTGAATCTGAGCTATGCCATCTGAGCTTGGCATGCTGGTTCACTTCTCTGCTTCTCAGTGTTCTCTGTTAAATCATGAGTTATGGTAGTTGCCTCAGAGGATAACTGTGGGCAACAGAAGAGTCAATTTCTCTAAAGGGCTTAGCACAGAAAGGTTCCAGAAATGTGAGCCCTAACCACTGATGGCCTATGGTTGCCCATCTCTGCTTTTGGTCTCCATTTTCCTCTGAGATGATGTGTTTGTCAGTTTTCCATCACTGTGACAAAATACTTGAGAAAAATCAGACTATAAAGAGGAAGAAGTTTATTTTGGTTCATGGCTTCAGTCCACTGTCTTTTTGCTCTGTTGCCTCTGGGGCTGTGGAGAAGCAGCATATCATGTGTGGTAGAGCACACTGCATACCTCATGGTGGTCAGGAAGCAGAGGGAAAGGAAGAGGAGGAGCCAAGGTACCACCAATACTTTTTATGGACATGCCCCCAGTTACCTAAGTTCCTTCCACTAGGCCCCTCCTCTTAAAGGTTCCCCCATCTCCCAATAATGCCCCAGACTGGGGACCAAGCCTTTAGCACACAGGCCTTTGGGGAACACTTAAGATCCGAACTGTAGCAAATAATGAAGGAGGGTCATCCAGGTCACCAGGTGCAGGGTGGTGGTGGGCCTCACAAGTACAGAAGACCCCATTCTCAAGGAGTTCACTCCCTAGGAGAAGAGCAGCAATAAAGGCTCCTAAGGAAGCTCTAAGCAATATTTTGAGATTGTTTAACAGAAGGAGAAGGTGATGTGGGATGAGGATGACAGGAACAGGCTCAGGAACTTGGCTGTTTGTCCCTGGAATGATTTAGACATGCTAATTATTTCTCAATGAAAACTGCAGGTAAGAAGAGTACCCATGCCATATGGCTGATGTGAGTATTGAATGAATTAATGCATTCAAAGTACTCAGGATGGGGCCTGGCCCATGGAAGAATCATAAATGTTAGTTCTTATAAGAGATGCATTCTTAGGATCTGCTTCTTGCTCCTCTGCAGTTACACTGGAAGACAGAATTGTTGCTATTACTTGCAACATATCTTACACTATTGAATATTTGTTGTTTTAGTTTTTGCTGAGGTCTTAGCTTTCTAGATGTGGAATACATAGATGCTAATAACCAGTAGGTGGGAAAAAGAGGGAGAGGAGAGAGAGAGAGAGAGAGAGCGAGAGCGCACAGGAGAGAGAGAACAGGAGAGAGAATTTTTTTTTTTCTTTTTTTGGGTGCTGTTGGGGATTGAACCCAGGGCCTTGTGCATGCAAGGCAAGCACTCTACCAACTGAGCTATATCCCTAGCCCCGAGAAATTTTTTAATGCCAAGAATTCCAGAAGGATTTTTTTTTCTTAAAGGAGAGAATGTTCACTCAAGACATGGGCTTTTCTTCCTGGGAGTCTCAGTAACCTGAAGACTGGGAATCAGGCAAAATATCTCTTTTTAATAACTGTTCACTGTAAGGATCTAAATCTAGGAACAAAAGACTTATGACTTCTACTTATTTTGCAAGCATAAAACCAAAGGATCATTGGATGGAGAAAATTAAATTTTAAAGCAAAAAAATTAGACATCCTTAATAATGAAATCACACACATTAGTGCCAAATGCATGTGTCAATACTTAAAGGTTAAGTTCATAACAGAAAGAAGAGTTATGTTGGAAACAGGAACCCTGGCTTTTCCTGAATGGGGTAAAGATTTCATACATATGTCTTGAAATAATTCTTACATTTTATAATAACAAAGAGCCAACAGAGTTAATTATAAAAAATGAGTGTTCTCACCAGGACATATAATAAAGCGTAAAACTTAATGGAAAAATGTTATAGTGTATTTTAATCATCAGTCTCTACAGTAGGACATACTTGGTCTTATTTAAAAGAAACCAAACCAAAATAAAACAACAAAAAACAACAGGAAAAAAGAAAGCAGAATAAAACAAAACAAGTAAGTAGAGATTCCCCACATGCAGATTTAAGTAAGTAACCCTTCAAAACATCACTGATGAAAATGGAAAAGGAAAAACGATGGTTTGTTTGAGAATATGCAGCTTATTTATTGATTTAATGTATAAATTCTTAAGAATTTGAGTTAGTTCTTTATTGTAAAGTGTGTCATGTGGTCACAATTATCCTGTGTGTGAATGGAAACAGAGCAGCCCCTAAAGATACGGTATGCAGCGTGAAGAAAATGTTACCATATGTGTGTTTTGGGGGAACAATTCAATTGATGCTGTAGTTGACATGTGACAGTAAAGAAGATGGAGGTGATTTTGAATATTCAATGACAGAAATTAATCAGAGAATAAAACTTCATGATTTGTAACAGCAGAGGCATCAGCTGAAATAGACAAACTCAAGATGTCTAATCTAAGTTACTGGTGATGTTATGACATTGCACGCAAGAATGACGTGCATTTTAACAAGTCCCTCATTAAAGTTTTAGACGCCTGGCTGTCTTCTACAGAAATGTTACATGTGGTGTAGAGAATATTAAAACCACAAAAGTTCCATTTAGTATTGAGATGGGAGGATGGAACATTCTGGAAGGGTAGTTAGAAAATCTGGCTTCCTGTCCTAACCTGTCAAAAATCTTAGAGCCTTGGTTCCCTCCTCTGTCAGTTGAGCAATGATGGGGCTAGAACATGATCATCTCTAAACTCTGACGGTTCTTAAACTGTATGATTGCTTATCAGAATTCCAGTTTATGTAACCAGTTCCTCTGAAACCATTAACTCCATCTATCTTTAACCCAATCTAACCACTAGGCTTTCTCCCATTCTTTATGACTAATTTTCTTTTCTCATTTTTAAAATTTATTTTTGGTGCCAGGGATGAACCCAAAGGCTTTTTACCACTGAGCCACATCCTGCCCTTTATTTTTTATTTGGAGACAGGGTCTTGCTAAGTTACTTAGGGCTTTGCTAAATTGCTGAGGCTGGCCTCTGACTTGTAATCTAATTGCCTCAGTCTCCAGAGTCGCCGGGATTACAGGTCTGTGCTTCCACGCCCAGTCCTCAGTTTCTTTTTTATTCTTTCCATCAATGAGCATTTTAGTCTTTTTTCGCCTTTTTTCCTATCTCAAAAGAATTATGCATTAGGGTTAGGGTTAGGTTTGGGGTTAGGATTAAGGAGAGAGGCAAGAATGGAGGAAGGAAGGACTGAATAGAGAGAAAAGAGGGGTGGGAGGGGTGGGGGGGAAGGAAAAATAAATAACAGAATGAATCAAACAACATTACCCTATGTAAATTTATGATTACACAAATGGTATGCCTTGACTCCATGCACAGAGAAACAACTTGTATCCCATTTGTTTACAATAAAAAAAAAAAAGTAAAAAAAAAAAAGAATTATGCATGTCAGAAATTGTGGTGTTTCACCTATTGAAGTCAAAGTACTATTTGCTTTGAATATACAACCAGTATTTTAATACTCTCAAAGAAAAACCTGAAGTATATAGTAAATTTGCCCAGTTAAAAAAATGCATTGCATTGTAAATGCAGTAAGGACTCTATATGAAACACAGGAAAAAATATCAGTTAACTGGCTGCTTTAAGTTTCTGATCAAGGGTCTGTTATGTAACAGTAAAACTTCTTTAAAAAGTTTTGAGAATTAATATTATTTTATGTCTTATTTATGATCATTTGGAAATAAGATAAATCTAGGTTGTACTAGTTAAGTGTAATAGATTTTAACCTAGTTTTACTTCTAGTCTTAATGTTTAATACATATGTTTTAGTCAGCTTTTTCACTGCTGTGACTAAAGGACCCTACCAGAACAACTATAGAGGACAAAAATTTTATTTGAGGGCTCAAAGTTTTGGAGGTCTTAGTCCATAGAAGGCCAGCTCCATTCCTTGGGGTTTGAGGTGAGGCTTAATGTCATGGTGGTAGCGAGAGGCAGAGGGAAGCAGCTCACATGGTGATCAGGAAGCAGACAGAGACTTCCATCAGCCACAGATACAAATATATACCCCAAAGCCATGCCCCAATTCCCACCTCCTACAGCCACACCCTGCCACTTCAGTTACCACTCAGTTAATCCCTATCAGAGAATTAATTTACTGATTGGGTTAAGACACTTTACAACCTAATCATTTCTCCTCTGAAACTTCTTGCATTGTGTCACACATGAGCTTTTGGGGGACACCTCACATGCAAAATGTAACATATGTCCACACAAGACTCATACATGAATGCTCATTGCAGCATCATTCATAATAGCAAAAAAAAAAATCCTAGAAATTACCCAAATATTTATTGAATAGTAAAAGGGTAAACAAAATGTAGTATATTCACACAGCAGAATAATATGCAGCAATAAAAAATGGGCTATGGATACATGCTATAACATGGATGAACCTTAAGAATATTATGATAAGCAAAATCAGATGCAGAAGACCACACAGAAGATGATTTTATTACCATGAAATGTATGGAAAAGTTAAATGTATAAAAACAGATTATTGCTGGAGGCTGAACATAGGAGTGGGGATTAACTGTAATCAAGAATGAGGGATCTTTCTTTTAGGTAATTAAAGTGTTCTAAAATTGAATTGCAGGTGATGGTTGTATAACTATAAATTTACTATACATCATTGAGTTGCAGATTTACAGTGTGTATAATTATGATCTATAGATCGTACCTCAGTTAATCTGTTACAGAAAAAGATGTTGTCAATCATTCTGATCTGACTCCATAAAACAAAACAAAGCAAACAAAACAAAAAGTAATGGAGAGTAGAACTGCTGGTGCCTTAGCATGAATCAAGACAGTTTCACCGATAGCATGCTATTCTTATTAAAATTTTGTTTAGAAAATACAAGTTTTTATTAAGATATTTATGCTGATATTTAATGGGTTTCTTTTACTATGTGAATTAATACATACATATTCTATACAATTATCATTTTAACCTGTAATATGATATCAATAGATGTAACACACATAAACAACAGTTTTGGAGTCCTTAATAATTATTAATAGGGGTCCTGAGATAAGAAATATTGATCTAGTTCAATACTCATTTATATTAAGGTATAAAATGGGCCCATTGTGCTGACATTCATATGCTTTCTTTCCTAAGAAGCAATTTACCTGCAGCCCTGCCTGGTTTATATGGACAGGTTATGTTACATTCCTCAGCAAACTACCAATTATCTGCAGGAGAAATTCAGGCCTAAAATAATAAGAGGAGTCCAAGTTATGCTGAAAAGGGAGATTTTGTGACCCTTTTCATAGACCAGATCCCAAAACTCAGGGAGATAAGGATAATTCTGCCTAACCATAAAAATCTGTAAGAATTTATGGTTAAGAATCCAATTAGTATTCATCACTAATATATAAAAATGCATTTGATTTATGAGTATTGACTTTATATCCTGCTACTTTGCTGAACTCATTTATTAATTCTAGAAGTTTTCTGGTGGAATTGTTTTGATCTTTTAAATATAGAGTCATATTGTAGGCAAATAGTGATAGTTTGAGTTTTTCTTTTTCTATTTGTATCCCTTTAATTTCTTTCATCTGTCTGATTGCTCTGGCTAGAGTTTCAAGGACTCTTGAACAGAAGCAGGGAAAGAGGGTATCCCTGTCTTGTTCCAGTGTTTAGGGGGCATGTCTTTCATTTTTTTCTCCATTTAGAATTATGTTGGTCTTGTGTTTTGCGTAGATAAATTTTACAATGTTGAGGTATGTTCCTACTATCCCTAGTTTTGTTTTGAACAAGAAGAGGTGCTATATTTTGTCAAATGCTTTTTCGGCATCTATCGAGATGATCATATGAGTCTTATCTTTAAGATTATTGATGGAATGAATTATGTTTATTGATTTTTGTATGTTGAACCAACCTTGCATTCCTGGAATGAACCCCACTTGATCATGGTGCACTATCTTTTTAGTGTTTCATATGTGATTTGCTAGAATTTTATTGAGAATTTTTGTATCTATGTTCATCAGGAATTTTGGTCTAAGTTTTCTTTCCTTGATGTGTCTTTGTCTGGTTTTGGTATCAGGGTAATACTAGCATCATAGAATGAGTTTGGAAGGGTTCCCTCCTTTTCTATTTCATGGAATAACTTGAGGAGTACTGGTGTTAATTCTTTGAAGGTCTTGTAGAACTAGGTAAATCAAATGCATTTCTATACAACAGTGATGAATCCACTGCAAGAGAAATGAGGAAAATGAAACCATTCACAATAGCCTCAAAAAAACCAAAACAACAACAACAACAACAACAACAACAACAACAACAAACCCTTGGGAATCAACCTAACAAAAGAGGTGAAAGACCTCTACAATGAAAACTACAGAATGCTAAAGAAAGAAATTGAAGATGACCTTAGAATATGGAAAGATACTCGTGGATAGGCAGAATTAATACAGTCAAAATGGCCATACTACCAAAACTGTTATACAGATTTAAAGCAATTCCTACTAAAATCCCAATGACATTCTTCATACAAATAGAAAAAGCAATCATGAAATTCACTTGTAAAAATAAGAGACCCAGAATAGCCAAAGCAATCCTTTTAGCAAGAAGAGTGAAACAGGAGGTATCACAATACCAGACCTTAAAATATACTACAGAGCAGTAGTAACAAAAATGGCATGGTATTGACACCAAAATATAGATGTAGACCAAGGGTGCAGAATAGAAGACACAGAGACAAACCCACATAAATATGGTTATCTCATACTGGACAAAGGAGCCAAAAACATACGTTGGAGAAAAGATAGCCTATTCCACAAACGGTGCTGGAAAAACTGTAAATCCATATGTAGCAAAATGAAATGAAACTTCTATCTCTCACTCTGCACAAAAATCAACTCAAAGTGGATTAAAGACTTAGGCACTAGAATTGAGACCCTGTACTTAATAGAAGAAAAAGTAGGTCCAAATCTTCATCATGTCAACTCAGGACCTGACTTCCTTAACAAGACTCCTAAAGTGAAAGAAGGAAAATCAAGAATCAATAAATGGGATGGATTCAAACTAAAAAAGTCAGCAAAGGAAACAATAATATGAAGAGAGAGCCTACAGACTGGAGAAAATCTTTGCCACCTACACCTCAGATAGAGCATCAATCTCTAGGATATATGAAGAACTCAAAAAACTTAACACCAATAAAACAAATAATCCGATCAATAATGGGTGAAGGAACTGAACAGATACTTCACAGAAGAAATACAAATGTATGAAACATGAACAAACACATGAAAAAATATGAAAAACAATGAATGAAAACAAACATGAAAAAATGTTCATCATCTCTAGCAATTAGAGAAATGCAAATCAAAACTAAGATTTCATCTCGCTCTAGTCAGAATGGCAATTACCAAGACTACAAGCAACAATAGGTGTTGGCGAGGATGTGGGGTAAAATGTACACTCATACATTGCTGGTGGGGTATTTATAACTTGTTAACAGTCACATTCAAATGTTCCTATTTGGACACTGTGCTCTGAAGCTTTATTAGAAGTAAGATTTATACCCAAAGGACTTAAAATCGTCATACTACAGTGACATAGCCATATCAATGTTTATAGCAGCTCAATTCACAATAGCTAAACTATGGAACCAACCTAGGTGCCCTTGAACAGATGAATGGATAAAGAAAATGTGGTACATATACAAATAGAATATTACTCAGCATTAAAGAAGAATGAAATTATGGCATTTGCGGGTAAATGGAAGGAGCTGGAGAATATCATGCTAAGTGAAATAAGCCAACCACCCAAAACCAAAGGGTGAATGTTTTCTCTGATAAGCAGATTCTAATTCATATTGAAGGGTGGATGGGTGGGGAAGAATGAAGGAACTTTTGATTGTGCAGAGGGAAGTGAGGTGAGGGGCAGGGGTGTGGGGATAAGAAAGACGGAGGAATGAGACGGACATTATTACCCTATGTACATGTATGATTACACTACAAGTGTGACTCAGCACCATGTTCAGCCAGAAGAAGAAGAAGTTGTGTTCCATTTGTGTACAATGTGTCTAAATGCATTCTACTGTCATGTTTAACTAATTAGAAAAACAACAACAACAACAACAACAACAACAAAAGAATCCAATTAGGACCAGTCAGAATAGGCCAAAGGGACCTAGAGTTACCATGACAGTAGGGACTTGAAAATCTGATGTCATCCCGCTGTCAGTCTAAAGATAAGAGGTGGACCTGAGTGGGACTCTCTGGAAACTTCTCTGGGATTCCCAATAAAACTTGAGTGCAGGAGAGATATGCTGTCCCTCTCCTCTCTGAGAGGACCCACTCTCTCCCTGGAGTCCATAAAACTTAATTTTTGTGTCAACTTCAAGTGATATTCACAAATAAAACTGTACACTAAAAAGTGAAAAATTGCACCATGACAATTTTTAAAAATATAGTGTTCAACTACGAGACTAAATGCATATTTTTGAAGGGATACCTGCTGTTCTGTCATCCCAGGTATTTCTAACAATGTTAGGAGGTGTATCCTGTGATATCAATCCTCTGTTGTTACCACAAGTTGTCATTCAGGGCTTCCATCTTCCCACAGACCAGGGGAAAGGGTCTGGCTGAGTTTGTACATTAGCTGTTGAGTTTTTCATTACAAATCATGTATTAAAAAAAAATGGGAGGGGGGAAACTTGATGAACTTGATGGGAGTTCACCTGCTACAGTACATAATTTAGTTTTTGGAAGAAGCATAATTCTCTAGCTTTGAGGAACAGGCTCACCTTCATTTCAACCTGAAACACCAAAAAATCCTTTCGGGTTGAAGATGAAAATAATTTCATTCCATTTTGAGTATTTTTGTGATATATAATACACAGGAAAAAGTTTCCATAAATTCATTGGAAACCATTTTTCTAATTATTATCAATATTCTAATATTTAGGATTCACGTTTTTGTCAATTTTCAGGTGAATGAATTCTGAAACAATTGAGTATATAGAATTCACTGACTTAGAATGTACATTAGCAATTGCCTCAGAATAGGAAATTGTTATTTAATTTTCTATTATATTTTCTCAAATTATTATTTTCTTCATTATGAGTAAAAATGTATACTTCTGCGAAAGTAAATGACACATTAATTTATCATTGGGCATTTGACTCAGTGACCCAATATATTTTCCAAAATTGGTTTCCATTTTCCCACCATTTTTATAAGTAATCTTGGTGTATAGGGAAAAAAAACCCCACTTTTTCCTAGATATTTTATACTTAGAGATATTTCAAAGGAAAGAAAAATACATAAACTCAAAATATGTTTAGATGGTGGGGAAACTGAAATTTTTGTACAGTGCTGGTGGTAATACAAGCAATTATTTTGGGGGCAATCTGGCAATATTTATCAAAGTAGTACACTTAACCTTTGATGTAGGAATCCTGTGTGTAGAAATTTCTCATATAGCTATATTCATACATATAAATATGACATGTATATGTTTATAACTGTAGCCTTGCCTATAAAATTGGGACAAATGATTATATAAGTTATGATACTCTCCCATATTGAGATGCTAAAATATTATTATATTTTGATAAAGATCTCTGAAACATAATGACAAATTAAAAAAGTAAGATGCAGAATATTGTATAAGAAGTAGGGGACAGAATAATAATACATATTTGGACTTTCTTATATTAACATGAAGAAACTTTGGAAAGATACAAAACAATCTCATAAAAGTGATTGCCTGTGGTGGGTGGGGTTGGGAAATTGGGTGGTCAGGGATTGGTATAGGAGGAAGTCTTCTCAATATATACTTTATTCTTCATGTATTTATTTTTGTTGTTGTCCCATGTGAATGTATTCTCTAGTCAGAAAATAAAAAAATTAGGATTTTTCTTATTTGTCCAATGCCAAAGACATCAGTGTGTGGGAGTGTACCCAATGCTAGTTTAGGAGCTGTCTCTGCAAAGGAATGCCTTTAGTGGCATATAGGTAATCTGAACAGGATGTGAGGATGTACCAAGGATCACAGAACCTAAAAAGTGACAGATGACAAGCATTGAGCCTGAAGGCACTTCTCCACTCATTCATGAATTCAAAATTTCTGGCTAGGAAATAACTTTCTAAGACATCTTTAGTTCTGGTACCAGCTTTCTCTTCTGGGCCATTTCCATGAAGAAACTAAATGTTTATCACTTGCTGAGCGTTCATTAGAGTTATTGCAAACAAGTGAAGAATTTCAAAACCACAGGAGAAGAGACCTCTCATGTAGCAACCGAGAGGCTGTCTCTGCTACACCAGCCTGCAAGGCTGATTTTGAATGAAGGCTATTATAAAATGACAAATAGTCCAATGATCTGGTTCTTCAGTCTCCTCTCACATGACTGGAACTGTAGACGTTGACTCCTCACAGCCTGAGAATCTGTGCTCCCTCCTTAATATGACAGGTGGATATATTTGACTCCATGGAAATGTTACAGGCCAGGCTCTATGGGCAATAACTAAACAGACTCCATTTTACCCTGAGACTCCATGTTATCTAGGAAATACTTCTCCCGTGGGAACACCCCACCTCTGTACCCATCAACAGTTACTTAGCATGACATGTTTGGCAACACCAAATGGCAATTCTTGTATAATGAAAAATTGTTCTCTTTTTAATTCCTATTTTTCCTAAACAATGTACCATGTCAACAGTGATGTCAACAGTGATTGTCTAGATGTTAGTAACCATTCTTTAACTTGTACCCAACTAAGGTCATTTTGACCCACTTCCCCTTCTGCTTATGATTTTAGATCTCATGATGTTAATTTGTAGTTTAGAATCATAGCAACAGTCACTTGTGATTGATGTACTGACTGAATGGTATAAAAACCCCTGCAACCCTATGATCAGGGCTGTTCTCCCAATAGTCATTTTTGGGGCACTGTGTGAGACAGTCAGCCAGCTGACTGATAAAGACTTTCAAACTTGGACTTCTCAGTGGTGATCAGTCTGTACTTAAGTTTGCCCCACAGCATTGAGATCCGTGGGAGATGTCTTCTGTGTGCTGGCTGAGTCACACAGCGAATCCCCAGGCAGAGTTCCATACCCAACTCTGCTTTCTTCCCTTCATCCCATGTAGCTCCCATTTTCCCTCCCCACAAGGAATACATAGGGTATTTATTACCCTCCACCTTTCCCTTTGTCACATGGCCTTCCTTCTCTTCTGAAAGAAATCGTCCCTGGCCTTTGTAGCATAGAGGGAAGAAAATTTGCTATTTTTTTATTTATGACAGTCACGTATAATTAATTGGTCCATCCAAAGAACTATGAAGTATAGCAATTTTTTGAATGAAAAATTTCAAGTGTATGAAGTTCTTTTTTTTTTTTTAATCCTTTAAGATCTTTAGAGAGTAATTATTTTTTGGTATAAAATTTCCCTAAAATAAATGAAAAAGTTTTCTTCACCTTCTCCCTTTTTATTTATTTCTTTTCTTTTTTTTTTTAATGGAAACTAGAGTGTCTACACCAAAATCTGGCCACCTGATTTAATGCTGCTCTTAATTACTTGAAAGTTGATGTAATGAACATCTCTCAGCACCTGACAAAGTATTCAGAACTTGTTCAATTTTGGATCAGGAAATGGGTGATTTGTCCATGGGCTTCAAGAATACCTGGTTGTTTACCCCTCTACTGAGACCAAAGTTCTGATGTTCACTAACAAATGGGGAAGAAAAAGAGACCACGGACTTTGTTGTGATTGATGTGAATCGTCACTTCAGGAATAGGCCTATCTTGTGTCAGGCATAGTGGAACTCCATGAGATGGGCCCTATTTATCTTTTCTTAGGAAGACAATTGAGAGAGCAAGTGATTGATTCAAGATTAGCAATAAACCATTTTTATAAAGGAAATATATTTCGATGTCTTAGAAGTATGCCTAATTAGTTTTGAGGTTGGAGCATGAACCACTTAAAAATATCAAAGGTTATGAGGCCTTATTCAAATTTTTGAAGTTCAGAGCTTGAGCTTTGTCTCTCTCTCTATGGGACAAAATGGAGGTATATGAGAAGCAAGGATGAAAGGTAAGGGCAGGGAGGTTGCTGAGATGTCACAGGAGTTGACAATTTTTTTCTGTAAATGGTCAGACAGTATTTGCAGCTAACTGGCATCTATTGAAACTACTCACAAAAATCAACACAGAAAATATGTAAGCCATGGGTATGACTGTGTTCCAATAAAACTTTATTTAAAAAACAGGCAATGGGGCAGATGGACTCCTTGGCTATAGTGTGCCAGCCCTTGAGTAGGAGAATCAGACAAGAAAGCAGAAGTGGTAACCACTCTGCAATTGCAAATTGGGACCTGGAAAGATCACTGATGAGTAGAGCTGTTCCTCCTGGGTTTCCTTCTTCTGCCAATCGCATGTGGCAGCTGGAAGCAACTCTGACGTCACTCCATAAAACCAATGAAAATGTTACCTTGTGGCTTGTGAATTTTCACAGAATAAAAAAACAGGAAAAGTTTTGATGCTCACCTAAGTTTGAACTTTGTTCATAATATTGTAAAAGCCAGTGACAATTCCATTTAATAGGTGGCCAGTGGTTTTGATAAATGAAACTTCTTTTTTGGGATACTGCAATGCAATTTTTTTTTTTCTGGTGATGTTAAGAAGAATGTTTCTTTTAGATCTGTCTTCACGTTTATAAGATTGTAAGTTTCTATCACCAACCTTCCTCACTCTACCAGTCTAGAGTTACTATAATGTAGTAACCAGATTTCAACTAAACCTGGAAGTTTTATTCACCAACCAGCAAAACCAGGATGTGCCATTTCACAAAAGTAATAGAATGATTCTCTGCAAAACCTCATCAATCCATCTTTAACTCTTAGAACATTTATTATCTGTAATCAGTACTTCTTAACTGTGTTTCATAGTGAATCTTAAAGTTTTAAAATAACCATTTATTATAACAGTAATGGAAAATGTGGAGACCTAATTTTATTTCTGTATCTCTTAAGATCAATTTGATTGATTTTGTTTTAGCTGGATATATTACTCTGGGAGAAGGAGAGATGACAGTTTTTCTATTTTTAAATAAAATGTTTATAGGTGTTTCACATTAAAATAATATTTTTATGTGTTCTGTGGTCTCAAAAATTTCAACAAAGTAACAGTATAAAATGCCTCTTGGATTCAGGCTACTTTGTTGAATATGTGTTTGTATCCTCAAAGAATAGGAGTAACTTGAAGGCATGACTATCCTATATTTCTCTGTGTTTTCTGTAGATGCTTAGTCAATATGTGAGTTGATTTAGTAATTATCTACATGGAGACAGATGCTGTTTTTTTCTTGAAAGGAAAACAATTATTATAATGGACAAAGTTCATACATCACAAGTCTTTAAATATTTAGAATTAGAATTCTGTCTAGGAATCTTTGCCTAGTTCCTAATTCTGTACCATGTCCTCGTATAGTTCTTTAAAACTATTAATTAAATTATAAATGGCCTGTGATAAGTAATTTTGATAAGTATATATTTAGAATATAGCTTTATATGAAACAAATGCATATATAGGTGCACAAGAAATGTATACAAGAAGGTCCACAGATAGTTCAAAACTGGAAACTATTTAAATGCTCACCTACAAGAATGGATTCACACTCTGATGTGCTACGCAATCATGTGAGTGGATGAACTACAACCAAGAACAACAATAGGGATGACTCTCTGTTATGGTTTGGATGTGAGGTGTCTCCCAAAAGCTCCCATGTGAGACAATGCAGGAAGGTTCAGAGGAGAAATGATTGGGTTTTAAGAGTCTGAACTCAATCAGTGAATTAATCCCTGATAGGATGAACTGAAGTGGTGGGGTGTGGCTGAAGGAGGTGGGAATTGGGGTGTGACCATGGGGTATATATTTTGTATCTGGAGAGTGGAGTCTCTCTCTGCTTCCTGGTGATGCAATCTGCTTCCCTCTGCCACACTCTCCTGCCATGATGTTCTGCCTCACCTCAAGCTCCGAGGAATGGAGCCAGCCTTCTATGCACTAAGACCTCTGAAACCGTGAGCCCTCAAATAAACCTTTCCTCCTCTATAATTGTGCTGGTCAGATCATTTAGTCACAGCCGCAAGAAAGCTGACTTAACACTCTCACAAACATAAGAAGCCAGACAAAAATAATATGAGTTGTATGATATCACATACATGAAATGCCAAAGTAGACAAACCAATTCATGCTGTTGGAAGTCAGGAAAGTGGGTGCCTTGGGAGTTAGGATAGCATTATGGCCTGGACAACATGGGATGTACCCAGAGAGCTCCTGTGTTAATGCAGGAGGTGAAATGATTAGATTACGTCAGCGGCAGCCTAATCAATAGACTGATCCATTTGATGGATTAATAACTGAAGGGAGTTACTGGGTGGTAAATGCAGGCAAGGTGTGGCACAGCTGGAGGAAGAGGCTCACTGGGGGCGTGCTTTGGGGAGTATATATCTTATCCCTGACTCTCTCCTTCGCTCATCTGGCCACAG
This sequence comes from Sciurus carolinensis, assembly GCF_902686445.1. Taxonomy (NCBI): domain Eukaryota; kingdom Metazoa; phylum Chordata; class Mammalia; order Rodentia; family Sciuridae; genus Sciurus; species Sciurus carolinensis. The sequence continues at coordinate 23,223,924 of NC_062222.1, read as the reverse complement.
ACATTCATTTTTCTGTATTATGCCCAAAGACACACTGCCCAGTCTGAGGTGATAAATGAACGAGGCATCAGTTTGGCAAAAGGTATCGCTCTAAGGTCATGTGTCTAGGCAACCAGTTCATCAAGAACCCAATCTTTCTTCTCAGTTTATTTATATGCATTTTATTTTGGGTTCTTCTGTCATTCAATGTCACTAATGACAAGTACAGGGTAAAAAAAAATCCTGTTTGCCAGATGTTCTGAGGCACAATGCAGATGTACAACATAGATGCTATTTTGGAGTGAAATATCTGCATTATACACCTTGTCCATTAGAATGTTACTTCTTTTCTACACAAGGAACTATAAAAAAGCATTTGCGGGTGGGGGGTGGCTGGGGTGTAGATTCCTGGTGGGCACTTCCCTAGCATGTGTGAAGCCCCAGGTTTGATCCCCAACCCTGCAGGAAAAAAAGGAAACAGTTGTTGGATTTAGTGGAGAAGGGAAAGGGGAATGCTTTTCATCTTTGAACAGTCTTCAAAAATACCTTTCTGCACTAGGAGACATTTGGTAAAGTTTGTCTTTTGAGGTATATGGCAGAGAAAGCGGTGTGGCAGCTGAGTTAATAGCATAGCCTCTGCCATCAGACTGAATCCCATGCTGTTTCTGTGCACTGTGTGATTTTGAGAAAATGACTTAAGAATTCTGTGCTTCCATTTCTTCATTTAAAAATGCATGCAACAGGATCACATGAGAGAAGCTGGCATACAGCAAACACTAAGTTTTAGGTAATATTATTCTCATGCTAAATACTGCTAGACAAAACATCTTCTAAGGTGGCATATTTTTCCTTCATTAATTTAGGAAATGTTTCTTGACATAATAGCTAGAATGTTCTTATTAAAAAGTAAATTAGGGGCTGGGGTTGTGGCTCAGTGGTAGAGCACTTGTCTAGCATGGGTGAGGCCCTGGGTTTGATCCTCAGCACCACATATAAATAAATAAATAAATAAAATAAAGGTTAAAAAAAGAAATGATTAAAAAAAAAATAAATTAGATCATATCACCCATTTTAAAAAAACCTTCCCAAGCCAAATTTCTATCTCATTCAGAGACAAAAATCAAGGTTTTAAAGATATATAGGTTTATAGGTAGAATGTTCATTTTTCCTACTTTATTCATGAAAGTCTCAGTTTATGCCTGTTGCAAAGATGTGATTATTTATAGTATCTCTTTATATTTCAAAAGAGTTCTGGTTTGGATAATAAATTAAATAGTAACCCTGATAGGAGGCTCCATGTGATGTGCCTCACCCTCACTCTTGCCCAACCCTCACATCCCTGTGGCCTTGTCCTTGCTGTTCCTTCAACACTCTAGGCACACTCCTGCCTCAGGGCCTTTGCACTTGCTGTTTTCTTTAACTGGAATGCTCGCACCTTAGATAGGTGAGAGGGAGATTAATATATACCTTCTGTTTATTGTCCTTCCCTCTCCACTTTTCTCCTTAGCACTTATCTCACACATTATATATTTGCTTACTCATTTATCTTCCTTTTGTCTTACTCTTCTACTTGAATGTAAGCTCCGTGAGGGAAAGGAAGGGTGTTTATCTGCTGTATTCACTGCTATTTCCCCAGGTCTTTATTGGATGAATAAATGAAGAAAATGTAAGGAAAAACCTAATGTAACCGAGTAACCAGATGACTAATTATTTGCCATCTTTGTTGCCTGGTCATATAAATTTGATTTAAAATAATAGAAATTCCAGGCTTAGGGCCAGTATCATGAGCAGAATGATCTGACTTGCTTCCAGTATTGGTATTAGTTTCCAAGTAAGTGGCTTGAAATGTTAGAATGTCAAAGAAACTCTTCAAGGTGTTTACATTCTGAAAGATGACATCTAAACTTGCACAAATATTTGTGCGAATAATATCAAGAAGGCTTTCTGAGGGCACATGTGATTTGGGGTTCATGAGTCTAAGAACATTTGGAGTCTCAAGTCTTCCAAATTTAAATTAACACTTCAGAGCATGTGGGTTTATATTATTTTTGATGCTCCATTGTAAACATAGGGCTATCAAAAATGAACCCTGAATTACGCTTTCAGTTTTGCCATGGACTTTAACCTCAACCATTAACTTTTTAGCTTAAAGCAGTTTTTACAACTAGACCTAGCTAAAAAAAAAAAAAATTGATTGAAGCTATAGAAAGTAATAATTCTAATTCCCAAGAGAATGTGGCAGCTCCAGAAGGCAGTTGTAGAATTTTCGGCAACATATCAGACTTATTTTGATGGAATTTCTTAGAACATTCCTATTTAACCACTCTAGTCTTAACATCAACTTCAGACACTACACTCGATTTCTCCATTTGTCTTATTTTGCACACTCTATTCCAACCATGTACACTTTATATAATAATTAAACAACTCTTAAGATTACACTGTAGAAATATTTGAGAATAAAATAGCCAGAACATCTATTTTTATTGATCAGAATGTTGGAATCATGACATTTCCACATGCAGATACATACACGCACGTACACATGCAAACACACACCACATACACACATAATGAGGATCATGTGAAAATTCTTTTCTCAAACCCAAAACTTTTCTGCATCTTTAGTCCATGTTCAATTTGGAATATGGTGAACTCTTCCAGCGAGTTGAACTCTTTGATGGAGGAATCACCGGCTATCAATCTGTTCACATCTGGACGCTTTACTGATACAGACAGGACCTGGCCCCATCTCTCTCTCCTGTGCTCTGGGAACAATCTTGCAGCTATGGAGGGTTCCCATCCCCCATCACATGAAACGGGAATAACTGTGCTGAGAGCCAAATGCTGAGGGTAGCAGAGTAGCCTCACATGAGAATAATTACTTAACATGACCATGAGAGCAAGCAACGAGGTTCCCAGACACAGGAAACGAAAAGTCAGAAGGGGAGGTAGAGCTGGACAGGGTTCTGAAGTATTTCCAGACAGCAACTTCCTCATAACAAACAGAAAATTGCCTAATAAATTTATCACTCTGTCATTTTATATGAACATTTATTGTTAAATAAACTAGTTAGCATAATGGATTTTTGCAATGGGCCTATGTCTTGGCAATGCCAGAAAAATCAACCTACTTTCTATTCTCTAAAGTGCAAATAGAATCTTTTGTGTTACAACTGTTCCTTATATTTCAAATCACTTGCAGGTTTACTGTATCAATTGAAACCACAATTACAACTATGCTTAAAGAATGAATATTGCCCAGAAATCTTGGGAAGAGACTCTTAAACGGGTAATGTATCCCCAAGGAGAGAGGAAATCATTTAAAAGCACAAGGCCCAAACCTTAGGAAAAGATCTCTTGTCCTCCAGGGACAAGGGGAAGGGGGGAAGTCATCCTGCTGCTATGTGCTGCTCTGCTCTTTGTAAGTTTCTCAGATTAATAAACCCCAAGACATTCTGATTTACAAGGGGGAAAAAAAAGTAAAAGTTCAATAAATTTAATAAGCAAGCCTGCTTTTAGGTCTGGAACTGCAGGGGGGGAAAGCATTCTAGTAGCGGCGACTATAGTGTGCTTTCTCTTTTCTTCCTTGTCATCAACCATTTTTTAAGTTGGGCACAGGAGAAACAACGATAAAGGGGAATGATAGCTGCTTGCCTCAAGAACCTTGCAGACAAGCAGAGCAGTGGGCAAGAGCAACAGAGCATGCGTTCCTTACTCTCATAGGGTTGTGAGAGGCGTCCTGGGAGCATCGGGGAGGAAGTAACCCAGGATGGATTGTGGATACTTGCCAGGCAAAGCAAAGAGATGCTGTGACGGAGATCAGAAGAATAAAGAGCAATAAGCTGCCAGTATGTGTGTGTGTGTGTGTGTAGCACAGGAAAGTGATTTGAGGTGGAAGGATCATCTTGGTGTCACCCTTGGATGGCCAGGTTAGCTGGAGGTGTCCACCTTGGGAAGACAGGTGCTGGGGAGGAGGCAGAGTCAGAATTACCTGAAGGGAAATGTCTATCAGGAATACAGTGCACCCACAAGGGACAGGGATCTCAATCAAGGGACACGTTTTCTCTCTTAGAATCCAGGGAATGCTGTTTCTATGGTTAATTTTATCATCCTAGCCCTACAACTGGAGTGCCTGAGAAAGATGTGTTTTCCATTGCTTGATGATTCAGTAAAAGGCAAATAATATGCTTATCACATGTGGAATTTAGTGGGCAATTTGATTAACTTGGAAAATAGTACATGAAGACCACAGGGCTCGTCTTCTGCCTTGTCTGTAAGTGAATCCCTTTGACCCATCATCACTGTCAACAACATCATCATCATCATCATCATTATCATGCTAATTTAAGTCTTGAAGAGAACACTGATTAGAAATTTTATAATAAAGGTTCTAATCAAATTAAATCACAACAACGAGCATTCTTCAACATCTGTGTTTGAGGCATCCAGTTAATACGTCACGGCAATTGATTTCTGAGATACAAATTGCCTTGGGGATTCCATGTGTCAAGAAACAACTTTGTACGGATGCCCCTAAAGATAGATTCCTGTGGCACAGGATATCAAAGGCTGTGTCACTATTGAGAAAAGTGTGCATGAATGCCTCTGGTTTGCACACTGCTCAGATCCTCTGCCAGAGAAACATATTGGGAGTCTCGACTTTTCATTACAAAACATTCCTAATAACTTCATCCACAAATTGAAATTGTTTGTTTTTTTATCGTTGTCCTCAAGAAGAGGTGGCTGCTTAGAGTGGGACAGAATTAGTAATCAGCAGTCAGTGATCCTGGATCTTGCCCTGATGGGTCTCACGGCTCTTTGCAGTAGGTTAAGTGGAGACATGACTTACCTACACTATTTTCTAGAGCATTCCGGAAGTTCCTCTGGCAAGCCATTGTCTCAACTCATGCTTCTTCCCAGGCCCATCCTGCTCATTCTTTTAACCCTGTTTATCTCATATTTTATCCTATTCTTATTCCTGCTTAAGAGACAGGTAGAGTGGTTTATGGGAATTTCTGTACAAATATGGAGGTGAGCTGTTATCCTGAAATTGCATGGGCCAAGCCTTGGACACACACAAACCTCTCTTATAAATTATGACTCATCTCCTTATGAACAAGGATTCTGTATTTCTTTTTTTTTTAAGTTGTTGATGGATCTTTATTTTTATATATTTATAGACTGTGCTGAGAATCGAGCCCAGTGCCTCACACATGCTAGGCAAGCACTCCACAATTGAGCCACAAGCTCAGCCCCTAAATTCAGTGTTTCTAATCAATACTGCCATTTCCTAATTGGGTATTACTTTGGATCTCCAAATACAGAGACAATGTTTTAATTTATCTTGCCATTCTAACAAATGTAAATATTTCTTGTATAGATGAATTCACTTGGCCAAGGTTTTGCATTTCTTGAGATTTTAGGACATTAGACAAAGCAATTTCCTGACAAATCAAATCCATCTCCAGTTCAGACTGTAAGTGTGGGTATATGAAAGTCTGCTAGCTCTTTTCCTCCCTCCCTCCCATTTCTGTCAGTTTTCTTTTGCAATTAGGGATATTATCTGTTCTTTTGAATAACTAACCATCAGCATTACCACTTGCAAGGCCTTTGTTTGGAAATGAAGAAGATAACTGGTATTCATTTGGTTCCTCTGCTTTACAATTTACTTTCTCGGATGTTGGATTTTCTTTTGTAACCAGGTTGTGTGTGTGAGTGGGTGTGTGGGTGTGTGGGTGTGTGTAAGTAGGGGCCAGAGGGATTCTCTTTGTTTCTGTTTATTTCTTCTGGATACCACATATACAGCTGCAGACCTAACTCCTTTTTCAGTGGAAGGTCTGAAATGCCTGGCAGCAGCAATCTGTAAGTACATGTAGCCTCTCAGAATGTTATCTAGGGAAGGAATGTTCTGAAGGGGTAGTGATGGTATTCCAACAAGAGCCCAGCATGCACGTCAGGAACTGACATCAAGTGGGGAGAGCCTGGCAGGCGTGTGGAGGGCCTTGACTGTTCAGCATGGGAGGCAGTGGGGACCAGGAGCTCCTGGGCCTTTTTGAGGAAGCAGTGTCAACTGACTAAGTAGAGCAGAGCTCAGGAGAGGTTAGGGGAGGTAACTCTGAAGATAAGGAAACCAATGAAGAAACTTCTGGAAAGTCAGGTGTGGAGTGATCCCGCCTACTCCCTTCTGACCCACAAGACCATTCAGAGCAACCTAGCCCAGCTGGAGGGACTAATCACAAATCAGAAACAGCCCGGCTGTCCGGTACTTGCTGTACTGCTTCTCAGTTGTATATTCCATCACACTCACTGATCTATGAAGCGGTTTCAGTACGATCTCTTTCTAAGCAAGAGAAAGGGAATACAATGTTAATATAAAGAATAGTTTATCCCAAAGGCCAAATGTTCTCTGTTATGTGGGTGCTAACACACAAAGAGGAGGGAAGAGGGAAGAAGAAGTTCATTGGATTAGTCAAAGGGGAATGAAGGGAAGGGAGGGGGATGGGAACAGGAAAGACAGTAGAATGAATGGGACATCACTTTCCTATGTTTGTGTGTGAATACTTGACCAGTGAAACTCCACATCGTTCAACCACAAGAATGGGATCTAATTAGAATAAGTTATTCTCCATGTATGCATAATGTGTCAGAATACACTCTACTGTCATGTAATTCTAAAAAGAACAAATAAAAAAAAAAAAAAGAAAAGAGGAAGGGTCTAGTGGAAGAGTTTGCGCTTTCATGAAGAATCAATGCTTTTCTTGTGGGAAGCATTTTTGCTCTTGGGAAGTCCTGAGAGAGTGGATTGTCATAAAGCTGGGCCACCCCACTTGCTAGGCCCCTTCTGCATGTGTGCAGTTCCCTTTACATTTCTCCACATGTTGATATACAGAGCGGGTTGGGGGACTCCTCAGAGGCAGAAAAGATGGGACGCCCAATCTTGGACTTTCAACCTCCAAAACTCTGAGCTAAATAAATCTCTTTTCTTTATATAGTTAAAAAAAAAAAAAAAAAAAAAAAAGTTTATCACCCAACGTCCTTTGTGTTGTAACATGACTAAAGCTGACTCGGCTATTCTAGCTTGCCCTGAGACACAATCTTCATGTTGTCTATTTCCACTTCGCTGACTGATACGACTCAACACAACGTTCTCTGCCTGGAGACACTTTAGGACTGAGCACGGAACTGATATGATGTTAAGCACAACAATATGTGTGATTTGAAAACTCATCTTTCTTATTCCTCTTTTAACTTAATTCTTTTAATAGTGGGGAAGATAAAGAAGGCTCATGCATCTATTCTTTTAGAAGAATCTTCTCCAAGTATGTGCGTTATTTTCATAGGTACCTAAATACAGTGGTAAAGGAGGATGGAGAGCTGCTACTTTCCCTGCAACACAGGTAGTGAACTTGACATGGTTGGAGGAATTCAAAGGCCAGATATGGGCAGACCCCAAAGCATCAGAATCTTAATGACAGGGGGCAGCTGTGGAGAAAAGAAATGGAGGCTTGACCTCACATTTCCTGGAAAGATATCTCTTAATCCCTTGGGCAGAAGTCAGGGCAATAGCCACATGTTATGGTCTCACAACTAAGGGAAGAGGACAACAGAAAGAGGTAGAGCTATTCTCTAAATACTGGTGCTCTTTTAGTGCATTATAATACTTTTCTCTTCCTCTGGAAGAAGACCAAGATGACTAAAGAGTATTTTTTTTAATCCACAAGGTTTACTTTCTAAAATCAATGTTGTTTAAATGATTCACATTCCATGAATTTTTGAAAAACAGGAATTACAAAAGTGTACTCCTGTGATGTCAAATACCGTGGTCAAACTGTTCACATTATTTAGAACTAGTCTAAGGCACATTAAGTATTAAATTCCCAAGAGGAAGAACCATATGTTCAAATAAAGATGTGTGAATTTTTACCCATTGCTATATGAACATTAAAGCTTTATTTCGATTTTTTGCCAAATTTGAAATATTCCAGAAAATCGGGCTTCAAATGTTGCCAGGGAATAGAAATGAAGTTTAGCCTGGTAATTGGCAATAGCCCCCCCAAAGATAAGCAGGTTTCTTTCCCTGCATTTGCAGATATTGATTTGCCAAGAAACTGCTGTGCATATGGTCACATCTATGCAGTGTATTTCAGAGTCAAGAACAGCACATTAATTCAGAGATGGTTAATTATTGTTTTGAAAAAAGTTAGATTAGTTGATTAGTGCATAAGTAGCAACAATCAACGTTTAAATTCCACCCTGTGGCTAAAGCGTCCATTTTCAACGAATAATCTCATCAACGTTTTCAAATCTATCATTAGAGATGTCATGAGAAAGTCAAGGGTTGAGTACCCTACCCATCGTGTCTCATAAATGAAAAATTAAAAACTTTCAGAAAGAAAAAATAATTTCTGTAGCATATACTGAACATTTTAAATTAATTATGCATTTTCAAGTTTGCATCATAGTTTAGTTCCAAAATCCTGTTTTAAGTTCAAATGGAAAGCACATGTATTCATGCTATTCTGTGGAAAAAGATGGTATGTGATTTTTTTTTCACTATTGTCTAAATTCTTCAATTTTGCAAGCAAGTGTATGGTATATATTTGAAAGGTGTTTATTCATAATGCTCAAAATTTTAGTCATTTTCACTTTTATTGATTTTTCTCATTAACTAGTGTAATATCAAGAGGATTTAAGTGTATCTATTGGAAGTCAGCAGACTACTTTTCTAAGTGGAATTTAGGTGACAAAACTTCTTGTTGTTTAAAGTAATATTTCAGAATATTACCACCTAGAGTAATTCATTTCTATGGATAACCCAAAGGAGAAAGAGGAAAAGGAGAAAGAAGAGGGGGAAAAAAAAAGCTTCAGGAAAATGATTTCCCTGGGTCTAGAATAAAGATATTTCACCAAAAGTGGCACATATCATGCAGTTTCATTTGAATTTTGGTATATTTGAATTCTTGTAGCAATTTTTGCCTCACAACAGCTATACCAAATATGGAAAATCTAATTCCTTTTGGTATTAGTTTGCTTTGGTGCTAAATAGTCTCTAAAGCAAAATGATCTGGCCATGGGTAGATAGTTATCTTCTTCTACCACCAAAGCACTAACTTTTCTTATTTATCTTTAAATTCTTATTGCCTAGCTCAGAGGTGGGCACACAGTATGCACTCAATAAATGCAAACTGAAAAAAATAAGGCCTATTTTGAATGGTTTTAGTTAGTAAAACTGCTCAGCAAGGTCGATCCTGACCTGCTATCACAGGGACCCCATTATCTCCAGTTCACCCAGATAACTGAGAAAAGCCAGCATACCCTTTGGCTTCAATCATCAATCCAGATAATCAAAAATAAACTAGGTGCTTTTCATTTCAAGCTACTATGGATATCTGGATTCTGAACAGTATCACATTAAAAAAGGTGATCAAAACTAAAAATATATTTATTTTAAGTACTTTAGGGTCCCAATAGGTATCACCCTGGAAATTGAATCTCAGAAAAACCAGTCATCTTCCCAAAATGGTCCAACTAATCATCGAGTCCAGTACTGGCATGAGAATCCAGTTCATGAAACACCATAATTTTGAAGAGTCATCCCTGAGATACTGTTTTGTTAACACTTAAATTAGAAAATAAGTATAATACATAACAAATAATAAAATCATAAAATGTCACGGAGTTTTAAGATAGCAGAAATAACTTTCGATAAAATCACAGAGCAAAAAATTTCAAAGGTCAGAGACTCTTACTGTGGAATCAGAGCATGTGTTCAAACCTGCAAATACGTTTGTCGTTACTTCCTACCTTAAACACATTGATAGGGAGATCAATGACCACATAGATAAGGTCTCCAAGGGCAAGGCTGGCTATCAGTGCGTTGGGGCCATTCCTCATACACTTGTTCTGGTAAATGATCCTGAGCAGAGTTGCATTCCCCACCATTCCCACGATGAAAATAGTACAAGATATCACAGTGTTAATGTATTTGAAAGCTGAAGTAATTTTAGTCTGCTGTGGGCAATAGTTGTGCATTGAACCATTGCTGGGGAGGGCCAAATTCGTGGGTCGATGGGTGGTCACTAGGAAGTTGAGCTCTGTCCCCCGAAAAGTGGTGAAGTCATCCACGAGATTGCTTAGATTTGTGCTGTATCTCTCAGGATTATCACTGATTACACATCCGATCAGTGCCAGCCAAAAGGATGCCCTGAGGCACAACATTTCCATCTTGATGCAAATTTGAAGAAAAGTCTTATTGTGTGGCTTTTACAAGTCTCTATATTTTTTTTACCTGGAAAAAGGAAGGAGAAAAATTATTTTCATGACAAAATCCAGCTGCCAAAATGATGATAGCCAATGATTATTTACTGCTTTAATTAAAATGCAGAATGTTTGGTAATTAGATAAATCTATGTCAGGTTATTCCACAGCAGAACAAAACTAGAAAAGACCCCAAGACCCGAGGATAAGATTTTGTCCTCTCCCCACCTCCAACTGTATCTCATCTCTGGACATAGCCAAGCTATGTCATGTGTTGCACATGGTAAATAATGATCACAGGAATAGAATGGGGCTCAGATAGCCATCTAAAGTGTTAAAAAAGGTTGAATTTAAACCCAGAACTCTAGTTAATGCCATCAATACATTTAACAATCTTATTGCAATAAAACATGATGTAATTGAGAATGACAAAATATTCATTTTGAAAACCTTGATTAAGGTGTAAAATCTACATCTCCTAACCGGAGTTTTTTTGTTGTTTCATGCTTTAGAAATTATCATCGCAATGTTTGTCAGTGAGTGCAATAGGAATAATGGACTTTTGCAGGCTGGTCAGGCTGTTGGATTTTCTTTTTTTTAATTTTTAAAAATTTGTTCTAATTAGTTGTACGTGACAGTAGAATGCATTTATGCATTTTGATAGATCATATACAAATGGAATGTGATTTCTCATTTTTCTGATGGTACATATTGTAGGATCACACTGGTCATGCAGTCATGTATGTATATAAGGTAATAATGTCTGTTTCACTCTACTATCCTTCCTACCCCATACTCCCATACTCCTTCCCCTCCCTTCACTCCCGTCTACCTAATATAAAGTAACTCTATTCTTCCCCAGCATGCCCCGCTTTATTGTGATTTAGCATTCGCATATCAGAGAAAACATTAGGCCCTCTGGTGTTTTGGGTTTGGTTTATTTCACTTAGCATTATATTCTCTAACTCCAACCATTTACCAGCAAATGCCAGAATTTCATTTCTCTTTAAGGGATATCTGTCCCCAATGCTCTTTAAGACATTTTCTATAGCTACATGTATTATGTGCCAGTCACTGTGCCAAATATATTCTATGTGCAACGCCACTGAACCCATACTGTGGTCCTGTGAAGCAGATGTACAGTTCCATTAGGAAGACAAGCCTCTGGTCACAGCGGTGGTGCCAACGCTATGATCCTAAGGTAGATCAGTCTAACTCCAAGTTTGGTTTCTTAACCACTAGACCATGCTGTCTCTCATTCCCATGCTTTATTTGTACCTATAGTGTTTTAAGGAAATCTCCAGAGTTTAGATGAAGCAACAGACTGGAAGGGTACTTACGTATTTTCAACAGACCATTTGCCTCCCCTCTAAACCTGCATACCTTTTTTTTTTTTTTTTTTTTTTTTGTCACTTGCAAAGAGCAAGTAAGTGATCCCTCTTTACCCAACTAGTTGAACTTTTGCTCTTATTCCTTGGGAAAATGAGGGAAGTTGGTGGTGTCAGAATAATCAATCAAAAGTAATAAAAATGTCCCCTCCCTTTTCAATATTTTGTACATTTCCTGTCCTGTGGGCTTTTATTAATCTTTAAATGAAGGCCATACCTCATTTATATCATGGCGTGTGTATGCATCTATGAGATACTCAGGTCCTAATCTAAGTTTTAAAAATTGTGTCCTTTTTGAGAGTTTGTTAAAGGTTGCTAGTGGCCATTTTGGAGAATTTCGACAGTTATCACAGGAAATTACAAAGTTTATGTTTAGTCAATGTAGGTATAAAACAAGATAGAGTCAAGTTGTATAGAAGATGCAAGGTGACACCAAATTACAAGTACTGCATACTTTGCTTTTCCCCAGGAACCTGAGATAATACGTATACTAACTATGTGTACCTATTATCTGACTTGAGCTTTACAACTGTAGACAGGCAGAAGCAATGTCTCATTTTACTTGAGGGACACTGAGTCTTGAAGAAGTGAAGTGACTATGTTGAGGTTTCACAACCAAGAAGTAGCAAATGGCTATAATAGCTCCTAATTTGTTTATAGACTTAACTTGCTTTCAGTAGATGATAAGAATATCATTTTTTTTCAAAGTTAGGGATTTGCTGTGTAACTACCAGTTTTTACCAGGGCTTAGTTTGTTTAATTAGTTTTCAGTTTTTTCCTGCCTCTTATAGTCTGGAGTACCTGACCAAATATCAGTAATCTACAAAATGCCACCATTTCCATCCCAAAGTGGAAAGCAGGATCAAGAACAAAACTTATAGCCCTCCTCCTCTTTGGATCAGGGAGAGTAGTGGAAAGAAATTCTTTAACATCTCTTGCTGCCTAGTGACTAACCTCCCAGTTTCCCAATTGGAATGGAATATTCAGTAATAGTTTTCTTAGAAATGAGAGACAAAGGCCTTTTCCAGAAATGGAATGGCTCTTTGCCCATTAGAGTCAGCTAGGAACTGACCTGGCTATCATGAGCACCTTGCCACTCATCAAAGATCCCTCTGGTGTTTTGAACGTTAATGCACCGGTTTTTAATGCACCAGTTTGATTGGTCAGTTGATTATGGCAGGAGTTAATAAGGCCAAGGCTGGGGGTTCTTATCATGGGGTGAGCCAGCTATCATTAAAACCATCTTCCTTCCTTCCAACAATGACACTACCATAGAAATAATTTCTGATGACATTTCTGTCAGCTCTCCACACACATTAAGCTGCAAAGTTAAGGAACGTTTGTCAAAGGCATGTGGATACCATATTGTCATTGAGTGAAATATGCCAAACCAAATGAAAGAACCCTTTCAAATGCATGCTATTCCAAGGATGGGTCTGTAGCTCACTTTCATGCCTCTGAGACAAGCTGGGCTTTGACTCATCAGCCATAACCAGTCACAGCTCTATTAAATATCTTAGCTTCAAATTTAAAGGACATGGTCAATAGATTCAGCATTCTTCCTACTTGGAGTTGAAGAATTTTCCAGAGTGCACAGGATATTAAAGAAGAAGACTGAATTCTCATGATTGCACTAGCCATTTAACCTATGGGACTCTCAGGATCAAAGTTCACCTGTAATTAGTAATTTGGAAATTCCAACCTTACCAAAATGGCACAAGTTTAGAGCGGGCAATTTACATGAAATGATTGCCAAGGTATTTCTGAATTAGCTGACTGCTTAAAACAGAAGGGGTGGTGGTGAGGAATCTAGACAATCACAAGTAGGGAAAAAATTAACTGGGAACTTTTTAGAAATTTTCTGTGGTTTTGCTCTCTGGGTAAGAAATTAGCCACATTGCCTGACTTTAATAAGCCCCCACCCCAGTTCTATGGGGGTTGGGTGGGTAAGCCATTAGGATGGTGTAAACAGAGGCCAATTATCTAAAACCAGTCCTCGTTTTCTGCATGTGAAAGGCAACAAGTGGCTTTTAAAGGAGAGCACAGAACAAAACTTCCAGACCTGGGCAGGCAGGTTTCCAGAGCTAGCTACACTCGGGGTTTTCTCAAAAGACAACAGTTTCTTGCACGGGTGCCCTTGGCATGTCCGGGCTGTATGGGGAGAACAAGAAAGTAAGTGAAGGCTGCAGAGCCACAAGTACGCTTTGGAGCAAGCGACAAGGACATGTATGCCTGCGGGAAAAGGGTCACCCAGGGAGAACCATTAGGCTTCCCTTTACCAAAATTTCGAATCCCTTCTGGAGAGGCAGAACGCTTTAGATCAGTTCTCCAAACTCCAAACGTTCATTCATCACAACCTTCCCAGGAGGCGCCTGCCCCACCAGGCGTCTCAGGCAGGTGAGCGCCAGCCTCAAGCAGCCGGGTGGCCAGGCCAGTGTGCTCCCTGCTCCTCCCAACTGAGCGACCCAGCCGTCTCCACGTCCCCGCCCCAGCCCCGATCCCCAGAAGGAAAGTCTTGCACCGACCGTGGAGCTCGGCGGGCGCAGCTGCCAAGTTCGCTCAGCGCCTGGGCCAGAGGAAGCCGGAGCCGGCGAGGGTGGGTGGCGCGGAGGGTGGCCCGTGTCCCGGGCTGCGGCGCGCCGGCGGCCCCAGCTGCAGGGCTGTCTTGGCTGCGGAAAACTTCCCTGGTGGGGCACGGCTTTTCTGGGGAGGTCTTGCCGAGCCTCCAGCCTCCGGCGATGACCCGGTGGGAAGGGTGAAGCCTCCCTGACTCCTCTCCACGATCGCCAGACCAGAGGGATGAGTGTACGCGCGCGCAAGGACTCGCAAGAAAAAGAAAACTCCGAAGGAACACGCCTCCAGCCTGTCCTCCCCTTCTGCCAAAGCTCCCAGCCCTTCTCCGCTGTGGGACCGCAAGAGCGTCCCAACCTTCCAGCCCGCACCACACAGCACTAAGCTGCCGCCCCCTTCCAGGCCCCGAAGGGCAGGAGTCTTTTAACTATTTCCTTCCTGAAGTGAAGCTGGGGGTGGGTGGAGGAGCGAGGGTTGGGTTTAACAAACAAGACGGGAATAATGAAAGGCCTTGCGACGACAAACTCATCCCCTTGGTCAGTTAGTGCGGGCGCTTTGATCTGGGATGGAGCTACTGAACTTTGCTTGGCAAAACTCCTTCAGCTCAGAGGAAGTTAAGAAGCTCAAGTGGAAGGCAGATTGTTAGATCCAATAGCGATTGTCTGCATTTTGTCCCTTGAAGCCACACACCCCAAGACTGCCTACCTCTAGCCCAGGGCAAAGAAGGAAAGCCCAGGAGAGTCTGTGACTCAGCGAAATCAATCGGGGATTCCTCAACAAGTCCAAAGGATGAGGATGCAGATCCCGTAGAGGCTGGTTTCAGTGTCTTTATCACAGGCAGGGCCTGTACCCTAAATTCCGGGTGGGAGCCGGTGGAAGACAAGATGAGGGGCAAAGGCCATTGGGGGCTCTGCAGGGAAGCCTGCCTTGGGGTCCCTCGGTGGACTGCTGGTTTCCACATATCCAGGAGTGGTGAGGTTGGGGCATTCTGGACACACATCACAGACTGCTCTGATTATTTCCATTGAATGTCACCCTTAAACATAGTGACTTAAAACAACTTGGTACATCTGTCTGTAATCTGTGGGGCTTGTCTGGGACACATCAGTTTTGCTCTGTGTAACCAGGACTGGAGGATGCACTTCACTGACTTGATGTTGAGGGTTGGTTTTTCTCCTTGTGTCTCTACACAAAAGTAGTTTTGGGCTTTCTCACAGTGTGGTGGCTAGGATCCAAGAATAAGCGTCCCAAGAGACAGAAAGTGGAAACTGACAATTTCTTGAGAGCTGGGCCCAGAAACTGCCAGAATGGTACTTCTGATCAATTTTATTAGTCAAGCAGTCATTGATCCCAGATTCCAAGTGAGATCATAAAGAACCCGCCTGCCAGTTCAAGGAGTGTCGAAAAATTTAGGGATCATTTTGTAAAACTATCGAAGAGACCCACAGAATACCATCATTGAAAGGGGTCAGCTAGTCATCTAGTTCTGTTGGATTAGGTATTACCCTGTGTGTTAATCTAGTGTATCTATAGCTTCTCTGGGAGGGTGAGTTAACCACCAGCATAACTGATAACTTTTGTAAGGGCCTTAGTTTGTATTAAAAAAGGGTGACTCTTTGGGCACATGGCTTGGCAAG
Organism: Sciurus carolinensis; assembly: GCF_902686445.1. Classification (NCBI taxonomy): domain Eukaryota; kingdom Metazoa; phylum Chordata; class Mammalia; order Rodentia; family Sciuridae; genus Sciurus; species Sciurus carolinensis. The sequence continues at coordinate 23,208,089 of NC_062222.1, read as the reverse complement.
CTGACAGTCTTTTCCAGGAAGAAAAAGTGACTGCCTTCTCCCAGAAGAGGCAGTGCCCAACTTGGCATGTGACACATGCTGGATTTCAGCCTCTACTTGCCTTGTGACCAGACAGACTTGGACAGTGTACACCTGTGTAAATGAACTTGTTGGTCTGTCTAGTCTTTGTTAGAGCATATCCCCCAGCCTTTACCTCTTCGAACAGCAGATCCCATAAGGAACGTTATTTATCTAAACAAAACAAAACCAGAAAATAACCTGTGTTAGCAAGGATGCTGAGAAACTAGAATTCTTGTCTATTGCTGGCAGGGATGTAGAATGGGCAGCAGCTATGGAAGATAGTAGGGCAGTTCTCAAAAAATTAAACAGAGTTACCATATGACCTAGCAATTCCACTTCTGGTTATATAACTAAGACAATTAAAAGCAGGGATGTGAACAGATATTTGTACACCCAGGTTTGTGATGGCATTATTCCCTGTAGCCAAAAGTTGGAAACACCCCAAATGTCTATTGATGAATAAATGGATAAACAAAATGTGGCGTACACAGCCAATGAAAGATTATTCAGCCTTAAAAAAGAATAACATTCTGATAGATGCAACAACATGGATAAACTTCGAAGACATTATGCTAAGTGAAATGAGCCAGACACAAGGACATATGTTATATTGTCAAAGGATAAAGACACAACAATTTAGTTAAAAGATCTTAATTGGCTTTATTTTTGATTCTAGAATCAGGCAATAGTTCATTCCACAAAATAGAATATGTATTCCCACAGGCTGATCAGAAGAGCTTGATTGTGTGGACAGAGAAAGACTGAAGAAAACTGAAATAAAAGGACAAAAAGTGAATTGGTCATTTCAAAGTTACTTTCCTTATAAGGTGAAGACAGAAGACAGAACAATGGGAAAATAATTGATTGCATCAGGTTACTTCAGGCTGTCTTTGTGTGTGTGTGTGTGTGGGTGTGTGTGTGAGAGAGAGAGAGAGAGAGAGAGAGAGAGAGAGAGAGAGAGTTAAAGCAGAGGGAACTTCATTATGGTGACAGTGACATTTGTCTATTTTAGAAATGTGGCTGTTCCCTCTCTAATCTTGACTTCTCAGAAGGTCAGATAAACAGTTAAGTTTTGGCTTGGTGACCTGGAATTTTAGCATGACCGACTCCATTTTGGGTTTTGGCCTGGTCTGTTCAGGAATTTAATCCAAAACAATAGCCTTCTGGAACTTTTATTTAATGCTATGATTGCACTTATATAAAAGAACTAGGTTGTCAAATTCTTAAAGACAGAAGGTAGGTGGTGATTACCAGGGGCTTGGAGAATGGGGACTTAATGCTTAATGTGTTTTAGTTTGGGATCATGAAAAAATTCTGGAAGGGGATGGTGGTGAGGGCTACCCAACAATGTGGATGAATATACTTCACACCCAGAAACTGTCCTCTTAAAAATGGCTCAAATGATAAAGTTATATTAGGCATGTACTGCCATAATAAAAAAATTCTTCCTAACATCAGGATGAACTCTGCCTCCTTCTTACCTGTTAATCTGTCTTCTAAGTTCATAAAATGAGTTTACTGCCTCTTCCAAGAAAAATCTTTAAATAGAAATAAATGTGTTTATGTGATTGACCAGCACTGGCCTGCCTATTTGAGAGTCTCGGGTTGGTTTATTCCAGATGAGAACAGCATGGATATCCCTTAGCTGTTGGAAATGCATCACACCTTTTTTGCTTTACTTTGGGGAAAATGACTTCAGTGGACCCAAACCAATTTTGGCTAACTTAACTTCACCTCCAGTAACCCCCTTTTCCATAGCTAAGACTTCATACACTGGCTTACTTCAAATTCCATGCTAAGTATTTCCAAAGACTGTTTTTCAACTTGACTTCTAAAGTTTCTTTCTTTTCCGTGGAAGGTGGGTTGGAATTTGCAGCTTTTCTGGTTTCAGGGAAACTTTCTTGATCCCACTTGACTTCTGGCTGAAGCCTCTCATTAAGCAGAGCATTCCTGTAATGGTATTTACCTTGACTTCTCTCAGTATCATGTCATATTGATTTCATGAACAATAATTGCTGTAGATTAAGAAGTACTCAAGATAGCACTTAAAAACCAATTTTTTCACGTTTCCTTGGGGCAAATGTGCTTCTAAATTTAACTTACTTGATTCAGATTTGCAAATCCATTTCATAATTGCTAACTCCCAATATCCTCCAACTTGAAATGCAATAAAAGTCCTGAGTCTCATGCCATTTGCTGGGAATCTGGTGTGCAGTTCTGAGCTCCCTGGGGGAAGGAAAAACAGGAAGGATTCAGGGAAGAACTGCAAACATAAAGGAAGGCTGGAAAACTGGGTGTGAGAGGAAAGGTGGAGAGCTGGGGAAATGTACGTCAGCGACATGGGACCTGAAACTGCCATCACAGTCTTCTCTCTGGGCAGTGAAGTGACTGAGACTCTTGGCAGCAAACATAACTGCCCCGAAGATGAAAAGACAAACCCTGAGTTGAAGGTCAATTTTTAATTAAACTCACTATGGGCAATTTGTTTTTAAGAGGAAATACATGTAATCGTTGAACAACTTGGGGGTTAGGGACTCTGACCCTGCTTCCTGACCCACAATAGAAAATCAAGGTATAACTTTTTAAGAAAGTTATTTAAGACCTTTATTAGCAGGTGCTTACAGTGTGTTGACTCTTCTTTGAAAAAAATCAAGTTGTAAACTTTTATTACAAATTAAAAATGAAGTTCTTAAAAAATCTCAACTTGGATAGAAAACAATTGAAAAAAATTAAAGGCATACTGAGAAAAACTAAGCTTAAGAAAAACCTCATATTTGTTATTACCAAAAAGGAATGTCTTTAGGTAAAAATAATAAAAAGCCCATGGTGCATGGATATCACACAGGATTCTAGTAATCTGGTCAATGGGCAGAAAGAAAGCATTTTAAAGTCTGCTCCAAAGTCATTGCAGGGATTTCATTCATTTCCTCTTGTTGCAGGACGGGATGATGGTGGGGATGGCGAGCTGATGTTTACTCAGCCCTGTTCTGCTCGTCCTCAGGAGTGAATGAGATCGCAGATGGTGAACCAGTTGCTTTTGCCTCTTTCCCATCTGTGGCATCTGTAGCATAATCAAAATTGCAGCAGGTGGCTGCTCAGTTTGGGTCTCATCTTGTTGATTTTCCTCATTGCTGTCCTCTCTGGGCTGTTGACAGGGAGGATGGCCCCTGTGGAATAGCAGCCCATAACCCTGAAATATATTCCATCTCCTGGATCTGTGTTGTTCTGCATCCTGGTTGTCGGCACGCTCCATCACTTGTCCTTGCACAAAAGGGTTCTAATACTATGGTCGGTGCACATGGGGACTCTGTAAGGAGTAAGGTAGGCACCTGAGTCTCTGGTGGGGCTGGTGTTGCTGGACTTGGTCATCTCTCCTTTCCCTACTCTTGCTGTTCTGGTCACTCTGCTGGTAATTGGCTGAGGATCACTAGGGCGTGGTAGTGTTTATAATGGTTACAATCTGCTTCATGTTCACTGCCTTGGACTGGATCTCCACCAGGTTCTCTAACATCTGTTGCTGCCATAACCCTTTTCTCCTTCAACGACATCAAACTCCACTTTCTCTCCATCTTTTCTACGGTGAAGGTCCTTCTTGGGGTTATTCTGTTTATGGCAGTTTGATGTCATTCCTTCGGCGGTTGAACCATGTACATTTCTTACATTGAACCATTTTACTGTTCTCAAAATATTCCTTTTGATGACCTTCTTGTCCCAGCCAGCCAAGCCTCCAGCAAGAGACCACTTGAGCCACAGCTGTCCGTGGTGCCAAGGTGTGATGGTAACTAGGCATCAGCGGGTCGCTCCCTGCTCTCAGAGGTCTATGCTCTGCTGTCTCTCCATCCAATTCTGTATACTTCTGACTCCCCACAACCTAGCCACGAATACCTGCTCTTGACCAAAAGTCTTACCGATAATAGAAACAGCACATATTTTGTATGTTGTGCGTATTATCAGTGGCGAGAGATCCATGAGAACCACAGGAGAACACTTGTTATACTATACAAAATTTCCTGGGGAAAGAAACTACTCTTGGGGATGTTTCATGTCACCTGCATTTTAAGTAGATCCTAGCAACACTTGAGCTTACTGCAACAACAACAGGTAGTTACAAAATTATTTGAAATAGTACAGAATTGCTATAGTTAATTGTATGCAGTTGTGATTTAATGCTACATCTTTGTATTTGTTTGCATATCTCCCATCTGCAAAGGGTCTGTGTTTGTGTTTTGATAAATTTTAACTTTTTAAATTAAGTTTGGACATATTGTATGGTAATAAATGATACAATACACTATAATCTACATGAATTTATTTATTCATAATGTAACTCATTCAGGATCTATGTGACTTTTTCTTAATTTTTCTTAATATTTCTAGGTTGCATAGTTTGTCTTTGAGTAGAAAATATATTATAAGTGGAAGGATCAAACTCTGTTGTTCCACTTCCATATAAGTGGAAGGATCAAATCCTGTTGTTCCAGGGTCAACTGTATTCCAAAATGTTAGTCTTTAGATGAGCTCCTGAAGATTCTAAAGTGGTTTCTCACTGCAACAGTGTTGTAGGACAACAGGTTATCCCATCAAAATATACTTAATGAATCATGTAGCCCAGTGTTTTGTAAATTGTTGGTGGCTCCATTGGAGGGCAGAGAAGTCAATCAAGTCTTAGCATCACTAAGGATGTGGTAACCAGATATTAATTGTCTTCTGATGATATGTTGATATGTTCCATCTGTCCAGAGATGTTTCCAGAAAGTTTTAACGTGAATACAGTCAAGTCTTTAGCTATATACATTCCAGTTACCAGCCCAGGGAAAGAACAGAGGAACAAACTAAACAAATAACAGAAGAAGCAAATAGGCAAAGTCCAGAGGTGTGACATTTAACAGGACAATTAGCCCCATCTCTTCCACAAGTCAGTCAACAGAAAGGGGATTTGTTTTTCTAGATTAAAAAACATTTAAAGAGAACAACAACAGAACAGGAATAGGACAATAGTGCTGCCCTGGATTGGGTCCTGGTTTGGATATCAACCATATAGTTTATTGTGTATGTTGTCTTTTTTGTTGTTGTTTTTTGATGACTTGGGACTTTTTGGATTTGGACTAGGTATTAGGTGCTATTAAGAAATTATTAATTTTATCAAATGTGAACATACTGGAATGTATATAGCTGAAGACTTGACTGTATTCACGTTAAAACTTTCTGGAAACATCTCTGGACAGATGGAACATATCAACATATCATCAGAAGACAATTAATATCTGGTTACCACATCCTTAGTGATGCTAAGACTTGATTGACTTCTCTGCCCTCCAATGGAGCCACCAACAATTTACAAAACACTGGGCTACATGATTCATTAAGTATATTTTGATGGGATAACCTGGTGTCCTACAACACTGTTGCAGTGAGAAACCACTTTAGAATCTTCAGGAGCTCATCTAAAGACTAACATTTTGGAATACAGTTGACCCTGGAACAACAGGATTTGAATGGTATGTGAACAGAAGAATGGTCTTATATTTTAGAAATTCTCTTAGGGAGAAATATAATTTACTTTTCATTACCAAACCACAAGCAAAACTGTGAATTTTTAAGAGATGGCAAAAGGTTTAAAGAAATGAAATGGTGGGCAGACTTGAGATAGACATTTCCCCATTCTGAAAAGGAGAAATGGGAGGGCCCTAGAGCTATTCAGCTGCAAACTTCAAGGAAAGAGAAGACTGACCCCAGAGGTGATGCAGAGATCATTCATCAGAGCTGTGACGCTTAGCACAGGCCCCAGGGGCGAGTCTGCTTCTCAGTTCCAAAGGGTGGGACTGCCTCTGGATTTCAGCAGGCCATGATGACTCCTCCCACTGCCTCAGAGGTGGGTCACCCCAGGGCTGTAGGGGTGACACTGCCACCCAGGGAGGACTGAGTATCCAACCAAAGAGGACATTCTCCTGGCTTAAGCTCTAATGGAATTTTCCTTGCTAGGTTTTGGACTTACTTGGGGCCGGTTGTCTCTTTCTTTCTTCCCCTTTGGAGTGAGACTCTTTCTCCTATGCCTCTTCACCATCGTTTTTTGGAAGCACATAATTTTCTTGATTTTACTGGTTCGCAGCTGGAGAGGACTCTTGCCTCAGGGTGAATTGTACCTCCAGTCTCACTTGTATCTGATTCAGATATTTGAGGTTATTTAAGTGATTTTAGACCTTTAACTTTAGAGTCTATGCAGAATGAGTTAAGACTTTTGGGACTGTCCAGATGTAGTAAATGTATTTTGCATGTGAGAAGAACATGAATTCTAAAGGGCCAGAGCTGAAACTTAAGGAGTGAATACCTGTGTCCTTCCAAAACTCATACACTGAACTCCTAACTCCCAATGTGATGCTCTTTGGAGATGAGACCTTCTGGAGATAGTTAGGGCTGGATGGGATCATGAGGGCAGGGTTCACATGATGGGATTAGACCTCTTATAAGAAATGACACCAGAAAACTAGGTTTCTCTCACCCTACAGAAAGAAAGTGGCCATCTGAACCAGGAAGACAGGACTCAACAGAACCTGACCATGCCGACGCCCTAATCTTGGATTTGCAGCCTTTGGGATTATGAGAAAATGAATTTCTATTGTTTAAACTGCCTAGTCTGAGGTATTTTGTTGTGGCAACTTAGACACCAATTTTGTATCTATTTGTAAATTCATTTCAGCATTTATGTTTGCATATATGGATGAGGGTTTATTGAATTTTTTTTTTTATGGCCAACTTAATTTGGCTGATGGTGTTACCTTTGGTTTGAGGGACTTTCCCTAATTTGCATAGCTGCTAAATAGTAACAATTAGAATGACATGATAAATAATATAAATAATATTAATAAACATCATTGTCACATTTACTGCTTGCAAATACGGTGCTGAATGCTTTGGGTGTGTTACTCATGTGATTTTCACAACAGCTCTGCAGAGGAGCAAGTATTGTTATGACCCCCATCTTACAAAAAAGAAAACTAAGCTTCACACAGTTAACTGACCTGTGCAATAATTTGAATGTGTCCCCTCCAAAATTCTTATTGAAACTTAACCCCCATTGTGGTTGCATTAAAAGATGGGCCTCTTGGGAGGAGATTAAGTCATGATGGCCCCAGTGAATAGATTTGTATTCTTATAGAAAGAAGATTGGGGAAAACTAGCCAGTACCCTTTTAAGCCTTCCTGTCCTTTGTGAAGACACAGTGTTCCTCCCCTCAGGAGAGCACTGTCATGGGGAAGCAGAGTACAGCCCTCACACAATACCAAGTGGTTTGATCTTGGTTTCCCCAGCATCCAGATCTGTGAGAAAGAAAGAAATTTTTTTTTTAAATAAATTACCGTATCTCAGGTATCATTTTGTTATAGCAGCACAAAAGGACAAAAACACTTAGTAAGTAGCTGAGAGGTAGAAATTGTGTTTTTGAGCTAGAATGAGCGTTAGAAATCACCTACACCAACACCCCTGTTTCATAAGGGGACAGAGTGTAAATGCCTTTAGTTTTCAGGGTGGTAACGGTTGCCTAATAATTTAGGTTTCCCAGTTTCTGGTAAGGACTTTAATAGTATATTAACAAAACATTATGGAAAATGGTTGTTTTGTATTGTCTCTATTCACAGTAAATTTCCCATAGTGTCACACTGAGTTGACTTCTACACTGCTCTTAACATTAACTCTCTTTTCCCATGAGCATATTGCTGCCTATTTACCATCTTTCATCATGCTTCTGGGAGATTTATTAATTCCACTGGCTTTCTACGTAAATCGAAAGAGTGGCAATTTTATTTTCCTCCGTTTTGTAAAAATACCTATGTATTAGTCAGCTTTTCATTGCTGTGACAGAAATACCTCATAAGAACAACTTAAAGGACGGAAAAGTTTATTTTGGGTTCAGAGTTTCAGTTCGTGGTCAGCTGACACTGTTGCTCTGGGCCCGAGGTGAGGCAGAACATCATAGTGGAAGGCCTGGTAGAGGAAGGTAGCTCAGCTCAGGCAGCCAGGAAGCGGAGAGAGAGGTACCAGGGATAAGACAGAAACTCCAAAGGCAGGCCCCCATGGCATACTTCCTCCATCTGCATGCTACCTGCTTACAGTTATCACCCAGAACAGGAGTCCTTTCAAATTATTAATCCATCCAATTTTTTTTTTTATCCACTGTCTAGGTTACAATTCTCATAATCTAATCATGTCACCTCCAAACATTCCTGTGTGAGAACACAGGAGCTTTTGGGGGATGCCTCATATCCAAATCATAACAATACAGTAATTCAAAACTCCTTTGAGACTTCGAAATCTTACTCTTTCAATGGCAGTAAATCTTTAAGCAACAAGAACTTTAACATCTACAGACAGTCTACATTCTTCTCCTATGCAAATAAAACAGCACATTGTATCTGTGGCTGACAGAAAGGCTTTATTACAAAATTAATTGCTCCATTTCAATTAATAGAAGAGATAAGAGGTTTTGTCTAGACATCGAGAAAATGGAATCCAACTAAAACACTGTATATTTTAAAAATCACGTTGACACTTAAAAAAAAATTAAAGTGAAGGGAAAGGTCTTTAGGCAATAAAGAAAAAAAATCCAGCTCCTTGGCATGCGTTTACTGTTGTGGATAATGTCTGTGGCAGTTAAATTGATTAGAGTGTGTCCAGAGGGAGGTGGGGTATGAGTCTGAGCTTCTTAGAGACTACTACATTTGTCCTTGTCATTGTTCCAGGGCTGAGATGGCAAACTTTATTTTTTGTAAAGAACCAGATATTAAATAGTTTGGGTTTTGAGCCCCATATGGTTTCTGTCCCAACTCCTTGCTTTACCCTTGAAGCTCAAAGGCAGCAATAGACAGCATGTGAGCCAACAGTGGGGTTGCTACTTTAATAACACCGTGCTTATAAAAACAGGCAGCAGGCTGGGTCTGACCATGTACTACAGTTATACATATAGTACCATGTGACATCCAATAGAGAGGACCCATTATTAGTGGGCTAGCTTGTAGATAGATATCCCTCGCTGAGAAAATGCCAAAGTTCTTTTTGATTTCTTCTTTGAACTTTCTCTGGAGTGATTATGGTGGTGGTTTTTGTAGTGAATTCTTGTCTCACCAAAAATATTCCATAAATAATGCATGAGTATATTGTCATTTCAAACAATGCAGAAATATATAAAGATATTATCTCTTAAAAACGTGAAAAAATACAGAAATGTGTAGAGGATAAAAGAGCCTTTTAACCACATTCTGCTATATTCTATTCCCCTTCTTAGAGACTATCATTTTAATAATTTAGTGTTTATTCTTCCAATTTTTCTTCCAGGAACTTAGAAACACACACACACACATGCACGCACACACAAATATACATGCAATACTTTTTTGGTTTTTATTTTACATAAATGGCTCATACTATACCTTATATAAAATAGTATGTGATTTGCTTTTCTATATAACTTCGTATCTTTTATTTTATTTTTTTGTATCAGGAATTGAACCCAGGGGCATTTAACCATTTTATTTAGGTCTTGCTGAGTTGCTTAGGGCCTCACTAAGTTGCTGAGGCTGGCTTTGAACTTGCCATCCTCCTGCCTCAGTCTCCTGAGCCGTTGGGATTATAGGAATGCACCACCATGCCTGGCTTATAACTGTGTTATTTTAGAAATTTTTTCATAACAAAGATATCCTATGAAAAAGCATTTTGTAGTATGGATGCACCATAATTTATCTAATCAGTTCCCATAGATGTTAATGTTCTTTGCAGTTTTCTTAACTTTTATAGACAGGACTGTAATGAACCCATCTCTTCCTTCCTTCCTTCTTTCCTTCCTTCCTTCTTCCCTCATTCCCTCCCTTCCTTCTTGCGCTGGGGATTGAACCCAAAGTCTTGTGCATGCTGGGCAAGGGCTCTACCACTGAGCTACACCCCCAGCCCCCACTGTACATTCTTACTATGATAATGTGAAGGTTACTTCTGTAGAATTGATAGTTACAAGTGGAAGTAGGTATCTTCAAGGGAAAAAAATGATTGATTCTCTTTAGAAATGGTAAGTCTAAATGTAAGGTGATAGCTGACAGGATTTGGAGGTGAGACTGAGGATGATATTTGTTGGATAAAGGTGAGGAGCAGTCTTGGTGAATAGTCCCTGTTCCAGATGAACACAGTCCTGCGTTTGCAACTTTTAGACTACCAGAGGATCTGGCCTTCCAGTGCATAAGTCCATTTAATCAAAAAACTAAACTTAAATAAGTATATTTAGTATTTTATACCTGAAAGAGAAGTAGACTGGAAATTTGGGAATCTGCGTTCCAGTTTATTCTTGCTGTTAAGTGGGTATGTGATCTTGAACAAGTTACTTGGCCTTCATGAGCCTGATCCCTCTATGAAGGAGGAGGTGTAAGATTATATTAACTACAGGCTTTTTTATTCTTCAACAATCTATGACTCATTTCTTGTGGAGCTTATCTTACAAAGACTTTAAGATAAAATTGTATACTTTGGAGAGAAAAATAGGTCATTAGGACGTAAAGCGGGTTTTCAGAAACGGACTGTCCTTATTTATCATTGATCAGGATATGGTGGAAAGAAAAGTTTTAGGAAGATTAATTTGGCAGAAGGGTTTTATACATCTGAATAGAAACCAGAGGCCAGAAGACAAGTTGATGTTATCCGCATATGGAGCGTGAGGGTGAGAAAAAGTGGTAAGAAATGCTGCTTTGGAGGTTTGGGTGCAAAGTTTAAGGCACAAATTTAAAGACATTCACAATGAAGAAGACCAACGTAGAGGCCAGCTGCTGCTGTGTGACAATGGCCACTCACACCAAAGCAACATGTTGGCCTACAATGATGGTGATGAGGAAGCATGATTTGTGGGTCAGTGGTTTGGGCTAGGCTCTGCTGGGAGGTTTTATGCTGGTCATGGCTAGGCTTGTTTATGCAATTGGACTTCCTCATGTATCTGCAGTCTGCTAGCATGCAGTGGCTTTACTCACTGCTCTGGCCCTTGGCTGGAGTAAGGGAGTGACTGAGTCATGTGTATTTCATCATCCTGCAAGTTACCTTGGTTCTGAGTGCAGCAAGACAGGGCCGGCCTCACTGTCCACGTTCTCAAGCGTCTGCTTGCATGATATTTGTCCTTATCCCGTTGGCCAAAGCAAGTCGCATGTCAAGCTCAGAGTCAGTACTGGAGGGGACTATCCAACAAGTGCTATCATTTTTGAAAATTATCTAAGAATTCAGTATTGGTGGTAATGGGACAGATTGGATCCAGGGAATAAAGTAGAAATAATCAAAAGAGTACTCTAAAATTTGTTAGAGGTGCCCCAAATAGTTCAGCAGTGTTTATTGAGTAAATGCCATATACCAGGTGTTTGTTAGAGATACTAATTAAAATAAAAAAAAAAAAAGAAGAGTAAGACATCACCCCATTCTCAAGAAGTTTAGAGTTTAATGGTGGGGGAAGAGATATGTGAACTACTTAAAAATCATTAGCACAGAGCTACCTGTTAGGGATTCAGGAAACATTTTCTGTAAAGGGCAGACGAGTACATATTTTTGGCTTTGCGGATCATCCAGTCTCTGTTAAAATGACTGTACTTTGCTGTGATAGCATAAAAGACATCACAGATAATATGTTTTTAAAAGTCGCTGGGTAAAGATTGATGGTGAATCCATTAGGGTGGTTGGAAAGGGAGCCAGGTTTGGAGGGCCAAATGATTTTATGGGGAGATGAACTGAATTTTGAAAGAGTTTGAAAACATTCACATGGAGATGGCTGATAGGGGAGGGCATGTGGGGCTATAGACCTGGGTCTAGGTAAGGGCTTCAGTTTTGAAATATGAGAGTGTAGTAATGAGTAACTGAAGTTAGGAGCTGGATGCAATGAATCTGGAGGCAGAATATGAAGAAGAAAGGGGCAAAGAAACCAGGATAAGCCTTGTAGAAAACTTTCATTTAGGATAAGCAACAATTAGAAACTTGTCAAAAAGAGAAGCATCTGAGAAAGAATCAGAAAGGGGTAGTGTCTGTGACACAAAGAAGGGAGTTTCAGAATGAATGGGTGGTCAGGAGAGGTCAAAGGGAATGAAGGGTGAGACCAGGTCACAGAGATGGCCAGTGAGGGGGACATTGTTCTAAGAATATCAAACTTAGCCTTCAGGCACACTCTCCTGTTTTACACACATTCAAAATACCTTCATAATTAGAAACAGTGCAAAAAGACACGCAGCAACATTGCTTAGCAGTGAGTGTGAATCTTTTTGCTAAATTTATTTCTGTCATTTGTAGAAGAAAAATCAACACCATCTACAATTAGCATGTGTATTATGTTTTTCAAGACTTCTTGGTAACCTTTGGAAAAGGAATTTATTGGGACATAACAATAGCAATGAACAAGAAAGCAATACAAAAGAGTTGTAAGCATTTGAGGCAAAGCCTTTTCCTAATTTATAATTAATATTTTTAAAATTTGAAGATGTTTTTCATTACCATATCTGAATTATTTTTTAATTAACACATATTAATTACACATGTTAATGATATTTCTACAAAAGCATACAGCATGCCCTGATCAATTCCAGCTTCCCTTTTCCACCCTCCCTCCCTCTGCACCCTTTTCAATATCTAGTAATCACTATTCTATTTTCAAGGCCTTACCTGAATTTTGAGTTAAAAAAAGGATAATTGAGTTTCCTTTTCCTTTTCCTTTTTTTTTTTTGTTGGCAATGGGGATCAAACTCAGGGATGTTCTACCACTGGGCTACGGTAATCCCCAGCCCTTTTTATATTTTATTTTGAGACATGACCTTTCTAAGTTGTCTAGGCTGACCCCAAACTGGTGATTCTTCTGCCTCAGTCTTCATAGATGCTGGGATTACAAGTGTATACCACCATGCCCTGCCAAGTCTTCTAGTTCTTAATGTATATTTATTGATTAAATTTAAGTGTTTAATGCAGGGTGTATTGGGTCTATGAAAAAGTCTTCTAAGATGGCAGTTATGAAATAGATAGGTTTTCTGTTGTAAAGAATTTAGAATCAGTTTTTCAAAGTTGTCTCCTCATTATTCCATCCAACAGCTCAGTCATCTTCCAAGGATAATAGTTATCTTCCAAGATCTTCTTTTTATCCTCCAATGGAAAGACTTAGAGGTGATCCTGCTGAATGATGATGGTGAGATTAGATAGCATGTTGGGACCTTTGCTTATAGTTTTCTGATTTGAACATATTTGAAACTCATCTGTATGAGTTTGCTAGAGCTACCATAACAAAATACCATGCACTGGGTGGCTGAAATAACAAGAACTTATTTCTCACAGTTGGAGGTTGCAAGTCCAAGATCAGGATGCTAGTGAGTTTGGTTTCTTCTGAGGCCCCTCGGTGGCTTGGAGATGACTATTTCTCTGTGTTCTCACATGGTCTTTCCTCTGAGAGTATGCATGTCTGTGTTCTGCAAGTGTCTGTGTCCTGATCTTATAAGGAACCTAATTATGTTGGATAGGCCTCATTTTACCCTTTTAAGCCCTAACTTCAAATATAGTCACATTCTGGGATATGGGGGGCTAGGACTTCAACATATGAATTATGGGGACATGATTCAACCCATAACAACATCTACATTTGCACTCTATGACTTAAATGACATTTTTAAGAGGTAGTTACCACACATGATTACAGTCCAGACTCTATAGTTCTGTGCTAATTTGCTGCCTTGTGTAAACCATTTGGGTTCATGTAATTAAAAAAAAAAAATCTTCACAGTTTGCTTTATGTGCTTGGTAAATGTATGCACGTGTGTGTGTGTGTGTGTGTGTGTGTGTGTGTGTGTGTGTATCTTTCATAAATGTAGAATAATGGAAGAATGGAAGAACTTTGGATTGGGCAGAGGGGAGTGAGTGGAGGGGAGTGGGCAGAGGAGTGGGAAAAATGGTAGAATGAGATTGACATCATTACCCTAGGAACCTGTATGATCACACGAATGGTATGCTGTACATCATGTACGACCAGAGAAATGAAAAGTTGTGCTCCATTCATGTACAATGAATCAAAATGCATTCAGCTGTCAGTATAACTAATTAGAACAAATAAAAAGTACATATTTTTATAGAAGCCTTTTAAAGTAAATTTAAAGACATCATGACATATACCCCTACATGTTTTATTTTTTGCATTTCTAAAACACAAGAATATTCTCCTACTTTATTTGCAATTGTATTAAATGTTTATTTCTTCTCAAACATATGTATTCAATTTTGATGTTTTCTTGAAGCACTCATGTTTTGCTTTCTGCTTTTTGCCAGGTGTACATCCCATCTACTAGGCTGGAGTTTCGTCAACATTGAACAATTCTAAAGCATTCTGTGGTTGAATGATGTTAGGCAATGCTGATGTAGGTGAGTCTGGAGGATGTGGTTATGAATCATCACGCATCACTCCAGTGACACTGTGTTGGCGTTAGTCATTGCAGGTATAATTTACTCAGGCTATAGTTTGTGATTTCTGTCTACATGAGATTTTAACAAAATCATGCCTTGGAGATACTAGGTTTTACAAATTGTTTTTGATAAAATTTTAAACTCTTATTTGGCATCCTGAACTACTTTCTTCCTTGGAGATGTTCTGGCTGTGTCAGCATTTTCCTGGAAAATTTATTTATTTTTATCCTTAATATCACATAAGAACTAACTTAAGGGGTCTTAGGAAAGTTTTTTCCTCTTTCTAACTTAACTCAGTCAGTCCTGCAATTATAGAAATATTGTGTTATTTGCTTGTGTCTTAGTTCATTCAGGCTGCTGTAACAAAATACCGTAGGCTGGGTGGCTTATATACAATAGATATTTATTTCTTGTAGTTCTAGAGGCTGGGGAATCATGACCAAGGCACCAGCATATGACTTGGGAGGGCTCACTTCCTGTTTCCTGTTTCATAAAGGGTGACTTCTCACTGGGTTCTAGAGGATAGAAGGAGCCTCTTTATAAGGGGACTAATCCCATTAACAAGAGATCTGCCCTCTTGACCTAATCCCCTTCCTAAAATCCTACTTCCCACCACTATAACCTTGAAGATTAGTGGGGTCAACATATGAATTTTGGGGGTACACAAACATTGAGATCATAGCAGCTTGCATCTGCTCTCCTATCTGAGAATCCTGCAAGGATATTCACTTTCTTCTACCCTGAACTTCACTAAACTAAAAATTCTTTTTGTCTTATGTCTCCTTCATCATTGCAAGTTGAAACTCTATGGTTTGTATTTATTATTTATTATAGGTAAGGTTCTTTGTGAGCCTACCTGCTCTCTGAGTTTACTCAGACAATATATATGACAACATTCACCCTCTCTTGCTGCCAAGTCAAGCCTTCACATATGCAGCTATCTCTGACCAGAACACCGCCCAACCCTATTCAGAAGCACACTCATTCTTTGATCACAAAGGATGACTCACCTCCCTAGTGGGCTTTTTCCAGATTTGGCCACTGGAATCCACATATACCTATCACTCAGAGGGGCTCATGTGCATTCATTCTCTTTGGACTAGATTAAATGCTTGTTTAATTATATTAATTTCTTCCCCTTTATTTGGGGTCTATAATGGAAAAGAATTTAGCAGACATAATCTCTGATCCCACAAAATTTAAAAATTAAAGTGGGGAGGCATATATGTAGCCATCGTGCTGTCTAGTTTAGAATGCAATATTTCCAGAGTATGGACTGGATTTTTTTCTGTAGTTTACATTTAGCTAACTTAGTTTTAAAAAATTGTATTTGCGGCCATTTTTAAAAATTCATCATATTCCTGTAAGAAAGTTGGGCAGGTATAGGCAAATCTCATTTTCTTATTGGAGTTTCTTTGGAAACTGCATAATACAGTGAGTCATTATGAGGAAATTTTATCTTTCCCAAAGGGACAATGTTCAATTTGAGGGTCATATCTTTTCCTAAAGACTACCACCTACCTTAAAACTACTCTAAAATCAGTACAGTAGGAACTCATTACTGTTTGGTTCTAAAAGTGTCCCCCCAAAAGCTCATGTGTTAGACAGTGTACCAATGTTCAGAGGTGAAATAGTTATATTATGAAAGCTATAACCTCATCAGTGGGTTAATTTGATGGCTTGATAGTTTGAATGGACTAGTAGGTGGTAACTGTAGGCAGCTGGGGTATGGCTGGAGGAAGTAGGTCATGGGGGGTGTGCTCTTAGGTTTTATCCTTCCCCCGCCTTCTCACTCTTTCTTTTTGCTTCCTTGCTGTCAAAAGCTGAGAAACTTTTCTTTGCCACACCTTCTGTCATGATGTAAACTATTCAAAGATCTGGGGGAGAACATTCTAGAAGAATTGGTACAAAGAGCCCTAGCAACACCACTCAGCATGTTCAAGGGACAAATGCAGGCATTGCTGACAAAGCAGTGTTTGTAAGGGAGAAAGAAGTAGAGAGATGGATGAAGCAACGAGGATTCAGGTCACACGGAGCAATGCAGACTGGGTGTGAGTCCAAATTCTTCAAGAATCAAATGTGAAGATGGGGTTAAACATAGAAGGATTTTATTCGGCATACACCTGGGTAGGAGAAAATGAGGAGGGTTCATGAAGTTTGGGAGAGTCACAAGACTGTGATACTGTGAGGCAAGTTGACTCTGGGCAAAGAAGAGAAGGAGAAAATACAGCTGGAAATGTCCTAGACTGCTGTATGGTAGAAGGAGGGTTCACTGAGGTCATTAATGAGTCCTTGAGCCCAAGATGGCCATCAGAGGAGTCTTGTGTTTCCCAGGAGTGAGTCTGATTTATTATCAGTCACCAGCGGGGAGAGCTGGTGGAAAAGGTGTCCTAAGTGCAAAACCGTGATGAATTTCAGAGTGTAGGAACAAGGGCCTTCAATCAATTACGCGCTCTGTGACTGGAGATCTGTGTGTGTTCGACGGCAGTCACAGCATGGCTGAGAATTTGCACGTACTGTCAAGTGAAGGAAGTCATTGGAAGGTTTGAATAAGGGAGAAAGGTGATCTGAATTGCTTACAAAAATATCACTCCAACTCCTCCATGAAAAACAGACTTTTGAGCTATAGTAAGATATTGCAGGAATCTAAGTTGAAAGGTAAAGACTTTCGACTAGAGTTGTAGCTACAGAAATCAGGAGATGGGGTAAGATTCTGGAATATTTTGGAGACAGAGCTAAGAGTCTGCTGATGGATTGAGAGCTGGTAGAGAAGAGTTAATGATGATGTCGGAGTGTTGGGACTGAGCAACTGAGTGATATTCTTCTCATTTGCTGAGATAGCATTCGGGGAAACAGTGGTTAAATCGGGGACTCAGTTGTATGTACACTAAGTTTTTAATACTCAGAAGATTCTAAGTGGAGATATCTGGACATGTGAATGAACACTGGAGAAATTTCCAGGCTAGAGATGTAATATTTGGGATAGGGGGCATCACCTGTAATATTTAAAGCCATGAAACAGAACCTTGGGAACTAACTCTTAGAGGTGAGGAACAGAAAGAGGGAGGTAAGCCAACAGCAGAGGAGTAGCTATCGATGTGGGAGGAGAACGGGAAGCTGTGGTGTGTCCTAGAGGAATGTGTTTCAAGAAGGAAGTTATCGACTATATCACATGCTGCTGAGAAATTGACTACTCTAAACTGACTGACTTTTGCATTAGGCAAGATGAAGGTCTTGATGATCATGACAAGAGTGGGTTTATTAGAACCATAGGAAAAAAGGTAGATGGATGGAGAACGGGCGGTGAGCAAGTGCAGACAGAGAGCAGAGACAGTTGTTTGGAGGAAATTGCAATAAAGGGAGCAGAAAAGGCAGTGGTGTTAGTGTGTTTCTATTTCTGTGAGAATGATTCAGGGTCAAAAGGAAGTTGAATATGCAGAGGGGGCTCCAATTGCAGGAGCTAAGCTTTGAGCAGCCTTCTGGAAAAGGGCTTCAGAGCACAAGTGGATGAGCTGACCTTACCTAAGAACAGGGTGAGATGGTTCACTGTACCAGGAGGAAAATTTGAATGTAGAGGTCCTGACACATACATGCTGGCATAACAAAGAGGAAGGTCTTTTCAGATTCATAATGAAGTAAGAAGTAAAGCCACTAGATCAAAGTGAGGATTGAGGCTGATCTGATAGAGGTTTGAGAAAAGAGGGTGAAATAATTTTTTCCAGAGAGTGGGAAAGTCATTGACTGAGATAATGTGAGAAGGCCAGGCAACATTGGGGGTTCATCTGAGATGGGTGTTAGCAATGTTGAAAAGAGACCGTTCAAGTACACTATGGTGGGTGGGGTGGCGCTCTTCTCTTTCCATTGTTCACAGCTGTGGTTCTCAACTGGAGGCAATTTGTCACCCAACAGGACATCTGACAATGACCAGGGAATTTTCCTTTGCCACAACTCTGAAAAGGGAGGACAGTTCAACTCATGTTAGAGGACAGAGATCTGTGTGGTACATTCTCTGTGGCAGACTGTGCCACAGTACAGTAGAGAATTTGAATTTACTGTAAATCGATGGAAAGTCATTGGAAAGTTTTGAAGAACAGAGAGAAATTATCTGATTTATTGATAAAAGTCAGACCAGGAAGGCTGCTAAACATCCTGCACTGCACAGGATCATCCACTACAACTGAGACCCCAAATTTTGATAGGTGTCTAGATGAGAAACCATGGTCTACAAGTTCATAGTGCAAGAATTTTCTCAGGTCTTATTACTAGGTCAAAATTCAAGTGTGTCTGAAGAAAAAAGCTAACTGTGACCCTTCATTAAACAAAACAAAACAAAACAAAAAAACAAAACAGAAACTAAGTCCTTACCAATCCACTTATACATAGTATTATCAGAGATTGCTTCCCTTTAGCCTGTATGAATATTCCGTAGTACATTTAGTGTTCTGAATTGCATGATCTCATTCACTTCCAGTTTCTAGTGGCCTCTGTGGGTCAGGCTGATTCTGATGCTCTGAGGATGCAAGGCTTAGAAAGACTCCACTATTTCCTTCTTTCACGTATGTCCTTCACCTCTGTGGTCATAGAACATATTCTTGAGTTGTGTGTGTGCATTGTATTTATCTACATATAAATCTGTGTCCATATCTATATCTGTGGATCTGTAATTTAAATATGGATTTCATTTTTAATTAGCATGCCTTTATATTTTATTTTGATATTGGTTTTAATTAGCATGCCTTTATATTTTATTTTGATCATTATTCTTCATCAATTGTTAGGCTCTTATTTTGTCACATTTATTATTACAAGTAAATTTTAGAATCGCCTTTTCAAGTTCCATTGAAAACTGCTTGGATTTCTAAAAGAATTGCATCGAGCATCAACGTGGCAAAAATGGACACCTGAACCAATGGAAACTGTCTAGATACAAAGGAATAATATATTTTGATATTTACTCAGCTTTACAGAAGAGTTTTCAGAAATATTTATATATTTTCTTCTATCTTTCTTGTTTGATCATTCTTAAATATATGTATATAAAAAACTTTATTGTTATTTAAATATGATCTTTTATCACATTTAGTGGATTATTGTTGATTTATAGTAATGCCATTACTTTGATATTCTTGATCCTTTGGGAAACTTTCTTTGGTGCTGGGGTTTGAACCCAGAACCATGTGCCTCCCTGGCAAAACTCTATCACTGTGTTATAGCCTCAGGCCCCTGGAAATTCTTTTATTAGATTGGTTATCTTCAGCTTTCACTCTGCTCCTTTTTGTGAGTGTGTGTGTCCATTGTAGATGTCTAAAATTAACTAAGACCTTGCTGTGCTTCTCTTTTGTGGCCTCTTTTAGAAAGCCTGCCCAGTTAGTTCCTCTGGAGGAATTACTTCAGCCAAAAGATATCCTCAAGTCATGGAGAAGGAGAGACACAGCTGCTTCAGCTGTTCTGCAGGTATTTTTTAATTTATAATCCCGATGATCTCACTGTTTTTCTGCCGCCCTGTTTGTGGCTCCAGAGCCTGCAGTTTTTTTCTCTCTGATGGAGTCCTTAGAGAGAGCGACTCTTGGGGAAATGGCTTTCCCATACTCATTGTGTCTGCAAGTTTTCTCTGGTTTGGATTTTCCATCAGTCTGATCCCATCTGCTTTTTATTTCCTTAAAATTTCTGTTCTACTGATTATACTTTTCCTTGTTTCCAGTGCTGTTAAGGATTTTTTCTTTATAAAGACCTTTTTCGTATCTTCCCACGGGGTTTGGGAAGGAATGAGAAGTGAGCATAAGTGTCTCATCTGTCACCTTGACCTGAAAGCGTTCTGAGCTCTGGCAAAGTCACAGCCATTGCTATTACTTGATTATACTCATGCCTGGTCTCTTGTCTACCAAACATAAGCTTTTTCTTCTACTGTTGATGAGTTAGTAATTAGAGATTGTTTTTTATTGTTTGATATCTAGTTTGAATGTAATATTGGCCAGAAATATTTCTTTGCATCATTTCTAAATCGTTAGAATCCATGTTATGTCAGAAGCATGAACTTTTGTAAACATTGAAAGTTTTCTTTTTTGGGGGGGTAGCCTACTTGGCAAGGTCAGTCTGGAAGGCAATCCTTAAATAAAGTAACAAAGGTTTAATTTGTAGGTTCTCAGAAACGGATAGCCTGGGGAACCTATTGTCTTCTACTTAGATCCCTAAGTGGGGCATTAAGGGATGTTATAAAAGAATCACTGGACTTGGAATTTGGAGTCCATTACTTGGGTTTTGCCATTGGCATCCACTAGCTGTAGGAACTTGAGCAAGTTCCTTAACATTTTGGAAGCTTAGTTTTCTTATCTGAAAAATAGCAACGATTGTACCTGCCTTTCTCAGAGGATTCTGGTGACAATCAGATGAGAGAATTGAATGTGAAGGTCCTTTAAGAAACCAAAGTTAGGTAAAGTGTTTGTATTAAACAATCTCATCCCTTGCCCATGACGATCTTCAAAGATTACATTTAAAAAAATCTAAAGAATCCCTGATTCCCTTAGACATGAATCCTTGAATTCAAAATTTAGTTTTTATTATTATAAAGGGGACTTTAAATGTGAGAAAAAGACAAATGCAGAATAAGTGTTTTGTTTAATAAAATGGAACAATTTATTAGATCTGGTGAAAAGTAAAGGTTTGTTTTCATTAGTGTTTCAAAATTATACTCCCCAACAGGAACCAACTTGGAGATGTTTTCATAGAAACATCTGGATAGTGGGCTAGACACATTTAGAATGTGCCGCATCTGAGGATACTTAATTTTTATTCTGGCTGGGTGAGCCTTTTCTCCAGAGTAGATGTTTGGGACTCACCTTCCCTAAGTTAGTACCTTATGCCAATCTAGTATCACCTGAAGAGAGTCATTCTCTCAATTAGAATGCCTAACTGGGCAGTCTATGTGAGTCGGTCTTCAACTTGAGAATTCTGCCAGGCAGGGAATTGTAAAAGAAAAAAAAAAATTGAAGTCAGGCCATGAAAACTCAGGATTTATTTGTGCCTGGCTAATTTGCCAGGGAAAAATAGCCGTGGGGTATATTTATTGCAGAAGAAAATTAAGTATTCTAATGGGTCAGGATTAAGCTTTTCAAAAAAGAAAAAGATTCATTAACAACAACAACAAAAAAAAAAAAAAAAAAAAAAAAAGAAAGAAAAGAAAAGAAAAGAAAAAAACTCCTCTCTTCAATCCAAGTTTCCCTTGACCTGAAGTTATGGAAACAGAATCCTCCAAAGAACAAAAAGTGTTGAAAGTTTGTGCTGTTAGAGGGGAATGGCATTCCAAAAAGTGGAACAGAATAACACCCTGAATGGAAAGCTTAAGACTTTGTCCTGTTTTTCAGTGGCTAAAACTCTAGAAGCTAAAAAAAACCTCATTTTTAAAATTTAAATATACTTTCTAAATTTATCAAAGTCTTTTGGATGATAGATGATATATATGCACACTTCAATATAGAATATAACAGATTAAAATATGATTTAAGTTAAAACAACACTTTTTTAAAGCATTTTTGGATGATCCTTTTGATGTATTGGGAGAATATATTTTTTTAAAAGAATAGGGATGAAAGTATTTTTTAAAAAATAATTTTCAATTTATATCTAAAAGCAGTATTTCTAATGTACAAAAGACATAAAAATAGAAATACAAATTATAACATCTCTAAAGACTACTAGCCAAGTATTTTTTGTTGACTATTTGGAAAGAATGCAGTTATCTTCCTTGACTTCACCTTCCTTTCCAGCTATAGTCCTATGCTTCTGGTCTCCTTTACAAAATTTCTTAAAAGAATTGTCTGTATTCACTGTGTCCAATTTTTTTTTCATTCTCTCTTAAATGTGCTTACTGTGAACGAGTCCAGACTGATTTGGTCATGTGTGACTGTTGGATTCTTTTGGGTAGATAATGCCATCAAGAGAGGCATATGGAAGGTGGCCATTCTGTCAGCACCTTACCGCCAACAAGTCTCAGCAAATTTGGAAATGTCTAAATTTTGTTTAAAAGCAAGCAGGCACAAAAATGGCAAAACCCCCTAGTCTTTGTCTTGCAGATGTTATGGCCATGGCTTATTTGAGAATGTCATTAAGGCAAACATGATGATATTCTAGAAGTATCATCCAGATGACCCAATCCCCAGAATTCAAAGCTGGACCCAGACCAGGTAAAGGTCCTGAAGTGCAGACTCTAGGACACACAGATTTTTATACTCTTCTTCAAAAGTGGGGGAAAATAGTTTAGGCAATACACAATACTACAACCATCACTACTTTCACCTAAGACAACCCGAACATGCATAATGATTCTAAGCAAGATCTGTTATTAACCAGAGATTTTAAAAAAATGACTGCAGTGATTTCAGTATCTTTGTTGTATTGAAATATATAATACCTTTCAATGTACAAAGCATCTCTAACTTCATCTATAAAAATTAATTTTTTTTTTGAACATACCACTCTCACCACTGGTTAGATCCTCCAAACAAAAACTGAACAAAGAAACTATAGAACTAAATAATACAATCAATGATACAGACTTAATGGATATTTACAGAGTATTTCATCCATCATTGAGCGAATATGGATCCTTCTTAGCAGCTCATGGATCCTTCTCCAAAATAGACCATATGCTATGCCACAAAGAAGCCATTAGTAAATACAAAAAAATAGAGATCCTACCCTGTATCCTATCAGACCATAATGGAATGAAATTAGAAATCAACAATAAAATAACAAACAAAAACTGCTCATACACCTGGAGACTAAATAATATGCTATTGAATGATACAGTGATAACAGAAGACATCAGGGAAGAAATTAAAAAATTCTTAGAGGTAAATGAGAACAATAACACAACATATCAAAATCTCTGGGACACTCTGAAAGCAGTACTAAGAGGAAAGGTCATTGCATTGAGCTCATAAATTAAAAAAATAAAAAGTCAACAACTAAATGACCTAACATTACATCTCAAAGCCCTAGAAAAAGAAGAAAAGATCAACACCCAAAATAGTAGAAGACAGGAAATAATTAAAATCAGAGATGAAATCAATGAAATTGAAACAAGAGAAACAATTTAAAAAATTGACAAAACAAAAAGTTGGTTCTTTGGAAAAGTAAACATAATTGATAAATCCTTAGCCACACTAATGAAGAGAAGGAGAGAGAAAACTCAAATTACTAGAATTTGTGATGAAGAAGGAAAGATTACGACAGACACCATTGAAACACATTACATTATTAGAAGCTACTTTGAAAATCTATACTCCAACAAAATAGAAAATATCGAAACATTGACAAATTTTTAGAGACATATGATCCTCCCAAACTGAATCAGGAAGACATACACAATTTAAACAGATCAATTTCAAGCACTGAAATAGAAGAAGCCATCAAAAGCCTACCAACCAAGAAAAGCCCAGGACCAGATGGATTCTCAGTCGAATTCTACAAGACCTTTAAAGAAGAACTGATACCAACACTCCTCAAAGTATTCCGGGAAATAGAAAAGGAGGGAACACTTCCAAATTCATTCTATGAGGCTAGTATCACTCTGATACCAAAACTAGACAAAGACACATCAAGGAAAGAAAACTTTAGACCAATATCCCTGATGAACATAGATACAAAAATCCTTAACAAAATACTGGCAAATTGCATACAAAAATATATTAAAAAGATAGTACACCATGATCAAGTGGGGTTTATCCCAGGGATGCAAGGTTGGTTCAACATATGGAAATCAATAAATGTAATTCATCACACCAATAGACTTAAAGTTAAGAATCACATGATTATTTCAATTGATGCTGAGAAAACGTTTGATAAAATACAGCACCCCTTCATGCTCAAAACACTAGAAAAAATAGGAATAGTAAGAACATACCTCAACATTGTAAAGGCTATCTATGCTAAGCCCACGGCCAACATCATTCTTAATGGAGAAAAATTGAAAGCATTCCCTCTAAAAACTGGAACAAGGCAGGGATGTCCTCTTTTACCACTTCTATTCAACATTGTCCTTGAAACACTAGCCAGAGCAAATAGACAGACCAAAGAAATTAAAGGGATACAAATAAGAAAAGAAGAACTCAAGCTGTCACTATTTGCCGATGATATGATTCTATATTTAGAGGATCCAAAAAACTCCACTAGAAAACTTCTAGAACTAATAAATGAATTCAGCAAAGTAGCAGGGTATAAAATCAATATGTGTAAATCTAATGCATTTCTATAAAACTTAGTTTTAACTATACCAGAATTTCCTGGAAGTCTTGTGAAAACTCAGATTGCCAAGACCCCCACTCTAAGATTCTGATTCAGTAGGTATGGGTGGGGTCTGAGAATTTGCATTTCTAATGCGTTCCCAAGCAAAACTGTTTCCTTGTGATCACTCCTTCAGAACTGTTGATATTGTGGTTATAAGTCAATTCAGGTTTAGTATTTCTCCTTGATTATGATATATTTAGACAATGACATATTTTATCTCTGAAATCTTCATTTTTAAATTATGATATTTTCTAATATACAGATTTAAAATTATAATTGCCTAGTTAAGCATTATTTTATCTATATCATACAGGTCTGACATGTAGGTTTTTGTCAGCATTCAGTTATAAGTATTATATAATTTCCAATATGATTTTTTATCTCCCCCATGAATTATTTAAAATTATGTTTTTTAGTTTCTAATTTATTTATTTATTTAAGAAGGAGCCTCACCTAAATTGCTGAGGCCAGCCTCCAATTTGCTATCCTCCTGCCTTGGCCTCCTGTATGGGTGAGATTACAGGCACATGCCACCACACCCAGCTTCTCCTGTTTTTTTTTTTTTTTTTTTTTCTCTTTTTTTTCTTTTATAGACTTCTTTTTGATTTCTATCTTTGTTGTGTTGCTGTCAGAGAGTACTGCCTGGATAATATCAGTACTTTAGTGTTGGATGAAACTTCCTTTGTGGTACAGGGTCTGGTTAAGTAATAAGATTCTGATATGATCCTGGAAACAATTTCAGGTCCAGGTTTCTTCCTCTTCACTCAATCTGCTCCTGTGCACGCTCAGGAATTCTAGACCAGTGGTTCTCAAACTTCAGCATGCATTACCTCCAGGGTGGAGCCTTGTCAACACCGTGTCTCGGGCCCATTGCCAGAGTTTTGCATTCAGCAGGTCAGGTGCAGCACACGAATTTTGCTTTCAGGTGATGCTAAACTGCTGCTCTGGGGCTCGCACCTGCAGAACTGCTGCTCTAAACCATACGCCTCCTCTATTTCTCTTGAGTTTTTGGTCTGATAGCCCAATCTTCTCTCGGCAACCCATTTCTGACATTTTGTGTCCCTGACACTTCCATATATTTGTTGGGGTTATTTCATCCAAGAACTGAGCTCTGTTCTGCAACCCGACTCCCACTTCTGGTTGTTCAATTTTCTTTTTCCAGACCATGAGCTGCAGCTCTACAGATCACCTCCTCCTGCGTCAGTGGTTTTCAGCCCTCATTTTACAATAGAGAGACTCATGGGGGTTTTTAAGTACATACACTCTAAACTGCTAGAGATCTGGAGCATGGTTGTCATGTGTGAAATTTAAATGCTTCATAGTTTATTTTAATGGGTAATCAGGGTCACAATCTACTGACTGTGGGCCAGATCTCAGTGGCTGAGATTCCATGCTTATTTTCATACTCTTTCTCATTTACCTCTTCCTTCTCAATATCACTTATTGAAGGCTTTATGTTTGCAAATTTGCCTTATCACAAAGGTCTGCTAACTTTTCTCTAAGCCAGTTGATCCCATCTTATTGCCAGATTCATCTTCTAAAATGTCACTTTGCTAAGTATACATACATATATATATATAAACTGTATATACATATGTATATATTTTAGTTGCAGGTGGTCACATACCTTTTCTATTTTTATGTAGTGCTGAGGATGAAACCCAGGGTCTCATGCATGCTAGGTGAGTGCTTTACCACTGAGCCACAATCCCAACCCTAAAATATCACTTAGACTTATCTATTTCTTGCTTACAGGTTTCAGTGGATATATATTTTTTAATCATGGTGGTTACCAGTAAGACAAACCATCCAGCCTTTCTAATCTTCTGCTTCCCTACTCTAGGCAAACTGTGGTTCATCTCACATTTTGCTTTTACTTATACCCTTTCCCACCAATCTTCTTACACTTAGTGAAATCTTATCCAGCCTTGGAGACATAATCTTTCTTTCTTTTTTTTTTTTCTGATAATTAAATCCACGGATGTTTATCACTGATTATATCCCTATATGATTTTTATTTTGAGACAGGGTCTTGCTAAGTCACTGAGGCTGGCCTTGAACTTGCGATTCTCCTTCCTTAGCCTCTTGAGTTGCTGGGATTACAGGCATGTGCCACTGTACCTGGCTCAAATCTTACTTCTTTTGGGGGACTACTTTAGGTCTATACTCTGAAGCCAGATGTCTAGATTCAAATCTCAGATCTACTACTTTCTGTGTGACCCTGGACAAGTCAATTTAACCTTTCTGAGTTTCAATGTCCTCATCTATTAATAAGGACAATATTACCTATCTTACAGGTTGTTGTGAAAGTTAAATGAGTTAATTCTAGCCTGTGGCACATAATAAGCTCTTTACAGATGTTAAGTATAACATGGTGGTGGTGACAATGAAGATGACCAAGCTGTAGGTCTTCCCTGACCATCTTACGACCTTCTTAGCTCAGCACTTCACTAAATTATTCACGTAGTAATCTATTCATTAAGAAATGATGTCTTTTCTTGTAATTATCTTTTAAACTATTTGAGTATTATCTCCTTATTTAGATGTCAAACTTCTTGTATGTCTTTACACTTAAAGATGATTTAAAGGGCCCAAAAACACCCAGATAGTGTTTGTGGATTTAAGTGAGACCTATGGTGGTCACCAACTGAAAAGTTGAGAAATCTGCTTATGAAATAGAACCAAGTACATCTGACATTTTCCTAAGTTGACCTGAGTAGATGTAGTTGCATATGCTGATGAAAAAATAAACACAATCACAATCCAATTCTAAGTGTTATTTTTAGTATTCAGACTTTGTGATAATGAAAGAAAGAATTGAAACATATTCTTATGCTCTACAAATAAACACATTCAACAAAATGCCTCATTGGCAGGAACACATAATTTCCTCAGGAAAAAAAAAACAACTTTTCTTTGAGAAATTCTTTCCAACTACAATTAAAAAATAGCAACCAGTTTACAGGACATCCAAAAGAATATCTGTGATTGCATCTGCTAGGATTTGGCTATAATCAGGGAGGAGGTATCAAGAAGCCATGGCGGCTAAGAGCTAATGATTCTGGTACTAATTGACATGTCTGGGCTAACTTGTCTTTAGAGACAGTGGTTAAAGTAATAATTATTTACTCCAAAAAACAGCATGCCCAGTCTTGGAAGTCTGATAATGAATCAAGTTTTCAATAGATTCTTTGAATTTAAGTAGAATATGAAACACTATCCATTAAATGTAGGAGGAAGTCTTTAAGTGACTGGGTCAAAAACAAGTAAGAAAGTCAGGTGATAAATTTTTGGAAATTTAGGCCAGCCAAAGCTAAGGCTCATCCTCTGTAGTCACAAATAAATTAATATGCCAGACCAGCAACCTTGTCTGACATTAGTTTTCTAAGGGAGCATAGGCTTTGTCTGGAGAAGAGACCTATTGACAATTTGCAGAGTGACCTTAAGCTTGTACCACTTGGGCTACAGTTTAACTGCCTGCAAAACTGGATTAAATCCAATGATCTCGAAGGGCATTTCCAGTCTAAGACTTCCCGTGGTCTAGAACAGCATGGGATTTCTCCTCTACCTCAGTGGACTCTAGTTTTTCACAGGTTCCCTAAGAAGGCATTTCTTTCTTTTCCTTTCTTCCTTCCATTTTTCTTTCCTGTTTTTCTCTCTCCCTTCCTTCCTTTAGAACTTGATTTAATTTGCATTAAAGCACACATAGGTGAACACATGCTCTGGGTATCTGCCCTGTAGCTTTGTTTTTGATTTCTTACCCATTATCAGAAAGGAGGTGGTGGTTTCTGTGTGTGGTTCCTATAATTATCCTCCCTCTCTCCCTTTCTCTCTTCTTCCTCTCCTCCTCATCTCTCTCCTCCCTCCAGTGTACTCTAAATGTCTCAATAATCTTCCTTGTGGATGGTACCATGTTAGATATTGTTCACATGATTCCACTGAACTCTCCTCATAATCCTGTTATTTTGTGAATGGGGATCTGAGCCTGTAAGTTTTTGTCTTGTCCCTGTCACAGAACCAGGGGGTGGTGAGAAGGGACTCACACCAAGTGAGTGACATCCAGGACTGTGTTTGGCTGTCCGGGTAGCTGCTTTTCATCTCTCTCTTGGCTTTCTCTATTTTGGTACCATATCAACTATGGGATCCTTTCTCTTTTCTTGCAGTTTATTTGGCTGGGGCAGTAATAGTCTCAAGGTTTTAAATCCTCCTGAGGACATTGTTGCTCCTGTACTCACTTAATATAAACATATATATATTCCAGAATTGTGCATTTTTTTTCAATCCTGATTAGCCCCTTGGGTTTCCAGAATTCCTGTAGTTTCTCTGTAAGTAGTTGACTTCTTTATCTGTCCTTTTTTTTTTTTTTTCTTTTTGCGTTTGGTATTGGGAATTGAATCCAGAGGCTCTTTACAACTGAGCCACATCCCCAGAACTTTAAAAAAATTTTTTTTTTTTTTGTATTTTGAGACAGTGTCTTTCTAAGTTGCTTAGGGCCTCGCTAAGTTACTGAGGCTGGCCTCAAACTTGAGCCTCCCTGAGTTGCTGGGATTATAGGCATGCACCACCACACCTGGTCTTCTATTTGTTCTTGAGTTCCACTTTTAAAGCAGGATTTCTAGGAAAATCATTTCTTCCTAAAATGTACCTTCTCCTGACAGTCTTCTCATCTCTTTCCTGAGTCCTTCCTCAGCTTGTGTTGGCCTCCTTTCCCTGATGCCTGCATCCCTGTTTGCCCTTCTTCCTCTCCTAACCTCTTCTATGACCTTTTCCCATGTGACAATGTCACATTGCACAGACACACTTTTCTCTATCATTTTATGGAAAAAGAATAAACCTACCCCTTACTTCTTGACACTAAAATGGAAACAAACCCACAGTCCTCCCAAAAGCTGTGGACTATAGTAAAATATGAAAACTACCCTAAAATCCCATTGACGTCATTGTCTTTTTTTGAACCCTCAGTGACAATTTCCTATATTCACTCGTGGATCTGAAAATGAAAACCAGTTTTATTGGATGCCACCGTGGACTGGCATCTAACTTGGTTTAGAATGGTGATGTTTGGGTGGGGTGTGTAGCTCAGTGGTAGAGTACTTGCCTAGAATGTCTAAGGTCTTGGGTTCAGTCCCCAACACTGCAGAAAAAAAGAAAAAGAATAAAAAAGTAATGTTTGCTTGTGAGTGCATTTCAGTAAGACCATCACACATTGTTCTTACACATTTTTCTGAAACTGTGCAATGGTAGCAGCACTAGCATATGTATTAACCTCACTTACACAAGAGTGGAATAGTAAATTTGTCAAGATAAAATATTACAATCATTAAGGAATACAAATGCAAGCAGCTCCTTCCACAAGACCTCAACTGTTATCAATTATTGTTTAATCCGGTGATGAATGCTTTTTGGAAAAGTTATTACCAGAAACAAAGGTTTTCTCCCTTGAAGCATCTGTATGTTTTTTTTTCATTGGCATTATATAACTCACTGTTTTCCTTTGGTCTTGGCTGCCAAGAAGCTTGGGGCCAAACGTGGAGCTCAGTGACAGTAACTGTATTATGCTTTGTGGTCAGGATATTTGTTTTTTTCTTCTTTTCTGGTTTTAATTTCCATTTCAACAGTATTATTTTATACCTGACATTAACAGCAAACTGTATCAAATTCTTTCTCTTTCAAGTATGCAAGTAGAAGTAATAAATAGATAAAAGTGGATTTACTCTCTAGATAAAATTCAACTCATTTTTTGTTTTTTCTTTAGAGTCAAAAAAATTACTTCTAAGTTCTACTTGTCAGGCACTAACTTGAAACTTCATTTGACTTTACGTTAAGACATGTGTGCACATACTCTATATATCAGTCACTAAGTCTTTAATGTCTACACTTTATCAGAAAAGACGTAGTGGTTGTTCTGTTAGGTTCTCTTAATTATCCATGGCCCATGACCTTCCAAATGACTTTCTTCAGAATCAAAGAATCCATGCTTTCTTGCTTCACTTTCTTTTTAAAAATTATTGTTATTTTTTTATTTTTACAGACTGCATTTTGATTCATTGTACACACATGGGGTACATCATTTCATTTCTACGGTTGGGCATGATGTAGATTCATACCATTCATGTAAGCATACACATACATAGGGTAATGATGTCTGTCTCATTCCACCATTTTTCATACCACCCTCCCTCTCTCATTTCCTTCTACATAATCCAAAGTTCCTCCATTCTTCTCTCACCCCCCCACTTCCTTTCACTGATGCCTGCATCCCTATTTGCCCCTGGCATCCGCCTCTGTCTTCCTCTCCTAACCTTTCTTTTGACCTTTTCCCATGGGTCAGTGTCACTTCGGGCAGACACACTTTTCTCTATCATTTCATGGAAGAAGAATAAACCCACCCCTTACTTCTTGACGTTAAAATGGAAACAAACCCACATCTGAGGGTAGCAGGATAGGGTAGCAGGATAGGTAGTAAGGACAAGGTGCCCCTTTTCATGGTTTCCGACATTTGTCTTTTTGGACCAGCCTGGAGGTAAATATCATAGCAACCCAATCACTTCTTACACTCATCAACCTAACTCTTTAGATAAATTATACAGTTTATCCTAATGAACCCAAAGTTCACAGCCTGCTTTAGATCTCTAGGTCTTTGCCTGCGCTCTTAAAGAAAAGTACATACATACATGCTTTTTACTTGTATTATAATTATATAAAGACTACTTGTGAAAAACCTATAGCTAGCATCATGATCAATGGGGAGAAACTGAAAGTTTTTCCTTTAAGGGCTAATACCCACCCTCATCCACTCAATTAAGGATGCCCACTGTCCCCTTGTCTGTTCCACATAGTACTAGAAGTACTTTAGAAAGCAATTGGACAAGAAAGAAGTAAAATTGCCCCTGTTTGCAGATGATATGAGTCTATATGTAGGAAACACTGAAACTCTATATATCAACTCTTAGAACTGATGATGAATTCAGTAAAGTTGCAGGATATAAAAATCAACATACAAAAATCAGTGGCATTTTTGTAAATAACATCTAGCTAAAAGAATTTCAAGAATTCCATTTGTGATAGTATACAGAATACTCAGGAATAAATGTAGCCAAGGGATGAAAAACATGCATATTAAAAACTATAAAACATTGATCAAAGGAATTGAAGAGACACAAATAAGTGGAAAGATGTTCCATGGCCATTGGTTGGAAGAATTAATATTGTCAAATGTCCATACTACCCACATCAATCTATAGATTTGCCACAATCCCCATCAATAATTACAATGGCTTTATTTACAAAAATAGAAAAACAAATTCTAAAATTTGTAGAGAACTGTAGGAGACTCAAAATAGCTGAAATAATTTTGAAGAAGTAAAAGAAAAGATTTTATTCAAAATATTCTTATGAATAACCTTGCCACATGTTTTGGAACATCATTTCTACCCAGCCTATCATTACCATATAACCATAGTAATTTGGGTAATTTCCCTAAAATGTCACAATATTGAATTAAGTATATTTGCCAGAAAACCAGGTCCATGTACAGAAATTGCTCTCTATGATCAGGCATCCTGGGTTTTATTCACGAGGAATTCCTTTCTCTCAAAGTCAAATGTCTTGAGGTTACATATTTTGAGAAGACAAAGACTCCATCCCTTTCTTCCTTCCTGAGAAATGCAGCCCTCTTCCCTACCCTTACTGGAGCATTGAATCCTGGTTGGGTTCCAGGAGCTATCCCTGTACCCTTGCATGAAATCCTTCCCTTTGCTTAACTTGGCTAATTTCAGTTCCTGATTATCTTTGAAAGGTCTGTCTTAAGCAAAGTTTCTGCTTCTAGAAGAAAAGATTCTGTGCTTCCACAGAAGTCTGCATGTGTGTGTCATAGTAAATCCAGCACCTGGGGCTCACCCTCTCTCCAGGTCCTTCATTCCTTGCCTTACCTGCACTTCTCTGCCTCCACACCTGGAATGTCTTGCTGCCCTCCCCTCCCTAACCCATGATGTGTTGGACCTGAAGAAACATGGTAGTCAAGAGATGGAAATCTCAGTCTACGAAAGGCTGGGGCGGGGGTATAGCCAGCACCTCCAATTCCAAAATGGGGCAAAAAAGACCTGGATTACAATTACAGCTGTGGCATAAGCTATAAAAGCCTATGTGACTTTGGGAAAATTACTTGATCTCTAAGACTTTCTTCATCTTTAAAACAAATGAAACAGAACTGACTCTGCCTATCAGTGTATCTAAGCATGGGATGTGGTAACGTATGTGGAGGAGGCTTAGACATGACTTACTCTTTTATTATCATCTGTAGTTGGGGAGCAGTGAAGGTTTATCACTTCACATTCACCCAGTGCAGCTACAGTGGCAGAGATAGTGGATTTTTTCTTTCAAGAATAGGATAGTGGAGACATTCTGAGTTCATCCTGGTTTTTCCTATAGTTTTGCTTGACTGGATCCCATGTCCTTTTCTACTTCTTTGTTTCATTTCTCTAAGGACATTTTCTCGCCTGCTTCGGGGGTCCCATGGATTTGAGATATTGTGTTATATTGTAGAGAGATACACTGGTCCTTCAGAGAAGCTGTGTCACAATCCTAACTTGGACCTGAGAAGCTGCCCCTCATTGGAGTTACTTCCACTCCTTTCCATCCTATTCTGTTTTCAACATTTATTTTGGCAGGTGGTATGTTATGGGTGGGAAAGAAAGGAAAATGACAGAGTACATATTTTCTGAATTCACAAATAATGAGATTTACAAGAAACCCCACCCTGAGATGTGATAAAGACAAATTCTGGTGAAGACAATGTGTTCTGAAAGCACAGAGGAGGAGAGATTAATTCTAAGTGATTAGTTCTAGAAATGCTTTGGGGACCTATGGGGTTTAAGTACTAAGTACCTAGCTGATAGAAGTTGATGAGACTGTAAGTGGGAATGGGTAGGATTAGTTCAAGGGGAAGGATGAACCTGAGAAGATGGGTTTCAAGACAGTACCTGAGAGTAGTAGGAAGAGTCTAGATGTGGAAATGTGGAGAGTGGCCACTTGTAGACATGGGGCATTTATTTCTTTTTTTTAAACCCCATTCAAATGAATTTACTAGTTTCATTCTCTAAATTTATATTGAACTATTGGAAACTAAGTCACTTTAATAATACATAATTCTTATGCTTCCTATAATATTTGATTGTGATGGGATTTGGTTTATAGACTCTTTTGAAGTCTGCATCAAGAGTGAAAAAGAGCCAATACTTTTATGGGTTTAAATAACTGCACTTTTATCTTTTATCTTCTTGTCAAGAGCTAAGAGTAACTGGTGAACATGGAGTTTAGCGATATCTTGCGGAATGACAGAGAATGTGTCTCATATTAAAAACAGGGCTGAGTCTCAGGCCAAATGCTGAGAAAAAGCACCCCAAGAACCAACCATGGTGAAGGGGAAAAGCTGCCACTGGGTTTCAAGTTAGATAGTAGTGCCTGAGTCACAAAGTTCACGGCAAGACTTTGAAAGAAGCGAAGGAAGGAAATCAACCAAGAACACTGCTACAGACCATTTAACATCATTGTGGAGAGGAAGGATTAATAATCCAATTCTTTTGGTATCACTGTGGGCTATATAGTCAACTATTATAAATGTATAGTTAGGAAAGTTAGGGCAGAAGGAAATTTTAGGTGAAAGTATAACCAAACTTTAAGTACACAATAAAGATTCATTAACTACGGTCATCATGCTGTGCATGAGATCCCCAGATCAGATCACTCAAAGCAAAGTTTGTACCTTGAGACTAGATCTTAAGTGGTCTCACCAGACACACACACACACACACACACACACACACACACACACACACACACGGTAACTAGGTGAGGTGATGAATATGTCAATTAACTTGATTGTGACAATCATTTCACAATGTGTATATCAAAACATTACATTGTAAACCTTATATATATATAATCTCTACTCAATTATTCCTCAATAAAGTTAGGAAAATCATCTGTCTTATAAACTATGAAGAACATGGTTTGGAATTATTTTTCTGGGACGTCAGTAAATTCTCTTCTCTTTCTATCTACCAAAGCCATGGGAAACTCAAGTTGGGTTTAGAAGCCTAGAAAAGTTCTTTGAATGATGCCTTACCCCCACCCCTACACCAGCTGCGATTGCTTTTTGAGATGCTCAAAGTAGTTAACAAACATCTCTTTTATCTTCCAAATTCCTCAAGTGGTCACATAATTAGTAAAATGCAATTCCAGTTTTCAGTGTCTTGGGAAGACTTTACAAGGGGGAATTTTGGGAAAAGAGAGGCCACGTTCTCCACAATCCTCTTGTTTGAAAGCAATGTAAATGTGGACGACAGATGTACAACCATTCTGAAAACTCTTGGGGAATTCACTGTTGTCAACATACTTTTAAATGGGACAGGTGACAGGCAGCCACAACAGCCAAGTCTGCCATTGTTACCACCGTTGCCATCACTACAGTCTCCATTAGTGTTGCTATTGAAGTTTGAAGAAAGTGCAAGAAAGGGGCTGAAAGGGAGGCCCCTTGACTGGTAGGGACCTGGAACTAAAGATTTTTAACCTCTACTGCCCTGGGATATTGTTTGTGTTCACTCAGCTAGGCTGAGGCATCCAGTAGTTTGGTCAAACATCAGTCTAGATGTCATTGGGAACACATCTTTTAGATGTGATTGACATTTAAATCAGTAGACTTTGAGTCAAGCAGACCACCCTCTAAAATGTGGTGGACTTTGTCCAATCAGTTGAAAGTTTGAGGAGACTGAGGACTCCCGAGGATGAAGGAGTCCTGCCTCCAGGTCACCTTCATCACAACCACAACATCAACTTCTCCAACCTGCTGGCCCATCCTGCAGATTCAGATTGGGCATTCCACAATCATGTGAGTCAATTTCTTAAACATCTTTCTCCCAGGATACACGTTCTGTTGGGTCTGTTTCTCTCGGGAGCCCTGATTAACACATCCCCTTTTGTTTTTGTTTTGTTTGCTCTTCGCTGTTGCTTGTATGGAATAGTCACATTACCTGTACTTTTTTCTTGCTGGTATTGGTTTCACCATGAGGTCAAGAGTCTGAGAGGAGAGGGTAATGCAGTGGCTTTGCATGAAGCAGGCCGAGCAGGGGGCCTGTTCTGCTTAGCTTCATGGATCTCTGTTGCCCATCTTTCTCTTTAGCCCATTAATGTCACGTTCCTTTTGAGGTTGAGCTGTGCTGCTCTTCTCTGGGAAGAAAGAATGTAAGCTTCTTTTATTAATGGCTATCATGTTGTCCCGACCTTTCTTTCTTTCTTTTTTTGTTTCTTCTGAGGAAAGATGGCTGGAATTTTATAGATGACAGTTCAAGATTTCACTTTTATATTTGTTTCAAAGTTTCAATATAAATCTTATATTTTTTTAGTTTTCGTTGGATAACCAACCCCTCTCCAGTCCAGCACTGTTCAATGGAATAATAGAATAATGGAAATGCTCTGCCCTCTTGTCCAATATAGTAGCCACTGGCCACCTGTGGTTACTGAGCCCTTAAAATGTGGCTAATGCAACTGTGGAACTGACTTTTAAATTTTATTTAACTTTTAAACTTAAATGGTCACACAAGGCTAGAAGTTACCATATTGCATAGCACAAAGCCAAACACCAACTTTAAGTTGATTTTCATCCAAGTAACGTAATGAGTTATATTGTAGATATAGATAATATAAATGTATATGTCTATACATTTGTATCTATCTATCATCTAACTATCATCCATCTAATCTATTTTTCCTACCTGTGAGGTCTTTGGACCAGCACCATCAGCATCATTTTTAAATTTCTTGCATGTTTAGAATCTCAGGGTCCCTGTAGATGTCCCGAATCCGGATCTGCACTTTGTCAAGTTCCTCAGTTGTGCTTATTAAAGTCTAAGAATTATGGATACAGAACATTCATACAAACAACTTTAGTTCATAGAGAAGCAGGACTTTTTCCCACTGACGTGTGTGACTTCGAATGTGTGTCCTCCCTACATACTCAGGGCCCTCCAACACTGATTCTGGCATGACCTTTTAGGACAAGTATTACAGTTTCCCTGTCATGTTTTGTGTTTTTCAGAATGTTATACCTGATCAAAAACTTCTGATTTTTTCCCCCTCGTTTTCATTGGAGGAGGGGAAAGTATGTTTGAATCTGAGGGGTTTCATAAAACTAAAAAATCACTGTTCCTGAAAGCCTCCGATTATGTGTGTTATGCCTTCTGTGATATAGTTTATTGATAAAATGGTTCTCCAAAGTACACAAAAAACATCTGCATGGATTTCCTGTGTATTATTGAACAAATCAATGATATCTTATTGATAATATTAAGTACAATGATTACTGATAAACACACATATATGCACATATATATACATATATAAATTTTGTTACTACCATATATGATGCTGTTATATAATGATTTGGGGGAGTGGAAATTACAGGATATAATAGATACTAGACATGGTCTACTAGGCCTCAACCTGCACTCACACAATTACTGCCTTCTAAAGTTGATTCTGAACTACCTGACTTTTCTGACCTTTTGGCGGGTGCATGTAAAGTTACTTGGAGCAAAGCTATCCTGGCTTTTCAGGAAATTACCAGGCAATAGGCAGTAGATCATATTGACTTAGAACTCTAAAGGCTATAAAACTTGGTAAAAGAAAGAGCAGCAATTGCATGGAAGGGTGCCATGGCTTGTGATTTTGTGTCCGTCTCCATCCTAGCAGGTTTTTGGGTCTCTTCCACTGGATTCACTTTTCTTTCTGACCTACTTCTGATTCATATTATCTCATTATACTTTGTAAATTATTTTATGATAACAAAGTAGGATTATAAATGAAGAAATAATATTTTGCATCACAAGTCTAGATTTATTTAATTCTGATCAAAATTAAGGATGGCCATCAGATCCATGGATTCGCCCATTTTGTTATGTAAACACACATTATATGCAAATATTAGTACAGTACTTTCCTCACTATGATCTCACCAGGGAATTAATGGAAAGAAGATGGAATTTTTCATAAATCATAAGTACAGGTTGAGATTCAGCCTGAGATGTGCCGTCTGAGCTTTGAATCCTGGTTTGCTTACTTATCTGTACAGAGGAGATAGCAATGCTTAACCTCAGGCAGCTCCAACTCTCTCAGAAAGGACCAGAGGCCTCCTCTGTTCCTCCTAGGAGGTGGTCCCAGTAATTTAGAAGTTTCTGGAATATAGATTTTGATTACTGAAGTCACATTCAAGGTGCAAAATGATTTTTGTGGGGAGATTTGGTCCCAGCTGTTGATGTTCATAACATCAATTCCAAAATAACCTACATACTAAGGAAACTGGAACTCTGTGCTCTGACTGGGGACCCAGTGTATACCTGGTTTTGTTTCAGATTCTTAAAACTATTTGGCAGAAAAGCGAAGTTATCCAAAAGGTCAATACTTAGAGACAAGGTTTAAAGTTTTGTGTATTTAATTTCAGTTTTTTATGAGGGGGTACATTTACACATAAACACACCTAATCACACATGAATTGTATTGTTCTTTGGCATATTCTATTCTATTCTTTAGATAGTACAAGAAATAAAGGAACATAACCAGGCATGGTGGCACATGCCTGTAATCCCAGAGGCTCTGGAGGCTGAGGCAGGAGGATCTTGAGTTCAAAGCCAGCCTCAGTAACTTAGTGAGGCCCTAAGCAACTCAGCAAGACACTATCTCAAAATAAAAAATATTAAAAAGTTCTGAGAATATGACTCAGGATAAGTGCCCCTGGGTTCAATCCCCAGGACCAAAACAAAAACAAAAACAAAAACAAAAACAAAACAAAACCCAAGAAAACTTGGAATGGAACTACTATTTGACCCAGTCATCTCTTTCCTAGGTTCATACCCAAAGGACTTAAAATCAGCATAGTAAGTGACACAGCCACATCAGTGTTTATAGCAGCTCAATTCACAATAGCAAAACTATGGAACCAACCTAGGTGCCCTTCAACAGATGATTTCTGGCTCTATCACTTATTGGACAAACTAATTAAATAAGTCTTCTAGTCCTTGTGTACAAATTAGATGTAACAAAACTCTCACAAAGTGGTCTATTAGTTTCTATTGTCACAAAACAAAACCTAGTAGTTTAAAACAACCATTTTATTTACTCATGATTCTGTGGCTCAGCATTTATGTCTGTGCTCAGCTTGGTGGTTCTTCTGCTTCCCTCAGCTGGGGTCATTCATGCAGCAACATCGTCTGAGAACACAGCAATGGCAGGAGGTGTAAGTTGGCCTGCCTCCGACTCTGTTGCTTGGGGTCAGTTGTTGACAGGCCTGTCTTCACCCTGTTAGCAAGGGTTTCTTCACCAGGTGTCAAGATTTCAAAAATGGAAAAAGGAGGAAATCCTCTACTTGTGGCATTTTATTATAGCTTACTGGCTAAAACAAAGGACTTGGAGAAACCCAGAATGAGTGTGGGAGGGGACCATGCAAGGCCCTAGATAAAGGGAGATGTGCTTCTTTGGAGGAGGCCATTACTATAACAATAATTCTAGAGCTCATAAGGATTACAATTTGGTTCTATCAACTTAAAAATGGAGATGATAATCATAATATCTAACTCACACAATTATCATCAAAGTTAAATTATCTAATGTGAATATACTGTTTGGCACAGTGCTTTTGACATAGTAAGTGCTCAATAAA
Source organism: Sciurus carolinensis (assembly GCF_902686445.1). Lineage (NCBI taxonomy): Eukaryota > Metazoa > Chordata > Mammalia > Rodentia > Sciuridae > Sciurus > Sciurus carolinensis. The sequence continues at coordinate 23,168,599 of NC_062222.1, read as the reverse complement.
TATTAGTTACATTGAGTCTAGCTTTTGTGTATCCCTGGGAAATGAATTGAGATATCTACTTGACAAAGGCATTATGTACAATTGTCAAATTATGTTTTCCCATACCTTTTAGAAAGCATTAGGTATTATCACTTTTGAAAATTATCACTCTGATGGGTGAACAATGATAACTCATTGTTATAATTTCTATTTTTTTGATTGCTCATGTCTTTGTATGTAATTGTATGGACTTTTTTTTTTTTTTTTTTTTTTTTTTTTTGGTACCAGAGATTGAACCCAGGGATGCTTAGTCACTGAGCCACATCATCAGCCATTTTTAAACTTTTTTATTTCAAGACAGGGTTTTGCTAAGTTACTTAGGTCCTTGCTAAATTGTCGAGTCTGGCCTTGAACTTGCCAATCCTCTTGCTTTTGCCTGCCGTGTTGCAGGGATTACAGGTGTGTGTCACCATACCAGGAAATTTTATAGATTTTTGACCATATTCAATTATCTTTTTAAAAAATAATTTATGTTGACATATAAAATTGTATGTATTGTGTACAACATAGTATTTTGAAATATATATACATTGTAAAATGGTTACGTTTAGCTAATTAACTAATGCATAACTTCACATAGTTGTGATTTCTTTGGTGAGATCATTTAATATTTCCTCTTTTAGCATTTTTCAAGAATATAATATATCATTATTAACTATAGTCACCATGCTGTCTTATAGGTCTCTTGAACTTATTCCTCTTGTCTAACTGTAAGTAAATATCCTTTAATAAACATCTCCCAAACTCCATAAATATTTCTTTAGTGTATTGCCTATTCATTGTCTTCGTTCATTTCTTAAAATGTAAATTTTTATTTTGGAATAATTTTAGATGTATAGAAATTTTCAAAGCTATTACAGAAAGTTCTTTTGTATCATTTTATGTTACCATGGTACATTTGTCACAGCTAAGAACCCAGCATTGTTAGGTTATTCTTAACTGTACCTTGAACTTTGATCAGACTTCACTATTTTTTTCCACAGAGGTCCTTTCTCTATCCCAGAATCAAATCTAGGATCCCAAATTGCATTTAATCTTCATGTTTCCTTAGTCTCCTGGGTGTGTGTTTTTCATGACCTTGATAGTTTTGAAGGGTATTGGTCAGATATTTTGTGGAATATCTCTTTGGGTTTGTTGAATATTTTCTCATGATTAGCCTGGGACTATGGGTGGCTGGGAAGAATATCAAAGGGCTGAAATGCCCCTTCAATCACATTGCATCAGAGGCCACATGTTGTCAACATGACTTCTCGCTGGTGGTGGTAACCTCGGTCACTTTGTTCTGGTAGTGTTTGCCAGGTTTCTCTTAACATAAAGTCATTAATTTTCACTTTTTATACTCTGTCATTTGGAAGTAAGTCACTAAATTCAGCCCACACAAGACTAAGTGCAGAGATTAAGTTCCCCCTCTGAAAAAAGGAATTTTCAATTTGCTAGGGCTGCCATGGCAAAATACAACAGCCTGGGTTGCTTAAATAACAAAAAATTTTTTTCTCTCATGGTTCTGAATGCTGGAATTACAAGATCAAGGTGTTTAGCAGGGTTAGTTTCCTCACCTTGTCATGCCCCTTCTGGTCTGCCTCCGTGTCCTAATTTCCTTAAAAGGATATAGTTAAGTCCATCCTAATGACCCCATCCTGACTTAGTCATCTCTTTAAAGGTTCTTTCCACAAATACAATCACATTCTGAGACACTGGGTGTTAAAGCTTTGACGTGAATTTTGAGTGGACACAATTCAGACTATAACAGGAAGAATATCTCTAAGTTATTTGGAACTTTTCTGTATATGATATTAATCTCTTTCCCTCTGTTTATTTATATATTCACCCATTTATTTGTACCAGCATAGAATCATGCATTCTTATTTTAGACTTTGGATTATAATCTAATTTAATGTCAATAATTTAGTTGGCCAATTCCTCTAGCTCAGCCACTGGGAGCTCTTGTAGCTTGGCACATGTTTCTCTTTGACTTTTGACTTGTTCCATCCTTTGTTTTTCTTTGTAGTTTTTGTTGTTGTTGTTTTTTTGAGTATTTCCTGTCTTCCTGACCCTACAAGATTATCCAGGCTTCTCTTGTAATTTTGGGGGCCCCAGTTCTAGAATCAGTCCTTTATCCAAGAATCTCTAGTTGCTTTTATTGCAAAATGACATTTAAAAGCAAAATCTGGGTCCTGCGGGTGCCCATTTTCCCCCTTGGGAATGAAATAGTCTTCTTTTTGATTGGGATACCTTCCCCCCATGCATACATACATATATGTGTGATTTATTAACCTCTTGCCAGTCTTAAATGTTGCATTTCTTCATTCATCAATCAACAGAGACTTAGCATACATTTACTTTTTCTCTGGCATTGTTCAAGATGCTAGAGAGGGCTGGAGAGATAGCTCAGTTGGTAGAGTGCTTGCCTTGCAAGCACAAGACCCTGGGTTCGATTCCCCAGCACCACCCCCCCCCCAAAAAAAATATATATATATAATGATGCTAGAGATACCACACTCAAATAGGACATGGGCTAGACTTGATTTATGACAACCCACTCTTAGGATAACCTACCCAGTCTTGTAAGAATTACTTTTGGAGGGGGCTCCAAGTGTGGTGCTCCATGGGTGGTGCTCCATGAGCTGATCGCCTTTCTTCAGGCTCCACCTCTTAAAGACCTCCCGCTTCTCAATGTCGTTATGTATGGGACCAAGACCACAGCACACAAACCTTTGGAAGAACATGCTCAGACCAGAGCACAGAGGAAATAGCAAGTCCAAATGCCCTAAGTAAGCACCTGCCTGTTGGAAAAGCAAAAAGGTTGGTGCAGCCGAAGCAGAGTAAGAGAGGGAGGCAGTAACAGATGACAGCGGGGTTCGTGAGAGGCCAGCTCCAGCAGGGCCTCGAGGGTCACGGTAAGAACTCCGACCTTTATTCTGAGTGTGATGGGAAGCCATGGAGGATTCTGAGCAGAGGTGTGACAGATGAAATTACATTTGAAGAGATGCATCTCGTACTATTGTATGAACAATTGGCTAGAAGGGGCTGTGGGTGCAGCAGGAATCTCAGTCAAGAGGCCATTGTGGTGACCCACCAGAGAGGTGTTGTGGGCTTGGATCAGGGCTGTAGCAGCAGAGGCACAGAGAAACAGCTGGGTTCAGTATACATTTTGTAGCAGAACCAAAAAATTTGCTGACCGACTAGATATGAGATAAAAGAACAAAGAGAATGGACAGCAACTTAGAAAGTAACTTAAAGCTCTGCCTCTCAGCAATTGGGTAAATCAAAGATTAGTATTGGAAAAGAAAACTCTGAACAGGACTGAATTTTGAAGGAATTCAGAATCCTCTTTTGGATATCGGAAGCCTGTTTACAGAAAGGAGATGTTCAATGGGCAGACGGATAAAGGAATGTGGGGTTCAGGAGAGAGGTCAGAATGACCATTTTAGTCAGCTTTTTCACTGCTGTGACTAAAAGAATCCGACCAGAACAACTGTAAAGGAGGAAAAGTTTATTTGAGGGCTCACGGTTTCAGAGGTCTTAGTCCACAGAAGGCTGGCTCCATTCCTCAAAGCTCAAGGTGAGGCTGAACATGATGGTGGCAGACGGTGGAGGAAGGAAGCAGTTCACAGTGCTCAGGAAGCAGAAAGAGACTCCACTCTCCAGATACAAATATATATACCCCAAAGCCACGCCCCCAATTAACCACTTCTTCCAGCCACGCCCCACCTGCCTCCAGTTACCACCCAGTTAATCCCATCAGGGATTCATTCACTGATTAGCTTAAGACTCTCACAACCCAATCCTTTCTCCTCTGAACCTTATTGCATTGTCTCACATGTGAGCTTTTGGGGGACACCTCAGATTCAAACCACAACAATGAGAGACACAAATTTGGAAATAACACACACAGAGTTTTGGAAATTAAATGTGTTTTTGATGTGCATCTCATTTAACTGAGTTAGGGTTTATTTGTCATATTAGTAGATATGCCTATGGCCAACACTATGTAGGCCTTTTTAGGTTATTATTTTAATTAATCCAACCTACTCATAATTTTTCTGTCTTCTATTCCTACTACTGCTGCGTGAAAAACAATGGACTACACACATACACACATGCACACACACAAACACATACACACACTTTTTTAAAGAGAAAGGGTACTAATTTATACTTTTCCAACTTATTCAACATTGAAAGCATTTAAATTAGATTTAATAAACTAAGAAGGAAATATAGGTCATCAAAGACATTATAATGTCCAGTGTGTTGGTTAGGATTGTAAGTTGCAAGTGATCAAGAATGTCATATAAGTCAAACATCCAAAGGAATATTTTGATTTCCTTAACTGGAAACTCCAAGTGGCAGGTCTAGTTTCAGACAGAGTTGGATCCAGGACTTCAAACAATCTCATCAGCTCTCAGTTTCGGTCTGTTTCTCAGTACTGCTAGTCATTTGTTTGATTCTTAAGCTCCTTCCATGGCAACATACCCTAGCCATGAGCATCCTTTCAGCTGGGGATTCAAGCACAAAAGAAACAAATCCTGTCTCTCCAGCATCCACGTCAGTCAACACCAAGAACTTGAATGACACCTCTTTGGATAATTGTGTAGAAAAGACAAATTATTCCGATTGATCAGATGGGATGACGTCAGAGTTTACTAGGAAGACTAGGGAGAGGTCAGTCACATTTGAAATTGGATAAGAAGGTCCTGGGTGGATCCAAGCATCTCGGACTGTGAAGACTGCTTCAGGAGGGACAGTTCAGCTTGGACTAGGTCTTGAGAGTCTGCGGGGGCTGTGGGTCAGAACAAACTGTGTACTTAGGAGGACAGGAAGGGAGTGAGAGAGGACCAGAATGATTTGGGGGGACTTCTTGCTGTCTGAAACCACCTCACAGAAGGGCCGGCCATATTGGTGAGGGAATTGGGATGACAGAGAACCCTGTAGTTTATCAAGTGGTTTCTAGTGCAATGTATTATTAAGCTTATAGGCTCTGGGTCAGTGAAATTTTGCTCACTTCCTACATTTTGTAGCCCTGTGATGTCTAGGAAGTTACACAACCTCACAAAGTTGTAGTTCCTTCATCATTCAAATGATGGGCAATAGTCATATTCACTGTAGAAAGTTATAGATTGGATTATAAGAGTTGATATACACCAGTGCTTAACTTACTGCCTGGAACACAATAATAGCTCAATAAATGTTAGTAATTCTTCTTACTATTACTGTAGTTTCTGCCTATGCTACTGGCATCGCCACCACTCTTGGGTCATCTAGGCCTCTGTCTGCCCCAGGATTAGGACATGTTTTCAAAGCAGAACATAAATTTTGAGCTCTGGAATTTTTCTGGGCTTAGAAGTACGAATTAGTACTATTCTGAGGCTAGTACTTTGAATTCTTACATCTGATAGACTCATCGTGGTATATAACTGTGAGTCTCATATGTCCTGGATGGATAGAGACTGTGGTCATATGTATTGTTCCAAAGTCATCAAAATGCACAGTGGTCAGTCAATTCTCAGTAAGGGCTCAAGGTCACCTCCCCACTTGCTGACTGTCAGGAAGGGATGGCTCAAGGATGTATGGAAAAGGAAATAAATTTCCAATATTATTCGAATATTATTTCCAATAATATTATTATTGGAAATAAATTTCCAATAATATTCGAATATTCCAATATTCGGATCATGCCCATTGTGATATCTAGTAATTATACAAAGGTTTTCTAACCCTAAAACTAACCCCTCCCACACCCCATTATGTATCATCATCCACTTATCAGCGAGATCATTCTTCCTTTGGTTTTTTGAGATTGGCTTATCTCACTTAGCATGATATTCTCCAATTTCGTCCATTTGCTTGCAAATGCCATAATTTTATCATTCTTTATGGCTGAGTAATATTCCATTGTATATATATGCCACAGTTTCTTTATCCATTCATCAACTGAAGGGCATCTAGGTTGGTTCCACAATCTGGCTATGGTGAATTGAGCAGCAATGAACATTGATGTGGCTGTATCTCTGTAGTATGCTGATTTTAAGTCCTTTGGGTATAGGCCAAGGAGTGGGATAGCTGGGTCAAATGGTAGTTCCATTCCAAGTTTTTTAAGGAATCTCCATACTGCCTTCCAGAGTGGTTGCACTAATTTGCAGCCCCACCAGCAATGTATGAGTGTACCTTTTTCCCCACATCCTCGCCAACACCTGTTGTTGCTTGTGTTCTTGATAATCGCCATTCTGATTGGGGTGAGATGGAATCTTAGGGTGGTTTTGATTTGCATTTCTTTTATTACTAGAGATGTTGAACATTTTTCCATATGTTTGTTGATTGTTTGTAGGTCTTCTTCTGTGAAGTGTCTGTTCATTTCCTTAGACCATTTGTCGATTGGATTATTTGTAGTCTTGGTGTTGAGTTTTTGAGTTCTTTATAGATTCTGGAGATTAGTGCTCTATCTGAAGTATGATTGGCAAAGATTTTCTCCCACTCTGTAGGCTCTTTCTTCACATTGCTGATAGTTTCCTTTGCTGAGAGAAAGCTTTTTAGTTTGAATCTATCCCAGTTGTTGATTCTTACTTTTATTTCTTGTGCTATGGGAGTCCTGTTGAGAAAGTCTGGTCCTAAGCCGACATGTTGAAGATCTGGACCTACATTTTCTTCTATAAGATGCAGGGTCTCTGGTCTGATTCCGAGGTCCTTAATCCATTTTGAGTTTAGTTTTGTGCACGGTGAGAGATATGGGTTTATTTTCATTTTGTTGCATATGGATTTCCAATTTTCCCAGCACCATTTATTGAAGAGGCTATCTTTTCTCCATTGCATATTTTTGGCCCCTTTGTCTAGTATGAGGAAATTATATTTGTTTGGGTTTGTGTCCGTGTCCTCTATTCTGTACCATTGATCTACCTGTCTATTTTGGTACCAATACCATGCCGTTTTTGTTACTATTGCTTTGTAGTAAAGTTGAAGTTCAGGTATTGCAATACCCCCTGCTTCATTTTTCCTGCGAAGGATTGTTTTAGCAATTCTGGGTTTCTTATTCTTCCAGATGAATTTCATAATTGCTTGCTCTATTTCTGCAAGGTACATCATTGGGATTTTAATTGGAATTGCATTGAATCTGTATAGCACTTTTGGTAGTATGGCCATTTTGACAATATTAATTCTGCCTATCCAGGAACATGGGAGATCTTTCCATCTTCTAAGGTGTTCTTTAATTTCTTTCTTTAGTGTTCTGTAGTTCTCATTGTAGAGGTCTTTCACCTCTTTTGTGAGATTGATTCCCAAGTATTTTATTTTTTTTGAGGCTATTGTGAATGGAGTAGTTTTCCTAACTTCTCTTTCTGAAGATTCATCACTTATGTATAAAAATGCATTGGATTTATGAGCATTGATCTTGTATCCTGCTACTTTACTGAATTCACTTATGAGTTCTAAGAGTTTTCTGGTGGAATTTCCTGGTTCCTCTAAGTATATAATCATATCATCAGCAAATAGGGATAGTTTGAGTTCTTCTTTTCCAATTCGTATCCCTTTAATTTCTTTGGTCTGTCTAATTGCTCTGGCTAGAGTTTCAAGGACGATATTGAATAGGAGTGGTGAGAGAGGGCATCCCTGCCTTGTTCCAGATTTTAGGGGGAATGCTTTCAGTTTTTCACCATTAAGAATAATATTAGCCATGGGCTTAGCATAGATGGCCTTTACAATGTTAAGGAACGTTCCCACTATCCCTATTTTTTCTAGTGTTTTGAGCATGAAGGGGTGCTGTATTTTATCAAATGCTTTTTCTGCATCTATTGAAATAATCATGTGATTCTTGACTTTAAGTCTGTTGATATGGTGAATTACATTTATTGATTTCCTGATGTTGAACCAACCTTGCATCCCTGGGATGAAACCCACTTGATCATGATGCACTATCTTTTTAATACATTTTTGTATGCGATTTGCTAAAATTTTGTTGAGAATTTTTGCGTCGATGTTCATTAAGGAAATTGGTCTGAAATTTTCTTTCCTCGATGTGTCTCTGTCTGGTTTAGGTATCAGGGTGATATTGGCTTCGTAGAATGAGTTTGGGAGGGTTCCCTCCTCTTCTATTTCATGGAATACTTTGAAAAGTATTGGAATGAGCTCTTCTTTAAAGGTTTTGTAGAACTCGGCTGAGAAACCATCAGGTCCTGGACTTTTCTTTGTTGGTAGGCTTTTGATGACTTCTTCTATTTCATTACTTGAAATTGGTCTATTTAAATTGTGCATGTCCTCCTCGTTTAGTTTAGGCAATTCATAGGTCTCTAGAAACTTGTTGATATCTTCGAAATTTTCTATTTTGTTGGAATATAGATTTTCAAAATAGCTTCTAATTATGTTTTGTATTTCAGTCGTGTCTGTTGTGATACTTCCTTGTTCATTCCGAATTTTGGTGATTTGGGTTTTCTCTCGTCTTCTCTTTGTTAGTGTGGCTAAAGGTTTATCAATTTTGTTTATTTTTTCGAAGAACCAACTATTTATTTTGTCAATTTTTTGTATTGTTTCTTTCGTTTCAATTTCGTTGATTTCAGCTCTGAGTTTAACTATTTCCTGTCTTCTACTACTTCTGGTGTTGGTCTGTTCTTCTTTTTCTAGGGCTTTGAGCTGTAGTGTTAGTTCATTTATTTTTTGAGTTTTACTTCTTTTATTAAATGCGCTCCATGAAATAAATCTTCCTCTAAGTACGGCTTTCATAGTGTCCCAGAGATTTTGATACGATGTTTCTTTGTTCTCGGTTTACCTCTAAGAATTTTTTAATTTCCTTCCTAATATCTTCTGTTATCCATTCCTCATATAATAGCATATTGTTTAATCTCCAGGTGTTGGAGTAATTTCTGTTTTTTGCTCTTTCATTTATTTCTAGTTTCAATCCATTATGGTCTGATAAAATACAAGGAAGTGTCTCTATCTTCTTGTATTTGCTAACATTAGCTTTGTGGCATAATATATGGTCTATTTTAGAGAAGGATCCATGTGCTGCTGAGAAGAAAGTGTATTCACTCTTCGTTGGATGGTATATTCTATAAATGTCTGTTAAGTCTAAATTATTGATTGTGTTATTGAGATCTAAGGTTTCTTTATTCAATTTTTGTTTGGAAGATCTGTCCAGTGGAGAGAGAGGCGTGTTAAAATCACCTAGTATTATTGTATTGTGGTCTATTTGGTTTCTGAGATTGAGAAGGATTTGTTTGACATACATGGGTGAGCCACTGTTTGGGGCATAGATATTTATGATTGTTATGTCTTGCTGATTTATGGTTCCCTTAAGCATTATGAAATGTCCTTCTTTATCCCTTCTGATTAACTTTGGCTTGAAGTCCACTTTATCTGAAATGAGGATGGATACCCCAGCTTTTTTGCTGGGTCCATGTGCATGGTAAGTTTTTTCCCATCCTTTCACCTTTAGTCTTTGGGTATCTCTTTCTAAGAGATGAGTCTCTTGAAGGCAACATATTGTTGGATCTTTCTTTTTTATCCAATCTGCCAGTCTATGTCTTTTGATTGATGAATTCAGGCCGTTAATATTCAGGGTAATTATTGAGATATGATTTGTATTCCCGGTCATTTGACTCATTTTATTCATTTATTTGCTTATTTTTGACACGACTTGGTTCCTCTTTATTTGAGAGTTCCTTTAGGATATCTCCTCCCTTTGCTGATTTGCTTCTTTGTTTTTCATATCTTCTTCATGGAATATTTTGCTGAGAATGTTCTGTAATGCTGGCTTTCTTTTTGTATATTCTTTTAGCTTTTGTTTATCATGGAAGGATTTTATTTCGTTGTCAAATCTGAAGGTAAGTTTTGCTGGGTATAAGATTCTTGGTTGGCATCCATTTTCTTTTAGGGCTTGAAAAATGTTATTCCAGGCCCTTCTAGCTTTTAGGGTCTGGATTGAAAAATCTGCTGATATCCGTATTGGCTTCCCACTGAATGTAATTTGGTTCTTTTCTCTCACAGCCTTTAAGATTCTGTCTTTATTTTGTATGTTAGGTATTTTCATTATAATGTGCCTTGGTGTGGGTCTGTTGTAATTTTGTGTATTTGGAGTCCTGTAAGCCTCTTGAACTTGATTTTCCATTTCGTTCTTCAGATTTGGGAAATTTTCTGAAATTATCTCATTGAATAGGTTGTTCATTCCTTTGGTTTGTTTCTCTAAGCCTTCCTCAATCCCAATAATTCTCAAATTTGGCCTTTTCATGATATCCCATAGTTCTTGGAGATTCTGTTCATGATTTCTTACCATCTTCTCTGTTTGTTCGACTTTGTTTTCGAGGTTAAATATTTTGTCTTCAATATCTGAGGTTCTGTCTTCCAGGTGTTCTATCCTATTGGTTGTGCTTTCTATGGAGTTCTTAATTTGGTTTATTGTTTCCTTCATTTCAAGGATTTCTGTTTGGTTTTTTTTCAATATCTCTAACTCTTTATTGAAATGGTCTTTTGCTTCCTGTATTTGCTCTTTTAACTGTCTATTGGTGCGTTCATTCAATGCCTGCATTTGCTCTTTCATTTCATCATTTGCTTCCCTTATCATGTTGATTATGTACATTCTGAACTCCCTTTCTGACATTTCTTCTGCCATGCTGTCATTGGATTTTATTGATATAACATCCAGATTTGTTTGAGGCATTTTCTTCCCTTGTTTTCTCATATTGTTCAGGTATCAGTGGACTGCAGAGATGTTGCAGATTTCCTCTATTGACTTATAATGTCCCTGAAGATTGCTAGTGTATCCCCTCTTATCCTTCAGTAGCCTGAAGTCTTAGAGGAAGTTGATACTTCGGTGTTCCCCTAGGTAGCTGCCTCTCTAGGGGTGGTGGTCTTCAGGTGGGGTATATTCCCTGCTAGAGGGCAGAGGTGCCTCTACTTGTTGACCAATGGTCATCCAAAGGGGAGCTAGACTGTGGGCTAAGGCAATGCCTGTTTGGGCCTGTGTCTCTGGTTTTACTGTCTTTGTGGGAAAACCTCACTCGGCGGGGAAGACCCACCCGGTGGGAAGGTCTCACTAGTCCGTTCCCCTCCTAGAGGTTCCCCTCAGTCCACAACTACCGCCTGTGCAGGGCAGCCTTCCCAAGCAGCGTTTCCAGGGGCCTGGACCTACCTCCTGGGCTTGGGAGCCCTGCCCTTCGCAGACGAGTCTCCTTAGGTGGCCCCTCCTCAGAGAAGCTGCCCACAGTCCTGGAACCTTCGCTCCACCCCTCAGCTGGTCTCTGTGTAGCTCTTTCAAGAAAAGGTGCTTAGATCCCCGGCTCGGACCGTGCTTTGCACCTAATCACCTGGCTATGCGACCCCTCCTCTGAAGAGTCACTTGGAGCCTCGTACATATGCTCCAAGCCCCAGTGACCCGTCACTCGTCTCTTCCTCCAGGCAGGTGTTCTGTGTGGGCGCTTGGAGACCAAGCCACTCACTGCGCACCTCCACCTCCTCAGGACAGCCCCCTCCCCGTTGTTCAGGCAGTTGCTGAATCCAAATAGTTCGCCACCCAACTCTTTCTCTGGCAGCCCCCGGAGCCCTGGCAGATTGGTCCAAAAAACCAAAAAACCAAGCGGTGTGCTGCTCGGCCTCCTCTGCAAGGTTCCCCACTTTCCGAGCTCACTGTTCCAATGAGGGTAGATGTGTCTTGCTGCCTGGGCAGGGCAGCCTTCCCAGGGGCCCAGACCTACCTCCTGGGCCTGGGAGCCTCACCCTTCGTAGACGAGTCTCCTTAGGTTGTTCCTTCTCAGAGACGCTGCCTGAAGTCCTGGAAACTTCACTTCGCCCCTCAGCTCGTCTCTGTGTAGTTCATTCAAGAAAAGGTGCCTAGGTCCCTGGACCGGACCTTGCTATGCACCTAATCGCCTGGCTATGCGACCCGCCCTCTGAGCAGTCACTTGGAGCCTCGTACATATGCTCCAAGTCCCAGTGACCCGTCGCTCGTCTCTTCCTCCAGGTGTGGGCGCTTGGAGACCAAGGCACTCACTGCGTACCTCCACCTCCTCTGGGCAGTCCCCTCCCCGTGGCTCAGGCGGTTGCTGGATCCAAACAACTCGCCGCCCCACTCTTTCTCTGGCAGCCGCTGGAGCCCTGGCAGATCGCTTCAAAACCAAGCGGTGTGTCGCACAACCTCCCTTGCAAAGTTCCCCGCTTTCCGAGTTCACTGCTCCAGCAGGGGAGGTGTGTCCTGCCGCCTGGGCAGGGCAGCCTTCGCAGGCAACGTTCCCAGGGGCCCGGACCTCCCTCCTGGGCTTGAGAGCCTCACCCTTCACAGACGAGTCTCCTTAGGTTAGAGAATCTGCCCGCGGTCCTGGAAACTTCAATCCGCCATTTTTCGCTCCGCTTCGCTGTCCGTTTTTACCGCTCCGGCGGGGGAGGGGCGACCCGCCGAGTCACTCTACTTCACAAAGTTCTCTGCGTTCCGGGGCTACTGCCCCATCGGGGACGCCTCCCCTATGGGAGAAACTCCCCCGGCGGCTTTGAGTTGGTCCCAAGTCACTATCTCCTCTTTTGAATCTTGAGTCCTGGAGCAACATGAAATGCAGCCGCCCTCTAGTCCGCCATCTTGAACCTCTCATACAAAGGTTTTAAATAGCAAAAGTCCTTCAGAAGAACTTGGAGAGAAATTATAGGCTGTAATGACAATGAATTCGAATGATTATGGTGATACAATGACTGGATATTTGGAGTCTAGGATCTGTTTTCTCTGAAGGGCATTTGAAGATCTTGTTCCTCAGACACAGAGTTCATGCCCAGAGAAAACACTACCAGGCCACAAATAGCACCATAGGCTGTTTTCAGGTATATCAGTTTTCCAAATGGCCCTCCCTCTGGGTCATTCCTTTGTGTAGAATTTGACCTTGACTGGTGGAAGAGAGGATATGATCAGCACTCAAGGTGGTCTGAGAAATCTTCCAGGAGGCAGGAATTTAAAGGTTTTTGGGAGAGTGGACACCCATATAGTCCTGTTAAAGAACTACTTCCTATCAGTTCTTTCAGAAAGTGATGAGATTCTGTGGGCTGCAGTGAATTTGTCCAGCCACACAAAGTAGCTGTTTGTTCACCCCTCCCCCGCTACCTGGCCTCATTTCAATATTCATGCCATACTTTGCATATAGCATCTTATATGTTGCCTTCTCCCTTACTACTTTTCTACTCTCACTTGCTCTCTTTTCCAAAACTTTTTTCTTAAAATTTAATTTTAGACCTTAGGGAAGAGTTGTACATATAGCACAGAGAATTCCCCTGGAGAGTCTATCCAGCATCTGGTAATGCTAACTAACACTGGATGTAATCAAGACACAATCAGCAAATTTGATTTTCTTTTTTCTTTAAATTTTATTTATTTTTATTTTTATAGACTGCATTTTGATTCATTGTACACAAATGGGGTACAACTTTTCATTTCTGTGGTTGTACATGATGTAGAGTCACACCATTCGTGTAATCATACATGTACATAGGTTAATAATGTCTAAGTCTACTATCTTTCCTTCCCCCACCCCATCCCCCCTCATTTTCCTTTACACAATCCAAAGTTCCTCCATTCTTCTCTTACCCCCACATCCCCATTATGTGTCATCATTCACTTATCAGAGAAAACATTCAGCCTTTGGTTTTTGGGGATTGGCTTATTTCATTTAGTATAATATTCTCCAACTCCATCCATTTACCTGCAAATGTCATAATTTTATTATTTTTTATGATCAAATAATATTCCATTGTGTGTGTGTGTTTGTGTGTGTGTGTGTGTGTGTGTGTATATATATATATATATATATATATATATATATATATATATATCTCACAGTTTCTTTAACCATTCATCTACTGAAGTGCATCTAGGTTGGTTCCACAATCTAGCTATTGTGAATTGAGCTGCTATAAACTTTGATGTGGCTGCATCACTGTAGTATGCTGATTTTAAGTGTTTGGGGTATAAACCGAGAAGTGGGAAAACTAGGTCAAAAGGTGGGTCCATTCCAAGTTTTCTGAGGACTCTCCGTACTGCTTTCCAGAGTGGCTGCACCAATTTGCAACTCCACCAGCAATGTATGAGTGTACCTTTTTCTCCACATCCTGTCCAACACCTATTGTTGCTTGTGTTGTTGATAATAGTGATTCTCGTTGGGGTGAGATGAAATCTTAGGGTGGTTTTGATTTGCATTCCTCTAATTATTAGAGATGTTGATCGCCTATATATCTTCTGTAAAGTGTCTGCCCAGCTCCTTAGCCCATTTATTGATTGACTTGTTTTTTAAGTTCTTTATAAATTTTGGAGATTAGTGTTCTATATTCTCACACTGCATTTGGTTGTCATTCCTCCTTTATATTTTTAAACCTGTGATAGTTCTTTTTTCTTTTCTTGTCTCATGTGACCTTGAAACTTTTCAAAAGTACTGGTACGTTGGAGAATGTGTCTCAATTTGAATTTGTCTGGTATTTTCTCCTGGTTAGTTGAGATTATGATATATCCCTATATTTTTTAACAATTTCTTTCCTGACTTCTCTTTTAGAAAGCCTGATGTTGAATATTGTAGAATCAATGTATCTCCATTAATGAATTCAGTTGTAATTGTGTCCCCTTGCTGGAGGATGGTGAATTGCGAAAAGAAGTTAAATGTCTTTTTGTTTTTTAATGAATGGAAAACTTTTTTTTAAAGAGCATCAGGAATTACTTTTAAGCCAAAACATAATTTAAAGCTGTTTTAGATTTTGCCATTACATGAATGTTTGGTCGTTGAAGAGCAGTTTGGCCTGAAAGAAATAAGGGTTAACAGTTACTGGAAGCAAATGTAGTGCAGGCATAGGAGATCTGCATAGTCATCATGCTTTTGGCTTTTCAGAAAATGCAACTTATTGTTGGATTAAAAACAGGTATATGGTGACTCTTGCTATTTCTACTTAAGGTGACATTAAGTTTATTCAACAGGTCTTTAGCTTACACAGTTAGCTTGATTCAAGGTACAGTGTTACATTTAGTGTATATTGGCATTTAATGTGATATCTGTGGAAGCAGACATAAGTTATTTATATAGTTACTTCTCATCATTCATGTAGTTATGACTTAGTGGCCAAGAACAGTAAATTATTGAATACTGAACATTGCTCCTACAGGAAATATAGGATTAGGTTCCTGTGAGTCTCTGGTCACAGTATTTTCACTACCTGATTAAGAGATAATCCTTGTTGTTTGTGTGTTTCTGTTTCCGGACATCTTGTTTAATACGTGTTATTGACTGATTACCATGGAACTCATGGCCAACAGCATGATACCTCATGCCCAAATGAAGATTAACTGACACACTTGTGTGTTTTCCTTAAGGTACTTCACAGCCTTCTTGCGTGCAGGGACACAAGACAGTACTTTAGCACTAGCTTGGGGGCTGTTTTACACAGAAAACACCAACAGAGTATAAAAATGTGAAAAAATGTGGCGCTAAGCAATTCAAGAAAGGACACTTGTTTACAGAATGAGAACTGAAGTCAGCAATTCATGCTGTTTTAATAAAATTTGAAAATATTAAAAACCTCTATTTGGTCTCAGTTAAGGGTATGCAGAAGTGGGCCTCAAAATCTTCCCTGCTCCATGCATACTTACAAAGGACCATAAAAGTACAGGGAGTATTGATTTGCGGGTTACAAACACATTATAGCAAGTAAGCAAATTCACAAATACAGAATCTGCAGAAAGTAAGAATCAACTGTAATCCTCATTGTGTGAAGTAAAATTTACCCTTATTTCACAAATTTAAAAACTCCAAGGTTGCAGGATGTGGAGCCACTCCCATAAGGCTGGCCAGCCTGTCAATCAAGGGGTCAATCAAGGTAAACTGTGCTACTTGAATTCCAAAAACAATGCTTCCAGCTTGGCACTCCATATCTTGCTGCATTTGAGAAAGCTGTTACCTCTCCATGAATTCTGGAGTCAGCCAGGTGTTCTTCTCTGACCTATATACAATTATGAGAAGTGAGTCACTGACACATGGGTACTTGTCCCCAGCCTGGCTTCAAACAGGATTTAAAGTCTGTTTCATCAAATTCATCTCCTTCTGAAACATGCACTCTTGCAAATAATCCCTGTGCCTGGATCTTTCTTCTAGGAGTTGCGAGTCAGTATCCTAGGAGGATGTCATTGTACCATCTTCATTTAAAGGCCTCTCTCCTCTTGAAGTGTACTTCTCCTCATTACAAAAGTAATCCATGCTGTTTTAATGAAATTTGAAAAATGTTAAAAAAAACCCCAAAGAATAAATACAACTCACCCATATTTATTAACATTAAGAAATAACCCTTATTAGCACCAAGTGTGACCTTTTCCTATCTCCCCTCTTATTTTCTCTATGTATACATGACTATTCAAAGAAATATACCTACATTAAGAGTTAAGGTTAAACTTTATATGCTCTTTTCACCTTTTTCATGTAAGAGCATAGCTTGAAGATTTTACAATTTCCCATGAATGTATCATAGTTCATTGAACTGCGTCGATTCCTTTTCATTTTTAGCTACTTCGAGCGTGTTTTTAATTGAGCAATGTTTTAAATGATTATTACCACATATTGCTAGAAATAGAATTAAGCCATCAAAATATGAGCATTTTGGAGACTTTCTCATGATTGTTAAATTGCTTTGGAGAAACTCATCTCAATCTACCTTCCCATTGGCTGTGACTGACATGCCCGTTTTCCTGCCTTCTTGTAAACAGGGTATGTCCTGGAGGCTTTACCCTAAATTGTTTTACTTTAGGCATGTAAATGTCTTTGAAAGTATGTGAGCTTATATATTTTTTTTTAAAATCAGATTTAACTTTCCGGAATGCACCATTTAGTCTCAGTTTCCCTTCGTTGTGCCGTAGGGTTGTTTGTACCAGGAGTGAGAGAAGAGCTGAGAGTGGGCATCCCAGGGAACATCCACGATATAAATGAGGTGGGCTGGCCAAGATGAACCCCTGACAAAGACAGAGAAGGAAAATTTGGAGAGATGCCAAGAGGACCTGGGGAGCAAGATGTTACGAGGCTGTGAGAAGGCAGTTTCCACCAGCTGTGAGAACAAGCACACGGACGCTCAGAAAGTATTCATTCAGAAGGTCAAATAAGACAAGGGCTAAAAATTGTCCATTTAATGGAGCAAAAAGGGAGGATAAAAGTCTAGATGACTGTGGGCTCAGCAGTATGCGTCACAGACCTGGTGTGTGTGTGTGTGTGTGTGTGTGTGTGTGTGTTCCATGTGCCTGTTTCTGTTTAGTTCCTGCTGGATTTTTTTGGAGTGTGTGTGGGGAGTAAATGTACAAACATGGATGATTCTGGAAACAGCTGGCACAGTTTGCTTCAGGCCACCTGCTTTGGGGAAGCAGCAATTCCATAAATGCAAAGAAGCAAATAATTGCAGATATTATCTGTCTGCTTTTGAATGACCATAAAAGGCCTATTCCAATTTTGATCTTAAAATAGGCAAAAATTTTCAACTGACCCATCATGGATGAGACATATTGAAGATCCATTTTCATGCACTCAGTAGCAGTGCCGCAGAAAGGGGTCAGTTATTCCAGCAATGAGTGGTGGGGGTTATTTTAGTGCTACCTGTCCCCTGACCTGTGGCTCCAATTTAAATGGTACTTTTTATTTCGGTGAATGGCACAAGTTTACATTGAGGATTGAATTCTGTTTTCACAAGCCTTTTTAGAAAGAACTACCAGGATATACTTCGATGATGATAGAACTAAGGATAAAAGCAATTCGTTGAATCCTGTTGTCAACTCTGATGCTTCCTGGTATCAGGGACAGTGCCTGGTGAAATGAATGACTTACACTCTGAAGCATCTGTTGGGACTAACCTGAAAAGAGCTGATTTAGATCTGAGAGGGTTTGGGAAGTTCTTTCCATTCTAGGCTTTTTTGAATATGAGATAATGGAAAAATAATAATGTCAGTGATGTCTTTAATAGCTAATACCGAGTAAATACGTTTTTCTAGACTCTGTGCAAAGCCCTTGATCAGTGTTATGTAATATAGTCTTCACCACAAGCTTTATGAGATTTGAATGATTGTATTTTACAGATGAGCAAGTGAGGTCAGACCCTTAAGTAACTTGTCTGAAGCCAGCTGGTAAGAGGTGAAGTTGAGACTTAAGTCTTGGTCTCTCTGTCCCTAGAGCCCCCCTCTCATCCATTACTAGTGCATGACACATGGTAGTTCTTTATGGGACGTGAGTTCCCTTATTTTGGGGGTAGTGCTTGTCCTGAACTGCTGGCCTGATATTTCTGGTCAGATAGGATGGCCACACACCAAGGACACAGCCTGGATACTGGTCATCCTAGACTGGAATGAGAGGCATGAAGAGGGCAAAGGTTGCAGGACTCTCTGGACCCTCTGGGGGATTCGAGGACATTAAATAACCTTCTGAGTCATTCTTTGGTTATTTTGTGGTGTTTCTTGCTCACATCTTTAGCTGTGCTTCATGATTTTTGTTACAAACTAATTATCATGAATCTGTTTTTAAACCTGGTCTTTCTTTACCAGCTGAAGGCCGATTGTTGTGTTTTGGGGCATTAGGGAGGCTCTTGAAAGGACTATTCTCTTTATCTGAGCCCCTGAAGTATGCTGTGAGGATAAGGGAAGGGGTGGTTCTTCCTAGTAGTCGACAGCTGAACCAGTTTGATTAGGGCCCCAGTTTCAGGTTCCAGAGGTAGGGAAGAGACTGGTTCTTTTTCTCTAAATAAGTGGCTATTTATGGACACAAACAAATTCTATTGCTGCTTCCATTGTATAAAGGGGAAAGCTAAAGGTGATGGCTTCTCACAATCCCAGTCAGATTTTGCCTCTGCTCATGGGGAGTCTTGTGTTCAGAGTCAGTCACGCCCCTATTGGACAGTGGGTAGAATGTTGCCCCCTACTGGTCTCTGAGGGAGCAGTAGTTACTCTGGAGAGGAGGGTTCGCAGTTCTTCTCTCAGGCCCAGCTAGGGTGAAGAGTGTTACACCTTCCTGAGTGTAGAAGAGCATTCAGGACAGATAAAACTTAACAGTCTTTTAAAAACAGTGAAAAGCCCAGTCGCATGTTTTAAATATAGCATTGGTGCCTAAATTTGAACTTCTGTATTGTGATATAAAACCCTGTGCCTACTAGAGGAAAAAGTAGGCCCAACTCTCCATCATGCTGGCTTATGAACTGACTTCCTCAACAAGAATCCTAAAGCACAAGAAGTAAAACCAAGAATCAATAAATGTGATAGTAGTAAACTAAAAAAGATTCTTTCACAGCAAAGGAAACAAGACTGTGAAAAGAAAGTCTACAAAAGGGAGAAAATTTTTGACACCTGCACTTCAGGTAGAACATTAATCTCCAGGATATATCAAGAACTCAAAAACTTAACACTAAAAAACCAAATAATCCAATCAATAAATGGGCAAAGGGACTGAACAGGCACTTCACAGAAGAAGAAATATGATTGGTCAACAAATACATGAAAAAATGTTCAATATCTTTGCAATTAGAGAAATGCAAATCAAAACTACATTGAGATTTCATCTCACTCCAGTCAGAATGGCAATTATCAAGAATAAAAGTAACAATAAATGTTGGTGAGGATGTGGGGGGAAAGGTACACTTGTACATTGTTGGTGGAACTGGAAATTGGTACAAGCAAAGCAGTATGGAGATTCCTCAGAAAACTTGGAATGGAACCACCATTTAACCCAGTTATCCCACTCCAACATATGCCCAAAAGACTTAAAATCAGCATACTGTGGTGACAGGGCCACATCAATGTTTATAGCACCTCAATTCACAATAGCTAAGCTATGGAACTAACCTAGTACCCTTCAACAGATGAATGGATAAAGAAAATGTGGTATATATACACAATGGAATATTACTTAGCCTTAAAGAAGAACAAAATTATGGCATTTGCTGGTAAATGAATATAACATGCTAAGTGCAATGAGCCAATCCCCCAAAACCAAAGGCTGAACATCGCCTCTGATATGCAGATGCTAAAACACAATAAGGTGGTGGTGGGGGGAATAGAAGTTAATTGTATTAGACAAAGGGAAATGAAGTTAAGGGAGGGGGAAGGGAAATAGGAAAGACAGTGGAATGAATTGGAAATAATTTTCCTATGTTCATATAGGAATACACGACCAGTGAAACTCCACATCATGTAGAACCGAAACAATGGAACATTATATTCCTTGTATGTATAACACTCTACTATCATGTACATCTAAAAAGAAAAAAAAATAAAAATTTTTATAAAGATCTTAATGCTTCAGTTTCCTCATCTGCAAAGAGAAGCTAATAATAATACCTATCTCACAGGGTGGTTTTGAAAGTGAAATGAGTTTTAGTAACAATCATACATATAAGGTAATCAGTACTATGTTTAACTGTCATTTGTTGTTGTTTCTGTTACAAAACAGCATGTGACGTGGGGGTGGAGGCACCCTTTACCAAGATATCAGCAAAAATTGTTTGTTAAAGAAATTAGTTGATGGATTTATTTGTATTCAAATTTTATGTGAAAACAATGGAAAATCCACCATGAAACCTCACATTCACTAGGACAGATAAAAACAACAAAAATGGAAAAGAGGCAATGGTGACAAAGATGTAGAGAAAATTGAGCCTTCATCAATTGCTGGTGGGAATATAAATTAGTTCAGTGGCTGTGGACACAGTCCTCTGGCTTTTTGAAACGTTAGAATTACCATTTGACCCTACAGTTCGACTCCCAGGTATATATGCAGAAGAATTGGAAATAATTGGACTCAAACACTCACAGGTGAATTCACAGCAGCAATTGACAAGAGCCGAAAGGTGGAACCAATTCAAGTTTCCACCAGTGAATGAAAAGCTAAGGAAATTACGACATAAATGAGGATACTTACCTACAGTGGAATATCATTCAGCCATGAAGTTGAGTACCGATATGGGCTGCAAAGCTGAAAACCTATGGCCAAAGAAGTCAGACAGGAAACATGGCTTATTTTGTGATTCCATTTTTATGAAATGTCTGAAGTGGGTAAATCCATAGAGACAGAAAGCAGATTGATGATTGCCAGGGGCGGGAGGAGGAGGGTTTGGGGTGTAACTGTCTGTTTTAGTCAGCTATTTCGCTGCTGTGACTAAATAATCTGACCAGCACAATTATAGAGGAGGAAAGGTTTATTTGAGGGATCACAGTTTCAGAGGTCTTAGTCCATAGAAGGCAGGTTCCATTCCTCAGGGCTCGAGGTGAGGCAGAACATCATGGTGGAAGAGTGTGGCAGAGGGAAGCAGCTTGTATCATCAGGAAGCAGAGAGAGACTCCACTCTCCAGATACAAAATATATACCCCCAACCACGCCCCAATTCCAATCTCCTCCAGCCACACCCTACCACTTCAATTAATCCCATCAGGGATTTTTCACTGATTGGGTTAAGACTCTCACATCCCAATCATTCCTCCTCTGAACCTTCCTGCAGTGTCTCACATGTGAGCTTTTGGGGGACACCTCACATTCAAACCATAACAGTGCCCAATGATACAGGGTTTTATTTTGTGGTGATGAAAATATTTAGGAACTAAACAGAATGATGGTTGCATAATGTTGTGAATTTACTGAATACCACTGAATTGCTCATTTTAAAAGTTAATTCTATCTTATGTAGATTTGATCTCATTTAAGAAAAAATGCAAAGCAAGATGTGCTATTTCTTATTGTAGAGCATAATTATCTGGTTCATGTTATTTTAAAAATTATTGCTAAAACTTCTTTCCATGATTCCCTTTTTAAAAAAATTTCACTATAGTGAGGCAAAATTTGCATATAATAGAATATACAGATTTTTAGATGTACTGTTCATTGAACTTCAAAAAATGTAACCGTCTGAATCAAGATGTAGGATTTCCATTACCAGACAGAGTTCCCTTGTTCCCCACTCAAATAATTGGTTGGATTTTGATTAACAAAGAATAGTGTTGCTAGTTACAGAAATAAAATCTATATATAGAATCAATAACTGTACTCTTTTGCATGTGACTTCTTTTATGCACTATAATGTTTTTTAGATTCTTTCATATAATTTTGTGTTTAAGTATTTTATAACTTCTATTGCTAAGTAATATTCCATTGTATTAATGTAACACGATTTGCTTTTCCATTCACTTGCTGATGGACATTTGGATTCTTTCCAAATTTTGTTTATTAAAAACAAACTTGTTATGGGTATTCTTGTACAATTCCTTTTGTAGAAATGTACTTTTTTTTTTTTTTTTATCTTAGGTGAAAATCTGGGAATGGAAAGTGCCGGGTCAGAAAGGAAGTACATAGTGACTTGATAAGAATTTGTCTGGAACTTAATTCCTAAGTTATAAAATGTGCAGTGTTCTTTTGAGCATGATGAAATCTCATGCTGTCCCTCTTGTTCCCATCTGGGAAATACATCACTCCTTTCTCCTTGCCATTTGGGAATGGTATTTTTTAACCTATGTGGTGGGTGCGTAGATATTTTCTTTCAAATAATGCCAAGTTGCAAATCTTCATCTTAGGCATTTATGTCTGTCATATTTAATGATATTAAAGTAAAACAAAACAAAACCAAAACCAAAACATTTAGTTAGCTTGTTCTCTGAAGAATGGCAGTGAAACTTCTTTCATGGAGCAAACCCCTTACTTCACAAATTCTCTAGTAAATAAATCTAAATATAGATTTTTTTCCCCTAGTTTTGTTATGGGGTGCAACTTAAGAACAGACCGATCACCACTGAGAAGTCCAAATTTGAGAGTCTTTATTAAGCGGGCTGGCTGACTGTCTCACACAATGCCCCCAAAAATGGCTCTTGGGAGAACAACCCCAACCATAGGGTTATAGGGGTTCTTATACCAAAAATCACATCAATCATAAGTGACTGTTGCTATGATTCGAAATTATAAACTAACATCATGAGATCATCAACAGAGGGAGAAGTGGGTCAAAACGACCCTTACCTAGGTACAAACTAAAGAATGGTTACTAACATCCACACAATCAGTGTTCACATGGTACATTGGTTAAGAGCAATAGAGATCAAAAGAGAGCAATTTTTCTTTACATAGGAATTGTCATTCTGTATTATTAAACGCGTCACACTAAGTAACTGATGATGGGTACAGAGGCGGGGTGTTCCCATGGGAGAAGCTTATTTCCTACATAACACGTAGTCTCAGAGCAAAATGGAGTCTGTCCAGTCATTTCCCTTAGAGTCTGGCCTAAAAGTCAGACGTGGAGTCAGATCTGTCAGCCCATCACAGTTTATCATAAAGAGCTAAATTTTGAAGACCAGAAAATGGGCCTTTCCTCAGTCATAAAGCTCACTTGAGGAAATCTTTGTGGTTTAGCACGATGCTAAACATTTTGTTATCTAAATAAATGAGTTAATTGAGCGGAAAAGTGACCAGTGTAAGAATACAAATGAAGAAAAGGAAGAGAATAAAATGTGTGATGAGTTGCTAATATTTTGTTTCTTTCAATTGGAATAATTGTAATTCCATACTGTCTACTTCAATTTTGCCTACTTGGTTTAGAAAAGTAGTTACAGAATTTCATGAATTGTTGAATAGGATTTTAATACTCATTCAATTCAACTAATTACTGATAGACAACTCCCCCTGATGACTGTGCACCTTATGAATACCTCCTGGGAGGAGTCTCCTTCTCAAAGAGTTTTACATATTTCCATCTCTGTTTTTGGCAAACAACTGCATTCTAATCCCAATTTTTCAACCAAAAGCTGTCTCAAGATATGAGAAAACGCCCTTACAAAGGAAAAACATTTGGGAGAGAGAAAAATGCTTTTCCTTTAGTATTATTTTTTATGAGCACTGTTAGCATAAGGACCCTGAATTGCTTGCTCATTATTGTGTAACTCAAAATAGCACAAACTCAGTAGAGTCAAATGACTGAATTCTTAACTTCAGTGAAAATATAGTCTGTCACATGATGCACACCTTCCCATTCTAACCATCCTGATAGTTCAGTAAAGGCTCTAAGACTTAGCAAAGTCCTTACCCGAAAGGTGAGATAGATTTGCATTAAACATAGACATATAAACCTATTTTTTAAAAAAAGTAGCAAGAAGCCAAACACGTTCCTCTATATCTAGTGGAAGTCCCTAACAGGAAAATGAGCCGGGTGCAGAGGTTCTGGTCCTATTGCTCAGTTGGCTTGAATTCAAGACAGAACAACCAAAAAAGAGTTATTAGTGACTTTCTAGATCCCCAGAGAGTCACACTGGTGTCTGTGCCTCCCAGCACAGGGTGCCATCTAACACCACGCGACTGGGAATAGCTGTCTAAATTCGTGGGTGTGTCTGATGGCTGCTTATGAGGTTGGACTAATTTCCAGGAAGGAAGAACGGCTGTCGGTCGCTCTTCTGTTAACACTATATGAAATGGGATTGGTTAAATTCCCAAGAGCCAGCTCGCATGATGTACTGAAAAGTTTTGAATATCTTTATCTCTATATATCTTTTAATTTGGATTCTGAGTTCTCCCTTAAAAATACATATACATGCACATACATTCATATTTATATATACTTATATGCACAGTAATGTAAAAACTTTGTGCTTTGGCATTATTTATGTCACAGCAGTCTGCAACCCTTTTTTTTTTAATTAAATGTTCTTTCCCTCTTTAGCAAAGTAAACCTACAGTAAATTCTGAGTCCTGACATTAATAAAGAGAAAGTTTTATTGGCCAAAACTTAGTTACTTGAAGTATGTTCTGTTAATTTATTTCCATTTAGGCATTATTGTCAACTTCACTGAAATTGAGTTTACCCATAACACCGATTTTACTTTCATAGACATTTTTTGTTGTCTTTTGTTAGAGGACAGTCAATGAGAGAAATTAAAGATTCTTCCTAGCTTATAGAAAGACAGATGTTATATGGTCTCACTTATATATGGCGTCTAAAGAAGTTGAGCTCACAGAAGCAGAGTGGATGGTAGTTACCAGGGGCTGGAGTGAGAAGCTGGGGAGAGAGGAGATATGGGCTAAGGGCTACAAAGTGTCCATTAGACCCAAGGAATGAATTGTAGTAATTTATTGCACAGCATGGTGACCACAGTTAACAATAATGTGTTTTATATTTCAAATTGCTAAAATAGTCAACTTTGAACATCCTCACCACCAAAAAAATAAGTAGATGAGGTGATGGACTTATTAGCTTCATTTAATCTTTCTACAATGTATCCCATAAATAAATAAATAAATAAAGATGTATATACATACATAATTTATTACAATTATTTCTGAACTAAAAAAAAATAGCAGTTATTATTTTGGGTAGGGGGAGGGAATCAATCAGAAAAGTACATGAGGACGCATTATAGATTCATGAGAATATTCTATATCTAGATTTGGATGGTTACTAGGTAATATACATACATAAAAATTCATCAATTGAAAATCTTAAGATTTTTACCTTTTACTATGTTGTATACCCATTAAAAATAAATCAGTAGAGGGGCTGGAACATGGATTAGTGGTAGAGCATGTGCTTAGCATGTGTAAGTCCTGGGTTTGATCCCCAGCATCAAAAAACAAAACAAAACAAAACTCAAAAAACAAAAAATAAAAACCAAAACACTAAAAACCTCTCCCTATCCTAGACCCTAAACTAAGAGCTCTAATGTTTCCAAGGTTTTGGACTCACTGGTTTTCCTTTATAGTATCTTCCTTTATGTAAATTTCCAGACAAATATGTATCGATGGAGTCCTTGTTTCGGTCTGTGTTGGTCACTTTCAGTCATTATAACAAATGTCCAGAAAATTGACTTATAAAGAGGAAAGGTTCCTTTTGGCTAATGATTTCAGAGGTTTCAGTCCATGATTGTGTGGTCTTGCTGCTTTTGGGCCTGTTGGCAAGGCAGCACATCATGGCAGGAGTGCATGGTAGAGCAGAACTGCTCATGTCACAGCTGGGAAGCACACACACATGCACACACACACACACACATAAGCGCACACACACACACACAGAGAGAGAGAGAGAGAGAGAGAGAGAGAGAGAGAGAGAGGAGGGCACCCCTTTGAGGTCATTTCCAATGACTTAAGGACTTCCTGCTAGTATCTGCCTCTTAAAGGTTCCAACATCTACCAGTAGCACCATCCTAGGGATCAAGCCTTTAACACCCAGGCCTTTGGGGGACTCTTAAGTAATCACAGTGTGGCTTATGTAATAGAAGAGACACCATCATAAAACATGAAAGAGCATGGATACATTGGTGGACATCTCAGCCCTGCCAGAAGTAGGCTGCATTGATAGTTGTTAGGCTAATATGACAATGACTGACCCAGTATTAACATGTCTGTGTGTGAGTTGACCTTTGAGGAAAAATTGGCGCATAGGACCTTAGGGGTCGTGGGAAATGTCACAGTATCATTTTTTCAATAAAAAATTTAAAGCGACAACCCCCCAGCAGTGTACATTAGAGGGTAAGTTGAGAAGGTCAGTCAGCATACGTAGGCTTATTCCTGCCAAAATTTAAGGGTTTTGAAAGAGCAATTTGTTCACCAAATTATCTCATTTTATCCGAACATTAGTTTGCAGGCAGGTAATGGCATTATCTATAAATGGGGGCATGAAGAGTGTTAAAGCTGGAGAAATCCATTCTGTAGAGGAAAAATGCTAGGTAATCAAACTACTTAATTCCTTACCCATAATGTAATGTTCTTTAAATCCATGTACTGCCTAATTTTTTCCCCACAAGTCAATTTGTCAAATTTGTCTAAGTGCAAAGATATTTCAAAAGGCTAAAAGTATTTTTCTTTCATTTACATTAGTATTATTACTATTTTAAATGTTGGTCATTAAATCCCAAATGTTTTGAATTCTAAATAAAAGGAGAATTTAAGTTGGAGATGATTTTTATGTGCATGAGCAGACATTTGGGATAAATGGTAAATATTTAAAGTTTTTCTTCATAAAATAGTGAAATATATTATGTACCTGTATGTAACAATTTGAGTGGTACTGATTTTCAACAAAAATGATAATCAGTTTTAAATAAGATGGCATGTTTTTTGGAATTTCTGTAGGTAGTACTTAATAAAATATAATTATTTTTGCCTTCATAGATTAAAAAAAAATTATGCGGCCATTGTAGGTGGCTTTCCTTTAAGAAAAGAGACAATTTCAAACTCAGTCATTATATTGTGGAGAGAAAGGGGAGGGAGTGAGAGAATGAAAGAAAACAGGAAATTTACAGAAATTACTCAACATTAGGTAGAACCAAAGAATGTGAATTTCATACATTCAGATTTCAGATTTCATGCCTAGTGAACTAATGAATAGCTTTTTTTTTTTTTTTTTTTTTTTTGTGGTGCTGGGGACTGAACTTAGGGCCTTGTGCTTGCAAGGCAAGCGCTCTACCAACTAAGTTATATCGCCAGCCCCCATAAATAGCTTTGATAATGCAATAGATTGAGAAAACTAAGAATTAACTTGTTTATGGAGAAATTCCTTTAATTGTGAAGCAAGAAAGTACATAGTATATAGTTACTGTATTAAAGATTTCTACTTCTTGGCCTCTACTCTGGAGTATCATCTTTGGCACAATAAAAATAATTATCTCGGGGCTGGGAATATAGCTCAGTTGGTAGAGTGCTTGCCTTATAAGCACAAGGCCCTGGGTTCAATCCCCAACACTGAAAAAAATAAATCTCACCCTTTCTTTGGTTGGAGTTTGGCTGAAAATTAAAGGATAAACATCAAGGATGGAACCTTGTTTCCACAGCTTTCCTACTTTGCTATAGTAGACTGCTGACTCGTCCTGACCCCTGGCTATATATGGCACAAGTGTCTTTACTATGACTTATTCATTCACATGTTAATTCATTTTGTTCATTTATGTACAGCAAATATTTCTTATCCACTGCATTGTAAGCTAATGTTGAATTTTCTGGAGATGTGTTGCTGAGCAAGGTTGACAGGGTCCCTCCCCTCAAGGGGGACAATTATATGACCAAAATCGACCAACCAAACAAATGAAAGAAATACTTTTTTTTTTTTGGTGGGGCTGGGAATTTGAACCCAGGACCTTGTGCTTGCAAGGCAAGCACTCTATCAACTGAGCTATATCCCCAACCCCCGCATTACTTTTAGTGAGTGAAAAGTGCTATAGAAAATAGGACTGCCAAGGAGTGAGAGTCTGGGTCGTGGGGGAGGGGGGATGTTACTTAGAAGAGCCATCTGGGAAAGCATCTCTGAGGAGGTGACCTATCTGCTGAGTCATGAAGTTGACAAGTTGAAGCAAGCCATGCATCTACGTGGGCACACAACATCCTAGGCAGAGGGAGTGGCAAAGCGCAGGCGCTCCAAGGGAGCTCACTTCACTTGAAGGATTGAAAGAAGGTTGGTGTGACTGGAGAGAGTGACACAGAAAGAAGTGTCAGGGTTGAGGTCAAGGACAGGTGTGGCTGAATCATGCATCATCTTAGAGGCTATGCTTTATTTTATTTAGAACGCATACATTTTACTTTGTATTTGTCACATCATAACATCCGCAGTTGAAAAGTAAAAATTCTGCTCAATTGTTTTTTCACATTGAATTACAAATCAATTGCATTGATTTTTCTCATTAAATTGATAAATAAAATTATGTATGCTTCAGGTAGACAACACCTGGGCATAAGAAAAAGTAAAAGACTAGAAGTAATTTAAGAGTTCATCTATCCCCACAAGGGAAAGGTAGGGGCTGTCCTTTGGCTCTGCTGAATTTCAGGGTATCTTCTGCCAAAGTCTGCATGGGCCAAGTGTAGCATCAGGTTTAGCACGTCTTGCTTAAGGAAGTTGGAGAATCTGTAACTTCATTGTGTGTGATTCATATTCTTGTGATGGAGTTACTGTTAAACTTTTGAGGCTAGTGAAACATGGACAGCAGCCCAGGGTGTTCGAGTGTGGGCATGCCTGGAGAGAGCAGGTTCTCCCCAGGACAAGTTTGGAGCAGGAGTGGGACGGGTCTACGGAGTACTGTATTCAGTTAGTATCCCGAGCCTGGGTGGATCATGGGACCATACAATTAACTCATTTTTTTTCCTTCTTCTTTTTTGCCATGCTGGGGATTGAACCCAGGGACTTGTGCTTGTGAGGCAAGCAAGCTACCAACTGAGCTATCTCCCTGAACTCACTTTTATATAGTTGTTGTTTTTCTTTTCTCCAAAGCTTAGAGAGCGACGTGTGATGAGAATGTGATGGAATGTCATTTTGTTTTCCTCAAAGTAGTTGTACACTCACCTCTTTTTTCCCCTTGTTGATTCTTCATGAAAAATCCAGGGACTCTCTGAGGTTGAGTATAAAGATATATGTCACACTTTGAAACAATAAAAATAGTCTTTTTCTGACACCCTTCTACTTGTTCACCTAATTCTTCATTCATTTCCTCAGGACATAATTATTATAAGGGACAATGGTTTGCCCAAAGCAACTTTTCTCCATTCTCCCTCAATCTTAAGTCTTAAGGATTTGATATGTTTTCCCAGATAACTCTGGTGAAAAAGGTAGACTCTTTGTTTTAATGAAACAAAAATTCTTCCTTCTCCAACATGACTTCTTTTGAAGGATGACTTTTTGAAGTTTGGGGTTCAGAGCTCTCTGAACTACAACCCAGCAGAGTAAGCTATATGATGGACGCGTTCCATGTGAATCTTTGGGTGGGTTCCTTATGGCGAGATAGTGTGGGATGGTAGCAAGTGCTTAGGACTTGCAGTGTCTGAGACCTCAGGTAAGTTACCCACTTTGACATTGGTGAATTAGAGCTTTCCTGGCAGGTATATCCTATTGGTTCAGTTTCCCCACCCCCGCCACACACACAAAAGGAGATTTATTATGGAAGTCCCATGATCTGCTTTCTGCAACCTGGGGAACCAAGAGAGCCAGTACTATAATTCAGGGTGAGGCTGAGGACCAGGACAGCTGATGGTGAAATGTCCAATCCATATCCAAAGGAATCAGAACTGGACAGGTGGGAACTTGTGCTTGTCAAAGTTCCAAAGCCCCAAAGTCCAAGGACCAGGAGCTCCAGGTTCAAAGTCAGGGGCAGATGGATGTTCCAGTTGCAGTTGAGAGAATTGGCCCATCCTGTACCTTTTGTTCTATGAGGGCCCTTAACAGATTGATTGGCACTGGCCTTCATTGGCAAGGGTGGTTCTTCCTATTTATTTATTTATTTATTTATTTTACTCTGTCTACTTCTTTTTTTTTTTATTGTAAACAAATGGGATACATGTTGTTTCTCTGTCTGTACATGGCGTAAAGGCATACCATTTGTGTAATCATAAATTTACATAGGGTAATGTTGTTTGATTCATTCTGCCATTTTTTCCCTTCCCCCCCACCCCTCCCACCCCTCCCCTCCATCTATACAGTCCTTCCTTCCTCCATTCCTGCCCCCCTCCCTAAACCCAACTCCAACCCCAACACTAACCCTTCCCACCCCCCATTATGTGTCATCATCCACTTATTAGCGATATCATTCTTCCTTTGGTTTTTTGAGATTGGCTTATCTCACTTAGCATGATATTCTCCAGTTTCATCCATTTGCCTGCAAATGCCATAATTTTATCATTCTTTATGGCTGAGTAATATTCCATTGTATATATATACCACATTTTCTTTATCCATTCATCAATTGAAGGACATCTAGGTTGGTTCCACAATCTGGCTATTGTGAATTGAGCAGCTATGAACATTGATGTGGCTGTAACTCTGTAGTATGCTGATTTTAAGTCCTTTGGGTATAGGCCGAGGAGTGGGATAGCTGGGTCAAATGGTGGTTCCATTCCAAGTTTTCTAAGGAATCTCCACACTGCTTTCCAGAGTGGCTGCACTAATTTGCAGCCCCACCTCTGTCTACTTCTTCAAGGGCTAATCTCAGAACTGCACATAGAAAACAAAAACATTTTACCAGTCATCTGGGCATCCTTTAAAACAGTCGATTTGACATATAAAAGTAACATAGCAGTTGTAAAATGGTGATAATACCTACTAGAGGGATCCAGTAAGTTTAAACCAGATTAAGTATGCATAGTTCCTGGTAAAGAGAACCACTTAGAAAAGACGGCTGTCACTATTATAACTGTAAATAATTTAATTGAAAACATAACTGATTAAACCTCGAGGCTTTCAGAAAGGAAAGATAGTTTTCACTTTCTGGTCTCTTCTCATCCTAAAATAACATCTTTCTATTTCTGTGTCTTTTAAAAAACTATGTCACATTTTGTATGATGAGTCTTAGGCATATCTAACTTCTCGCTAGGGTGGATTTTCCAATCGCCTCAGTACAAACCAGTTAAACTTTTTCTTAAAAACTGATCACATAACTGACTAGTAATTAGGTACATAAAAGTAGAAATGATAATTAGTTACATATAGTTTTCAGAAGAATTAAATAAACTACTTATTTTAAAGAATCCAGCTAGATGTGTTGGAGAAGACTCTGGAAACAATTTTCCCTTTGGCCCTGGGGCTAATTTTTCCAGACACACACGACAATCTGCTTCCTTCATTTTGAAAGATTATAGCAGTTCTATAAGTTAAGCTTGTTGAGTGAGCAACCAGCTGAGGTAGTGGTCCTAGGAGAAATGGGTCAGAGTAAGAAGAGTAAGTTTCACAGATGACACTGTAGATACGTTGCCATGTGTTTCACAAAGTCTTCAGTGTGTATGGGAACACCGGTGGGTGTGTCTAGTGGAAGAGGCATTTCACATCATAAAGAGGAATCTTGAAAGAAGCTAGAGAAAAAGATGTGGACCCTTACCCCAATATTACCGTGGATAATAAGTCTTGTACCTAGAGATATCAGTGAAGCATCCTAGCTGGTGAATAGCACCACTGTGCACCCAGGATTCCAGACCCCAATCCTGTCATTGGGGTTATTTATGTCTTTCATTGTCTCCACGTCCAAAGTGTCATTAAAATCCTGCCATCTCATGCCTCTCACTCTCCACCATCCACTGTCCTAGCACAGAATATGACTGCCTCTTATTTGACAACCTCTGGACTTTTTGTCACTCTTACCTCAGAATATTCTAGTCACATCTTGCATTGCAGCCCTCGGATCTTTACCAAAGACAAAGAGAAGCATATCATTTGACATCCCATCACCACCTTGTAAAGATGTGCTGTTGAGTCCCTCTGCTGCTGGGGTAGTGGGAGACTCTTTCTAATGGTCTAAAAGGTCAGGGTCCCTACATCCCCTCAGCCTCACCTTTCTCTGTGCTTCCCCTCCTTTTCATTGATACTGGCTTCCTTCCTCTCTCTTCCATTCTTCCTTCCTCTCTCTCTCTCTTTCTTTCTTTCTCCCTCTCTTTCTTTCCTTCTTCTTCCTCTTTCTCAGTCAGCTCAGGCTACTGGATCAAGCTGCCATAGCCAAGTGGCTTGATGGATAGATAACTATTTCTCACAGTTCTAGGAAGTTCAAGAGCAAGGCACCAGAGTGGTTGAGTTCTTGTAAGAAAACTCACTCTGCTTTCCTCCTGTGGCGGGGATCTTGTCTCTTCCTGAAAGGGCACTGATTCCTTCAGGAGAGCCCACCCTCGTGACCTCATGACCTCCGAAGGCCTCCTCTCTGAGGTTGCTCTGCAGGAACGCACTGTACGCAGCACTCCCCATTCGTACACTAGACCCTGCTCCCTCCCTTTGTATTTGCTCTTCCTTCTGAAGGTCTCCCACCTGCTCTCTGCCATTAATGGCATCTCTTCCTCCTCCTCTTCCAGGATGATGCTCTAGCGATCTGTCTGTTAGAGTGAAATCCCTGTGGTAGCAGAAGACACCTCTCTCCTTCCCAGCGCCTTTTCTCATCATTTCGTATGTGTGCGGCTTGTCTGTTTTGCATTTTTCTTTGCTCTCCTGTACTCTCAGCACCTGAACAGCAAGAGCAGTAGCTGAAGTTGCTTGTGGTTCACTCCCGTGCCTGGTACACAAAAGCCACTCAATGAACACCTGTCTGAAGACTAAGCTTCACAAGGGCAGAGGCAACATCTGTATTGCTCACATCTGTGTATTCACTGCCTGATGCAATCCATACTTCTTGGGTGAATAAATACTCAAAGCAATTGTCCACTTAATATCCTATTTGAACTTTCCAAAGACTCCTTGAGCTAAAGATGTAAGTGAGCAGTTCAAATTCCTTCCCACTCTCATAATTTGGTGGAGCTTGCTCTTGAACATGACACTTCTCTAAATCTAGGGCTTATTTTTTACCGTGTTCTCCATCAAAGCCTTAAGTTTGTTTTCTTGTCTTTCAATTCATTCTGATATTTTATTACTAAGTACAAGTGTTTTCATTATCCATCATAAAATTTAGATAAGTATCCCATATACAAACAGAGAGAGAAAGAGGGAGAGAGAGAGAGAGAGAGAGAGAGAGATATCTCATTAAGTTCTTCTGATTGCTTTGAGTAGCTTTTAGTTGTAATAATACTGTGGAACAAACTAACCCCTGATGTCAGTGATTTGCAGTAATAAATCTTTCCCTGTTGCTCATTAGGCTGGGGTTGGCTGTGAGTCACCTCTAGTTATGTGCTGTCTGGGCTCAGCTCCAGGCTTTGGATGATTTAGGTGGACTTAATGTCTCCTCTTCTTCTGGGACTCAGAGCTACTCAGAGAACACTAATCTCATGGTCACAAAAGGCCTGGTGGAATCTCAACCTCTCTATCGAGTCCTCTGCTAAAACCAGCAACCTGTCTCATCTGCCAGCATTCCCTTGGTCAAAGAAAGGGCCCTGCCCAAGACCCATGTGAGTGGGGTAGGAACACATACTCTTGCCTAGAAGGGGACAGGCGTGGGACCATTTGCTGAATGATGATCCAATCTACTAGGCTGATAAGCAGCAGGCAATATGAAAGGGGTCTCCCTTGACCTTGGCCTAGAGGATGGTGAAAATGTCATGCCATGGCTCTCCTGGCCCCTGCCTGTCTTTCCTGTGTCACCTCCCAGTGCTGCTCTTGCAATAGAGTAAAACTTCCCAGAGGATGATGGTTTGGGGCACTTTTTCCCTTTAGCATTAGTTTCATATTTAGCATTTAGTTCCTACTATCAATATTTGATCAATCAATGAAGGAAAATTTCACTCTTTCCTAACCCATGATTTTTTTCCTCCTTTTTTTCTTTCCCTGTAGCATGTTCTGTGCTTACAAGCACTGTGTCTACTCTGATGGATCTTCCTGCCTTCAGATCAGACCTTCCGGGGAGGACACAGTGTGTGAGGGAGGACAGAGGCTTATGCAGACCCTCCATAGACCAGCTGCTTGCACATGCAGTATCTCACTAGCTTCTCTCCACAACTCGGGGAAATCCTGCTTAGAATTAATCCTTATATTGCTTATCTCTCCCACCAAGATAAATGCCCAGTGCTGAGCTTGACATGTATTTAATAAGTCTTTGATGCATTTCATTGATTCTGTATAGAATTCTGTATAGAATCATTTTACTTTTTTCTTATGAACTATGATTGCCTCCCATCCAAGCCATCATTTCCTAGACACCTGGTAGACACACTCTTGCTACTTGCATGGGGGTTCAGATATAAGCTTATTACATTGACTCAATCTTCCATATTTTAAAGTTACTCTTCCTTTGGGCTTGGATAGTCATTCTGTTGGAAGGCATAAAATACTTCTTGCCCAAAACAATTTTTATCTTTCAATCACGATTCCTGTTAAATTAAGAGATTGAGGCTCCAAGTTCTATGTCTTACCATTTAAAAGTGACTTTATAATGAAAAAGAAAGAAAAATGGGAAGGAGAATGGGGATGCAAATGAGAAAGAATAAAAGTTAAACTCAACTTAGGTGCCAGTTGCTACTCATTAAAAAAATATTTGTGGATCTACCCCAATGATAGGCACTGGAGAGACTAAAGAATGTTTCTGGGTTTCCTCTTATAAATAGCTGCTGGATACATTATTCAAGCTGTGCACTGCACAAGGGTACCGTATTAAATGGGGTTGCTTTCGCTGGTAGAGATCCTGGAGCTGGAAGTTATTATTTTGGCTTTTTAGAAAGAGAAAAAGGATGTTTTATTGTTTTGCTAGCAAAGGAGAAACACAAGGAGACTCCTGTCACAGAGGCTGTCCACGGGGGCCACTGGGGGTTTTTAAAGAGGCGATTCAAGGCTACATTCTACATACTCTCTGTTGGAGTTGCAATTCACTTGTTAGGTTCTGAGATCTTCTGGTGCCATCCCCAAGTCTGAATTACTTCCTTCCTGTGATGGGTGAGTCCTCAAGGACAAGACAGCTCTGCCTAGGATGAGAAGGAAAGGTAATCCTGTTTCCCCTGAGATGAGGGAGGGGGAGAGATTAGGGAGGAGCAGGGAGAGAGGAAGAGAAAGGAAAATGTCAGTTTTAAAATTAAGTTGCAGAGGCAGAAGCAGCAAGGGTTATATTCAAAGCACAAAGTGGACACTGTTACATTTCCCCAATTTCTACATTCCATTTCCATGGAAAAATGGGTGAATTCTCCAAACTGCTTCCTACATAGAAAGGGCAAAGTTGTGGGGGATGTGACCCAAAGTTCCAGTTCTCTACCAGGTGGGACGTGGACAGTTAAGACATTCAGCATCAGGGCAGTCCAGAGTCCACAGTGACAGATGGCAGGTGACTGGACAAGGCCCGTGTAGGGCAGGTATCATACTAAGATGATAATAAACAAGATGGCAAAGCATTACTTTTTTGTGAACAATTAGCACAAATCCAATTAGTATTTCAGCGAGTCTCTGAAAACCATGAAGACAGTCACTCATAATTATATCAGTGAAAAACAGGTCGAGTTTATGTAGGAGTTTAGGAAGATTTTAGGTCTATGAGATCAGACTCAAATTGACTCAGGACAAACTTGTGAC
The DNA here is from genome assembly GCF_902686445.1 of Sciurus carolinensis. NCBI lineage: Eukaryota > Metazoa > Chordata > Mammalia > Rodentia > Sciuridae > Sciurus > Sciurus carolinensis. Next base: position 23,132,710 of record NC_062222.1, on the reverse strand, counting down.
TCTAGAGTCCTTTGTGATAGTTATTATTAGGCACTGCCACACAAGAACCCTTCCTTTATAGCCTCCAACTTCACTTATTTTTGGTAGGACTGACACATGTACATCTTAAGTTACATTAAAAAAATACCACATTGTCTTTCATTTTAAATTTCCATGTATGACTGTGCTTTGGTTATATTCTCCTGCCAGTTATTTAACACCAAATTGGTCAAAATGACTTTGTTCCTATCTACCCTTAAGGTCAGCTAAGATTCCTCACAGATCTTGGGGATGCTTGAAAGCCTCCTGGCTCCTTCAGCTGCGAAGACATTATGTTAAGTGAAATGAGTCAGGCACGGAAATTCAGATGCTGCATATTCTCTCTTAAACATAGAAACTAAAAAGTTGATTTCATAGAAACAGAAAGTAAAGTACTGTCCACCAGAGGCCAGGCAGGGAAGGCAGGAAGAGGGTTAAAGGAGAAAGGACAGTGAGTGTTGAAATTTAGTGGAGGAGGAGGAACAGGTTCTAGTGTTCTGCGGAAGAGGGGTTATGATAGTTTGCAATAATTTATTATGCATTTTGTAAAGAACTAGAAGAGTTCAAACTTTCCAACAAAAAGAAATAATAAGTATAGGAGGCAATGAAAATGCAAGTTACCTTGATCTGATCAGTACCCATTGAATGATGTATTAAAGTATTACTCTATACCCCATAAATATGTACTATTATGTCAATGTAAAATAAAAAGGCCAACATTTTTAAACTTCAAAAGGTTAAAATTATAGTCTTTGACAAAGAAAATCTCAGATTCTAACTCTATTCTATAGATGGGTATGAACTATAAATTGGTCAATATGAAACAATAAAATGTCTAGAAGAAAAAAGAACAAAATCATCTTTATTATATTGAAATTAAAAGAATTATTTTATCTTAATTGTTGACTCCAAAAAAGGATGAACTGCATATTTATTATGACTGTTTTCTTGCTTTTGACATTAAGGAATTTTGCTCCACCAAAATCAGCACAGTGTGACAAATTCCCAGCAGATGGAAGAGTAGTGTCTTAATACCACAGAAAAGATATGCATCATTCTCTTTACTATACAAAAAAGAAATGAGCTTAATAATAATAGTAATAAAAATGTGTTGGTCAAATAATACCCGGTCCTCTAAATATGAAACTTATTTATCTTGCTAAATATCTTTTTAAAAAAATCACCTACATGTTTTAATACATTGGCTTAACTGAAGTTTATTGCCTGAACTAGAATTATACTGCTATATTACCAATTAATCTACAAATTCTTACATTACAACACAAATTACCATGTACTGACTCTATTTCCATTATTAATCCAAAAAGTATGTTTTACATAGGTATAAATGAGAGATTGACATGTAACAAGTTGTTAATTTTAGTACAGCATTACTTTTCTGTTGTTGCTTTTACTATGGAAATGTTACAGAATTTAACTTCTTCAAATTTGTTATATAACATTTTAAAATGTTATGTTTGAAAAAGATCTATATCCTCTCAGATGTTGAAGAGAAACTTTATCAGTATCAGAAGAAAAATGTGAAATTGTTAGAAAATAAAATTAAAGAAAAACTTTGGCTGGCTAAATGAATTTGGGAGGGAGGACTAGGTAGAAAAACAGAAGGCAAGAGTAAAGGACTCAGAGCTGAATTTTTCAATAGAATGTAGTATAGCTATGCTGTTAATAGAATGGAAGCAAATTTATCTACCACCTAATGTCAACTCCTCAGTAAGAATTTCAAGAACAACTTGAAGGGGGAAATCCATCCCTGCAAGAATCTAAGAAATTGAACAACCTTTTTTTTTTGGTCCAGGTTCTTGGCCATCTTGTTTGAATATTAAACAAAAGGATCTGACACTCTTGTTGAAAATTATCCGATCCTATAACCAAGTATAACATTCCAAATGAAACTCTAGGTAAGAATATTCCAGAAATTCTTTGTGTTAGTCATTTTTTCATCACTGTCTCAAAATGCACAAGATAATCAACTAGAAAGAAGGAAAGGTTTACTTTCAATCATGGTTTTGGTCCATGGTCTGTTGGTTCTGCTGCTTTGGGACCTGTGATGAGACAGAGTATCATGGCGGGAACACCTGGCAGGGGAGGCCTGTTCACCTCACCACAGCCAGAAAGCGAAAGGTGAGATCAGGAAGAGGCCAGGGTCCCATTTCCCCTTAATGCCCCAGAGACGTAACTTCTTTCTACTAGACCGCAAAGGTTCTGCATCCTCCCCATAGTGCCATAGACTGGGGACCAAGCATTTGAGTGATACCCCAAATCCAAATTAGAGCACGATTACACACAAGTTCTCCCAAATGTTGACTAATGACTGGGTGATAGTTGTTCTACCTCAAAAGATTCTATATTTTGTCTATATTACAAACGCTTTGGAGATAGAAATAATCCACTAACGATTGAGAAAACATGCAATGACTACCAGCATTTTTATGAATTTTTCAGTTCACATAAAAAAAGACTCTATGTCAGCAATAATGTATTTCACATTAAGATCTTACAGAAAAATTTTATAACTATTCATGTTACCAAAGTTTATACGGAAAAGAGAAAAATATTGACATACTGTGACTGATCTCCTAATATACATGATTGGCTTTTTGGCAAGACTGTGTCTGGCTTCGAGAAGATTAAGAAACTTTGTAAGTCAGATAATGGTGATTTCTTGTGTTTTGTAGAAACTAGAGCAGCACTTTATAGCATCATGGAAGATGTTTGTACAGATTATGAATACTGGCAACATCATATCACACATTGTAGGGATAGATAACAAAACAAAATTTGAAAAATTGTAAAAGAATCATTTGGATAACAGTAAATGTAAAATATGACTGTTATTTTCCTACTGTATGCCAAGTAGAGTAGATAACAATTATTGTTAAACTTGTGAATGATAGAAATATGTACATTTTGATATGTGAATTCTTCAGGTGGAATTTGTACATGTAAATTACATAATTAAGAAGATTATCATAAATTCACGTGGACTAAATTACTGAAAAATTAATAAAGCAAAAATAATTTGAGGGACCATGGATATGATGTATATATATAAAAACTGTAACAGATTCCACAAAGAACCTTTACTCCATGATCTACACGTTATTTAAACTTGAGAGTTTAAGTTGGAGAGGTCTATTGTATTATGGTGAGTATAGTTAATAACAATATATTATATTTTTGAAAATTAGTAGCATATTTTAAGTGTTTTCATCACAAAAATAATATACACTTAACACAAGTTAATTTGCTTGATTTAGTCATTTTATAACACATTCATACTTCAAAATATGCTGTACATGTCTAATGTATGCCATTTTGTTAAAAATTTCTTTTGAAATTTCATGCCAATATATAGTCCAATTATATCCTGAAAAATAAAGACCATTGTTAGTAGAGTAAGAAATATTTTTCCGCACTAGTAAATTTATGTTCAACTTTATCAATATTGGCTTCCAGTGGAGCATGGTTTCTGAAACTGAAAAATGATTAAACATAATTTAAGGTCTACAGTATTATAATTATTTTTAATAACTAATCAACTACTTTTTAAAAATCTTTAAAAAATTATTTTTTGGTTGTAGATGGACATAATACCTTTATTTTTATCTATTTATTTTTATGTGGTGCTGAGAATTGAACCCAGTGCCTCAAGCATGCTAGGTAAGTTCTCAGCCATTAAGCTACAACCCCAGCCCATCAACTACTTTTTGACCTCAGTGAAACATTGGATTGGACTAAAAACACATTTATGAAATATAAAAAATTAAAAATCTTTGTCAAGTGTGATTGGAAAGTTGATTGATAACATTATATCATTAAAAGCTAAATTAGAAACAATTCACTCTTTGGGATTGAGTGACTTAAAACTAACTAAATATATAGCAACATTAATGATATGGATCTATAAAGCATAGTAGCATGCACTATTAATACGATAATATCTAGATAATATATAATAATGTAATTATTATTATTAATAGTTGATATGATACTAAGATTATTTTCTAATGTTTTCAATATTAAAAGGTTGTTATGGCCTTTTGGGAGTTCTAGATCCTCTGTTGGGCAAAGTTTTTTTATAAGAGTTCAGAGAGTAAGAACTTTGGACTTTGTGGGGGTATGGTCTCTATTGCAAACACTAAACTCTTCTGCTGTAGTGCAGAAGTAGATACAAAATATACAAGCAAAAAAGTGTGTTTGTGCTCTAATACAAATTATTTATGGATATTTGAATTTTATTAATTTTTATGTGTTAGGTGGTATTATTTCAATATTTTTCTGACCATTTAAAATGTAAAAATGATTCAAAACTTGGTTTTACAGAAACAGGTTGAGGGTAAAACTCAACTTGCAAGTCATTATTAGCTGACAACTGTTGTAGATGACATATATACCCTGAAAAATGGCAGAAAAGAATAATTGCAACTACATGAAATTTGCAACTGAAATTGGCCAATCTACTACCTGTAATTCCATATACTTATCAGGCTCTTATTTATGTCCAACTGTATCAGTATGGCTTCCAGTGGAGCATGGTTTCTCAAATTGAAAAATAATTAAACATAACTTAAGGTCTATAGTGTCCTAAGATATAATTGTCTAACCCAGTGACCATTTCTATAGAATGAGACCCAGTACACCTATAAACTGTCTCTGACTTATTACTGTGCAACTTACAACTTAAAATTTTGAACTCTAAGCTGGTATGAAAGAAATATGCATTCAGCAGAACCACACTTCAAATTTTAAATTTTGATCTTTTCCTGTATTAGTGATAGGCTGTATAATACTCTGGTGATGCTGAGCAGGGGTGACTCTGTAGCTCCAGGACAGCCATGCGATCGTGAGGTAAAACAGCTGGTACCTTATGGCGTGCTATGCTGCTAAGTTAGGATGTTTTGCAGAATAGGTGTGTGAAATGCATTTTCAGTCTGTGCTATTTTCAACTTACAATGGGTTTGTCAGGGTGCAACCTCATTGTAAGTTGAGAAGCATCTCTACGTATTGCAATTCCTGTAACACATTTATTTGCCATGGAAGCATGTTATTTTATTGGGATTATTGTTTTGTTAGTTATTTCAAATTAGCTGATGTCCTTAATTGCTTATAATTTTGCATTTTGTATTATTTAATGTTCATGAGCGTGATTTGTGATTTTACAAAGAATGACTTTATATTTGTTGTAACTGTTCTTACTGAGAAATAAATGCTATACTAATTTAAAGACTTTTACACAAGGAATAGCTGCCTTTTTCTGATTTGTAGAGTCACCCTGTGGACTAGTGGAAGCCAGTTCTGGTTGATAGGGGTGGAGATCCACTCACTCTCACAATCCTGGGGGAAAGGAATTCAAAGATGAACAAGGCTTGGCTCCCGTCTTTCAGGAGCTTCTAGCCTTGCGTGGAGCTAGCTGTTTGGAGTCAGGCATTTATTGCAAAGCAATACTTCCTGTTATTGTTCTTTCCAAGTTGTGTGGCTGTGGCTTCATGCCCAGAATCTTAGCCTAAAACAAAAACAGCCACGTAAAACTTACCCTACCTTACGGCAATGAAGCAGAAGACAATGAAAAATGGAAAGCACTCAGTATGCTGTTATGTACACGATGTTACATCGTGTGAGTTTTTTTTCTTTTTTTTTTGAAGCAAACATGAGGATTCACTAGGATATTTGGAGGGTTTGATTTTTTTTTTTTCTCTTCATATCTTTAACAGCACACAGGTAGACTCAAGAAGCTACACATACAATTCTGGGAGTAGCCTCAGGCCTTAAGGACAAATATTAGGCCGACAACCTGTTATTTATTTTTGACAGAACCTGTCAACTCCATAATCAATGAAAACATGTAATCTGAAGATGTCTTCAGGTACCACAATAAATTCCTCAAAGCCAAACTTATTATTGGCTTTTAGATAAAGATACAAAACCCTCTAGAACTGTACCCAAACAAAACTTTTTTTTTTTAAGATAGAAACTTTGAAACACATGGAGGCTGTTTGAAGATAAAAGAAGAGCTGTTTACAAGCCAGGGATGAAAGTGTGTGAAGGACCACAGGTATTTTGCAGTAGACATCTGGAGATCTCATTAGAATTTGAAAGCACCTTGAAGAAAAGAAGTTCTTTAAAGTAAGGTTTGGCTGAGCTTGAGTAGGGTGAGTCACACCTGGAAGCAAGGATCTGAGGCAGATCCTTGCTGAAGAAGATCCTTGCTGGAAGGATGGTGTAGACTGACAGGAGTCAGAACTGCCCACCAATCTAGTTATTGGTTCTTGTTAAAACCTTTTGAAAGTATGAATATGTGAATGCAATCACCCCTTGTAAAGTTTTTTACATACCCCTGAACATGTGAAAGTTTTTTTTTTTTTTTTTTTTTGATGAGGGTTGTATGTTCCAGAATCAGAAAGACAAGCAGGTCCGTGTTAGAATATTTGGTCTGATAACTCTTTATTGGTTTGTGGGATATCTTAGCTCCACCCTAGGTAAATTCCTTTTCTGTATCTGATGGACTTATTGACTCTTAACAGGAATAAAGGTGCAGTTTTACTAAGCATTATAGATGTCATTTTGGCTTCTTTCTGCAAATTGCATAAGCTATCCTTAAAATATCATCTTCTATAAAAATTCCATGTAATTAAAAAAGATGCTGAAATAAAACTAACAGAAGTAAATAAAATAAAATTAATAAAGCAACATTCAAAATCTGTTCTTCAAAATGTGACTAAATTAAGTAACCACTGACATGATTTATTTTATTTTATTTTATTTTAATTTTAGGGAAAGATGCTGGAGATTGAACTCATGCCTTACACATGTTAGACAAGTGCTATACCACTAAGCTATAATCCCAGTTCCTTGACATGACTCATTAAAAAACTTGTTCTAATTGATAAAAGAGAAAATATTGATATGCAAATTATCATTGATAAAAAAATGAATTTTAAATAATTTTTATATTTTTATTACTAGATTATATTAATAAGTTTAGTGATCAAGTTAAGTGATAAAGGAAAAATTGATGTAAATACACCCAAGTATTAAGGAATATAAGTTGATTATTAAAAGAGGCAGATACAGAAAAAGCTATTATGCAATTTAAAAACTGACAGTTGTTATTGAATATTTATATAACTAAAATTCCAAATTTCTAAAATTTCCAAAAATATGTTATTTGGAAGATACACTTTTATAAAATATGTTTACAATAGGATAAATCTAGTTTTAAGTTCAAATGTGAAAATATGATCAAATTATAAAAGAATGTAAAAGGACACTTAAGGTAAATATTAAATATTAAAGATAAAATATTAAAGATAAAATAAGTTATACAGCAGCTAAATAATATGCTTTAATTAAGTAGGGATGCCTCTGGGTCACAAAAGAACAACTTGTTAGGTTAACAAGAAAGAAAACAAAACCCCATAAACTTAGCTAATTGTTCTAGGAAGATATTCGATAAATTTTTTCATCCTTTCCTGATTAAGTTAACAAAGTATACAAAGAGATTTTTAAAAGTATCCACATAAAATGGAGAGACATTACAGTCCATTTAGAATTACTGAAATTGTTTCCTTCAACCAAGAGTAAGATGAGCATGCCTGATCACCACTGCTATTTAACATTACACTTGAGATGGTGTCAATAGCTATTTGAAATGAAAACAGAATCAGGGATAAAAAATATGGATGAAAATATTTTAGGAATAATATTCTTATTAAAAATGCACATATAAATTGAGAAAAGTTGAAAAATCTATGAAAAAACTTAGCTATTAGAATTAATTAATAAATTTAGTAAATATTTGAGATTTAAGATAAAGTCCTTAAAATGCTGCACATTGTAAGGGATCCCACGAAAACCATGCCGGACACGGGAAATCACATAAGGAAATCACATATTAAGCAAACAAAGTGTCTCCCTGCAGGGTAAGAGAGAAAATGAGAGGAAAAGAAAGGGAATGAGAAAGGGTGAGTGCTAGAGAGAGTGGAAAAGCGAGGGGAGGATAGAGAAAGTGAGTAGGAGAGAAGCATGAGAAAAGATGGCAGGTAGCTACTGTGAAGCTGTTGAATTCTGCCTGGCTAACAGGGGACCAGTAACAGAGAAGGATACTTGCAAGCTGACTGATGAACCAATAGCTAGCTAGGATGTTCACAGACTGACAGTAGTTGGGAGGTGGGGAAATGGTTGCAAAGGAAAGGGCGGGGAGAGCAACTTTGTACATTACACACATAAATTACTATTTAGCTCTTACTAATTTTCTTACGTGAAGATAAAAATATATAGTATATAAAAATATATAGTAATTAATTTGTAACCTAAGAGATTTATTCAAAGAAATCTATAAGCCCCAATGAGGAAAAACCATTAAGAGTCTAAATTGATGGTTTCAAGTTCAGGTGGCTCAGGTGGCCTACAGTTCTACCTTCTTGTGCCCACTTACAGCTCACCTCAGACTTTCTTTTCCTTTCAAATTGCGTTCCCGGGAATTGACATTTTTTGATTCTGGGGTTCCTGTCATAAGTTGAAAATTTTGGATCACATCTAGCTAAAACTCCTTGGTAATGACAAGAAATATTCCTTTCTTTTTTTCCTCTCTCTCTCTCTCTCTCCCTTCCTGGTTGCTTTCTTTCTTCTCTGAAGAAAAATAGCAAGGATCTGGTTCTTAAGCCTCTACAGCCCTTTTGGGTTATAGGCTATGGGAAGATGGTAAGTTCTATTATAGAGAAAGTCATACAGAAAAACATGGTTCTTATTGGACTTACTAAAAAGGGTGAAAATACCAAACTTTTTTTGTTGATATATAAAAATATTTTAATACTAATTAAAGTCAAAGTGAAAAAATTATAAGCAAGTTTGCAAAAGAATGCTTTAAAAGGAGACAGCCACGCTTGATTTGCTACTTATGATTTTAACATATTTTACAAAGTGACAAAGTGACAATTGTTAAAACTTCATGTTATTTTTCAGCTTGTACCTGTGAAGAGCCTTGAAGTTGTGATCACAGTCTTAAAACTAACAAACAAATAACAAAATGGCAGAACAAACTGAAAATCAATGGCTTTTCTTTGACCATTAGAAAACAGGTCACAGGGCAAAGTGCCACACCCTAACCTGGCGGGGAGAGGTGGATTCAGAGTCACAGCTGAGGTTCCACTGATTTTGCCAAATGATCAGTGAGAAGTCCTGAGGTCCCATGGATGGGCGTCAGCTCCAAGAGCCCACCCTGGTTCTCACACTGAAAAGTCAAAAAAAGTCCCCCGTGGCTCTGGCAGGGGGAAGGGAAGAGAAAGCTTGCGAAATGTCCCATAGCATTTCCCATAACAAGGCCTCAGTTCCAGGGGAAAAGATGTACTTCTACTTACCTGGAAGAAAAAGGCCCCTTTAGACATTCCCACATAAAGAAAGGAAAAGATTAAAAAAAAAAAAGCTTGTGTACATCATAGTTTAATCACAGTGACCCGCTGAGACTGATTTAACTGTAAGAGCGTGGAGCCTCTTCTCCTTTCCCACACCTTGCTGCCACATCTTCAGGGCTCCAGAAAAATAAAAGTATGTTAGTGTAGAGTAAACTGTAAGACACAGACTCAGTTTGAGGAAGAGTTCTGGGGAAGCCCAGAGACCACAGAAATATCAAAAAAAGGGAACACTAGAAGAATTTGAAGGCTCTTGTACCTATGGTTAGGAAAATTATCCGTGGCCAACTCTGAGCAGAAGAACATAAGACTTCACACTGAAGGACTGTTTACCTCTCCTGCTGTTACCCAATACCTCAAGTCTGACTTTCAACAAAATGTTATAAGGCATGCTAAAGGCAAGAAAAAATACAAAGTACTATGTGGAGACAAAGGAAGCATGCGGGCATCAAAACCAGACTCAGAGATGACTCAGAGATATTTGGAATTAAGAGACTGATCTTTTTTAAAAAAAAAAAAAAAAAACAACAAAACTGTGATTAATAAGTCATGTGCTGTAATGGAGAAAATAGGCAACCTGCAAAAACAGATGTGTAATACAGGTGGGAAGATAGAAACCGAAAAAGGAAAAAGAAGAAATGTTAGCAATAATGTATTTAAATATCAGATTTAAACATCTGAGGAAAGAATGAGTGAGTGGGAAGATAAGGTCGTAGAAACTTCCCAAATGAATGAAAAGAGAAAGAAAGAATGGAAAACAAAACAAAAACTACGTAAAGGCAGTAGAAAATCAAAGAGTAAATCTTGAAAGAAGTCAGTGAAAAAGAACATGCACATAGCAAGAAACAAGGATGAGAATTACACTCTTATCAGAAAGCACGCACATTTGAAGACAGTTGAGTGAAGCATTTAATGTGTTGAGAGGAAAAAAGCTTATCAACCTAGAATTCTATATCCAGCAAAATTATTCTTCAAAAGTGAAGAATGTGATGGGCTGACAGATCTGGCTCCATGAGAATGTTCTAGGCCAGACTCTAAGGGAAATGACTGAACAGACTCCATTTTGCTCTGAGACTCCATGTTATGTAGGAAATAAGCTTCTCCCATGGGAACATCCCGCCTCTGTGCCCATCATCAGTTACTTGGTGTGACATGTTTAATAATATACAATGGCAACTCCTATGTAGTAACCAATGTACCATGTAAACGGTAATTGTGTGGATGTTAGCAACCATTCTTTAGTTTGTACCTAGGTAAGGGTCAGTTTGACCCACTTCCCCCTCTATTGATGATCTCATGATGTTAGTTTGTAATTTTGAATCATAGCAACAGACACTTAGGATTGATGTGATTTTTGGTATAAAAACCCCTACAACCCTGTGGTCAGGGCTGTTCTCCCAATAGCCATTTTTTGGGGCATTGTGTGAGACAGTCAGCCGGCCAGCTTAATAAAGACTCTCAAATTCGGACTTCTCAGTGGTGATTAGTCTGTTCTTAAGTTGCGCCCATAACAAAGAAGAAGTAAAGATGTTCTCAGGCTAACAAAAAACTGGGATAACTAATTGCAAGAAAGCATACAGACTTTTCTTGGAAAAAAATAAACTATATAAGTTCATGCAATCTCAGTTAAAATCTTAGAAAATAATGTTTTAAATGCTAAAAGAATGAATTCTAAACTTTAGATGGAAAGACAGTCCACTGAGAATATTGAAGAATATTGAATATTGAATATTGAAGAATCAGGCCAAAGGTCGATCACTCATGCCATCCAGTTTCTTTTTTTTTTCTTTTTTTCTTTTATAAAATTAATTATGCCATCCAATTTCAAGATGACTCTGAAGCTACAGTGATCAGGATAGTATGTGATTGATAAAGAATACACACAAAGTTGAGTGGAACAGAAGGGATTTCTGAAACAGCCTTACCAAGCACAGTCTAATTAGCCTTGGCAAAGAAACAAAGGTAATTCAATGAGAAATGATGGTCTTTTCAACAAATGATTTTAGAACAATTGGAGGTTCATGTGCAAAGTTGCATAAATTAAATAAGTAAAGCAACTTAGAGACAGACCTTAGATCTTTCACAAAAACTAATTCAAAATGAATCATAACTCTACATGTAAAATGCAAAATGATAAAACTTCTCCTACCCTCACTGAAGGGGTGGGGGGAAAAGTGCTGACCTAAGTATCTTTGAAAATGAGTGGAATCTGTAAGACTAAAAGCAAATGAAGCTGGACATAGATATGACAGTTGATAAAGTTATTTCTAATGTGTGTCTGGTTAAAAATTATGATACTGCTCTACATGTACTCTGGGATTGATCAATTTATTAAATGGATAGCTGGTGAGAAGCCAGGTTCTCACTGTGGGAATAGAAGCATATCCATAATTAAGGAGGAGCTGGAATGATCCATGTGGGTGAGAGATTAGAGTGTTTGACATCAGCGTGAATTCAGCTTACTATTGATGCTTGTGTTCAGAAACACACACACACACACACAGAATAGTTACATATGCATGCTGCTCTCTTCGATGAGCCTAGAAGTAATGGCATTCCAGTAGGAATGAGCACACATATAATCCAGGTCTTGGTTTCTAATATCATTCTCTAATATAAGAAACTACAGTTCCTGGGAGAAATGGCTGACTGTAGAATTAAAGAAGGATATCTATAAGATGAGTTGAAAGCATCTTGTAAAGTTTCCAGAAAGTAAGGAAATGCACAAATCAATCAAACAAGCACAACCTATAGCAATAGGGGTATGCCAAAAAGTCAATGAAAAAGCTCTTAATGACCAAAAGTGGAATGATCTCAACAACAAAATAAATAAGGTAGTATTAGGTTTTAACCCAAATTATAAACTAGATATCCTTTAGTTCATGCTCACAGGTTGAAGGAGAAGAGATAGATCTTTCATGTAGGAAAATTTCAAATAATTTATGCAAATACTCTGTCCTCAAAGAGGGGGAGTAAAATTCTGCTTTCTTTGAGTGTAGGCTGTGCATAGTGACTTCCTCTCCAAAGTGCAATGTGGAAAGCAGGGGACAGACAGGGCTGATAACTTGACCATGGAGAAACTTGACCAACACTGTGACATCCACGGGATCAAGGTCAACAATAGTGATATTTCATGTTGACAGTATGTACTCTTGATGTGTGATAAAAATGACTTTTTATTTCTGTGGTATTCTTCCCCCAAATCCCAGTCTAATCATGAGAAAAAAAAGTCAGACAAATCCCAAATGAATGATGAATTAGTCAGCTTGGACTTCCATAACAAAGTGCCATAGACAGTGTGGCTTAAACAACAGAAATTTATTTTCTCATAGTTCTGGAGATGGAAAGTCCACCATCAGGGTGCAATGCAGGGTTGTGTTCCATGGAGGGCTGTCTTCCTTGATGGCAGGTGGCCTTCCCACCATGTCCTCACCTGGTGGAGGGAGAGCTCAGGTATCTTCTCTTCTTACATGGGCAACAGCACTATAAATTTAGGGTCCTCATTTAACCTTTACAACTTACTCATAGACCCTATTTCCAGATGGGGCTTCAACAAATGAATCTGGGGAGGATGCAGTTCAGTCAGTTGGTAGTGCATTCTGTAAAATATCTGATCAATTCTTTCCAAAATTGTCAATGTCATCAAAAACAAAGTAAGTCTTAGAAACTGTCATAGTCAAGAGGGACCTAAGGAAACATGATTTCAATATAATGTATGTCTTGAATGGGAGGTGGGAACAGAAAGAGGACCTTAGGTAAAAACTAAAGAAATCAGAATAAAGTATGGACTTGCTTAATAATCATGGGTCAATACTGGCTTGCTAGTTATAAGAAATATACCCTATTAATGTAATATTTTAATAATGGGGAGTTTTAAGGGAACTGTGCACTCTTCACATTTTTTTTTGTAAGTCTAAACTGTCCTAAAAATCAGAATATACTATGAAAATACTGTTTGTCATTGGATTAAAAGGAAAAAAACATAATCTTTGAGATTTCCGAAGTATTCACAAATCATTTGAAGAGAATGGAAAATGACAAATAAGAAACACTGTAACAATAGAGAATGGAAGGGACATTCCAGGGAAAACTACATATTGCAGGGACAAACTGACTGACAATTGGTACAGGAACATACTGAATCAGTGACAAATGTACCACACGTTGCAATAAGAAATTCCAGAGTTATCAAAAAGAAATGTGCTAAACCCAAGAAGAACACCAGGCAGTTCTTCCAACTTCCTCTTCTTTTACCTGATCTTGATATTCCACTCCTGTTTACATTTTTCCTTGGTTTCATTTCCTAATTCTGTTTGGACATTATTACATAGTGTGTATCCTCTGTAAGTTCTTTCTCCTACCTTTTTTGTGTAAGATAGAAAAATTTTAATTGGGAAAGAAATTCCCAACTGTGGAAGAAACTAAGGATCTCGTTATAGATAAGGTGGAAGGTTCTGATATGGGCCTGCCCATGTCAGAATGTCCCAAGCATTTTTTTCTAACAAATCACACAATAGCCCCAACAGAGGTAAGAACTAGTGACTGTACCATTCATCTCAAATTGACCCAGACTTCCCTCAATTTGATCCGCCCCTGGGTTCTCCATAGCTTTCTAGCCTCTGGTTAACCCGGCACTTCTGATTTTGCTTCCTGATTAGTTGACTCTCTGGCTCAGTTCATCTCACTTGGAGCAAATTTCTTTCAGACTCTCCATCATGGGCTCTGCGTGGGGCTGTCCAGATGGTCTGTTTGACCTTGCACAGGGATCAGATCTGAGAACTGCCACCTGGGGAAGTCAGTTGGCAGTGGTTGGCTCTCCCAGGTCCCGCCTGCATTCCTTGGTCTGAGCCTCAGACAAGGGACTTTAAATACACGAAGTTAAAAAGGTTCTGTAAAACAATAATAGGATAAAATTTCAAAGAAAGCAACAGAATGACAAACTGATAGATAAAATTTGTTACAAAAATATATATTATGTATAAGAAAAATATAATACAAAATGATATAAAAAGTTATAGTCATTACCTAAATTTATATGAATGTGTCAGAACACATACTGAGTCAGTTCAATACGAAGATGAGAAGACAGTATGTATATTCATGAGAAAAGTGAGAAATCAGTCTATGACAAAATGTGTGACTTTGCTTAATGTTGAGGGATTGATTTCTAAAATAGCGTTTAGATTATCATTTTGTACCCACTTAAGTACCATAACTCAATAATTGCAGTAAAACACAGTAACAGTGGGCTTGGTACAGGCACAATTACTCAGAGCAGCCAGCATTGTAAATTGATACAGTCCTTTGGAGATTAGGTGGGCGAAACCTTAAAAAAGCCAAAATATGGAAAACAAAACCCAAACAAACAAAATCAAAACAAAAAATCAAACCAAACCAAACTCCAAATACTTGAACACTATTCTCTATTTTCATGTGGTCACAGTTCTGGGAATTCACCCACAGCAGTGAGGTTCTGAGCTGGCTCTAAGATGTCCTGGAGGAAAAGGGGTGGGTAAAGTTAGGTTAGGTTTCTTCTGTGCTAATGTGTGTGTGTGTGTGTGTATGCGTGCATGCATGTTTTAATCCTGATTAATTTTTGGTTAGACAAAGGGTTGAAAAAATGCTAAAATACAGTTGAAGCTAGTGCTCTGTGAAGATATCATTAAGAAGGAAAATGCAAACTGTATTGCAATATTAAAAATAACTCAGTTTAAAATAGTAGAAAATAGGACACAATTCCAAATGCAAAAAATAGATAAATAAATAGACAAAGAACAAATGCATCTTAAAGAACACCACATAACTATTCCATGACACAACAAGACAAGGAGGGGACCTTTAGGTACAAAGGCATATTAAATAAAATGAAGAGAAAGCAGAATGCAAAACAGAGCCATTGCATGATACAGTGACACAAAAATGTAGTGTGGATACACAGTGACAGAATTTGGAAGATAATTTAGAGAAATATAAATAGAGCTTAATGTCTTCAGTTTGTTTTTTTTCAATAAAAATGGTTAAATGCAACTTTTAAAAAACATTCTGCACATGTATAGCAGGATATGGATAATTTGGACCAAACTTATGTAGATAAATGATTCAATTCAAATTACCCTAATTTATTCATGCATAAGGGCAATATACCTGCTTTTGTAAATTTCTATAAAAATTAATAGAAGGCCTTTTGAACATATTGATAGAAGTAGCCTGGCATTGTCAATCAGATTCCCCAGACATCTGCAATCATATATTAGTGTATTCAGATGCATAAACAACAAAATATGAATCTTTTTCCATGTGGGAGTGTTTCAGCATTTCGAAGTCAATGTCCGAAGAAATACACAGATGTACATATACTTTTCTTTCTCATCCTGGCAATGACATTTTAATTTTCAGCTTTTTTTCTGGACTGGATTGTTGGGTTCCAGTACAGTCTTGATGAACCAAGATTTTAAAGTCTCTAGAAGGGTTCACATAGTGACAAGTTAATCTGACTCTTTGTGGTGCTGGGGATTGAACCCAGGGCCTTGTGCTTGGGAGACAAGTACTCTACCAACTGAGCTATATCCCCAGCCCTTAATCTGACATTTGAATTGATGAAATTCACTTGAAAAAACCACTCTCAAGATAAAATAGTGAAAGTTCTGATTAGATAACTGAATAATGTCGGTGAAGGGTGAGGTTAAGTCAGGACTTTTTACTTAAATGGAAAGAGGCTAAAAGCTATTAGAGAATGAGATGATATGGTGAGCAACGAAGTTAGAACACAAATCTAGATTCCCTCCTGAAAAGCTACTCAAGACTTTATTTCCACATCCAGAAGAGCACCTGATAGAGCAGAGAAGAATTAGATGACAGTTGCTGGCAGGTGTGTGCACTGTGGCTTGAGGAGGAAGAGAGAAATGCTGTTTATTCAGTCACTGGCTTTCCAGGCCTGCAATCCACGGCGAGTTATGTAAGTAACTTCTCTGGGCCTTGATTTTCTCACTTGCAAGTGGATCAAGTGATTGCGTCTACATCACAGGGTTGTTACAAGATGAACTGAGATTGCACATGGCAGGGACAGAGTATGCTCTCAGTCAATGTCAGCTGGTGTTGGCTTTGGCAGAAATGGTGATTGCATTTTGTAGAATGTCCCTGAAGATTCAGAAATGCCATCATAAAATAGAGATAGTTCCAGATAATTCGGGTTACAGAAAACTTCAGATGCTGCTGCGTGGGTGCTATATTTCTACTTATTAGGGCATGCAACAGATTTGTAGAGAACAACAAAATCATTGAACTGAATTATAGAGAGCACATTTACTGTGATGCAAAGTCTGACCAAGGCGATGTCACCAAGTGCTGCATTTGAAAAGTTTCTTTATTGTGGTTTGGTCATGTTCTGTCCCCAGGAATTTGCAATAAAAACAGACACAAAGCAGAAGCCTGGTCATTAGTTCAGCTGATGGCATTGTCTTCCTGGAACTGGGAAAGCTACGGATTTCTATGCAAGAGCTGAGGAAAGAATTGTTATCATTTCCTTCTTGACTTTTCATAGAAAGCAAAGCAATGTAGAGAAATAAGTTCCCAAAGGTAAAGAAATCTTAAGAAGAAAACTTTTAGTGGGAAATCAATTTTTTTGGTTGAGAGTTTAATGCCAACTGAAAGTTCCTGCCTGCATTCTGATCTTGGAGAGTGAATTTGATATTTGGGAAATGCATAGCCAGACCAGTGGCTCACTGCACAGTTATTGCTCTTCTCTTTTCTTGTTATCAACTTTATCCAGGGTCCTCTATCTGACCGTGGTAAGAGCTTCCGTAGTTTGTTCTTACGAACCTCTTCACGCTATTTCTTGTAGTTCCATTATTCCTCTTTTCATGCCATATGCTTCAGCTAACCTTAAAACATCATTGCTCCTCTTATATACATGAATTGTTCTGCTTCCATGACGTCTTGCATTTTTTAAATATCCAAGATTATGCCAACATATCCAAATACAAATCGTCCTATGGCTTTCACCTTCTCATGGAGCCTGTCGCACACCACTTCCTGTCTCTTCCGTATGCCCAGAAGCTGCCTTCCTCTGAACTCCCCAGAGCAGCAGAAACAGTTTTGTCACAGTGATCACTTTTTACGTGTGCTTTAGTTCTCGGGGCTCATCTGCGCTGCCTCAGTGAGTTCATGCTTAGATGATCTGAGAGTAGGGTTCATGCCTCATTTACCTATGTTCAGTGAACAAATAAATCTGTACCTAAAGTAATCTCTAAATAATACTTACTGTTCAAGGTAGTGTGCAAAGTAAGATCAATGGATTTAGTATAACGTGTACAAATGCCAGATTTGGCCATTGCCGGTGAGAGTCAGAGCTGTAGAGCAACTCATTCTAAGATTGAGAGGATATGCACAGAAGGGTGAAATAATACTGTATTTCAAATTAGATTTTCCGTGACAGTTTTTCTTTGCTCAGTAAAAGACTGAGAAGCAGAAATATGCTGCTATGCACTTATTTCCTAACTTGGGTAAATGATAATAAGAGAATCAGAAATATGGACAATTCGATCACTTCCCTCCAGCTCTGCCAATCTAGATCGTCATCTCCCTGTAGGAACACTGCAGGCACCTCCTACTGTGCTGGTCTCCAACTTCCACCCTTGCCTGCCCAACGTGGTAGCTAGAGTAACCTCTTTTTGGGGTAAATCGTATCGTATCATCTGCTCAAGTCCCTGTAGCATCCCTTGAATTGCTCAAGTCCCATTCCTGCCACCAAGGCTCTTCTTGATGATCTGGTCCTCTGTTTTCCCGTTTGACCTCGTTTCCTGAGCTTCTCCCCTCACTCTGCTCCATCCACATTGACTTCCTGCCTCTTCTTAAACACTCCATGTACACTTCCACCTTAGAGCTCCTGCGTTGCCTATTCTGCCTACAAATGCTCTTCCCAAATACACGAATTATTGGTACCTAATCTTTTTCAAGTCTTTACTCAAATACCCGCTTTTCTTGCTGGGCAGCAAGTGCCTTGCTCATGCTAGTCGAGTGCTCTACCACTGAGGGAAACCCAATTCCTTCATGAGGACTTTCTTGACCAACTCATTCTCCTTCCTAACAGTTCAATGCCCCTGTCTTTTTTTTTTTTTTTTTTAAATTCCATAGCATGGGTCACTTGTCACTTTTAAAAGTACTGTTTAATTTACTTAATATTCTATTTATTGTTTCTTGTCTGTCCCTCCTCATTAATTCTGGTAAGTTCCATGAGGGCAAGGCCCCTTTTTTTCACTACTATATGCCAAATGTCTGTAACTCTGCCTGATATGTACAAGCACTCTATTTGTGAGTGAAAGGACGTGTGCTTACAATGTGCTCAGCATTGCTGATCACCTCCCAGTCCTCTACCACTTAAACCTCACGGCAACACTCTTATGTACATTTTTACTCTCACTTGATATTGAGGGAACTGGTTTTGAGAGGTTAACATGCTCAAGGTCACAAAATTAGGGGCAAAACCAGGATGTGAATTAAGTTGATTCAACTTTAGATACCGCATCTTAGCTACTTTCCATTGTATTCCTATCTGGGCAGGGCCTCAGTCTCTTCTATATTTGTTTAATTAATATTGCATCTGTCCATAAATTAAAAAACCCAAAGTCTAAAAGAATTAGAAAAAAGCACCAGTATTTCCTTGTTACTTCCTGCCCCCGCCCCAACTTCCCTTTCTCTGGAAGTAAATACTTTTTTTTCTTTCAAATTTCTAAATAATAGCCTACTATTTTTATTTCTTGATTTTTCTCTTCCAGTTTTAGACATTATCTATTGACTCCACACATTAGAAAATGAAGATTTTAATCTTCTTTCTTCCCCTTTCTTCACAACAGACAATCACACATGCGTGAATGTGCGTGCGCACATATACACACATATCCTCTTCCTATTTCCCTGATCTTCTAATATGATTACAATGTAATTTTGGTTAGATCAGTAGAAAGGTAGGTGTTTTAGACTGTTTTCTATTGCTGTCACAGAATACCTGAGACTGGGTAACTTACAAAGAATAGAGTTTGTTTTGGCTTACAGCTATGGAGGCCTGGAAATCTAAGAACACAGTGCCTGCAAGGGTCTCATGCAATGTCAACCATAGCAGAAAGCAGTGGGTAAGCAGGCATATGGCACCAGACAAAATGTGAGGGCTAGCCTCTCTTTATAACGAACTACTCTCACAAGAATGAACTTACTCCTGTGTGAAAAGCATGAACTCCTCTAATGACCTAATCATCTCTTACAGGCCCCACCACCTCTCAATGCCACTGTGTTGGGGATTAAGGTTCCAACTATAAATGTTTGGGGTATGCATTAAAACCACAGTGACAGGTTCATGTTATTACCTCTGGATTATATCCATAGATGTACCATGTAAGTGTACTACTGTTTTCTTTCCCTGCCTAACTTTCTGTGTTCTCTGGATTGTCTTATTTTAAGTTTGCTTATTTATAATCATTCTTATCTTGATTTGGATCTAAGAAATTTCAGCATTTGTCTAAAATTTTTGCATTCTTGAATGTTTGAAAACAACTGTATTCTTCCCTGAAGTTTGAATGATGACTTGGATGCTTATAGAAATTTAGGTTGTGCTGGGGGCTATGGCTCCTGCCTATAATCCCAGAGGCTCTCCTCTGGAGGCTGAGGCAGGAGGATTACAAGTTCAAAACCAGCCTCAGCAACTCAGTGAGGACCTAAGCAATTTAGCAGGATCCTGTCTCAAAATAAAATATAAAAAAGGGCTGGGGATGTGGCTCAGTGGTTAAGCACCCCTGGATTCAATCTTTGGTATAAAAAAAATTTAGTTTAGAAATAATTTTCCTTCAGAATTTTGAAGGCACTACTCTATTAATTTCTGTTTTCAGTTGCTCTGTGTCTTTTAAATGAAGTTACTTTATTTTCCGATTCCTCTGCATATGCCTCCCCAGCCCCTTTCTGGAACTGTTTGCTCTTCCCTTGGTCACCAGGGTTCTGCAATTTCTCAGCGACGTGCTGGGTGTGGCCCTATTTTTCCTCCCACACATCTTGACACACAAACTCATGTTCTTCAGTTCTAAGAAAGTCTCTTAAATTTCTTAATTGATGATTCTGTTCCTTTATATCCTTTGTCCTCTTTTTCATAAAGCTTGTTATTTAGATATTAAATTCTCAGAACTGGTCTTCCAATTTTCTTCTTTTCCCTGGTATTTTTCATCTTTTTTTTTTTTAATGTTTTTCTGCCTTCTAGGAGATTGCCATGCCTTTATCTGACAATCTTTCTATTTCATTTTTGATTTATAATCAGGTCAGAACTCATTTCTTCTGGTCACCTGGGAAAGGAACTCAGAATCTGCAGGAAGTGGACTGTTGGCCTCTTGAAGGAGGTGCTGGGACCACAGCACCTTGCTCGTTGGGGGTCACATGGTAGGTACATGATAAAACCCAGAGAGTGGGCTGGCCTCAAGAGCAAGGTGAAAGCAAAGGAAATAAAGCAAACTGCAAGGCTCAGTGAGAGGTCTAGGAATAAGATGACCTGGAAGGTGAGTCTACTCAAAACACCCCACAGATTTTTTCTGATTCATGTTCATGTCAGATCCATATCCTGGAGAGGGTTTCTACCTGGAAATGAGATCAAGCAGTCCCAACTTTGAAAAGAAGTCTGCGGCTGGATCATGAGAATGTTAAATTCTCCTACATGGACATGTCGCTTGAGAACCAGGCAGTCCAGATCAAAGTCTGAGAGGAAACCCCTCCAGTTTCCTTT
Source organism: Sciurus carolinensis (assembly GCF_902686445.1). Taxonomy (NCBI): domain Eukaryota; kingdom Metazoa; phylum Chordata; class Mammalia; order Rodentia; family Sciuridae; genus Sciurus; species Sciurus carolinensis. Next base: position 23,111,509 of record NC_062222.1, on the reverse strand, counting down.
GGAGGGGCATTGGAGGGGTAAATTCAAACTGGACGTGTCTAACGCATTTCCCATTTGTTTCAAATTGCGTTGCTCCCTGCATATTTCTAATAAAATACAGTGGTTCCCTAAAATCATGGAGTTTGCCAATAAGATGAAACTGGTCTGTCAATCCCAAGGAAGTATCTAGGTAAATATTTATAGATGCAACTGCATTTCCTAAGTGTCTTGTGTCCCTGATCTTTGTGCATGCTGCAATTACTTGTTAACAGATAATTTAGTATGTTGCAGGGACGTGAAAACAGGCAGATGCTTGGTTCCTAAGAAGGAGTCTCGCTGCTGGGCCTCCTGCCAGTGTGTGCCTGATGGGTCATGTCTCAACCCCTGGATTTCAGTCCCAAGTCTAGCTTTTCTTATTTTTTTTCCCCCTGTCCTTTCCTAAAGCCCTAGGGATTTGGACTGTTTCTGCCCCTTGGTTCTTTTCCTCCCAGGACTGACTGTGGAGTAACATGCTATCTTCCCATCTCCCTCTTAATTTGCTGTCACCAAAAATAAGCACTCAGGCTCTTTTTATTTAAGGCTTTTACTGCTGATCCCTTCTTGTCTTGGGAATCAGACTCCCCAGCCAATTTGTAGCAAACTCAGTGGCTCATTTCTAGCTAGAAGATTAATGAGCAGCATGTGGATTCATGTTTGCTAGATGAATGAAAACATTCGTAAAATTTATAATCCTCCCATGATTCCTGAAGATTCCCCCCCAGAGGCTGCCTACCTGTTGCCTTTTTCACCTTTCTTTAAAATGTCTTTGACTTGATCCCATGAGTGTTTGATCAAAATTTGTTTTCCTGGCCCACATCTTCCTGCCCATTTGGACTTTCTAGTAACACTTTCTCTAAAGCAGTGCTTCTCCAACTTAAGTGTGCGAAAGATTCACCTGAAAAGCTGCTGGGGGCAGATTCCTGGGTTCTTCCTCCAGAGATTCAGATTTAGAAGGTCTAGTTGAAACGGATACTGTTGGGCCAATGACTAAGCCTAGACCAAACTATTAGCCAGGTGTTGGATAGACTTGGGCTCCCTTGCCTAAGTTCTAAGCCACAGTTTGGGCCCATCTTCCTGAAGTCCACATGGTTCTAGTGCAGCCTGTTTATGATATAACTTTTCTCTTCAAAAATATAACCAGATCTTTGATTCCCTTAAGGAAAGGAAGGGGGAGGACGGGAGGGCAGGGAAGGAAACTATGTGTTATGAAGGATGTCCTTCATGTATGTGATAGGCTAGGAATGATCATGTATTTATGTCATCTAATGTTCACAATCACATTATGGTGTCAGTCAAATTTGGCTTGTCAAAGTTCATAGCCATGTTCAGTAACTACCCAGTAGTAATCAGGGAACCTGGGCTTTGTACAGCCCCTGCTCCGACATCACTTGGTCTCATGTTGAACCTCCCTAAAAGGCTGTCTTTTCGTTCTGAGAAATACTTCCAAGGAGAGCAATAACTGATATTCCCTAAACCTAATGAGCAACTAACTTTTCCTTATTCAGACAAAGAGCTCTGCTTTTCTCCTAGAGTCTTCATGACTCACTCAGTTGCCCTCTGCCCCCATGAAAGTACTCTGTAGAATTGCAGATCAGCAGTGTCAGAAATAGCTCATAACCCAAAGCAGCGATGGACAGTTTCCACTGATAGAAGGATGCGATTTTCTAACAAGCCTAAAAGAGGCATTAGGTAAAAATGGAAGGAAAAATCAGAAGTTAGGACTCATGAAATGTAGCATACTGTATTTCTTTCTTGCAATTCTTTATTTCCTTTACAATAGAGGACCCTGTGAAGATAAATCTACATTTGCATATCAAACATAAGCCCATATAATTGCTATTATTAGTTGGATACAAGAGAGTAATATTCAAACAAGCTGAAGAGATAATTGCAACTATTTAGGCCTGGCATGAGTTGCCATTCATTTTGGGCTTGTCTCTGTCCTGACTGGTTAAACTCTGGATTTTCAGTTTTCAGGCGCCGAGTGTGGGAGCTGTGGTTTCCCAAGCTTCCTTAGTTGCAACCAGGGCTTGGTTATTCTGGATGCAGGGAGGTAGCAAGTCTTCACGGTATTCTCTTTCGACCACTGCAGGTATCCTGAAGAAAGATGCCAACTGACTCTTTTGTTCCTCCTCATTTCTTCCAAATGCCCCCCAGATTTCTGAATCAAGTATGAATTTCACAGGGCTCATGTTATCCTGAATTGCTGCCGTATCATGGAAGAAGATGGCTCTTTTTCAGAAGTCTGAGAACCTGTGTTGTTCTAATCCTAGTATTGCCATATATTTAATTGTGGGAACTTGGACAAGTCCCTTCTTTTCACTAGTTCTTAGTTTTGTTTCCTGAAAAGTTATGCTAAATTATTTTAAAATATAAAGTTCTATAAGACTGAAACTGCTATAAAGAAATTTAAATTTCTTTTTGAATAAGTCTTCTATTCAAACTGTGATAATTTCCAGATAAATACCTAAAATAATTTTTTCTTAGGGTGTTGGCAGCTTGTCAGTTCTTCAAAATCAACTTCAAAAAACCTTTCAAGCAATTAGCTTAAGTATTCTGACCTGTCCCTTAATTATTAAATGTTTGAGCAGGATAATGGAATGATGGACAAATTGATTCTTATATCTCTCACTTAAAAACATTGCTTTCAGCATGTGAAAACTTTGCCATTTGCCAGTGGTGAGGAAAAAGTTATCAGTGCTTTCAAGCAATTTCTTTAAATCAAAATTTAAAGTGTCAGGGAGTCAAACCACAGGACACCTCGGTGACTCAGCAGTGTCTTTAAGCACCACTTCCTGGAGAGATTCTGCTTAGGAAGGGAGAAAGCTCTCAATGTGGGGTAGAGAAAACCGGGAAAAGCTGAGCAATCCAAGAAACCACGTGTCTGACTTCTGACTTTCCATGAGATCAGATAAGCTCTTAGGATTTTTTTCCCTCTTTTCTAAGCTTTTCCAAACATGGACATTAAATAAATGATCACTGTTGGAAGTGCTGCTTCCCAGGTCTGTGTGAATGTGACAGGCATCTGGGGTGTCCCTGGTGGGGTCCAGGTAGTACTGCTGTGAACTCCTCTTGTTCCATTCTACAACATCCATCCTGATGGCAGGCAGGGTGGTTCAGCCCCAGTGGAAAACCGAGCGGTATCTAGGTCAGTTTCATGGCTAAAAAGAGTTTTGTGCACACTCTAGTTTGGGTCTCCATATACTGTATTTCACAGCCTCTCATTTACATGCAAGTGACTGATACAAGATTCAACACGGTGTTCTAGAGAACCCTGGCCTGAGGTCAACCAGGGCCTCTACTGTAAGAACCCAGAAACCACCCCAGACACGGGAACTCACATAAGAGAGTTTATTAAGCAAAGAGTCAGAGTGTCTTCCCGCAGGGTAAGAGAGAAAATGACAGGACGAGAGAGAGAGAACGCAAGAGAGAGTGAAAGCCACGAGGAGAAAGCATGAAATCGTGGAGGAGGAGGAGGACGAGGAGGAAGGGGAGGGGGAGGGGAAGGGGGAGGAGAAAATGGCGGGGAGCTATTCTTAAGCAGTCGAATTCTGCAGGCTAACAGGAGACCAATAATGGAGAAGGATACTTGCAGGCTGACTGATGAACCAATAGCTAGCTAGGATGTTCACAGACTGACAAGCTAGGTTGTAAGTGGGGAGGCGGGAAATGACTGCAGCATAAAGTGTGGGAGAGCAGCTTTATATTATATTATGTCTACTTGGTTCTAAAGTGGCATCTCTGGAAGGAGACTAACTTGTTAAAACTATAGTGTGGGTGTGTGTTACTGAATTTATACTACTTTTCCTTTAATAAAGTATCTCATCTATCTATTATCGATATATCTATCTATCTATCTATCTATCTATCTATCTATCATCATCTCCAGGTTAAGAAAACATTATGCTTTGTTAAGAGTTACATGGATCTCTTGTTAAAACATTTTTAGATCAAATATAACCCACTAACATTAAAAATTCACTTGTTCTTCCTTTGATGGTTCCTGGTACGAACAGCCTCAATGTAATCACGATTGAACTTAAACATGCCGTAATTGAGTATCATGGGTGTGTAAGCTATAGGTAATTGGTTTAAGGTGTGTGACCCTGTGACCCACTCTACAAGCAGAAAAGCAACAACAGTGCAGAAACAAAAACTGAGTCTGTGATTGTATCCCTTTACTTTTTGTTTTGTCTCTGTTTTACTGAGGGAAAAATTGCAGGGGAAAAACCCAGTTATCTGAACTTTGTTGACTGTTTGGGTTCTTTAAAGACAGGCCTTATGTAACTGAGGGAAAAGGAATCAGACAATGACTTGTAAAAGAAGAGATAAAAATACCAGTCTTTCTATCAGCTGGATCTTAGGGTGTGGATATTTTGGAATTGGGTGTGTCCTAGTTCCTGCTTCCTGCATTCATCTGCCTTCTCAGGAAGAAATTTTATCCCAAGCCGAATGTTTTTCTTTTTTTGAAATGTAAAGAAAGGTGAGAGAGGGAACTCTGCTTCAGAAACATTACTCAGCACATCCAAAGGATGCCTTCACCCGGCAAGTTAACACATGCTCAAGAAAACCACAGGGCAATCAAACCAAATGAATCTTGCTTTGGCAAAAACTGATTACTTTGTAAGTTAAAGCCACTTAACGAATGAATTTCTAGCTAAAGGAGGCGCTATCCTGAAATGTCAGCATAGTGGTGTTTGGAACATTCAACACCAGAATGATCCTGGGACATGGCTTGGACCCACAGTGACAAAAGGAAGATCTAAATGGTGGGAAAGTCATTGTCCCACCATTGTCCCATGGGATCAATCTTACGGGTATGTCATAGCTTTCTCAGTTGTGGCTTTCCTTCCTTGACATCCTTGAGAGATAAATCATGCCTTTGTTGTTAACAAGACCAGCTGGACTCCTGTGGCTGAGGGGTCAGCCTGCAGGAAACGTTGTTGATATTGGCCCATCATTTCCTGCAGAGGGAAGAGTGGCTTCTGTGGTGAATCTTTCCTACATACATTTGCTAAAATACTGCCTGTTCATGCATTTTGCAAAGGATTCCCATGAGAAATATCTCAAGTTGCATTGTGGATTATCCGGCAGCTTTTGGCCGTGAACCTGTGTATGTGATCATATCCTTCTGATAACACTAAGGCTGAACTTGAGCTGTCTGATGTAGAGGAGAAACAAGAACAAACTCAGGATGGGACAAGAAGGATGACATAATCTAGAATATGTTGTTTTTCTAAATCTCATTAGCTAACTGTCCTAAAAGACTTTTTCATACTTCTACGATTAATAATGCTTCTAACCTGACCACCATTGTTCAAGCTGGATTTTTTTGCAAATTGAAGATGTAGTTATGTATCCTCTCTCACAATTTCAACCATGCTAAAGCATTAAGTGTCTGCTCTGAACTCTCTCGAATGCTCAGCCCACTGTGATTCCTCTATCTAGAGTGCTCACAATGCCATATGGACAAATCAGCTGCCAGATGCTGACTCGCCCAAGGTCCTGGGAACATATCTCCCTGGTTTTGATCTCGCTTTATTAACTGCTTGTACAATTTCCTTTCAAACTCTAGTTTAATGAACCTTTCTCTTTTCTGGCTTTATCATCTCCTTTCTTCCATCTCCCCGCTATTCTTGTCCTTGACCCCCACTGCTTATCTAGCTGGAATTTATTTGATTTTTCTTTCCCTTTCCCTTCTCCTATGGGAAAGTGCAAGGCTAGCCTCCCTTAAACATTTGTACACTTAGTTTATGCACTGGAGTCCCTTTGGATAATTCATGCTTGACCCCTGCCTTTTAAACAGGACTTGCTTTGAGTGCTGTAGAATGGTGTCTGTCACATACGCCTTTGATTGCAGAGTCGTGAATTATGCTCAAAATGTAGAACAAAGAAGCTGACATATGTACCATTTCTCCCATGTACAAAATCTGAGGGGAAAGAGATTCAGGATACTCAGAGGTGAGGGCTCATCCAGTTTCCATGCAGAAGGTGATTTTGATTATGATCCACATCATAATCACTATTGTGACCATTTCTCACCCTTCAGTCCACAAAAGAATTAAAGGGGAGAAAAGTGAAAGAAAAGAAGCAAGGGAAAACAGCCCATGGTGTCTCCTGCTGAAACACCATATGGACTAGTTTGGCATTGATCATGACTCCTAAACACCCTCTGCCCTTGTGTTGCACATCTGACCTCTAGACATTTAGGAGTACGCTATGTTTATTTGGTCACATATCTTGGTTTTCTTTAAAACTGCTGATATTTACTCTCTTGGAATCTGTGCTGCTTTTTGTGATTGATCACAATTTATCTTGGCAGTGGTAGGAAACTTTGTTATGGGCTCTTTTTTTTTTTTTTTTTTTAACAGTTCAGGCAATGAAGAATGAGGCTATTAATGCTGCGGAGTATTTTGGGGGTGGGGTGGGGACTGTAGGGAAGAGTTAATAAAATTCTAGTTAGTTCTGGACATTTGGAGTGCAGAGGTGGGAAAGGGGAAGAAAGTTTCCTATTTCATAAAGAAATTTTGGACAACGTTTGAACAGGGAATAAGAAAAAACACTCTAGTGTAATTCCAGCGCCAACTTCCCATGTCTTCATGTCTGCCGGATAACTTAAGATCTTGTCGTTATACTTCCCCTGCAATTCAGTTTGCTGATGTTCCAAGAGAAATAGCAGGAGGGCTGGGAAAATTCCCTGCGATGATTGGAATATGCAATGTTCATTATGCCTTTTAAAATTACAATCCGCTTATACAATGGGGATGTCAGTATGAAGTTTTCGATGACCTTTCTGGGTAAAGCAAACGAAGATCCCAAGCAGAATTTCTACTAAAATGGACATGTTCACGATAGTGCCTCTCAGTAAACGGTTCTGGGACCAGCAGATGAACACAGCAGACCCTCATGTAGGCAGGCAGAGAGTCCTGGTTTATAGTTTTTCAACTTTATGTGATGTAAAAGTGATGCCCTCTCAGTTGAAAGCATGCTTTATATTTTGAGTTTTGATCTTTTCCTGGGCTGTTATAATAAAATATGATGCCCTGGATGCTGGGCAGCGAGAAGCAGCTCCCACTTAGCCCCAGGATCGTGAGGGGAAGCATCTCATGCTCTACAGTGGACCATGTTGATGAGCTGGAGTTTCAGAATGTTTTTTTTTATTTTTCATTTAAAAAATTTGTTCCTTTTATTTATACATGACAGTAGAATGTGTTTTGACATATTATACATATGAGGACTATAAATTCCTGTTCTTGTGGTTGTACATGATGTGGAGTTACACTGGTCGTGTATTCATATATGGACTATTACTCAGTCATAAAGAAGAATGAAATTATGACATTTGCTGGTAAATGAATGGAACTGGAGAATATCACGCTAAGTGAAAAAAGCCAGTCTCAGAAAACCAAAGGCTGAATGTTCTGTCTGATATGTGGATGCTGACCCATAACAAGGGAGCGGAGGGAGGGGAAGTATAGAAGTTCATTGAAATGCATGTTTGACTTAGGTTATTTTTATGTTTATGGGGCCACAACCACATTGTAGGTTGAAGAATATCTGTATTCCTGGGACATCTATTGCTTGAGTTAGGATTGCCTTCCCTGACACTTCACCGCCCCAAGAGACAGGGCCAGAGGACAGTGAGGAGAGAAACGTGAAAGTCAGTCGTCTTGTTCTGATTTTCCATGGTGTGTGTGTGTGCCATTGTTCTATTTAAGCATCTTTATTTGAATAAAGTTCTAAATAAATGTCACATGGGGGTTGGGGAGATAGCTCAGTTGGCAGAGTACTTGCCTCCTAAACACAAGGCCCTGAGTTCAATCCCCAGCACTGGGAAAAAAAAAAAAAATCATATGTTGTGATTGTTAAAAAAAAAAAGATCAATTTTCTTGTCCCCTTGGAAGTGAGTAGATGAGAATGAGCTTTAAAGTTGCCCACGTGCGTTTATGGCACCTTATTTTCTACATGTGACTCTCATCTCTTGGTGTCCCAGTGTTTGGACCCTCTTTTCCCTCTAACCAGGGCTTTGGCATGGTCAGAATGCCCTCGGGCACTTTTTCCATTCCTCCCTATCCTAAGTCTCCCAGACTGATCCTATCACCACCGTCTCCACACTGATGCTGACCATGTTTCCTCAGTAGTCAGGACACAGACTGTGACAAATATACATGTGTCAGTTGGCAGTTAAAACTGATGAGGAGGAGGCCCTATGGAGGAGGATTACATGAAAGTCCACATTTTAACTACAGGACTCCTCTGACTGTTCCCTGGTGTGCTCCCAGGACACGGGCAGGAGACTGGGGGAAAGAGGTATGGACATGAACACCCACATCCCTTCAGGTAGCCTACCTGGAGCCCACCGTTGGGCAAATCATGCACATGACCTCTCCAGTAAGGATGCGTTGGTGATCTTTTAATAAGAAAGTTTTACTATGAGGAAAAGTTGTAAAAAAAGGAACAAAAATAAATGAACAAACAAGCAAATAGAGAAAAAATTACAATGCAGGAATCACAAAAATGAACACACACACACACAAGATGATCATTCTCAGGAATAGAGGCAGCATGTAAAAATAAAAATCTTTCAAGAATATTTAATGAGGGACTCAAACATTTATTTTTATTTTTTATTAGTGCATTGTAGTTCTACATAATAGGGGGCAAAATATTTATTAAGGGTTAAGGTTCATGGAAAATAAGTATATAATAGCAGATATAAATAATTCTATAAGAGATTTAGAGGATTTTTTGAGGACTTCCTGAAAGAACAAAAATCGGGATTGAAAAGCAGAAGAGAAGGATAAGAAGACTAGGAGGTAGTTGAAGTAACACCCAAGTAATAGATGCACAAGAAAGAGAGAAAAGGGAGAAGAAATATTGAAGATTTATTTTTAGAAAAATCCAAGATTGAAGGACTTGTGTTTTTAGATGCAGAAGATCACTGAGTACCTAATATTATGAGTGGAAAAAAGACCCTATCCAGATATTTTTGAATTACATGAAATTTCAGAAACATGGACACAAAGAGGAGATCCTAAATGGTTCCAGGGAGAAAACAACAACAGAAGCAAGTTACATACAAGGACTGGAACTAAGGAATATCCAGTCCCCCTACTATAAGGAGACATCAGGGTAATGCTTCAAATTTCAGGGGTGGGGAAAAGATTTTCCACGAGAAGTCTAAACTACATAAAATAACCAATCAATTCTAAAATGAGTGTAAGGATATTTTCAAGAAGGCAGACTCTTTTTATTATTTTTAACTCACCCACATACCATTTTCCCACAAGCTGCTGAAGGATGTATTCCTGCAAAACAAGGGAAGAAACTGAAAAGGAGGAAGACAAGATCCAGGATGTAAGGTCTCCAGCATGGGAAAGAGGAGTGGAAACTCCTACAGTCCCGGAACATCTTGTACAGGATGTCGAAGGGCCCAGGAAAAATGTCTCCAGCAAAAAAAAATGGAAATGATAGCTATGGGACACTTTGGAGCATGTAGAAAATTAAATGAAGAATTATTGATGAGTTCACGAAGATTTAATGAGAGCCTCAATGAAAGAAACACAAGAGAAGCAATTGTTCTTGTCTTGAAAAATTGTATAAACTGGAGATGGCAGTGACTTTGATGGCATGTTAGTAGTGAAGACAGGGAGCAGTTGCTGGGATGGGCACGTGACCTGAAGGAAGAACCTCTAGGATTTGCTGACACTCAGATACTCCGTAGAGAAACTTCTGAAGCTAACGAGTAGGAGAATAAAAGCCGATATGAATTTGAAATTTCAGAGGTGATGTGGTTGAGAAGATCCGGGGCACATCCACAGAAGTAGACAAAGGACAATTATTCAAGAAGGGAATGCTATGGTCTGAATGTGTTTGTCCCCCTGCAAATTCATTTGTTGAAATTCCAACTGCCAATGTGATAGCATTTAAATGCTAAGGGGAGCAACTTAAGAACAGACCGATCACTACTGAGATGTCCAAATTTGAGAGTCTTTATTAACTAGCTGTCTGACTGTCTCACACAGTGCCCCAGAAATGACTATTGAGAGAACAGCCCCCACCATAGGGTTGTAGGGGTCTTTATACCATCAGTCAGTACATCAATCATAAGTGTCTGTTGCTATGATTTAAAATTACAAACTAACATCATGCAAGCTAAATTCATTAGCAGAAGGGGAAGTGGGTCAAAACAACCTTACTTAGTTACAAATTAAAGAATAGTTACTAACATCTAGACAATCACTGTTAACATCACTGTTGACACGGTACATTGTTTAGGAAAAATAGAAATAAAAAAGAGAACAATTTTTCATTATATAAAAATTGCCATTTTGTGTTGCCAAACATGTCATACTAAGTAACAGTTGATGGGTACAGAGGTGGGGTGTTCCCACGGGAGAAGTATTTCCTACATAACATGGAATCTCAGGGTAAAATGGAGTCTGTTTAGTCATTGCCCACAGAGCCTGGCCTGTAACATTTCCATGGAGTCAAATATGTCAGTCCATCACAAAAAGGTGGGGCCTTAGGGAGATTTTGGGTCCGGAGAGCAGACCCTTCTGAATGTGATTAGAGGTCTTATAAAAGAAGCGGAAAAGAGATTCCTTGACCTAATGCCAAATGAGATTACAGTGAGAAGACAGCCATCCACCAACCAGAAAAGGAGTCCTCAGCAGACACCAAATTGGCCCGTGCCTTGATCTTGGATTTTCCATTCTCTAGAACTATGAGAAGCAAATTTCTATTGTTTATAAGCCATTCAGTTTATGATATTTTATTCTTGCAGCCAAATGAACTGATGGGTAATTGGCATGTAATGTCCTACCTGACTCAATGATGAATAGTAGTTATGGAGTCACAATAAAAGCATGAAATCTTGATGTATCCCAAAGTGATCACAACTGTGGCATCAGAATTGGGAAGGAAAATGTCAGTCTGGGGGCTTGTTTAAGGAGCCAAATTCATAGAACCTATAGTAGAAAACATATATTATCTACATACAAAAAGGAGAAAGCTATTTGTAAATATAAAAGGCAAATAAATAGCATAAGAAGTAGCCAAAATAGTAGAATGTGGTGCTCTGCAGGAGGGCAGATGGAATTGGAGTGAGTAGGGAGGGGACTGGCAGCTGTTCATTAAAGTCCCTGAAGTTGTGCAGCAAGATGAGACAGGGCAGGAGACTGCAGAGAGGACTTGTCTGAAGGAGTCTCATGAGCTGTCTTCGTCCACAGACATCTTCTGGGTGCCACAGCATTGTGGGTCCTTCAGTCCAGAGTGAGTGGTGTTTGTGGTCACTTATAGGAATCATAGAAATGTCATCAGGTGGGCAGGAAGGGGCGATAAAACATGCCATCCACTCACACTTCAGATAGAGCACTAATTTCCAGAATCTATAAAGAAATCAAAAAACTTTATACCAAGAATACAAATAACCCAATCAACAAATGGGCTAAGGAAATGAACAGACACTTCACAGAAGAAGATGTACAAGCAATCAACAGATATATGAAAAAATGTTCAACATCTCTAGTAATAAGAGAAATGCAAATCAAAACTACCCTAAGATTCCATCTCACCCCAATTAGAATGGCGATTATCAAGAACACAAGCAACAATAGGTGTTGGAGAGGATGTGGGGGAAAAGGTACACTCATACATTGCTGCAAATTAGTGCAGCCACTCTGGAAAGCAGTGTGGAGATTCCTCAGAAAGCTTGGAATGGAACCACCATTTGACCCAGCTATCCCACTCCTTGGCTTATACCCAAAGGACTTAAAATCAGCATACTACAGAGATACAGCCACATCAATGTTCATAGCTGCTCGATTCACAATAGCCAGATTGTGGAACGAACTTAGATGCCCCTCAATTGATGAATGGATAAAGAAACTGTGGTATATATATATATATATATATATACCATGGAATATTACTCAGTCATAAAGAATGATAAAATTATGGCATTTGCAGGCAAATGGATGCAGTTGGAGAATATCATGCTAAGTGAGATAAGCCAATCTCAAAAAACCAAAGGATGAATGATCTCACTGATAAGCAGATGATGACACATATAGGGGGTGGGAAGGGGGCAAGAATGGAGGAAGGAGGGTCTCTATAGAGGGATAAGAGGGGTGGGAGGGGTTGGGGGGAGAAAAAAAATAACAGAATGAATCAAAAGCTATTACCCTAGGTAAATGTATGATTACAGAAACGGTATGCCTCTACTTCATGTACAAACAGAGAACAAGATGTATCCCATTTGTTTACAATAAAAATGAATTAAAACAAAACAAAAAACAAAAACAAAAAAACAAAACATGCCATCCCAGTGGCTGTGCAGGAGGGTAGGGAGGAACCTGAATTCTTCCCTTCCTTTCCTCCTTCCCTCCCTTCCTTTTTTTCTTCTCTCCTCACCCCTTTTATCTTCCCTTCTCTCTTTTTTCTCCACAAATAATCTATCTCTATCATCATCTAAATACCTATCCTGAATACACACACACACACACACACACACACACACACAAATGGATGCATAAATGAGATATACATTGTGAAAGAAAAAAATGTAGATAAATGTTAACTAAATATCACACTCCCCAGTGAATTGGATCCTGTCTAAAGGACTCTTAAGAATTTTTTCCCAAGGGCTCTATCAGTGCTACTTCAAGTGACCAGCTGATCAGCAATACTGGCTAGTACTACCCAGGTGCTTGTTAGCAATGCAAACTCTCAGGCCCCACTCAAAGTCTCTGGGTATGGGCTCAGGAATCTGCATTTTAACAAGCTCTTCGGGGAATTTGGATGCACTCTGAAATGTAAGAAACACTGTGCTAAATGTCATCACTTCTGTGACAGGAGGAAAAAATGTCAAAATGTCAAGCATCTTTCTGTGTCTGTTCTGACTTAGTTTCTGGGCAAAAGTTTGTTATGCAGAACTGAGTTACTATAAAGGACCGAGTCTAGCTTGATTGATTAATGCTAGGAAAAATAGTTAACTCAGAATTGAAAAGATTAAGAGAAAGAGACACATGAAAAAAAATCTAGCATGGGTCATGTTTCAGAGAAAATTCTGAGAAGCTGTGGAGACAGACAGGAAGCTGGGGGATGATTACTAGGTCTGGTTTTGTAGATGTTTGAGAGCCAGAAGTTTGAAGTGGATTCAGGATGAAATCTCCCAGTAGTATTTTGTGAACGCTTACTATGAGGATTCTAATACCTTTCCAGTTTTGCATTGGTTGGTGTTGGAGGGACGTCCATCTGAGTATCAGGACTGGCTTCCAGGCAAGAAAGTGCTTTCTTGTGGGACCTATGAGGACCCTGACACCAGGTGTGCCTGTAATATATTATGTTATAATGGTTGCTTTGACTTATTTGGGCTTTGATTGTAGCTACTGGGAAAAACTGTGGAAAGACTGCTCTTCAGTTAGAGGATCAAGTCAGATGAACAACATAAGGAGGCAGCTGGTTCTTTGTGCCACATGATCACGGCTGATTTGAGGGACCCAAGTTTATCCCTGTTTATGTACGAGTTTTTCATTTCTCACTTAGCAGCATGATTTACTAACACCCTCTCTGTCTTTTCTGTGATGCTGCTGACATAGCCACCTACTTCTGTGGCTGTGCCCTGGATTTTGTCAACCACAGAAATTGCATCACTCTGAAACCTCAAATTCATATCAACTTTTATTCTCCTAGCTCATTTGCTTCAACCTTCTCTATGGAACATCTGTGTGTCAGCAAATCCTAGAGTTTCTTCCTTTAGGTCACATGCCCATCCCAGACTGCTTCCTGTCTTCACTCCTAACATGCCATCAAAGTTACCGTCATCTCCAGTTTATACAAACTGGTCTCCTATTTCTATTCTCACTTTCCCAGGGATGACTTGTCACAGCACCCAAAGTAATCCTTTTATAATGTAAATCAGATTGTTTTAATCCTTATTTGAAACATTCCCTCGGTTTCCCAAGCAAGCAGACTTACTGCAAAGTCTTATGTCAAGCCTATAAAGTCCTAAAAGGCTGATGCTTGGTTTCTTCTCTCACTTCACTCTCCTCTGCTAGCTCTTTGCCACTAGGCTTTATATTCTTCTTTTAAGCTTCTGTGTTGAACCCACCTATCCAACCCATTTATCCATGTGCCCTCTTATGCTTCATAGCATCTCAAACTTAACCTGTTTAAACACATAGACTCTGAACTTATGCCTTCTCTATCCACCTAACTGTTCAAAGCAGAAATCTGTCTTACCCTTGTTTCCTTCCTCAGAGGAGACTGTCATTTCTGCTTCCAAAAACAGCTTGAATTCATCCTTTCCCCCAGTTTCCTTATGAAAACTGTAGTGGAAATCACTAATGTCTCTCACTTGGACTATTAGAATAGACCCATTTTTTGGTCTCGTTTCTACCTTTGCAACACTCTGCATGAGTTCAGTATGGCATCCATAAGGGAAGAACTGTGTGGGTACTGGGCAGAAACTGTCTTTGAACTATAGCCTTGATCCTTTTAAAACTCAGATTAGGAGGGTGCATTTTAGGGAAAGTAAGCTTGACCTATTCTACTCAAGAGGTAAAATGGAAATAAGTAAAAATATTCCATCTCCCTTTTCTCGGAATTCCTGAAAGGACTTAGGGACATGCAGTGTGAACAACAATAATTCCCTTGGTTTCTCCATTTTTTTCTGTTATTAAATAAGAAAATTATATACTTTGAATCTTATATTAACTACACAAAAATATCACCCCAAAGTGGTTGCTTTATAAAATGAAAACCACCCCAAAGTGACTTTAAACAGTCATTTATTAGCTCACGACACTGATGGTAACCAGTTTGGGTTGTTCACATGGGCTTTCCTGGGGTCTCACACAGCTGTTCAGTTTTCTGGTGTCCTGACTGGAGTCGGGGAACCCAATCAGGCCTCGTGCACATGTCTACCATTTGGTACCATCCCTACTGGGCCTCTCCCTTGGGTTGGTTTTTCATCCTTAAGAAACTGTCTTCTGCTTCTTCCTGTAACTAGAATGTGAGAGACTTCATGAAGCCCAGCAAGGAAATCATAGGCCTCACTTCTATTGGTGAAAGCTGGTCACAGGGTCGCCTTGATTCAAGGGATGAGAAATACACTCCACTACTTGATGAGGGAGTGACAAAGTCACAATGCAAAGTGTTAACATGCAAGCATGGAAAGAATTGTGGCCACGATTGTGAGAAGTTTAAACAACCCCATTACTTTACCTCTTTAGAGACGCTTTCTTCTGGGTTATTTCATGTATATACGTACATGAGTGTGTGAATAACATACGCTATAACTCAGAATCGTGCATGCATGTATGTATAGCATAATTATGCATAAAATGATTTATTAATATGTTGAGACATATTAGTAAACATATACAACATCTGGACAGAGGTTGTCTGTCTATCATGGTGTCTCAAGTCACTTGCAAAGGATTCGTGCAATAAGTACTTCTTAGAAGATGTGGAACTCTTGAATGTGTAATATATTTTTCTTTAGATAAGAAGTGCAAAATTTGTCACTAGACTCTAGAAAACTCAGAGTTAAACCTAATGACATTGCCTGTTCTTGGTACTAGCTTAGGTATAATCATCTTTCACTTAGCATTATTTTTCTATTTCCATTTTAACTTTTTAATTGTGTATGAATATTTATTACAAGCTACTTCCATCATTTTTGAAATTAGATGAATTGCAATCAAAACATTCAAAGACACATTAATGTGCTTTTTATAGTACCAGAAGAATTTTCACTTTAGAAAATGATGCTAATGCACTGAAGGCAGACTGAAGAACCAAATGTTGGATCATTTCAGTTTGGTAATATTTGTAGTATTAGTCTATGCAAGAAGATTGTTCAAATAGTGGAGGCGAGCTCCCCAGAGAGCTACTGGGCCAAATGCTTCTTTTTCTTGCACTTTGCAATTAATCATCCACAAGAGCCATGGTGACTCATCCTTACAAAACAAACATAGATTTGATATCTCCATTTTCGTCTGCTCTCCATTTACCTCTTCCTTCTTTTAAACTCAAAAAGAATTCCGTAAGGAGGAACAAATTATTAATGTGGTTAATGGTCAATAAAAGATTGTTATTTCACATGTGAAATGTATCCTTAAATGCAGGTGCTTTTTTCTACTTTTGATGTTCATCATTATTTTCAGTAAGTTTTTGAATCATTTTCCTTTTCTCTACAGAAGAATCAAATGTTTCCCACATACCATTTGCGTCAATATTTAAGCTTGCATTTGTCTTTCCCCTTTTAGACTAGAAGTACCAGGAGTTCATAGGTAGGAGGGCTACCCCATTTTAGCCATTTAGTCATCTGATCACACTTCACTCATTCAGGGATGGCTTTTCTGGCTAACTCTTCCACCCCGAAGTAAGCGAAGACTGTCTCCAGTGGCTAAAAAAGATGTCAACTTTCTCACTGGATTACCTCACAGTAGTTTGAGGAATTGTCCACTGCTGCTTTGCCCATGTTGTTCCATGATTACTATGTACTTTCCCAGCCCCTAGACAGATTAAACTGACAAAGACAAACAAGGTTGTGAATTGCTTAAGGAAGTTTCCCCGAGAAACTCAAGCAGTGGAAATTTGATAGTCTGATAATGATAGAAAACAAAAACCAAGAAAACGGAAAGCAGACATACGAA
Organism: Sciurus carolinensis; assembly: GCF_902686445.1. Classification (NCBI taxonomy): domain Eukaryota; kingdom Metazoa; phylum Chordata; class Mammalia; order Rodentia; family Sciuridae; genus Sciurus; species Sciurus carolinensis. Next base: position 23,094,827 of record NC_062222.1, on the reverse strand, counting down.
TGCAAAAAGCATAGCAATCTCAGGCACATGAGCAAAATCATAAATTACCTCCCCTCCAATTATTTCAAAGTCATAAATTACTGATATTATACTGATCATAAGCATCGGCAATCTCTAAGAACAGCATTCCACTGTCACAAGGTATGTTATTGCTTATTATTATAGCCTCAAGTAGCTAGGAATATACTATATTCCATTTAAGGAATCAATCTATAAAGACATGAGATTCCCAAAATTGTTATGGTTATTATTATTATTATTATTATTTTCTGGGCTTCAAAGTGTTAAGTTCAATTAATGGGAAAACTGTTGCCTGACTTACTCACCAGCCTTAGCACACATTTTTAAGGAGCTGTACCATATGTCAGGAACTGACCAGGATCTGGATTCATAGTGATGAACATGACAAACATCATTGCTGCCCTGGTGGTGTTTTCTGGATTATACTGGAACGGATTTATTAAACAAGTAAAAAAAGAGAAAGAAAACGCATAACACAACTTAAGTAAAGGGCTGCAGGAGAAAAGAATGTGGTTGTGACAGAGAACCCCAAGAGTAGGAGTGAAGAGGCATAGAGCATAGTTACTTACTTGAATAAGGATGGAGCCACAATGTGGAAGGGGGGAAGAGAGCTGCTTCACAGTAGAGGCAGACCACAGGCATAGGGTGTGAGGTAGGAAAACATTTTGCACACAGAGGAGCTGCAAGGAGGATAGTCTAACCAGAATCCTGATCAGAGGGAGAATGGAATAACGTAGGATTGAAGAACAAAGCTCAAGGACCCAGTGACGAGTTTGGATTTTATTCAAAGGGTCATGGGAAGCCTATGAAGGACTCTGAGTGGGCCCCTGAGTAACCTGCTCTCAGTATTTTGTTTCTCTTTGCTTTGTTTTATATTTATAGACATGATACATGGTGCCAAAGTGAATCCCTAAATCCTAAATTTAGGGGTGCTCCATGAGAAAGAAGACTCAAAACTACAAATACAAAACTAGGAGCAAAATTGTCCTTTGAGGGACTCTACACCAGTGAACACCCCAGGAGCCTAACACTGGGTCACAGTATATCCACTTGCTTCTGGTGTCTTGGAATGGGTTTATAGATACTTCTGGCTTTGGATGCATCCAAACTCAGTTTTGAAGTTTGAGACTTGCCTGAAGTACTCTACTCTCTCCATCATTTATCAGAAGTTCCGTCTTATTTCCTTTCTGTTTTATCCTTTTCATATCCCACTATTCAAATACCCCTGACTCAAAGGGCTCAGGTTAGAAACACTTTTTTGCTGATTGTCTTATAATTTGACTTGGAGTTTTTCTGTTTAACTGTTTCATCTGTCTATGCAGGTGTATACATCCTTGGAAAAAATAGAGCTCTGAGATTTGACATCAGTGTACATGAGATGGGATTTGACCAGGAGATTGAATGGAAAAAAAGATGACAAAACTCTATGTATGTTAATAGTCATGCTTTGGAGATTCCACTTTCTCAGAAAACAAAACAAAACAATACTGTAAATATTCTAGGAGACTATTATGATGATATTCCCAAACTTCATTCTTTAAGATAGAAGACTCTCTAAAGTTCAAGATGCTATTCTGAGTTGGAACCCCTACCTCTTTTTGTTCAATATCCCTATATCCTTTGAAATCTTATTGAACCCTTTTGCATATCTCTTACAATATCTATCAAGTTCTTTTTATGTAAGAAATAGTGTCGATTCCATGAAGTGCACTCTCTAAAGAAATAGTGCTTTGCTTTTTATGAAATAGAGGGAAAGATGAGCTGGCTAATTTATTCCATTCCCAATGCTTTGTAAAAGAAGTTGAAATGAATGAAAATGATTGAGTTTGTAGGCCTGGTCTGCAGATATGAAAAACTGCTGGAAACTGTTGAGAGTGGAATGGCTTTAATTTGCTGTGTGGATCTCAGCCCGTGATGTGCCTGTTTTCTGTTTGCTTTCATAAAAGAGAAAGAAGTGCAGAGAGCAAAAGCTTTCAGAATGACTGTAGTTGAAAAGAACCAGTACTTGAAGTTCTTGTTATTTACATTGAACAATGGGGCATTGTTCTGGAGGAGCAGAAGAGGAGGAGGGGCAGAACATGGGGAAAGTTAGACCGACATCCTCATTAGTGAGAATTCAAATGGCTTCCTCTGTTAGCAGGTGGGCCTGCAGAGGCTGGGGGACAAAGCAAGCTAGGAGTTGGTGTAATGAATAGGAGATTGTGAGGATTAAACTTCCCTGTCTACACACACAGAGAATATTGTCTCTAGACTCTCTCCATGTGACTTACATATTGACACATTTGGTATCAACTACATTAAAGGATGATAACTTGCGTATTCTCTTAAGTTTCTTTGTTAATACTGGTGGTTCATTAACACTGTGATGTTGCCATATGGATACAGAGGGAGAGAAGCTTTTAGTGTCCTTGTTCTTCCTGGATTTTTACATTTTGCTTTAATTGCACAGCACAGCAGTGTTGAGAACTCTAACCCCAGAGTTCCTCCAAAGTACATAAGTTGGGCATTCTGTATGATTTATAGAAACATTTAGTTATCAGTCCTTTGGTTTTAAGGTCTTGTAAATAAGTAGAAGAAAGCAGTCCTTGCTTCCATCTCCTAGAGAGGATGGAATGGTTATTCATGTCTCATTATCATGCCCTTAATCTCCCTCACCCTTTTTTTTACAAAAGGTAGTATTGAAACCATCTGGGTTGCTTTGAAGTCAGTTTATTTTACTAAATTAAACTTTCTCAGATTGTGCCCTTTCTTTTCACTGTGCCATGTAACTTTTGATTAATTCTGGCACAGTACACCTGTGTTTATAAATCTGACAATTTAGTCTGTAGATGAAGGAAGTTGGAGTCAGAAATTTGTGCCAAATTAAGTCTATTGGTAGGCTCCAGGGTTTTCCCCCCCTTCTTCTTAATGTTATTTTAGATTAAACAGTTCCCTGTGTGGATAAATATCTTTGGCTTTGAGTATTAGGTTATTTAAAGGGATAGTAAGTACAATGATTAAAAGCATAGGACTTAGAAACAGGTTTTTATCTTTGGTGTTGTTTTAATTAGTTATACATGACAATAGAATGCATTTTGACACATCATACATAAATGGAGTATAATTTCTCATTCTTCTGGTTGTACATGATGCAGAATCACAGTGGTCATGTAGTTATTATGTATGCATGTAGGCAATAATGTCAAATTTATTCTACTGTCCTTCCTACCCCATGGCCCTTTAATTGTAGGTCCATGACTTACTGTGTAACCTTAGGGAAGTTACTTTATCTCTCTGGGTCCCAGTAGCATCAACTGTAAAATGGCAGTTATGGTGACCAGCCTCCAAGATGGCCTGTGGCCCCTGCCTCCTGGTATCCATGCCCGTGTGTAGTCTCCTCCTGAGCTGAATGTGGTTGAATTCTGAGGACAGATTAAATACCACAAAAATGAGGGTGTGCAACTCCTGAGGCTTGGTATCATCAACAGTGTGGTCCTGCTTTGCCCTTGCTCTGGGATCCCTTAACTTGGGGAAGGCCAGCAGTCATGTAGTAAGGAGAATCAGTCTGTCTGAGGAAAAGCCCACATGGTTGGAACTCAGGTTTCCTGCCAAAGACCAGCACCATGCAAGTAAACCACGGAGAAGTCCAATCTCTAGTCCCAGTGAAGCTTTAGATGTCTGCAACCCTGACCAAAGTCTTGGCTATGACCTCTTGAAAGACTGTGAGCTAGAATGACCTAATTAAACTTCTCCCAAATTCCTGACCTACAGGAAGTAAGTGAGATAATAAACATTTATTGTTGTTTTGAGATTCTGAGTTTGGGATTAGTTTGCTATGTAGTAATAGGCAACGAATACAATTGTAATGCTAGCACTTCATCATAGGATTGTTGGGAGTATTAAATGTGGCAGTGTATGGACTTGTACACAAGGTCCTGCACATAGTAAGTGTTATTCCGAAAGATCAAAGTATTGTTATAGAGGGAACTTGGCACCAGAGGACCAGTTCTCCTTTTCGGCACCTCCAAATGCTTTATCTGTCTTTACTGGATGAATAATTCCAGATTTACAGTGAGCTCTTGAGCAAATGGAAATGGGGTGGTATCTCTTGATACATCTCGTGTCCTGTCTTACATCTTCTTATCCTATTTTTTAATTTCAGCATCACTCTTGCAAACAGCTGCAGAATAGTATTAGCCTGAGGACACCTGCTTCACCTATACCAGAAACCTCTAGCTCAATCCTGGGGCATTTCTACTGCTATATCTTGGCACACCTGCTTGGACGCTTTTGACTGTCTGCATGTGTGTGCTACCTGAATGTTCAAGGGATTTAGTAGCAGGGCTCATTGAAAATGACAAGTGCTAAGCAAACAGCCTCCCTTGACTGGACAATTCTAAGGTACCTTCTGCATGACTCCTTGGAGTGTCCCCAGTGAGGAGAAGACCTGCTAACCACAGTGGAAATCCACAGTGGTGCACTCCAGATTGGTGTTTCCTCTCTCTCTGTCTTATTCCTCCCTATCCCCCTACTCCTATTCCTTGGGCTCACTGCCTAAAGCAAAGTACATGCATACCATCCGGGCATGTTTCTGGCTTTGATCATCAGAGGTAACCCTAGGCTGAAAAAGATGACTTTAATAAGAGTTGTCTTAGTGTTGTTGGCTTGATGTGAGTTTTCATGAAATCATTAATGCCATACTTGCTTTATCCGCCTCAGTGGTTTCCTACTGTTCTGAGGATAAAATCTCAAACATCTCAGATGGTGGCAGAGCCTTCCACACTCCTTTCCCACCCTGTTGCCTCATCTTGTCTCTACCTTTACTTAACTAAGTTTTTCTGAATTCTTTTTATTCAAGAGTTTCTCTGTTGCCTCTGAACCAAGAGCATGCTGCTCTGCTCACTTTTCTTGGCAAATTTTCATGCATTGTTCAGGACTCATCCCAAATACCACATCCCCAGGAAGGTTCTTGGAGGTCCTTTCAAATATCCTTGTATCATTTTGAATTTTTCACAGCACCAACAGAACCTGCATTTTCTTAATGCATACCATTCCTTCTTGAGTGTAAACTGTATGGAGGGTAGGAACTATGACTCTCTTGTTCTTTATTGCTTACTATTTGGCTTAAAGAACATTCCAATACATGTTTATTCAATGAAAGAGAAAATTTAACTGGGCAAAGTTTCATTTGGCTTGTGATTTTCTGTTATCTTTCTTTCTCTTTTAAAAATATCTTAATCCATCCCTTTAAAACATGAATGATATCCCAAAAGACCTCAAGCTGGTAGAACAAGGTATACCTTTCATAACACAAATGACACATTTGTCGTTAGTAAAAGGATTTATATTTTTTATTACTTTACAAAAGTCAATGTCATAGAATCCCTTCAACTGACAAGAATCCCTGGTGCTTTAGATTACAATTTAGTGTACAAAATAGGATTGACAGACAAATTTTAGAGATCATTTCTTTGGAAAGAGTGTAGCTCTGCTTGTTAATTCATGTAATCTAAGCTCTACTTCAATAGAAAGGACTTTTATTTTCCAATATAAATAGGATGAGGATTCTACTGATGTGCCGGTAGGATAACAGGAAGTGCCCATCCTAGAAAATTGACAAGCCATTTCCAACACAGCAACACTACTCAGTTGGTTACTTTGGGATCATCCTTGTGTGTATAAGGATACAGAATATTTTATACCTGAGAGTTTTCTTCCAAATACATTAGGATGAATTCTAGGGCCATCTTGTATTTCTTGGCATTAGATGGCTTACATTTGTAAACTAATGCTGAAAAATCTGGAATTGTATTATAATTGTATTATGGTACAGGTGAGAAATCTCTGAATAATAATATATTTGAAATAATTTTCATTATGAAATATTTGTAAAATAAAAGTCAACTCTGGTAGATCAATAACAAGCAAAGATGGCTCCCTTGGTGTTTTACAAATGGCTGTACATTCAATTTAGTAGGTATTTCATGATTTCAAATATCAAATACTTTACATGGCAAAAGACTATTAATTAGTTTAACAATTATTTATTATTGAGTGCCTATTCTGTTTCAGGCACTTCTGCAGATAAAGAAGAGGTACAAGAATAAAATGTATGTTAGCACATCCTCAAGAACAAATTTTGGCCTATAATCCCAGCAGCTCAGGATCTCCTGAGGCAGGAGGATCAAGAATTCAAAGCCAGATTCAGCAACTTAGGGAGGCCCTAAGCAACTTTATATAAAATATAAAATGGGCTCGGGATGTGGGTCAGTGGTTAAGCACCCCTGACTGGTCCAACCCCTGGTACCAAGAAAAAAACAACCAACACCACCTCACAACACAACACAAAACATAACAAAACAAAACAAAACAAAACACAAAAGGCTTTGCAAAGCCTCTTCAGATAAAGTGGCTGACATCATCAGGAATTAGTGTCAGTAAGGCTACAGAGGATTGTCAGTAGATTATCTGTGGTATATTCTGAAGAGTTAGGAACTTCAAAAGTGGATGCAGTGTTGTGTGTTTCTTCTAGATTCAGCTGTTACAGTAGTCTAGAAATGAAGTCTTCAAGACTAAAAATGTTCTTTTTATCTAAAGAAATTGAGAGCATTGAACTAAGCAAATTGAACTCACAGCCACAGGGATTCTTTTTGGTGGAACCATCCCTTTTCCTCTTTCCTTTCTCTAGGATCAGTAGAGACTTGGCCAGACATAGTGAAGTATTGTCAAAGTCCAGAGAATAATTCTATTCAGAGGAGGCAAAGGCTATCATCAGTCCCAGAAATTAAGGACAAACCACATTTCAACCCAAATCTGATAAGGCAGGTGGTATTAGGAATGAACTCAGTGGTGCTCTACCACTGACCTCTTTACTTTTTATTTTGAGGCAGAGTCTTGCGAAGTTCCTGGAGCTGGCCTCAAATTTGCAGTCCTCCTACCTCAGCCTCCTGAGTTACTGGTATTATATGCATGTGTCACTGAGCCTGGCTAGGATAAGTCACAGTTAATTTCTGGGACAAAATGCAAGAGATCTTAGATATATGGTCTAGTTCAGTGATTCTAGATTGGGTGGGCATTGGAATCACCCGTGAAGTACACTAAACTATAGGTGCTTCAACTCAACTACCATGATCATGATACATACTGAAGTTTGAGAACCATTCATCCAGATACCAAAATCCATTTGGCAAAGGACTCCCTGTGATACTTTCTCAAGGATTTCCAGAGTCATTTGATGAGACAGCAATTCTCTATTGCACACATAGTGATCTTCTCAGAGTTTTAAAATCTTGTTTAACCAATAAAAACCAAAATGATCACAAAATGCTTGGTAAATTCTTGCTGGTTAGTAGACTATGTGAACTAAGGGTGTTGTACAGATTACAGGTGCTGTGATTCAGTCTTAGATCAGATACTTCTTTGATTAATTGGGGAACTATACAGTTTTCTGTTTTTTTTTTCCCCCCCAAATAATGCAATGGATGAACTGGGCTTGGACATTACACCTTTCATTATGGAACTAGGGATCTTGAAGCCTTAGAAGAACCTTCATTTTAAATGCATACCAATAGTCGATGAAATCAAGTGAATCATCTAATTGTGGAGTTGCGAACTGCATTAACGAGATTGTTATTGCTTTTTGGCAAAGCCACTGGTCTGAAGATTTAAATCCAAAGACAATTTTGTTTTCTCTTCTTTGAGTGTGGCTCAATTTAATGTGTTTCTTAACTAAACAAAAAAACCCCTTTTAAAATACTGGATTATATAAATCCTTGGTTAGTCATGTTTGCAAAGAATTCTTTCAGAAAGATGGTGGGAACAGATTTTACTTTGATGTTCCCTGCCAATGTTCTGAACTTGATGTGTGAAGTATATATTGTACAGCAATCGTTTTCCAAAGCTGGTTTTTGAGTTTTTTTTTTCTTACAATAAACAGCAGAAGTTTACCACAGTAAATCATGAAACAGTTGACTCCAACAAATTGGTGTTACACAACAAAATAGACAACAACAACAACAAAAAAAGAAAAATAAGATTAAGTGGGTCTAGTTATTGTTTTATTTTTTAATTTTTTAATTGTTCTACTTAGTTTTACATGATAGCTGAATGCATTGTACACAAATGAGGTACAACTTTTCATTTCTCTGGTTGTACACAGTGTAGAGTCACATCATTCGAGTAATCATACAAGTATATAGGGTAATGATGTCTGCCTCATTCCACTATCTTTCCTTCCTCCCACCCCTCCACTCCCCTCATTTCCATCTACACAGTCCAACGTTCCTCCATTCTTAGTTATTGTTTTAAATATACTTTAGTCCCAAGGAAAGATGAAAAATAAGTTATAAGTTGAGTTATATATTCTATAACATAATGGGACTTTGAAGTGCTACTGAGTTTAGAAATGTCACAATCCTTAACTAAAGCAAGAATCTCTCTCCTTTGCAGTGTTTTCTTGAGTTAGAAGCCTGTGTTTAGCAGCTGCTACAAATCAGTTTTTCCTTTATTATAGTATTTGACACTATGATACCTTGAAGTGGGTGTTATTTATCTGGGGAGTGATGGCGAATGGATATGGGAAGGAATTGGGGCTATTTAACAACTGTTTGCCAAGGTTCCAGGATTCTTGGGAGGGAACAGGAAATATTAATTTTAAAATAGTTCTTAAAGCCAAAAAGAAGAGGGAAGAAAAAAAAGCACTTTATTTCTTAGTGTGTTTGGATTACTTCTTAGGAGATGAGTAATGAATGAAATCCAGGATTAGTACACAGGAAGGACTGAAGAGACCGTCTAGACTCCAGGTCATCTCTCTTTGTCTCTGTCTCTCTCTGTCTCTCTCTCTCTCAGAACTACTCCAAAAAACTTTTAGAGAGAAAATTCTATGCTGTATTCTTAAATATCTGGAAGGGAAGGGAATTAGGGAACTCTGAATGATCAGTGCAGTGTCGAATGTACTCCACCTTCAGAATTATTTTCTTTGGAATACTTTTTAACTTCTCTGATTTATATTTGTATTTATATTTTCTTAAGACATAGATTCAGTCACTTTATATCTGGGTTTATATACCTTATTTTTATGCCCATTTTAAAAAAAGTTCTGGTCAAATTATTTTAAATTCTGAAACTCTTTACAAAAATTATTATAATTTTTTCTTAAAATTTCAAACCACAAGTTAATTTAGCCATAGTATTTCTCCATTTTAAAATCAGAGCTTTATAGTTACACATATTATTTGGGTTCATCCTGATGAATTCATACATGCATGGACATCTATTTCAATTCGTCATCCCCCTTTTACCCTCCCTCCTTTCCTTCCTGTCCTCTCTCCTCTTATCCTTCCTCTACTCTACTGGACTTCCTTTTGCTCCTTTATTAATTGTATTTGATTGGTTCTTTATGATATCTTATCTTCCCTTCCCCTTACCTTTATTTTATTTTAGCTTTCGCCTGAGAGAAAACATTTAACCTTTGAGTTTCTGAGTTTGGCTAATTTCACTTAGCATGATATTCTCCATTCCCATCCATTTACCAGCAAAGCTATACTTTCATTCTTTTTTAATGGCAGAGTAGACCCCTACTGTGTGTGTGTGTGTGTGTGTGCTTGTGTATGTATATGCACCACAATTTCTTAATCCGTTTATCCGCTGATAGGCATCTGGGTTGCTTCCATAATTTAGCTATTGTGAATTGAGCTCCTATAAATATTAATGTGGCAGTGTCACTGTAGTGTGCTTATTTTAGATCTTCTGGGAAAATACCAAGGAGTGGGATGGCTGGGTCAAATGGTATATCCAACCCTAATGTTTTTTTTTTTTTTTATTGTAAACAAATGGGATACATGTTGTTTCTCTGTTTGTACATGGACTCAAGGTGTACCATTTGTGTAATCATAAATTTACATAGGGTAATGTTGTTTGATTCATTCTGTTATTTTTTCCCTTCCCCCCCACCTCTCCCACCCCTCTTTTCCCTCTATACAGTCCTTCCTTCCTCCATTCTTGCCCCCCTCCCTAACCTTAACTCTAACCCTAACACTAACCCCTCCCACCCCCCATTATGTATCATCATCCACTTATTAGCAATATCATTTGTCCTTTGGATTTTTGAGATTGGCTTATCTCACTAAGCATGATATTCTCCAATTTCATCCATTTGCCTGCAAATGCCATAATTTTATCATTCTTTATGACTGAGTAATATTCCATTGTGTGTGTGTGTGTATATATATATATATATATATATATATATATATATATATATCACAGTTTCTTTATCCATTCATCAATTGAAGGACATCTAGGTTGGTTCCACAATCTGGCTGTTGTGAACTGAGCAGCTATGAACATTGATGTGGCTGTATCTCTGTAGTATGTTGATTTTAAGTCCTTTGGGTATAGGCCAAGGAGTGGGATAGCTGGGCCAAATGGTGGTTCCATTCCAAGTTTTCTGAGGAACCTCCACTCTGCTTTCCAGAGTGGCTGCACTAATTTGCAGCCCCACCAGCAATGTATGAGTGTACCTTTCTCCCTACATCCTCTCCAACACCTGTTGTTGCTTGTATTCTTGATAATCGCCATTCTAATTGGGGTAAGATGGAATCTTAGGGTGGTTTTGATTTGCATTTCTGTTATTACTAGAGATGTTGAACATTTTTCCATATGTTTGTTGATTGCTTGTAGATCTTCTTCTGTGAAGTGTCTATTCATTTCCTTAGCCCATTTGTCAATTGGATTATTTGCATTCTTGGTGTAGAGTTTTTTGAGTTCTTTATAGATTCTGGAGATTAGTGCTTTATCTGAAGTATGATTGGCAAAGATTTTCTCCCACTCTGTAGGCTCTTTCTTCGCATTGCTGATAGTTTCCTTTGCTGAGAGAAAGTTTTTTAGTTTGAATCTATCCCAGTTATTGATTCTTGCTTTTATTTCTTGTGCTATGGGAGTCCTGTTGAGGAAATCTGGTCCTAAGCCGACATGTTGAAGCTCTGGACCTACTTTTTCTTCTATAAGATGCAAGGTCTCTGGTCTGATTCCGAGGTCCTTAATCCATTTTGAGTTTAGTTTCGTGCATGGTGAGAGATATGGGTTTAGTTTCATTCTGTTGCATATGGATTTCCAATTCTCCCAGCACCATTTGTTGAAGAGGCTATCTTTTCTCCATTGCATATTTTTGGCCCCTTTGTCTAGTATGAGAAAATTGTATTTATTTGGGTTTGTGTCTGTGTCCTCTATTCTGTACCATTGATCCACCTTTCTATTTTGGTACCAATACCATGCCGTTTTTGTTACTACTGCTTTGTAGTAGAGTTGAAGATCTGGTATTGCGATACCCCCTGCTTCACTCTTTCTACTGAGGATTGCTTTAGCTATTCTGGGTTTTTTATTCTTCCAGATGAATTTTATAATTGCTTGCTCTATTTCTGTAAGGCACATCATTGGGATTTTAATTGGAATTGCATTGAATCTGTATAGCACTTTTGGTAGTATGGCCATTTTGACAATATTAATTCTTCCTATCCAAGAACATGGGAGATCTTTCCATCTTCTAAGGTTTTCTTTAATTTCTTTCTTTAGTCTTCTGTAGTTTTCATTGTAGAGGTCTTTCACCTCTTTTGTGAGATTGATTCCCAAGTATTTTATTTTTTTCGAAGCTATTGTGAATGGGGTAGTTTTCCTAATTTCTCTTTCTGAAGATTCATCACTTATGTATAAAAACGCCTTAGATTTATGTGCATTGATCTTATATCCCGCTACTTTACTGAATTCACTTATGAGATCTAAAAGATTTCTGGTGGAATTTCCTGGTTCCTCTAAGTATATAATCATATCATCAGCAAATAGGGATAGTTTAAGTTCTTCTTTTCCTATTCGTATCCCTTTAATTTCTTTGGTCTGTCTAATTGGTCTGGCTAGAGTTTCAAGGACGATATTGAAAAGAAGTGGTGAGAGAGGGCATCCCTGCCTTGTTCCAGTTTTTAGGGGGAATGCTTTCAGTTTTTCACCATTTAGAATGATATTAGCCATGGGCTTAGCATAGATGGCCTTTACAATGTTAAGGAATGTTCCCACCATCCCTATTTTTTCTAGTGTTTTGAGCATGAAGGGGTGCTGTATTTTATCAAATGCTTTTTCTGCATCTATTGAAATAATCATGTGATTCTTGACTTTAAGTCTATTGATATGGTGAATTACATTTATTGATTTCCTGATGTTGAACCAACCTTGCATCCCTGGGATGAAACCCACTTGATCATGGTGCACTATCTTTTAAATATGTTTTTGTATGCGATTTGCTAAAATTTTGTTGAGAATTTTTGCATCGATGTTCATTAAGGATATTGGTCTGAAATTTTCTTTCCTCAATGTGTCTCTGTCTGGTTTAGGTATCAGGGTAATGTTGGCTTCATAGAATGAGTTTGGGAGGGTTCCCTCCTCTTCTATTTTATGGAATACTTTGAGAAGTATTGGAATGAGCTCTTCTTTAAAGGTTTTGTAGAACTCGACTGAGAACCCATCTGGTCCTGGACTAACCCTAATGTTTTGAGGAGTCTTCAAACTGCTTTCCAGAGTGCTTGTAGTAGTCTGCAGTCCCATCAACAAAGGACAAGTATACCTTTCCCCTGACAACCTCACCAGTACTTATTGTTGTTTGTATTCTTGATCATTATCATTCTGACTGGTTTGAGATGAAATCTTAGTGTAGTTTTGATTTGCATTTCCCTCTTTGCTAGAGATGTTGAACATTTTTTATTATATTTATTGTTTCTTCTTTTCAGAAGTTTCTGATTAGTTCTCTTGCCCATTTATTGATGGGTTATTTGGTTTTTTGGTGTTAAGTTTTTTGAGTTCTTTGTATATTCCCGATATTAATATCCTATCAGAGGGGTGGCTGGCCAAAATTTTCTCCTATTCGGTAGGGATGGGAGCTCTCTCTTCATCATTTCCTTTGCTGTGTGGAAGATTTTTTAGTTTGATGGCATCCCATTTATTGATTCTTGGTTTTATTCTTGCACTTTGGGGGTCTTGTTAAGGAAGCCAGTGCCAACACCTATATGATGGAGTATTGATTCTGTGTTTTCTTCCAGCAGTTGTGAAGTTTCTGGTCTAATTCCTAAGCCTTTGATCCATTTTGATTTGAGTTTTGTTCAGGGTGAGAGATCAGGGTTTAATTTAATTTTTCTACATATAGCTATCAACTTTTCTCAGCACCATCTGTCAAAAAAGCTGTCTTTTCTCCAAGATATATTTTTGGCACTTTTTTCAAATATCAGATGGTTATAGGTTTGTGGATTTGTTTCTGTGTCTGTTCCATTCTGTTCCATTGGTCTTCATGTCTATTTTGATGCCAACACTATGCTGTTTTTGTTACTACGGCTTTGTAGTATAATTTCAGATCAATTTTTATAATGCCTCCTGCTTTGGTTTTCTTTCTTAGTATTTCTTTAGCTATTTTAGGTCTCTTATTCTTCCAAATTAATTTAAGATTGTTTTTATCTAATTCTGTGAAAAATGTCATTGGTATTTTGATGGGGATTATATCAAATCTATATTGCTTTTTGTAGTATTAGCCATATTTTTCTAAGTCATCAATGGAGGTATCTCTACTGTCATTGATACATTTTCAACTACTACTATTGAGAAAACTTTTTTCCTAGTGAATTTTTTTTCATATTCTCCATATATATTCAGGGTAGTTGAGAAAAGTTTAAGCACAGAAGTCAACTAAGGTGGCTCTGTAACTATAGGTTGAATTATCTGTATATCACACCAAATCCAGTGCTATTTAAAGGAAGAAAAATATTTTTAAAAATTGTTCATAGCTTCTCCAAATAATATGAGGGAATGTACTGCAGAGCTTGGCCAACATTTATAAACATTTCCTTATTGACATACCAGGATTGAAAACCAACTACATTTCCTTTTCCTTATAGCTCCTATGCTGCAGAGCCCGGCTCATTGATTTTTCTACACTTACAGTGGAACAGTGGAGTTTGTTGCCCACCATTTGGCCCCCACCTCACACTACTCTTGAAATGGTTTCTGCTGTTGTATAAAGAATGGTTTTCCTTGATGAGCATTTTTGTCTGGATATGAAGTTGGTTTGACTTCTGGGAAAAACCATTTATTTTAATGTGCTTACCACGATGACATATTTCTTTGCCAGATCTCTATTGAGGCCCAGGGTAAGGCTTTTTTTTTTGAGACTTTAAAATAAATTAGTATATGTTAAGATTATACAGATAAGTTTTCATTGTGGCATATTCCTCCCTGAAACTCACTTGCATCTATTCTGAAGAGTTGCTTAGAGGTCAGGAGGCTACTGGCTGCTGATTCTCTTGCTTCCATTTCATTTCTAAATATGGCAGTCTCCCCGCTCTTCATGGAAGCTTTGTTGCAATTTACATACAAATATAATACTGCTTAATAACTTCCTGTTTAAAATGCTCATCTAGGGGGGAATGACTGCAAATTTTAGCATAATATATAAAATATAAATATATAAAGCATATTGTTCAATAGGATTATTAAAGATAAAAGTTTGTTAGTAACTTAACATGCTTATGTTAAGAAGAGCAGAATGCAAACTTTTATGTGCAGTATGTCCATGCCCCAGTGAAAAAAAGGAACTCTGCCTCCTTCTAAATTCTTTAAGTGATGATTTGATTTGCTGTTACACATTTGTACATGCACACAATAAAACAATATGATTTGGTCAATATCATTCCCTGATGTTTTCCCTTTACCACCCCTCCTCCCTCACCCTGGTCCCTTTCCTCGACTCTACTAATCTCCTTTTAATTTTCATGAGATCTGCATGCCCACAACTTTTTTTTTTCTTTCTTTTTTTCCTCTTTTACCTCTCTAGCTTTCACATAGGAGAGAAAACACAACCCTTGGCTTTCTGATTTATTTTTATTTTGCTTAACATAAAGCTTTCAAGTTCCATCCCTTTTCCTGCAAAAGACATAATTTCATTTTTCCTTATGTCTGAATAAAATTCCATTGTGCATATAGACCACATTTTCTTTATGTAGTTATTTGTTGATGGGCACCTCGGTTGGTTTCATAATATGTCTATTGTGAATTAAAGACATGGGTATACATGTATGACTATAATATGATGACTTTAATTCTTCTTTAAAAAATGAATTCAGGTATATTTATTTTACTATTTAGGTTACAATGCTGTTACAGGGATGGGGCCTTCCAGGAAACTGAGGCAGTGTAAAGACTCCCCTCAATTTCAAACCCTGATTTAAATTTTAATTCATAATATTTTCTTTGTATCAATTTTTTCTATATTACCCAATTTGTTTAAGTATGTTTTCATAAAGGATTGTTCCCTTTGCCAGTATGAAGTGACCTTATTTGTTTCTTCTGATTAATTTTGACTTGAAGTTGACTATGTTGTATATGAACATAGCTACTCCTGCTTGTTTTCAGGGTCCATTTGCAAAGTATATTAATTTTCAGCCTGTGACTATCTTTGCCTGTAAGGTGAGTCTTTTGAAAACAACATATATTTGGGACCTGCTTTTTAATTCATTGTGCCAGCTTATATATTTTAATTGGGGAGTTGAAATAACTTATAATTACTGTTATAGAGAGATATTTGTTAATTCCTGCCATTTTGTTTTATTTATAATATTATTTTGGTCCTGTTTTTCATTTGCTTAGCTGCTCTTCAAATGAGGTTTGTCCATTTGTGATTTCTTATGTTTGTTTCTGATTTCTTTTGTGTGTAGTACTTCATTAATTATTTATTCAGTGATGGCTTAGTAGTATTGAAGTATTTTAGTTTCTTCTTATCTTAGGTGGTTTTTATTCATTCTTCAATTCTGAAGAATAACTTTGCTGGATGCAGCAATGTTGGTTGACAGTACTTTCTTTCAGGACTTGGAACACATAATTCCAAGCCCTCCTGGATTTTAAAGTATTTGATATTTTTCTCCTGAGACTTTTAAAATTCTACCCTTGTTCTGTGTATTAGAGATTTTAATTATAATGTACCATGGATAAGTTCTTTTTTAATATTGTCTATTTGATGTTTTGAATGCCTCCTATACCAGGATGTCCATCTCATCCCCAAGGCTTGAAATTTTATGTTATTATTTCTCTGAAGAGGTTAACAATGACATTAACCAGCATCTCACAACTCTATTCAATACCAAAGTTCCTTAAATTTGAACTCTTATTGATATCCCAGAGTACTTGTATATTTTGGCCATAGTTACTTATTTCTTTTCATTAATACTGTCTAAATGTTCAAGGCTGACTACTTTGTCTTCCAACTCTGAGAGTGTTTTCTGTATGGTTTACTCTATTAAAGAGACTTTCAGTTGAATATTGTATTTGATTTATCACGCCTTCGATTTCTAAGACTTCTGTTTGGTTCTTTTGCAATATCTTTCTCCTTATTGAATTTCTAATTTATATCCTGTACTAAATTTTCTTAATTTATTCAGTTATTTTGTGAGTTCTTTTGGGATCTATTAATCAGTTTTATAATCATTCTTTTGAATTCCTTGTCTAGCATTTCATTCTTTTCAATATATTTGGGGTCAGTTGGTGGTAAATTATAAACTTTTGAAGGTGTCATGTTACCTTGTTTTTTATATTTCTTGTATTCCTGTGTTGGGTTTTGTGTATCTGTTGGGATGTATTTCTTTTCCACTCTTGTGGTGGATCTTTTCAGAACACAACATTCTCTGGCAAAGTGTTCTATTATAACAGGTTGTTGTGAAATTTTATGTCCTGGAGAAATGAGATCAGCACACCTCTGTGGCCAGGCAGTTGCTCTGCTGGGTGTCTGGGTCTCAGGGATCTCCTGGAATTTCTACTTTCAGGGCAACACTACGCAGGTATCACACACTCCATCACCCATGAATATGGCCTTTCCAGGCTCATTCTCCAAATGTAATTATGCCTACCTTTTCAGTTTTCCAATACTTTTCAACACTTTTCAATAGTCCTGTCAGTCACCAGATTCCAAAGGAAAGTAAATTGCAATCTCCTCATATCTCTGACATAAATCCCCCCATGAACAATCTTCTCTGTGTCTGTTTCACTCGTATTCTGCTGGGTATATCCTAGGCCACACAGTAAGTACTTGCTAGGACAGTATGGCAATCTTTGATATGATCATCCAGGCTCCTGTGACAGCAAACTGCTGCATGGCCTCCTTGAGACGGCTTCATGCCTCAGTTCTCTGCTTGCCAGTTGAGTATACAGAGCACTTTCAAACATCAGTTCCCTGCGCAGCCTCTGGTTCATCTAAGTTCTGACTGTATTCTATTCCATAGGTTTTTGGATGCCAAATTTGTCTGTTGTGTTTTTCTGTGTTTATTTTAGCCCTCTCTTCTACAGTGCTCTGGCTCCACTGCTGCCACCACCACCACCTGCTTGCCTCCAGTGTACTCTTTCTTGTTCTTTGTTCAGTGCATCCACATTTCTGGGTCTCTAAGAGCCTTTGGATATCTGATAGTGAATTTCAGTGAATTCCACCTTTCACCTTCTTTGCTGAGCTAATACTTCTGTTACTCAAATCCAAGGCTCCTGAGCAACTGGAAATGCAAACATTTTTCCCATTGCATCATCTTGAATCTCTCCATTCTAAAAAAAAAATTATGCCTAGAAGATGTCTGAAGGGAATTGCTATATTGCGGTTGATGATGAGTGCTAAAATCTTTGGCTATTCCCTTTTTTCTACATTCTTTTAAAATTTTCTTTAATAGATATGGTATCACTCTACCAATATGAATAAAAATTATTTCAATACATTCCCCTTTAAGTGAACCACAGTAATTTTTATTAAATTCCCTTTTGTTTTCCCAAAGCAAAAAATAATTGGAAAAAAGTAATTCCTCATTCTCTAAGTGGATGAGAGAAATAGAGAGGAAAAAAGGTATGTAAAGAAAAATAATGTTTTAGATCACCCAACTTCATTGAAAATGTAGAGACTCATACATATTTAATGAATAACTAAATGATCAAGATGACTCCTCACTTCAAGTAACTTCACTTTCCAATCCTGGTTTAGACAACAGAAGATGCAGTTTTTCCATAAAACCCTTTCTTAATGTAAATATTGAAAGCTGTTGAAGATACTAATTTGCAAATTTTAATAATAATCAGCAAATCTTAATCTTGGACAAATTCTTCTATTCACAGGTTGAGTGACTGAGACTCAAGAGACCTGAGTGACTTGCCCAGTGAGAAACAGAAGAGTCTAGAATGCACATCCCCAACCTTGCAGGAGAGTTCTCTTCTCACCATGGCTCTGTCTCTCAAAAGCTCAGCTACATTCAGAGTCTTCTTTGGTTTGGAACAGTTTTAGTTTTGCATTGCTGTTTCATCTGACATGCAAAATGTAAGAGCCAAAGAACATGAGAACAGTTTTCCATATATCTGTCTTGCCAAAACTAACATGCATTGGCAATTGGATCACCAAAGAAATTCGGATGTCTTCAATACTGGGGCAAGGCCCTCTTCCCAACATAAATCACTTGAACATCAGGTTGCAGACAATGACCACACGCTATTTGTCCCAGAGAATGGAAAGGGAATTTGGAAAAGATATTTCTAAAAATGCAAATATTCAAACATCTAAAAAGAGATCTTGTAGGAACTAGTTCTCCCTCTTCTTCTGGTACCTCTTTTCCCTTAAAGAGAAGGAAGGGGTGGGCAAGTATTCATGCTTTGAATGTGTGTGTGTGAGTGTGTGTGTGTGTGTGTATGTGTGTGTATTATAGCAGCGTTGGAGGGTCTGCTGTTTTTATTGATTCTTCAGAAAAAGAATTCCTTATCACAGAACAATTATTTTGGTTAGTTGGAAATAAGTTTGAAGTTTCTGTCTCCTTACTAGGTGGGGAATGGGAAAAATATCTATTGAGGGGAATGTGACGTGCTTCCCAATGCTGTTTGGCAGGCTCTTAGTAGAATATTCAGCCTTGAGACTTGAGGTCAAAGGTAAGTTGGTTGTAAAGGTGTGTGTTTCTTTTATCATATTAAATAATGTTCTTATATTTCTGCCCTTAAATTAAACTTTGAAAATTAAAGCCAAGTGTTTATTTCCATGTGATCTTTAAGAACATTTGAAAATTTACAAATTTACAAACATGTTTTTCAGATATGTGGTGGCAGGTATTTCTTACAATACTCCTTTTGGGGTGTGTATCATTATTTGTATTTTAAAGACAAGGAAAAACTATCAGGAAATGCAGCTAAAAATTGGCAGCACAGTGTGGTTTCCCATGGCCTCTGATCTCAAATTCCACATCCTTTGCACTAAAATTCATGTTCTTTCTGCTGTAGAGATCCCAGGAATATTTATGGAGAATGTACTGTGCAATCTGGACATAGAAGAGTGAACAACTTGTCCAATTTCATGATTAAAAAGTAACATGGTCAGAACATTAATAAAGTAGATCTGGTGACAAAGCCACCGCGTACTTCACTTAAGCACAAAGCTGTAATAGTATGTGTCTTGCAAGCGTGCACAAGGAGATGTGTGTAAAGGAGAGAGAAGGAGACAGAGGAAACATACAAGACCCTGTCTTCCCTCTCTCAGTTGTTCTCTTCCAAAAATACTCAAAGGTAACCCACTAGGAGTCACACAATTCAGTGAGAGAACAGAAATGTGTATAAGTGGGAATAATCACTTTTTCTGAACAAGAGACATTTTCTTAGTGACCTTTATTCCACAACTTTTGACCAATATTTTAATCTTCAGTATTTCAAAACTTGAAGGATATGATGATTAAAAATGACTTCTTTAATGCTTAAAATATTGGAACTGAACATCAGTATCACAGAGTGATTCTTCCTTTCTTCAAAGATTGTAGTGCTAAGTGTTACAGGAAGGAGGGAATATGAAACACAATACTCTGAGTTACTGCCCTACATCTGGCCAATTCAGAACAAAAGAAAAAAATTGGATCTAAATCAATATGATTCTTAGTGTGATCTACAGATCAGTGCTACTAGACAGATTGTTCATGATGGATTAAGTAAAAAAAAAATTAAACATGTTTAGAAACTTTTAGTAGAATTGAAAGAAACTTGAAGTATAATTTAACATATGTTGAATGATAAAGATAACAAACAATGGAGTTTATATTTTCTTTGTCTTTTGTTTTTATTTCCCTTTTCTGATAATTCATTTCTATTCCATTTAATTAAAATACCTGTATACATTGAACAGAAAATTTAAAAATATTCTGATCTTCCACCACTGATAATTTGAGAACACTGTGCTAAAACACAACCAAGTCAGATTTGTTATTGAACTGAAGAGTGTATTTTAAACATACCAAGTGTAAAACACCAGGTTAAAAACAAATAAATGATCACAATTGGTCATTAGTTAAGTAGGTAAAAAGGATCTGAAGTATTCTTAAGATCTATAGTCATAGGAAGTCAATTTTTGCTTAACTTCAAGTGAGAAATTTTGACGAAAATGTGGGAAGGGGCAAATCTTACTAGCTAGACTAATATTTGAATACATTAATAAAGATACAAGAGTATCTTCTCAGTCTCTTACAAAAGGAATTACTGTATATTCATCTATCCATCCATTGATTGAAAATTGAACACCTCCTGTATGCCCAGGGCCATTGTCTGGGTATTAGGATGCACTTTAGTGATAATACAAAGGATTGCATGTATATTTTCCTAAGTTATAAATTTCATCAAATATACTTGGAGATGATTAAATTGAAGCCCTCTTAATTCCTTAATGTAAACTTTGAAGAACTCTGGCCAACTAAGCTCATCTGCAGACTATTCTTAGCTGATTGGACTTTAACTCTATTTTCCTGGCCCCATTACCTGTCACCTGTCATTATCTGACTTTTGGGATAAACCCAGAAAACAACAAACGGCCGGGAGGGCAGGAGGCGTCAGTGGGAATCAGAGCAGTGTGTGAAGGCTCACCCTGCACACAGATGTAGATCAGCCCCCACCACAAGAGTAACTGACTTTGGGTAAGGAGGCAGAGATGTGGTGGTGAGCAAGAGACTCCTGCAGGCATGGTGGCCTACGTCAACGAGTATGATTTTAAGCATAAGGGTAGCAAAGTACATATACCACGGCTATTGATCAGACAGTATCATATTGCTAAATGAGCCAGTCTGAGTCTCTGTCTGGCTGGGGGGAAACAAAATTGCAGGGAAATTCCTTCTTGAAGTCTGTTTGGTAAAGTGTAACCTCTGGCATTCCACTGTGTGGTCTTTTGGGAGATCTAGACTTCAACATGTCGTTAAAACCACACACACACACACACACACACACACACATACACAAACACAGTCTTTCCTTTTCGTTTTGACTTCTTTTTCTTTTCTCTTGATTTATCATTAACAGGCCTGTTGCTATCACAAAAGTGAGTTTCCATCAAAGATGTCATTCTGATGCCAAGTTGTACAATGGTCTGTTGTACTGATGGATGTCCAGATAGCCTTGAATGGGAGGTCTAATCATTCACTCTCCATCAGCAATTAGCCTGGATGCATAAACAAGAACATATGTTGAGACTGATGTATTGATTGGAACTGCTAGGTACTTTGTTAGCAAGGTTTGCAGAGTTTGACTTTTTCTCCACATGGTATATGGGAGAAGTTGGGGGAGGTCAAGAGAAAATAAGCACAAGTCAAAGAAAGACTTGAAAAATAAACAGCAACATCTGGCAAATGACTTCCTCCCATGTACATAGGAAAGACTTTTCAGGCAGTGAGGGAGAAATGTTTCTCTTGGCACTGTATTAGCTTAGTGTCCATCAGATCTGGGAATGAGCTTTGCTTAGGTTTATAATATTTCCTTGGTGAGGGTGAAGGTTCTGTGGCCTTGTGATCATGACAGCAATCATTCTTTTGGTCTTTCTTAAGAATCATTAGCACACATAATGGGGGGTGGGAGGGGTTAGGGTTAGGGTTAGGGTTAGGGTTAGGGAGGGGGCAAGAATGGAGGAAGGAAGGACTGTACAGAGGGAAAAGAGGGGTGGGAGGGGTGGGGGGGAAGAGAAAAAATAACAAAATGAATCAAACAACATTACCCTATGTAAATTTATGATTACACAAATGGTACGCCTTTACTCCATGTACAAACAGAGAAACAACATGTATCCCATTTGTTTACAATAAAAAAAGAGAATCATTAGCTTTACTTGAATGTGTTTCAAGAAGATGTTTAACAAGACCTTATAACTTTTCATTATGTAAAGCTTTATGTCTTTTTGATGAACTATATTATTTACATTGGAGAAGTCTAATACTGCATTTTTTTGTTCAATTAACAAAAAGATCATAAAATTCTACCAATTCAGTAACTCACTCCAGACATAACCAGTGTGGCAGAAGCCTTCTGTAATTCCTTGATACGTGGTTATTCACATTAAATGACTAATAATATTAGTCAGCAATAACATAATAACTAGTTTTAAAGCACACTTTCAAGACTTTTCTTACCAAAATAAATATATTTTTATTGTTTCCACAGACCAAAAGAAGAAAAATGTGTATTAAATATTAAGAAAATAAAATAGGACAGAAATTTACAAAATAGAAGACTTTGGAGTCTTTTGTCCAGGTTACATGAGTAAAAATTTTTCAGTTTTGTGAAACTCTGAAGCTAAATGTTTAAAAAACATATTTTGTCCTGTGCTATTCACTACTTTAAAGTTAATATAAAGATAGAAAAACTTGCAAATCCTATTGTGGGAGTTCCATAATTTATCGCTTCTCAGAGCAGGAGGAAGTGAGAGATGTTGTCTTTGTCGTGGGGAAGACAATGGGCCAATAGCATAGTCCTCCAGAGGGGAAAGTGGGATAGAATGTCACTTAATTTCCCATCTCATTTCTCTTCCCTTCCTCCATTTCTCAATCATTGCCTTTTATGAAAACCAGATGGAAGCCAAGTGATTTACACATGGAATAATTCTATTTTATGTTATGAGAAATGTGGAAGCCCTAGCTTCAGGATTTTTACATAGATGTTTTTTTAGGTGTAGGCTGTTTGTCCAGGGACACCATCTGTTTCTCTGAAGCCGGGGACTTCTTGACAAACAACTCTCGGAAGGACTCACAGACTTCAGGTGGGGATTTGGGTCCATGCCCTCCAAGGGGAAGAGAAAAATTCTGGGATTTCCAAAGGCGGGAGTTATCTGAGTAGCAGTTATCCAAACTGCAGACTTACAGAATCGAAACCATCTGTGGACCTTTGCCCAGCACCCTTGATGAGGGAGAAACAACTCTCATAGACATATACAGCTAAATTAGTCACCCCGCCTCATGTAATTCTAGAAAAAACTGCATAAAAATATAATTTACCTTGTCAAATGGAACACAATGGAATTTGGAAAGAGAGACTATCTCTACTGGGCCGCACTGGACATTTGACACAAGGACTAATTTTTGAGTTTGTGACTGGTGATGGTAGAGGGTATAGAGGAGCAGCCTATAAAGAGACCATGGTGGTCAACAGTCTTTTATTTAATTTTAATTTTTTTTTTTGGTACTGGGAATAGAAGCCAGTGAGTTACACATGCTAAGAAAGTGCTCTACCCCTGAACTATACCTCCAGCCTCCAACTATTTTTAAAAATGATGCAAGGTCCTATGTTCCTGACTCTGTCTCTCTCTCCAGAGCTCTATACCCACACAATCAACTGGCCACTTCACATCCCTCCTTAGGTAGGCCACAGTGCCTTCTATTTGTTATGCCACTTTAGAATAGACAGCAGCTCAAGGGAATTTATCATAGAGATCTAGGGCTCTCCAGTTTACCCAAAGCAGAGGAATGCAATCTACAGTCACCAAGGTTTGGTTGGTGGTCTAGGACTTTATATCTTACCTCTGCTTCCTATTTGTGTCTGTAGATTTTACTTACTGGCTTTGCGGTGAATATGGTTGACATTTTTTTTTTTTAAGGGTTTCTCCATTGCTCACAAATTTGTATATCATGAGACTACATGAAAAGATTGAGTTAGTTCTCTCTTTGTCCTTATTCTTCCTAACAAGGCAAAGAAAGAGACAAACTAATCTGTATTATTATCTCAATTGAGCAAAGTAATTAGTAAAGAATATGTAGACAGTAGGATAAATGTGTAACAAAAAAGAGGTAAGAGAAAATTCATTTTTTTTCCTCCAAAAGATCAGTGTGTTCTCTGGAAGTGGTTTAATTCTTGCCTGATGAACACAGTTCAGGAGGTTAGAGCTGCCTAACTGCAGAGGAATGGGAAAGACCAAGCTGGAGATGGTCACACACTCAGGTCAGGTTAGATTCCTATTTCTAGAAGATCTGGATTCTGCATCATTTACTGAGCTGCACATGCAAAGGAGGAAGGCAGACGCCAAGGCAGCAGAGAGGTTGTGGAAAAGGAGGATTTAGTTTCAGGAACATTTACTGGGGTCAAAATGTAGGATATAAATTGTAGTAAAAGTAAATTTATCAGTTTTAAAGACTGATGTATCCCAGAGACTTGCATATAATCCCTGAACTCATGCTGGGGGAAAAGGACTGGGGATCTAGGAAGAGGAGAGGGGTGAGTGAGTAGTGCCTGTAAATTAGCAGCAAAAGCTTCTGACTTTGCAAAAGCACACCACTGGTGAGTTGAGAAGAGTTTGTGAGGTCATTGTGTTTATTTGCTTTGTTATTTGTTATTTTTCTTCCATGGTCTTTGCTATAGTTTGGATCTTAATTGTCCCTCAAGGGCCATGTGTTAAAAGTCGGTCTAGTCCCCAGGTTGGCACTAATGGGGGGTGATGGAGCCTTTATGGGCTGGGGCCTAGTGGAAAGTCTTAGTTCTCTGGGGACATGGCCTGGAGGGGGATGTGAGACTCTGGTTTCTTCCTCTTTCTTTCTTTGCTTCCCAGCACCATGAAGTGAGCACCTTTCTATATCAAGCACTCTCATGCAGTTACCATGTGCTGCCTTGCCACAGGCCCAAAATCAATGGAGCCAAGTGAGTATGGACTTAAACCTCTGAAATCATGAGCCAAAAGAAACCTTTCCTCTTTATAATTGATTAGTTCAGTTATTTTGTTACAGTAATGGAAAACTGACTCATACTTCCTTCTTCAAGGGCTTGGGTCAGAAGAACTCCAGAAACTAATATCATATGTACAAAAACTGTAACATAATATCTCTATTTACATTAGTCATGGTCAAGATACAGAGAAATTACTTCTCTAGTCAATTTACACATAACCTAGCAAGGATACTCACCGTAACTTGAAGATTATCTTTTCAATGACTTATGACCCAGAGACAGTTACTTCTACAGAAAAAAAAAAAATTGTATGATCAGAAAAATTGAAAATCAGCTGTAAACTGTGGAAAGGAAAAGCCTTATTTCATTGGGGGAATTCCCAAGTTTCTCTCTTTCTTTAAAAATAAAAGTTCAGTCAAAGACACCTATTTAGGATCACTATTTCTCCTGTCCCTTTTCACTTCCTATAGTTTCATTTCTGAAGGACATAGTATTAGATATCTGTGTGGAAATGGAGTGCTATATGTTTACTTTTTTTTTAACCTCTTTAACAGACATTTTAACAGACATTTTCCTCAGTAAGCTCTTTTTCTGGCCTCCATATTATTTGTGAATGATAAATACCAGATGATAAATACCAGACTATCTGCCCTTCCTCTATCCTTGAAGGCTCCCAGTTAGGTCCCATAACTTTCATGAAGACTTTTTCAACTTTTCTATTACCCAGTGGTAGAATATTCTCTACCTGAATTCTTTTTGCTTTTGTAGCCATCAGATACAACTTAATACTTGAGATTTATTTCCATGTTTTATGTAAGCCATTCTTCCTCCTGATAGAGGCAGGAAGACTCCAGATTCTATGTTCTTCTATGTCTTCTGGTACAGAATATTTACTTCTCTCTTTTCTCAGAAAAATGATCCATCTCAGTTTAGCTCTTTGATGGAATTTCAAGACCTGGTTCCTTATGCTTGGGTCCCTTCCCAAATACTGTATAGAATCTCACATTGCACTTCTATTGCCAGTCTCATAGACTACTGTTCCACATTTCCATCATCTTTATTACCTACTCACTGATTCCTACCTTCCTGACCACTCTTTCTACTTGCTTGGATGCACAGCCTCTTTGAGCCTATACTAGGTTGTCCTCACAAGGCAAGTTTCAATCCTCCTGGATCTGGAGCTTCTCGTTATGCATATTTTTTAATGATGTCCTATATTACAGATATTTGCCTTGTCTCTGCTATAATGTTTAATTTAATATTTGTGGTCATTATGTGAGGACAGCAGTTGTCCTCATTATGCAGATAATAAGACGGAAACCTTAATAAAGTCCATTGTACCTAATAGGTACACATAGGTAGTCAAGTAAAGGTTTAAACCTATGTCTTCTTTTTCCCATATCCCAGAGAAAGACAACATCTCATCTCATCAGTGAGCAATGCTGCCTGGAATGCGGATGGTCCTTATAGTTGATGGGTTCTTGAGAGTTGCTTTGACAATGATATTTTAGCATTTTAAAGTTACTAAAAAATATATATATATATATTTATATATATATATATATAATTATAGTTACCATTTGTACATTTGTGGGAAATCACAATGTGTATGCTGAATGTATTGAAATAAGAATGTCAGGTCTCATTATTTAACTTCTTTCCTTTTGGTTATTTAAAAGGATATCAACCATCTATATTTTCAAATTATTCCTAGGAGAATACTAGTTATGGAAGGTATTAAGTAAAAAGGGTACTATACGACTTAGAGAACTCACATTTTGGGGACTCATTAATTTTCTAAGGAATTGTTGTTTCTTATTAAAGAAACATTCAAAAGTACCTCCTTATTGCTATTTTTCACTGAATCTTATCCTAGATATCCAAAACCCAGTTCCCTATCAACCACAGTTTTCATAATGTATCATTTTAACTTCAAAAGTTGAATATGTAAGTAGTAAAAGTAAATGAGAGAATATTCAAATATTGTATGTTGGTCTCTCTATAGTATCATTGTAGCTTTACATGAATTTAGGAAATTTGCTTTAGTTGTTAGACCTTTGACTAATCAATGTATATGGGCAAAACATACAAATGAAAGTTTAAATTATAAGGTAATAAAGGGATCATACTAAATTTGGGTTTGTCAAGAGGAGAAATTATAGATTTGATAAGGCCTATAGAAGATTATCATATAACAGGAATGGAAAGGGATTATAATAAAATGCCCAAATAATATTAATTTTTATTTAAATACATATCTAAAGTTAAAACAGAATAAATATAGACAACAATGTAAGTTCCCTGTCTTTTTCAGCTCTAAAAATGTTAATAAAACTGACATTTGTGTCTCAATGGTTTGTGGAAAGGAGATGAAGAAAGAGAGTCAGAGGACTGAAGACCAGTAGAACAGAGTAAAAGTATGCTTTAAGGAAAAAAAGGATTGCTAGTAGGAAATATTTGTAAAGGAGAGAGTATTATCTATCAAGAAGCCTATATGGAGATGTAGGCAAAGGAAAATTCTGTTTATCTTTGATTGGAAAGACCCAAGAGTGCTTAAAAGTCAATGGTAAGACTCCATTTGATGGGAAAAGTTGAATACTAAAGAGAGAAAAGAAGTAATCAACAGTTCCTGAGGTTCCCCAGGTGGTGGATGAGCATGACTTTCAATGCATAATGGAGGGATTGGTTTTATGCGATGCCAAAGTCACTTGTGTCACTGTTACAGAAAGGGACAGTGAAGACAGTTGCAGGGAGATTTGTATATTGGAAATGCTTAGATATGGAATTGGTGAGAATATCATGGAATATGGTAGACCACAGAATATATATTTGATAAGGGAAGAAGTGATGGAAGATTTAAAAAAGGCTGATGAATTGAATCAAAGTAGCAAGATCAATAAAGTTGTGGAAGAATGACTATATCAAATTAGAAGAAAAAGTGATTATGACCTGTGTTAGTTTTCTCTTGCTGTGACAAAATACCTGAGAGAAGTCAACTGAAGGGAATGAAGATTTATTTTGTTTTTCAGTTTCAGAGGTTCCAATCCATTGTCATTTGACTCCGTTGTTTAAGTCCTACCTCCTAAATTTTCATCATCTTCCAATAGTTCATGAAATTATGAATCCAACAATGGGTTAATCTATTGATGAGTTTGGAGTCCTCACAATTCAATGAACTTACAAAGGCCCCACCTCTGAACAATGTAGACTTTAGGACCAAACAATCAGTGCATGGGTTTTGGAGAGACATTTCAGATCCAATCCACAACAGACCAGAGAGTGGGATGCTTCACCTGGTGGTTTCGGGATTGGATCCATTCCAAATGGTGACAGGGTTCAAGATGTGATCTAGGCAATATGTGCTAATGTGAAGCACTGGAAGAAGTTACAGGAAACAAATTGGTTATGAGATAGAGAAGCCATTTTTTTAAATGAATTATCAATACAGTTTTTGAAGTCCTTCCAAGAAATAACAATAACTTGGAGAGAAGAGTGGGCAAAGGATGACAGATGAAAGATGGTGAATGAAAGGTTTGAAGTCCAGAGGAACAAGGAGTAGGAGGAAGTCTTGGAGTCAAGTGGTACTACCCGAGAGCAGTGTGTTTTACTAGAAAGGATGAGGAGAATACAACTTTACTTCTTTATGCCAATGTCCTCAGGGTGTAAAATAAAAATCAGTTATTACTGCAGAAATTTGCAGAGAAAGCTAATTTTTTTTAGAGGAGAGCTAGTTTTCTTGTATGGTAAGAAAAGGAGGGGAACATTTAGAGAAGACTGAGATAGGTACCATTATCACTTCTTGTTAAATCTGTAGCCTCGTTGGGGCACTCAGAAAGACTCTAGAAACCAAAATTATATTGATGGCAGCTGAAACAAAGTATCTCCATCAACATCAGATTGGCAAGTTCATCATATTCTTTTGGCAAATTGAGTGTATTGTTTCCAGTTCAGCTTTCATTAGATTTCTTCCTAAGGCGATCTAGAAAGAAAGCAAGGAGTAGAAAGAGTTCTTATTTTTCATTTAAAAAAAAACAAAACTTTTTTCTTCCTTTTTCAAGACATTCATTCATCTAGAAAGGAGGTATTGCCAAAGACAGGGGATTCAAATGGGGATTGAAACTCAGTCAAGTAAAAGAGACTGTTCTTTAGTTCCTAAAATAGTAGCTAGAAATTTCTTACTTTGGCTTTATACCCAAAGATAGAGGACTTGAAGGAGTTTCCAAGATCATATAACATTATTGAATAATCTGGTCTTGGATCTCTGCCAGAAAATATGTCCATAGATTAAAAAGGTGTATGTCTAAGTTGTTTTTAAATAATAAAGTTGTTTTTGTCAATATTTTCTTATTTAAGTCACATTTCTGAAATGAAACTGAAAAGAGTAAGTAGAGCAGAAAATAAAGATTGAGTAAGTACCTCAAGTACCCTGTACATCCTATTCAGTCACTTTCTGCCTCCAGCTGTATCTCAGACATCTCTGTAGGTTGTCTTCATATAAGGCAACTTCAGCTTTAAGAAAAGCTTAATGCAATAAAAAAGCAGTAAAGGAAATAAGGTATACATTTTTAACCACCAATGATATGCAAAGAGTGCACAACTGTATTGACATTCCTATTTAAATTAATTTTTTTAACTGAAAGGATAACTTGCTGACTTATGTTTCTGACTTATGTTTCTACCCTCTACTTGACAAAGTCTAACAGCCTCCTAACTCAGTTTTTAAAGTTTCATATGATTTTTATTCTGTAACCATCTTGCAATTTTGTTAAAAAATCAGCCTGTGAATTTGACCACATCACGTGACTCCATTTCAAATGACACAACATTGAACAGTAATAATTTTCTTAGGATTTCTGTGGAAAAGTATGATTTGGAAACTCTTGGACCTTCACATAGAAATATTATCAATTAATCAAAAATATTTGTGAAGCATGCATCAGGTCATCAGCAAATACAACATATTATTTCATGAGTTAACATTTAAAGACTATCTTGGTCTCAGTATCTGGGTTGCTGACCATGTTTTAACCTATTTCTTTGAAGTACATAGCTCAAACTGGTATATCACCTTTAATTTATAATAACATTTTAAAACTGAAGAAATTATTCATATTCACGTACCTACAATACACTAAGGGGTAAAGCTGTCAATGAATCTGATTTTGTAGAAAAGTAATATGAACTAAATATCAAGAGGTAGAGAAGAACCATAGGAATTTTGGTGAATGCTGAATAATGAAGAAAAAGTTAACTTAAAAAATAATTTAAAAACATTTCTTTCAGTTCTTTTAAATATAAGTACATAGCTTCCTATGTTCACTTCTTGGTTCAAATTCTTCATTAAAGTTGCAGGATTCATCCAACACTTCAGTTACAGTTGACTGCAAAACCTCAATGCTTATTTCAGAGTTCCCGAAATATTGTTCCCTCTAAAAAAGTTTACTGGCAGAGTATGAACACAAAAGGACAGTCTTCAGAAGTTAAAGATAGTTAAAAAAAAAAAAAAAAAAAAAAAAAAAAAGAGAAAGAGAGAGAGAAATAAACATAAATGCAGCTAAAAATGTTTGTGTCATTGTTTGGTCATATATATTGCATATATTCTTTAACTCTCATTAAGTATTCTCTGAAGCTTTCTGCTCTGGTCAGAAGAATCTTAATTCCTTGCTTTTTACAAGAGTAAAATTATTCTTGGAAACGTTCCTGAAGACTATTTTTTAAAAGAACTGTTCATATTTCTTTCCTTTTGCATTTACTTAAGGTAGGGAGGGGTGGATGGGGAGACCTAGAGATCAAGTGTTGGATGAATCCTGCTTCACCTTGTTATAGATAAGGTGTAGGAGACACAGTCTCCACAGCATTTCCTGCTACCAATGACCTGGAGGCATTTCTCTGTCTAGTTATCATCCGGTAACAGCTTCTTTCTTGCCAGGTCATTAAGATCCCTACCAGCCTCTGTGACAAGTTCTGCCTCTCAGGAACTCAAGATTAATACTTTAGGGAGAGTTGGGGAATTCCTTGTTATCAAATTGATCTATGAGCTTTTTTCTTTATCCTCTGGTGTCAGGACAGCAGGTTGCTGTAGCATGAGTCAAGCTAACATAAACACGCATGGATACATTTTAAATTCAGTCTAGTGTGTCTCTCCCTTTCTATTTACATAAATGGTTAATTACATCTGTAGGAGATTAGTTTCTGTTAAAGAAAAATAAAATTCAGCTCAATTCTAGATGAGGACTGATGCTGTAGTTTGGAGTAATCTTTCAATTTGATTTGGATAGAGCTGGTGTTACCCTAAGGTGATTTTCCTATTAGATCTCTAGAAACCTTCTTAATTGACTGGAGTTGTCTTTAAATCAAGTATTTGCCTTTTTTTTTTTTTTTAAATACCGTATTGCTGTTAGTGAAGAGGACCCTGAATGGGTAAATGTGATCTTTGACAAAGTCACTTCACTTTTCTGGGCTTTGGCTAGTCTACCTGTATGATAAAAGTTTGGATTGGATGATTGCTGCTCTGTCTCTTAAACCTGTGTACCAGCCATGACATGTTAAATAAATACGTGTGACTTCTGAGATGTATTTGTTGGCAAAAGTCAGATGGTTTGCCAACAGGGTCTCAAGATCTTCTGACTTCTACTTCACACCTATCCTGGTATTTACGATGAAGGAAGGAGCAGGGTGGATCTCAAGGGGATGATTGTTACATGTTAGGTGATAATTATAATTTCAATTGTAATGACGTCTATGATAATCATGCAATAAGCACCTATTTGCTCGTGGCATTATCCTGCTTAAAACAGACTGAGAAGTAGAGGTTAGGATATGGGTAACTTGGCCAGAGTCTTGGTGGCTTCTGTGCTAAACTGTGAAAAGTTGTAGTTCTGTGAAGGAAGTAGGAGGCGCATTACATAATCCAAAATGCAAAAAGGTGTTGGAGCGGGCCTGGAGAAGAGGGAGGTTTTTAAAACCTAAAACATCTAAACACAACAGACCGATTCTGTGCATTGTGAAAAAAAAATATGTTGGTAATGATCTAAGAAATAGCACCAATTATGAACTGTCACAGGTAATCACGGTTAGTTTGCGGCTGCTCCCACCAATGAGTCAAGAGGGATATTCAAATAGAAGGTAATTACTCCCACAGCATTTTCAGATCCCTTGTATTCTATTAATTAAGTTGGAGGAAGCAAAATGGGACCCAATAGACCTATAAAAAAGGTGTAGCTATTCTACACCAATAAAAATAGACAGGATCCTAGTGTGGGAAGGGTGGAGGTCAATTAGTCACCTTTTGGAGATGGATTAAGTTCTTTAGACCCCTAGGTGCCATGCAGAACCTAGGTTTTTACACTAATTAACACCCTTGGATCCAAGTATTAATGCAGGCCAAAAGGGGAATGGTTTGCTCCCAGGCATCAAGAGCATAAAGCCCATTATTATTGCTTATGATAAAATGTACTTACCCTCCATCTTTGATCCAAGCTCAAAGACGTCTTTTATTCCCCCTTCCAAACACTCCCATTATCCCTAGCATCATCACTCGGATTAAAGGGGCTGAAACATTGTATTATTATCTCCGTTTATTGAAAGAAAAGGACTAGCCCAGGGAGGCAGGGACTTGGTCAGGCCACGGAGAATCCTAAATGCAAAAAACAAAGAAAAGTCGTTTCAACATTTGCTACAATTCTAATCAGGAAAATCCTGCTCATAGTCAACATGTGTTGATATGAGTCGCTGTTTAAACAAAAGCATTTCAAATATTTTAGAAATAAAGGTGGTTGATGTATATACCTTGCTCTGGGCATCAATGTTTGCATTAAATGAAAGGAGTTTTTCTGCCATTGATGTGCTCCTATAAAAGACAGCCCAGTGGGGAGGATTGGCGCCATTTTTGTTCTGAATGTTTGGATCAGCACCATTTTCTAAAAGAATCGTCACACATTCCTCTTGCTTGTGTTCTATAGCCTGTTGGTTTTGTACCAAGAAATAGATTGTAAATTTCAGGGATAAAGGAAAGCATTCAAAAAAAAAAAAAAAAAAGGCACAAGAAATCAGGACTCCTAACTTTCCTTCTTAGATTAAAAGTAACTAACTGAGGAAGAGAACGGAGGTCAGAAACTGAGTCCTGACTCCAGGAATCACCAAAAGACTTTTTTTTTTTTTTCCCTCCTGCTCATCCGCTTCTTACTGGAAGGACTTTGATTTTTAAAAATATTTCAATGTTTATTATTTCAATAAATATTAAATTATTTTAGTTAAGATAATGATAGACAAATTTCTAAATTTAAAACTTGGGCATATTACTACAGCTGCAGAATTGAGTACAAATGCAGAAACCAGTACAGGGATCAGTGAAGACAGAGATTAAGGGATTCATGATGAATGGCATTTACAATTTGTGATGCTGGAGCAAAACAGAAAAGCTGTGTGTAAAAATAATTTAGAGGGGCTGGTGTTGTGACTCAGTGGTAGAGCACTTGCCTAGCATTGTGAGGCACTGGGTTCGATTCTCAGCACCACATATAAATAAATGAATTAAATAAAGGTCCATCAACATTTAAAAAAATAATTTAGAGAAAATAAAGTAGGCAATGGTAAGAATTTTCAACAAATTCACAGTGAGTTTGATTAAAAGTGTCCTCTCAGAGATCAAAAAGGAAGTTTGCCTGAGGTCAACATTTAATGCTCAATAAATCTTAAATTTTTAACAGAAAAGTTTAACAAAACTTGTAATTTTGGCCACCTAGAAAATAACTTGGATTCATGTACACACACACACACACATACACACACAGCATCCATTTTTAAATGGAGAGATGGTAAAAGAAAGTATTTTGGTTACTAAAACTTTAGTAGAAAATTATGAGTAAAGAAAAAAAGTATAATAAAAAAAAAATGTAAGATCTTGGTTTAGTCAACTCTTTGGCTATTAGGACTTGCATTTGACAGAAGAGTCCAGGGGAGCATCCCCATTCCCCACGATGATTGAAGAAGCTCACTCCTCCACTGACCACCAGCACCTTTCTTTTTAAAAACCTTGCAAGTTCACCCTCCCATGACATTTTAAGCTTAGAGCAAAAATGACCAAAATAGAAAAAATTCCATTTGTGAGACACAGTTTAAGAAAAACCAATCCTCTGAGTGTTTAATAAGACCAGGATCCATGTCGGCAATGGCAGTCACTGAGTTACTGTGGAAAGCATGGGACACAGACGTGTGTGTGCAGGAACCTGGCCTCTTGTTAAATAGGCAAATCCTCTCACCCATGCCATTTAGTGCCTTACTCTCAGCAAGTTCTTTACATTTTCCTGTCCAGTTTCCAAGCAAAGTATTCATACCTTAAATTATGGGGTTTGTCTGAGAGCTGATGTGTAGTTTAAAAATGGAAGATTTGTATCTTCCCTGACAAATTGGTCCCTAGCAGAACCCCAGGGGAGGTAGAAGTCACTGAAACAAGTTTAGGTTTCCTGAACTTATAAAGGTATGTGCAAGTTCGGGGAACTGGAGATTGCTCATCATAGCTGGGGTAAGCAGGTATGATAGAAGAACCCTTTTTTGGACAGAAAAAGATTTTTTTCCTCTCTTCTATGCATGTTATTACTATAGCTCACAACTGGCTTATCATTTAATTCTCTGATATTATCAAATAGTTTGAGAATATAGGCTTTGAAGTTCTTAAAACCTTGTGTCACTTCAGACATTTAATCTTACTACATCTGAGTTCCCTTTGATGACATGGGGTAATAATCATATGTACACATAGCAACAAATGAGACTATGCCTTTGAAGCACTTCACATAGTGCGTGACATATAACAAGAGGACAATGAATGTTGGATATTATTTTTAACCACTGGCACTCTGGACTTGTAAGAAAATACAGTTTAAAGGCATATTGACTGATGATTGAAAGTGGCCACAGATTTCAATGTTTTACCCAATTCCTTTGCCAAGGAATAAGAAGAGTTGTAGCAAATCCATGAAATCCCTATTTCTCAGGGTTATGTCCAGCTATTATAAAATCTAAGCTTTCTGTACAGATCTTTCCTCTGGTATAAAACAATATAATCACTCCTCAGATGGTTACTTGAGCTACTTCAATCTCAAGTCTTTGAGTTGCCTCACCTAATCAGAAAATCTTTTCAACTTCTTAGTAGATTTTTGGAAATAAGTCGCAGAAGCCTGCTTGGTCATCGCTATCTTATGATTCATGCTTTTATTCTACATGATTAGAAGAAGAAGACACAAGAAATCAGGACTCCTAACTTTCCTTCTTAGCCTAAAACTAACTTATTTGGGAGAGATTTCACTGCAATCATCTTGTGCTTTGCCTAGGATCTTCTAAAGATGATTCTCAAAAATTCAGATGTCCAGGTTGCACTTCAAACAATTCAACATTTCTTGCAGGTGCAGCCAGGCTTTGCTAAAAGCGAAGCTTCCTGGCCGTTTCCAAATGCAGCCAAGGTTGAGGCCCGCTTTAGGCTAGTGTGGGTCCTAGACTTTAGCAAGCTTCCAAAAAGTGTGGGAAACTTCATGATCCTGGGCCCACCCTCAGAGATTCTGTAGTTGGAAGGTCTAAGTTAAGTCCTGGAGATTTTCATTTTCAACAAGCATATCCCCAATGACTCTCCCTTCCCCCAGTGATTCTGGCTGAGCTTAGGACCATACATTGGGGAACATTGGTGTCCATTGGTAATCTATTTAGTGATCCCATTTTTAAATTTACAAGATTCTAAACCAGTGTAAAAACCTCCAGCAAGATATGCAGTCTTCAGTCCCTTCCAAGTGGCCATATAAGGAACTTTGGTTTGCTTTCAGATGTGTGGTCAAGTTTAAACGAACACACCACAGTTCTGGGATTGGCTTCTTGTGAGCACTGTGAAGCTGCCTTACTCACCAGACAAGAAATAAGAAGCTTCTGCAGACTACTGGGGAGGCTCTAGAAAGCTCTCCAGATGCCAAGTCTGCTTGCAAAGCTGGGTTTGCCTCTGGGGTTCAGCCCATTGTTTAATTTTATTAAACTTAAAAATAATGATCTTTTGGGTTTCCAGTCATCTCCTGGGATTTCTTTAACGTTACCCATGGTCCCATTGAATGAAAGCCTTTCTAATCGAGTCTCATGTGATGCTGTTACATTTAATATTGGACTTCCTGTTTGCTTTGTAATAAAATACTCTAAGATCTTGCACATGTTTAATTTTTCTCAAGTCCCTTTTCAGCATCTTGGGCTTGACATTCCTTGGAGACACACCATGCAGTTCCCCTCTTGTGAAATCTGAGCTGCAAGCACACTCCATGGTTAACCCCCACAGCCAGACTCCAGTATGAATTGTTCTTGGGAAAGGCCAGCAGGGTATGATTTAAAATTTTTTTCTTTTATTGAGTTTCAAGCCAAGTATACAAAGAAGTTTTTATTAAAAAAATGCATACAGAAACCCCCAAATGAAAAAAAAAAAACAAAAAATATTATTAAAACCTTTAGATTTTTTATGGCAAAATGGTAATAATGTTCACTAAACAGCACCAAATACACGCACAGTAATGTAAATCAACTTTTTTTTTTGGGGGGGGGAGTTAAGGTATTTGCTAGTTAACATGGTAATGTGATGATATCATTGACTCTTTGGACACAGACAACCCTATAATTTATGGCCTCTTGGGACTGAGATTTTGTAATCTGAAAGTGATAAGGCAAATTGAATAGTCATTTCAGCCCTTTATCCTTGATTCTCAGAATAATTAACTTTCTGGTTACTTAAGCAGGTGGTCTCATTTCTTCTGTTCACGGTGTGAAGTTGTGAATGTTACTTTT
This sequence comes from Sciurus carolinensis, assembly GCF_902686445.1. NCBI lineage: Eukaryota > Metazoa > Chordata > Mammalia > Rodentia > Sciuridae > Sciurus > Sciurus carolinensis. The sequence continues at coordinate 23,058,038 of NC_062222.1, read as the reverse complement.
GTCTTGAACATTACTCTCAAGTGCCTCAGCCAGAGGTGACGGGTGAGAATCAGCTTTCAGCCCCAGGGATAAGAATAATTCTGGAATTATCCCATAGGCCCAGGCCCAAGGAGAAGGTGCCCACTGAATTAAAACGAGGCTCAGTTACAGAAAGAATACCCCAACTTTGCCCAGACTATATTGTATGACCAAATAGCTGTGCATTGAGGGGACTTAGGTGGAGGGAGGCTATCTTGAAATGTACCCATTCATTCAATACACATTTTAGGTCACCTCTCTGTTGGGCATTAGGATACAGCAGTAAGCAAAATTCCCTGTCTAGTGGGAGGAAGCGACAGCAAGTAAAATAAAAAGTGAGTTACATGGTCCTTAAGATAGGGCGAAGCACAGTGGAAGTAGACAGAAGGAGGGGGGAGGACTGTCGTTGCAATTTAAAAAATAGAAATAGGAAAGGTCTTCTTGAAGAAATGACATGTGAGGAGGACCTGAGACAGGAGAGTTATGTGGGTATTTGGAAAGAGCTGTCCTTGCAGAGAGAAGACGTCCTGAGGCAGGAGAGTGTCCAGCCACCCAGAAGTAAAGGGACCTGGATCTTTAGGGTCAGGTGGAATTTACCCTGGTTGGAGTTAACCAAGGGGACTTGGTTAGCCACTAAGGCTTAAAATTGCTTATTCATTAGACTGGAAAGTAGAGGGTCCTCCTAGCCTCCCACCTCTCCCCATCACCTCGTCTCCTCTTCCCTCCTCTTTCTCCCTCTGTCCAAGACTTATTCCTGGTGCCATCCTCACAAAGACTTCTCCTTCCTTCTAACAAGGAGGCTCTAAACCTTCTGAAATACACGGCCATGACCTTGTTCCCCATAGGAACATTCCAAACGCTGAATTTGACTCCATATAACTAAATATGAAGACACTTCTAGCCACAGGAGAAATGCCTGGGCGCGGTAGCTATGGCAGATAACCCAACTCCATGGTGAAAAGTACAAATGCTTATTTGTTGTAGAAAACTGGCCTATGTTCTGACCTGACGCTAGAAGGGATTAAGCTGGTGTGGACATCTCTGGGAGGTGTTTTGGAATTGTGGGAAGCAAGACATAGACAGGGCTTGGCTCCAACAAACCTGAGTTTGAACTCTATGACGACATCTTCTGAACAGGGTTTTCATCGTTGCAGATTTCCATGAAGGGTAAATCTATGTCATGCACCTCATACTTAATTGCTTGGTCAAGAAATTGTAGATTTACCTACACAAATGTTTAGGCATGAATAATGAAAGGAATACAGGGAAAGCAGGGGAGAGAGAAGGAAATGAGAGCAAAGAGATTCCTTTCTGGGGAGCAGAGAAGAGCCATCTGTAGGATGGAGGCCAGAAGATGGCAGAGATTTCCAAGGTAAAGGCCACGCCCTTTCACTTCCCCACATTCCTGTAGGGAAGGCTGTAAATAGGACACCCTGGTCATCACTTTCTTATAAAGCTGCCTCTCTGCCTCAAGGCTGGCGAGAGGGTCATGAATTGACTTAGGGGGGGCTGACAGGGGCCACTGGGATCCTGGTGGCCCATGTGTACCAACAATTACCTTCTGGGTGTGGACTCCGTTGCTGACAACTGTAGGTTTAGCTATTGTGGTTTATGATCTGTGAACGTGATCTGTCATGAGAAAGAATTAGTCCAAGTCGACTTTGGTGAAGAGGGGATTTTAGTTTGGTTGCTTCAAACCTTGATGAGCGTGGAAAGATGTCTCTAAACCTCTTAGAAGGAAACAAAAGAATGAATAAAAAGTCTGGCACATAGGAGATGTTCAACCAGTGGCTGTTGGCTATTCAGATAATCTCAACAACATATTGTTTAACTATTATTAATATATTATTGATTTTTTAAAACTACAGAACACTAAAAAAGGAATTGAGGAAGACCTCAGAAAATGGAAAGATCTCTCATCTTACTGGATAGGCAGAATTAACATTATCAAAATGTCCAAAAGCGCTCTACAGATTTAATGCAATTCCTATAAAGATTCCAGTGATGTTCTTCACAGAAATAGAAAAAGGAATCATGAAATTCATTTGGAAAGATAAGAGGCCCAGAAGAGTCAAAGCAATTCTTAGTAAGAAAAGTGATGCATCACTGGTATCACAATACCAGACCTTAAGTTATACTACAGAGCTATAGTAACAAAAACGGCACCAAATGGTATTGGCACCAAAACAGACAGGAAGACCGATGTAACAGAACAGAAGACACGGAGATGAATCCACATAAATACAGTTAGCTCATCCTAGACAAAGGTGCCATAAATGTACATTGGAAAAAAGATAGCCTGTTTAACAAATGGTGCTAAGAAAACTAGAAATCCATATGTAATAGAATGAAATTGAACTCCTCTATCTCACCCTGCACAAAACTCAACTCAATAAGTGGATCAAGGATCTAAGCATTAGCCCAGAGATCCTGTACTTACTAGAAGAAAAAGTAAGCCCAACTCTCCAACATGTCAGTTTGGGAACTGAATTCCTCAACAAGACTCCTAAAGTGCAAAAAGTAAAATCGAGAATCAATAAATGGGATGGTATCAAACTGAAAAGCTTCTTCACAACAAAGGAAACAATCCAGAACGTGTACAGAGATCCTACAGAATGAGAAAAAATCTTTACCACTAGTACTTCAGATAAGGCATTAATTTCCAGGATATACAAAGAACTAAAAAAAAAATGTAACATCAGAGAAATAAATAACACAACCTATAAATGTGCAAAGGAACTGAACAAACATTTCACAGAGGAAGAAATATGAATGGACAAAAATATATGAAAAATGTTCAAAGTCACTAGCAATTAGAGAAATGTAAATTAAAACTACACTGAGTTTCCCTCTCACTCTAGTCAAAATGGCAATTATAAAGGATACAGGTAACATATACATGCTGGCCAGGATGTGGGGATAAAGGTACTATCATACATTGTTAGTTGGACTGCAAATTGATACAACCACTATGGAAAGCATTATGGAGATTCCTTTAAAAACTTGGAATGGAACCACCATTTGACCCAGTTATCCCACTCCTTGCTATTTGTCCAAAGGACTTAAAAACAGCATACTACAGTGGCACAGCCACACCCATGTTTTAAAAACTCAACTCATAATAGCCAAGCTATGGAAACAAACTGGGTGTACTTCAACAGATGAATAAAGAAAATATGGTATATATACACCACGGAATATTACCCAGCCATGAAGAAGAATCAAATTATGTCATTTGCTGGTAAATGGATGGAACTGGAGACTATCATGCTAAGAGAAATAAGTCAATCCCCCAAAAACCACAGGCTAAATGTCCTCTCTGATTTTTGGATGCTAACCCAAAACGAGGGATGTTGGGAGGGGAATAATAGAAATCCACTGAATTAGACAAAGGGAAATGAAGGGAAGGTGGGGGAAGGGGAATAGGAAAGACAGTAGAATTAATCAGTCATAACTTTCCTTGTCTTGTATTTGTATACATGACCAGGGTAACTCCACATCATGTACAACTATAGGAGTGGAATCCTAAATAAAATAACTTATACTCTATGTACATATAATCTGCCAAAATACATTCTACTGACACATGTAACTAAAAAGAACAAATAAAAAGTATTAGTGATTTTTTGTTCTAAATCTGGTAGAATAAATTTCTTTTTAGTAATCAGGTAATATCGCATGTGGGTAAAATTATATCTGATATCAACAAAGCAGAAAATAATTAATCATCTCAATTGTTTATAGGAGAGAAAAACATGTACGAAACCCAAACACACTGACAAAGTGTTACCTAGAGGAAAGAACGAAACCAGCACCAGAAACAGCTTGAGACTTCCTTTGATTCTACTCTAAAAATAAAATGTAAAGACTTAGCTTATCCTCTGGTGTGTTTTTCCTCTCCAAAAAACATCTAAACCGTTTTAAACTACAATTCATCATCAACCATGTGCAATGAAAATCTGCTGCCTTTTATAACAGATGAAATGATTCTATAATCATGTTCATGTGAGAATGGAAATGAAATCCAGAAAAAGAAGTACGACTCACTGTACTTGAGAGACATGTGTTACAGAAAGTGAGAACACACTGGGTTCCCTCTCCTTGGTTGAGAAGATTATGCAACTTACAGGAAAAAATAAACAAATAAAAGCAGCTTGGGAAAATGATCCAAGGCTTTCCTGCTGTACTCTAAAATTCCTGTGCCTGTACCAAAAATGTTGCATTATTTCTTTGCTTCTTACAATGTGCCACTAGATATTTCGGTATATTTCCCGTATTGAATTCATACAGCAATCCCATGAGAAAAGCATCTTATCTCCATCTGCAGATGAGAAAAGGTATTAGAATATTTACACATCTTGCACCGGATCACACCATGCTTCGCGCCGGAGATGGGATTTGAACTCCTATCAGTGTGACTAGAATTAGGTGTTCTTTCCACTCCGCCATTTTGTTGGAATGTTTCTTCTTCCCTTCCTACTTGGATTCTACCCACCATCTCCTCCTTCCCTTGCATATGGCTCTATGATTTCTATGGCACTGTAAATCATATGGCATATGATTTCTATGCCACTGTAGCCTACATCTGCCATCCACTGCCCCAGGATCTTTTTTATAAAGATGTCCATGGGTCAGGGCAATTGTTGACAAAAGACACTATTATGCAGGAATCTCTTCTAGGGAATACGGAGTGTGGTGTGGACAACATCTGGGAACCAGTTCGATAGTCTTTGAAATTTAGTAACTAACCTTGACAATAAAACTTGGTTACAAATACTAATGGCTAAATATTTCAGTTTTATGGGAAACACTGAGGGGATCGTATAAAATGAAAATCAGAACTTTGAAGGAACTGCATCTGGGTCTTAGCCTTTTAAAATGTACTCTCCTAGACATCTCTATCTCATATTCATGAATTTGATCTATTTTGATGTTTTGCAGAAGTTGGCTTACTGAAGGAGACACATGTTTTTCATGCAAGAGTCTCTCAAAGCCCTGCAGATGCTCATCTGGATTTAGAACTCCTTTCTGAGTACCTCATCATAGTGAATATGTGCGTAGAGATTTACCAACGCGCAATGTGAATCTTCACATCAATGGTAACAATCTATTTCCTAGCCAAGAGTGAATATCTTTGGGAATGTTTTTGTAGCTTAATAGTCATGGAAAGCTGCTCTCTGCAAATCATCTCGCCCATCACTGTTTAAGGTTCCAAGAAAGGAGGACAATTAATAGCAGCTTCTTCCTCCTATGTTTAGTGGAGACAATGCAACGAACAGTCCCATCATTGTTTTGAAAGATGATCATTAACAGAGAAGTCACTTTAGCTGCCTGATTGATTCTCATTTGTGGACGGTTGGAGGACAAGTTTGCACATCTCTAAGACCTGGAATTCATGGTGAATTCCTCTGATGTCACAGATCATGCAGGCAATGGAGAGACACACTGAGGAGAGCACATTCCCTTTCATTCCAGAATTATTTATGACAACTTAAAATCCACAGTTTGAAAAGACTTGAAAGTATGTATTTTATTTTGAGGGAACATGAACCTTTGACTTTTCCTTCTGGAAGAAATAAAAGATGGAGAAACTTTATTTCAATCTTCGCCATGGGTTTGATTACTTCAGAGGTTTTGCATGTGCTTTTGGTCTATTTGGCAATCTGTGTTTATGAATCACCTGAAGAACAAGTACACCAGCAATTACAAATGACTTTGAAAGACAAAGAGAGAATTGTGAAACATTTGTACTTCATGTATTTCTATTTTAGCTGTGTGAGACTGCCTGATGTTTGGGATGTTATTACTATGTATATGTAATCTAAAATGTTTTGTTTTTAATGATTAAGTCTAATATTCTATAAACATTCTGGATGGAATACCAAATATGATGGAAAACTGTTTTATGTGCTGGAAGAATTTTTTTTTCTTCTTTTTGTGTGTTTTTCTTATCTATCCTATCAAAGTATAATCACAGCAATAAAGCCCCTGAGTATGTATAGTAAATTAAGCGGTAAATTCATTGTCCTACTAAACGGTACATTAAATGCATATATTCAAACTTTAATGCACACTTAATATGATTTATTGAAGATCAGAAATATTTATAGCAGGAACTGGTTCTCACCTCTCTGGTGTGGACAAAAAAAAAAAAAAAAAATCCACTTAGCAGATCACATACCCAAAAAAATGTCCAGTATGAACCAACATAAAAAATCATACTGATGAATCAATGGATGGATCAGGGTCAAGTTGCAAATATCTGAATGATATAAAAAGAATTTTCTGCATCTGAAAATCCTTTTACTAGTAAAGAGATCTTGTGGCAGGTTTTTCTGCATCTTCCTTTATGATTTTTGTAGTCTTCGGAGATCTAAGTTTCTCAATTGATTTGTCCAGATATTCCCAACAGTTTTCCATGTAATATATAGCAAATATTAACCAACTAAGACATTGTTCTGTGTTAATGTTTGACATGCATGGAGAGAGCAATTTAAGAATGTTTTTATAAATATCCACAGGTAAGCGAAGAATGGAAGCAAGCTAAAACCAAGCAACGATCACTAGATAAATATTTTTGATATATATATTAATTTATACCTGATAGTGTCTTGTTTTGCAGTATTAGCATTTTAGTCAACTTTTTTGCTACTGTGACCAGAAGACCTGACAACAATTTTAGAAGAGGAAAGTTTGTTTTGTGCTCACAGTTTCAGATGGCCAACTCCGTGGTTTTGGACTCAAGGTGAGCCAAAATATCAAAATGGATGGGTATGGAGAAGAAAAGCAGTTCAAGACATCTCAGACAGGAAGCAGAGAGAGCTCTGCTCACCCAAAACAAGATATAACTCCAAAGGTCCATCTCCTCCAGCCACACCCTACCTGCCTATAGTTACTGCCCAGTTAGTCCGTATCAGCTGATTAATGCATTGATTAGATTAAGGCTGTCATAACCCAATCATTTCATCTCTGAACTTTCTTGCATTGTTTCATACTTGAGCTTTGGGGAGACACCTTATATCTAAACCATAGCAATTTTATAATCAGAATGCCCACATTACTGACCCTTGGGCTCCTGGAAGAGAAGTCCTGCACTAGAGGCCCTAAAGTGGAGACTGATCAATGATCCTCATTTCAATCCTCTCTTGGTGTTTTCTTGCTAAATGTAAATGTACAGTTATGGGCCACGGTCACTTGAAGAAATCTCCCACACACCCAGAAAGAGAGAGAAAAGAGAAAACAGATGGGACTCACACAGAAGAAATACAGATAAATTTGGGAAACAGAAAGAATATTCCACTTCACTCATTATGAGATAGATAAGGATTAACTCACTGATTAAAAAAATAATGTATAAAGGAGAAATCAGTAAAAGCGAAGTCTTGTGAGTTTGATCTGTGATTGCCACATAAAGATTTGAGTAAAATGGTTATAAGGTGGTTGAAAAAAATCCCCTAAGAGTGAAACAAAGAGAAAAAGATATTGGTTATCTTAGAGAAATAATGAAAGATAGAGGTTATTGAGAACATCTAAAATTTAAACAAAAGGAGTTTCAGAAATAAAGTCCAGATAAAGCAAAAGGAGAAAAATCATCACAAAATAATAGAAAAACCTTTCCTAAACATAAAATAGAATAATATTTTACTAACTAACATTTCCTATAGGACCAATGAGTGACCAGTAGTGTGATTTAAAAAATCCCCTATTAAAGGAGGGGAAGGAGATTGGAGGCAGGGAGGAGAGAGGGGAACTGGAGAGGGCATTAGGGAGGACGGAATGTGGTTAAAACACCACATCTGCGCAGATGGAAATGTTACCATGGAATCCATTTGTAAAATTAGCATGAGTTAATATTTATAATAAAGACCAGAGATACAGGGGAAGAGCCTCAATGTTGCCAGTCTCTAAATTTTTCCAGAGGAAAAATAAAACAAATCACAGATAAAGGTCTAAGCCAGAATAGTATCTGACTGATGTAGCACCAGGTACCAGAATACAACAAAGTACTTCCTAAGTTTGAGATGAAAGAGCTTCCCTACATGCAATTCCATATCCAGTCATTGTACCACTAGAACTTTGGTTAAAGTGAAGTTAGTTTCACACATGAGGAGATGTGCATTCATGCTTCCTTTGGAAGCTTCCAGAGGAGATGCTTCAATGCAATGATGAAAAAAATCGAAAAGTGGAAACATAGACTCTAAGAAACAGTGACTCCAAGTCAGAACAGTAGAAGAATATTCAGTGTGACACCTGAGCTGCCCATTAATTCAGATTGGAGCAGAGGGATGGGGTCTCCAGGAAAGAGGTGGCCTGAGGAAGAAAGGAACTTAACTGAATATATGACATAACAGGCAGGGAGAACACACAGAGGGCCATCTGATGGAGCATTGGGAAAAAGTAAAGATGAGCATTGAAATTATGCTAACCAAGAACTACAGCAACTGTAAAATTTAGGAAAAGTGGAATAGAGTGTAAAAAAGAAAATGTAGTCCTTTTGCACGATCGTTTGTTATTACTTGGTCTGCAGTGAATACTATTCACACAATATTGCCAACAATGATTAATTTAATTAAAATAGTGATATAATGATTTTGGAAGAAAAGAGTGGGAGAGGTCAGTGGTATAATAGTAGGTGACCCTATTCTAGCACAATAGAAAGTCGCTGGTGAATGTCTAAAATCAATGAATCAAGAACTAGTCATATAATGATATTATACAGAAAAATGAGGATAATTTCCAGGATAAATATTAGAAGAGGTAGTAGTGATTGGCGGTGGGGAGTCAAGTTGGATATTAGGGTAAGTGAGGAACATCTTTTTCACTAGAAGAGCCACTGGATAATTGGTTTACCCATGACGGTTCTAGTCTATGCCCCATGTCTCATATTCCATTTGGTTTAATATTTATGCCAAACAGAGAAGTCCCATTTTGGATAACAAATCAGTGGTCACCTTAATTGTAAACATTTTTTGATTCAATTTGATTTTTTAAAAAAATGTATACACTCCTTGGTTATAAATAAAAATAATGCTTGGAAAAACAGAAAACAAATGCACGTGGGCTTGTACTCTTGTCTTTACTCAGCGAGGGCAATCAAAACTGAGAGGCAAGGGCAATGCCATTTGGAGTGGTCTAGGAGTGGGAGGGCGGTGTTCACCTGGAACATACGTTACGCTCTTTCTGGGCCAAAGCATGACAGTCGTGCAAATGCATCATAAAAATCTTCTCAGCTGATGCTGACAGGAACAGACCCCTGGGTCAAATTAACACTATTTCAGGAAGGCAAGCAAAGTTGGAAAACATGCAGAATTGAGAACTTTGGGAATATCAAAATAAACCCTGGCACAAGAAAAAGAATGCGATGTTGACAGTAGGAAAACCTAATTTATGTGTGATTTGAACCCGGCTCAGAAGAAACCTAAGTCATTTTATTTGGTTATAGCCTGGCATATGCTGGGAAGACCAGGTGGAAGAACGAGAAGGAAACGTGAGCTCCCTGCCTCTGCAGGGAGGTGTATTTGAAGAGTACTGCAGTCAGCACGTCAGTCCTTGGCAATGCCTGGGTCCCAAATCCCAGCACAACCTGAGTTTCCGTGGGGTACGGGAGGCGGGTGAGAGTGGAGAGGTCTGGGTGAGATGATTTTGAAGTTCAGCTTAACCTGTTGCCTGAAATCAGCAGTGAATTTCCTGCCAACTTCAAATTCTGATGTTTCTTGTAAACCTGGATTGCACTAAGTCAACGTGACAGTTTTCTTTTCCTTTGGGAACAATAACATCATTTACATGTACTTTCGAGGTAGGATAGAAGAAATAAGAAATAGGCAGACAAAAAGGACAAGAAAAATAGGATTTTAATTCAGAAGTTCTGTGTACATTTCCAGGTCTGTGATTCCCACATTCCTGAGAAATCTGTAAATCTACCTGTGTGCTGTTCATCCACACTAACCCCCACTATTAGATTAAGATTAAGCAAAGAGAGATGCAATATCCTGAGGAAACTATAATTGAGGAAACTGCCTAGCATTCTCTATTGATCAGATATAAAATAATTCTGATGAAGTCCAATTTACTTTTTGTGTATTTTGTGTAATACTTAAGAAATTGCCACTAAACTCAAGTTGAGATCTTTTCCTATGTTTTGTTCTAGAAATTCTGTAGTTTTAGCTCTTACATTTAATCTTTAAGTTAATTTTCATAAATAATGTGAAGTGAGAGTCAAGGTTAATTATTTTTAACTCTCATTTTTAAAATGATTTTTTTCTCATTGAATTGTCTTGGTATCTTTATTGAAACTGAATTGGACACATCTACGTGGGTATTTTTTCAAATCTTATTCTGTTTCTTGATTTGTCTTTATAATACTACGCTATCTTAATTACTGAAGCATTGTAGGTTTTGAAATAAAGTAGTATTGTGCATATTTTCCAAATGTGTATTCTTTTCAAAGTTGTCTTGGATATTTGAGGTACTTTGATTTTCCATGTACTTATAAGAATAAACTTGTCAATTTCTATAGAAAAGTCTGCTTGGATTAAGATTGGAATCACACTGAGGCTATGAATCAATTCAGTGGAATTGACTGACGTCATACAATATTGAGTCTTCCAATCCATAGATATATTTTTCTTTTTACTTAAGTGCTATTCGGTTTCTTTCAATAATTTATTGTATTTTTCAATGTATGCCTTACACACTTCTTTTCATATTTGTTCTTATATATGTCATAATTTGATGTTATTAATAATATATATCTTATTATCAGCTATGACCACTTGTTATTTAGAAATACGATTTATTTATTTTTATATAATGACCTCATGGCAACCTTACTACACTCACTTACCAATTTTAATAGCTTTTTTGTAGCTTCTTTTCTACATAAATGATTATTATGTTTGTGAATAAAGTCCACTTTTTCCTCTCAGACTGCATAACAATTTTGTTTCTTTTTCTTGCCTTATTGCATTGTCTAGAACTTACCTACCATATGCTAAGTAGAAGTAATGAGAGCAGATGTCTTTTCGGTGTTACCTACCTTAGGGGTGAAACAGTATCATATTAGCTATAGGATTTTTAAAGATATTCTTTAGTAGTTTGAAGTATTTATGTATGTTGTTTCCTGGGGAAATTTTTTTTTTTTAAATCAGGACAGGGAGGTTAGATTTCATCAAATGCTTTTTTTTTTTTTTTTTTGTATATATGAAGGTGGCCATATGGTTCTTTCTTTTTCATCTACTAATATGGCGAAATACATTGACTGGCTTTTGACTGTTAAATCAACTTTGCATTCCTGATAGTAAAGCCCACTTACTCATAATGTATTATTCTTTTTACAAATCCTTGGAGTCAATTGGAAAGCAATTTTAAAGAATTTTTATATTCATGTCCATAAAGAATGTTGGTTTGTAGTTTCTTTTATTTATTGTCTTTATCTAATTTTGATGTCCTCGTAGGGCTGAGTTCATAGACTGAGCTGGATATCTTTCTTCTCCATTAGCTTTGTGGAAGAGTTCATGTAGGATTAGTGTTCTTTTTTCTCCCTTAAATATTTGGAGAATTTACCAATGAGTCCATCTGGGCCACAAGTTTTCATTGCAGGAGTATTTGTAACTATACATTTAATAGGTGCTCAGTTCATTTATTACTGCCTAAAGGGGTTTTTGTAGTTTGTCTTTCAAGGAAGTTGTCGGTAAATTTTCACCTTAATGGAAAAATATTGCTTAAAATATTCTCTTTTATCATTTAAATATCTTTGGCTTTTGTAGTTACGTCACTCCTCTCGTTTCTGATACTAACACTTGGTGTCTTCTCTCATTTATTTCCTAATCAGTATTTCAGTAGTTGATCAACTTTATTGACCTTCTCATAGAGCCAGCTTTTTATTTGCTTACTTTTTTCTCTTGTGTTTCTGTTGTCTGCTTCCCTCTGTATTATTCTACTCTACTCCATATTATTGGTTCTACTCCACTTCATATTATTCATTTTTTAATATTTATTTCAGATATAACTTGCTTCCCCCCATAGCTTCTTAGAGTGGAACTGAGTTTATTGACTTGAGACCCTTCTTCTCTTTCAACATGAGCTATAAATTTCCCAGCACTGTGCCTTAGCTGGACCCCACACCTTTTGATTTGTTGTGTTTCCATTTGAATTCAGTTCAAAAGTGTTACCATTTTGAAAAGAACTTTCCATAAGTAACTGGACTCCTGCCTTCCCTTCAGTCACAGGAGGGCATCTGTTTAACAACAGTGGAGGCTTAATTTTTTTGGGGGGGTGAGTACCAGGGATTGAACTCAGGGGCACTTCACCACTGAGCCACATCCCCTGCCCTATTTCGTGTTTTGTTTAGAGTCAGGGTCTCACTGAGTTGCTTAGCGCCTTGCTTTTGCTGAGGCTGCCTTTGAACTTGGGATTCTCCTGCCTCAGGCTTCTGAGCTGCTGGAGGCTTAATTTTTGAATGAGGGATTCGAAGGGTGGACTGCATCAGACACCTCATGTGACAACTCAGATCTCTCTGGCTTCCCCTGTTTCTTTAGCCTTTGGGCACTTGAACAGAGCTACTGCAGCCACTGACTTCACAAGGGAGAAGTATGACAGTGCTTTGCATTATTTCTGTGCTATATGCCTTTCACCTCTTACCCTGTCCATTTGTTGACAGGTGTGACACATAGGATCCCCCTGGTTCCCAGTCATATGCAACCTAGGGATCCAAGGAGATCAATGTCAGGGGGAAAATCTTTGCCCAGTGAGCATGTAAGCCAGTGGACAATTTTTTCCTTCCCTTTCTCCTCTTGGATGGATTATTCTGAAATAGTAGCACATCTAACCTCTGGGAAGATGGTTGTGAAGACAGAACAATCCAAGAGGCTACAAACTCCTTGCATTTGCTCTCCATCCTTCTATAATAACTCACAAAGCTTTTGCCTTAGATTCTGCTTTCTGGGAAACTCAGACTAAGGCAGACAAAGCATTCAATAAGTGATAAATCAGAGATGATTGTTTTCAATTCATTTTATTTAAGAATATTTTATATTTAACAAGTTCTACCATGATTAAGAAAATTAAAATAAGGATATACAAAGTTATGACAGCTTTAATATAAAAGGTATCATTCTTATAAAAGTAAATTGTTTTTATAAGTTTATTTTTTCTCATCTCAGTTTTGGTCCAGTTGTTTTTCTCTGATGGTTATATTTCCTTCTTCAGTAATACAGTGCACTTTACATTTTGCATTTGAGAGTGTGGCAGGTGTTCAGGCTTTCAAAACTTGGTAGAGCCCGTATGATTTTCCTTGGGCATTGCACCATCTGACAGGTGCATGCTCACTAGACCGAATCCTCACTGTGCTGCAGCTATAGTCACCTCTGATTTTTGGAAAGCCAAAGTGCTTATCTTTAATGCTTCCATACCCCTTCTCTTCTCTTTGCTCTCAGCATCCTATATTAATAATGGGTAAAGGTAAGAGGGAACCTCTGTGAAAATCATATATTATCACCTAGAGACTAGGGTATGCTTGACCTGGTTTCTTTTGTGGTTGCTAAAATTCTTTATGGGTTTAGTTATTTTATTTGCTTCTCTTTGCTCATGGATGAATGTTGGTGTAAATGTCTGTCTGCTGGCAAACTCTTCTGGTGATTGTTGGAACTGAGATTTCACAAGGTGCAACAATTGCTGTTCAAGCATTTGAGAAGAATCAGGCACTAGGAGATGCTAAGAGTATGCTTTATATTACCTCTTCATTACAAAATTAATAAATGCTTATTATGCAAAAATTTGGACAAATGGAAAAAAAGTTACCCAATAGCTCCATCATCTATAAAACAATCACTCTTGACAAGAAGGTGTATTTCATTTGAAACCCTTTGCTGAGAATTATATTTTTCCATGAAAATTGTTACATGAAACTAAATATATCAACATTTTCAAGAATATATTTTCTGACTTGAAAAGAAAACTTAAAAAATTGCACATATGCACAGCTAACAAGGAAAATAAGACATCGAAAAAAGGGAAATTAAAGTTATTTTGAATCCTATCACCTGAAACAATATGCTTAACATTTATTTCCTTAGTATTTTTTACACAATTATCACTCCAAAATAAACATTTCTTAGATATGTGAGTAATACTCTAGATAAGAAATATTAAGTTTATAATATAGCTTTCATTAAATCTGCATTGTTTAGACATTAAAAAATGTGAACCTAATTTATCTTTATTTAAATATGAGATTGTGAGAACAGATTAAAATCAAGCAACTATTTGGGAAAAATATGTACATCTGAGAACTTCTGAATATTGACAATATAACATAAGAGATAATAACACCTGACTTTACCAGAAATAAAATACATTTAAGTTCCCAAGGTAATGCTGGACACCAGATGAATAAAAAGCTAATACTAATGTAGTCAAGCTGGCTGATATGAAAGAATCAGATAGGAACACAACTGCACCAAGGAACAGACCCATAGACAGACTTACTGACATGCAAGTAAACAATCATGTACAGACTGAAGACAAAACCAGCCTAAAGTAACTGCCTGAAAAATGTGTTAAGCTGCTGGTTCTTAGGCACACTTGGATGCATAAGCTGGTTTTAAGCATGCTGTTCTTGATTTATTGTGGCTTAGTTCCTTCAAAGGTAATGCTTGACTTTCTGCTAGTCTGCAGCCTTTTGCTTATATTGCATGTTGTAGCAAGGTTATAGGTGCTCTCTCTCTCTCTCTCTCTCTCTCTTTCTTTTTCTTACTAGAGATTGAACCGAGAGGCACTTTACCACTGATCCTCACCCCCAGTCCTTTTTTATTTTTTATTTTGAGACAGGGTCTCTCTAAGTTGTTTAGGGTCGCTCTAAGTTGCTGAGGCTGGCCTTGAACTTGTGATCTTCCTGCCTCAGCCTCCTGAGTGCTGGGATTATAGGCGTACACCACCTTGCCTGGCTTAAAGCAGTACTTTTTATTAACTGGGAGGTTCTAAATCTTCGGAGATCACATGGTTCCTCTGGGCATGTGTGATGACACTTTCCCCTGGGAGTCAAATGCACCAACGTTGCCTCTTTGTTAAAACCTCCTAGCTAATGTGACTGTGCCAGTGAACCTTGCGGTAGGGGTGGTAGTATGAGTTAAGTGTTCAGTATGAGTTTCTCTGCAGATTTTACATTTGATTAGAAAATGTATGAAGACATAATGTCTAATTAAATTTTATGGGTTGAGACCATTATACATACACATGGAGTTATGGAAACACTACTCAAACATCCCTTTACCTAATACTCTTTACCTGGTTTCTCCCTGTGATAGTTTCGGTGTAGACTGTCCCCCAAGGGCCGGTGTGTTAAGGGCATGGTCCACAACTTGGCTTTTTTAGGAAGTGGAGGAACCTTTAAGAGGCAGGGCCTCATGGGGCATCTAGGTCATTGAGGGCGTGGCGTGCCCTTGAAGGGGATTTGGGTCCCCTTTGTCCCCTTCTCACTCTCTTTCACTTCTTGGCCATGAGGTGAGCAGTTTTGCCCTGCCACGTTCTCCTGCCATAATGTTCTGCCTCACCAAAGCCACAGGGTCCACAGACCATGAACTGGAGCCTCTGAAACTGGGAGCCAAGACCAGCCTTTCCTCTTCAGAGGATCTCAGCTGTTTGTCACAGTGATGGAACCCGACTCGCAGCCCCAGTGTTAGCATCTTACAGCCGGGCATCTCTCATGGGATCAAACACCCTGACAGTGGTGCTGATAAAATGCAATTTCATTCAGATGTCCTCGGGTTTACGCTTCTCATTTGTGTGTGTGTGTATGTGTGTGTGTGTGTGTGTGTGTGTGTGTGTTTCTCTCCATGCAGGTTTGTGTAGTCACTACTTCCACCACAACAGTCAAGATGCAGAAAAATTAGACCCACTTTAAGGCTTCTTCAGGTTGCCTGGGGCTTTTTCCAACTATATTCATCTCCCTGTCACCCCACTTCCATCCCTGACGCCTGGCAACCATTAATCTGTTCTTTCTTTCTAAAAATTTGATATTTCAAGAATATTGTATAAATTCAATCATTCAGTAAACTTTTGAGATTGGTTTTTTTTTTTGATTCATTGTACACAAATGGAGTACAACTATCATATCTCTGGTTGTACATGATGGTATTGTTTTAAAAAAATTTTTTTTAGTTGTAGATGGACACCATACCTCTATTAGATTTATTTATTTTTATGTGGTGCTGAGGGTCGAACCCCACATCTCACACATGCTAGGCAAGTGCTCTACCACTGAGCCACAACCCCAGCTGTTTTGTTTTATTTTTGATTTAGCATTCCCTTGAGATTTATCCAAGGTATTGTGTGGAGCCTAATTCTTGCCTACTGAGTATCAGCTGTACGTAGTGACAGAATAACACAAGAATGATAGTACGTAACTACAGAGACCAGGTTGTAAAGACTAAAGGCCTTTTCTCTCTCCCTCTCCCTCTCCCTCTCCCTCCCTCTCTCTCTCCCTCCCTCTCCCTCCCTCTCTCTCTCTCTCCCCCCTTCCTCCCTCTCTCTCTCCCTCTCCCTCCCTCTCTCTCTCTCTCTCCCTTCCTCCCTCTCTCTCTCCCTCTCCCTCCCTCTCTCTCTCTCTCTCTCTCTCTCCCTCTCCCTCTCCCCCCTCTCCCCCCTCTCCTTCTCTCCCCCCTCTCTCCCTCCCTTTCTCTCTTCTTCTCTCTCTTTCTCTCTCTCTCTCCCCCCTCTCCCTCCCTCTCTCTCTCCTTCTCTCTCTTTCTCTCTCTCTCTCCCCTCTCTCCCTCCCCTCTCCCTCTCCCCCCTCCCTCCCTCTCCCCCCTCCCTCCCTCTCTCCCCCTCTCTCCCTCTCCCTCCCTCTCCCCCTTCTCTCCCCTCCCTCTCTCTCTCTCTCTCCCTCTCTCTCTCTCTCTCTCTCTCTCCCCCCTCTCCCTCTCCCTCTCCCTCTCTCCCCCTTCTCTCCCTCTCTCCCTCTCCCCCCCTCCCTCTCCCCCCTTCTCTCCCTCTCTCCCTCTCCCCCCTCCCTCTCCCTCTTCCTCTCCCTCTCCCTCTCCCTCTCCCTCTCAGAATGCTCACTCTGGTGGAAGTTGGCAATGACTACCTGGTAAGGACTGGGGCTTTCTGTAAACAGACATGTGGACGAGTCATCCAGGAAGTGGATCCTCTGGCCTCAAACATTTGATTCAGCTTTTCTTTTTTATTATTCTTCTGATTTGGGCTTTGCTATGTTTCTCAGGCTGTCTTGAACTTCTGGGCTCTAGTGCTTCCCCTCCTCAAGCTCCCACGTAGCAGAGACTGTAAGTGTGCACTACCGAGCTGGTCCTTTGATCCAGCTTTCACTGGATCAAAGTTATACAAAGTTATACAAAGGAAACAGCAAAAAGATTCTGAATTTTAAGATAAAACAAAGCAAACAATCACTTTTTGATCACTATACTATTTGGTTCCTACAGTGCTCAACTCTCCTATTCTTAGATTGCATCTATCTCTAACAATTTTTTTCTGAGCGTGTGAGTCCTCTTTCTGTTCCTGTGACAAAATACCTGAGAAAATAACTTAATA
The DNA here is from genome assembly GCF_902686445.1 of Sciurus carolinensis. Taxonomy (NCBI): domain Eukaryota; kingdom Metazoa; phylum Chordata; class Mammalia; order Rodentia; family Sciuridae; genus Sciurus; species Sciurus carolinensis. Next base: position 23,040,476 of record NC_062222.1, on the reverse strand, counting down.
AAGAAAAAAGTTTATTTTGGTTCATAGTTTTAGGAGTTCACTGACATCTTGACTGTATCCTGAGAAAACCTGAGCCACAGATACCCAGGCAAGCTACTCCTCAATTCCTGACCCCAGAAGTCATATCAATAATAAATGTCTGATGTTATTAAATTCTGCAAATGATGTGTTAAGGAACACTACACAACTAATTCTAATACCCATGTATTCTCCAGAAAACTTGGAGAATATTTTTAACCTCACTGAAAAAATTCTACAGATTACCTTTGCTTTTCTTATTAAACAGAGGTCTGAACGTGAAACTATGAAGATGAAGACAGACAGAGATCACTGAATTGCCTAAACTGTGACCGATGTTTGTTTTTGTATTTTGTAATTGGAGTAAAGGAGAATCTAGGGTCTGGAACCTTCATCTTCCAGGCATACACACTCCTCTGCCTCTCCACCCACATTTCCCGGAGGCTGTTGGCTGTATGCTACCTCTTGTGATGCTTATTTCCAATAACTGACCTTTATCACACATGAGAGCATGCCCAAAAAGTATGTGCCATGACAGGTTGCAAAATAATTAGCCAATGGTCAGCATCTGTAATGATTTATTGCTAAAATCTGAAGCCATCTGGCATGTCTTCTGAATATATTTATTATTTCCTTGGTGTTCCCATTCAGTTATACAAAGGAAACAGCAAAAAGATTCTGAATTTTAAGATAAAACAAAGCAAACAATCACTTTTTGATCACTATACTATTTGGTTCCTACAGTATCTGTGCTCAACTCTCCTATTCTTAGATTGCATCTATCTCTAACAATTTTTTTCTGAGCGTGTGAGTCCTCTTTCTGTTCCTGTGACAAAATACCTGAGAAAATAACTTAATAAAGAAAAAAGTTTATTTTGGTTCATGGTTTTAGGAGTTCAACTTGACCCTGTTGCTTTTTATCTGTTGTAGTGCAGTAAGTCAAGGTAGGAAGCATGTGACTGAGGAGGCCTGTTCCCCTCAGGGCAGCCAGGAAATGAAAGAGAGGAAGAGTTCAGTGTTCCAAAATCCACTTCAAGAACACACCCGCAATGACCTAACTTCCTTCTATGAGGCCCCACCTTCTAAAAGTTCCACTATCTGCCAATAGCACCACAGGCTGCTGATGCCAGCTTTTGACATGTAGGCTGTTGGGGACATCCAAGTTACAAATTATAGTGACAACCAGTGAATTCAGGAGACAGACAGGAGCCTCCCAAGTTTTTTGAAGGAGAGTATTACACTTTGCTTACCAGAGGTAAAGATTTAAGAATAAACACAAGTACGTGAGAACCATAAGGAAAAGTAACCTGGTAGTTAGCTGAGATCTCTGGCCCCCAGAGAACCAGATCTGATTGACCGCAGCCTCCTTTTCCATGTGCTGTGCCAGCCCAATGCCATCTCTAAGGTCACTGCTGATCCCAGCGAGGGGAGGTGTGAAGTGCAGGCCACAGGACAGGAAGCACAGCTGCTGTGATTGGAGAATCCTGGTGAGATGGGCATCCTCCCCTCAACAGGGATCAAGGACAGCAGACGGACATGATTTTAGTCACTCAAGTTAGTGGATAATCAGTGTGATGAACCTAAACTTAGACTTTTGCCACTTATCATTTTGCTTGAAGTATGAATAATCAGTTACCATGCTAGAGGGCACACAGATCATCATGAAATTGAAAGCAGTGATTCCCAATCGGGGGGCTCTAGACCATCATCATGGACATTAGTGAGAACTTGTTAGAAATGCTTTTTATTTGTCCTACTCTAGATCTAGTGAATCAAAATTCAGGGTGAGACCTGGAATCATGTTCCAACAAATAATCGAGATGACTGATGCATGCCAACATTTATGTGCCTTCAAATCACTCTGGGATTTTATTAAAATGCTAAGTAAACCTCAGATTCTGCATCTCTAATAAAATCCCCAGAGACTGTATTGCTGCTGGTGCAGCAAAAATCTTTGAGTAGAAACCTCTAGAGATATTGAAGGAGAGAACGTACATCACTGCTTCAAACTGCTGCAAAGTTATAGACAAAGTACAATGAAAACCAGAAGGCCCCGTACAAATGTTGTGATGATCAGGGCTGTTGGAGGATGTGAGCTCCCACACATCTTCAGCAGGTTGTATGTCTGTGGGGGAGGGGAGCTCTTACCTAATCACAGGACTGGTTTTAAAGTTGCAGAGCACCACCTTAAAGTAGAACAAGTGGACCCCAAGGTGTCTTAGTCTCAGTGTGTAAAAGCAGGAACAAGAGTGGACTCTGTCTCCAACTATTCTTTGTCTGGTGCATGACAGGAACACTATGCTCCCATCATTTGAAATTGTAACTCATAACTTGATGCTAACAAAGTTGTTAAGAGGGGAAGAGTCTGGCCGAGTGGCTCAAAATGTTGATTATAATTTGTTGAGTCTTTGTTTCTTGGCTCAGATTGATCACATCTTATGAATGTCTGTATTTTTGGTGAATTACCATGAAATCTTTTGAGATTCTGGTCCACTTTCTATCAGATGACTATTAGTGACACTCGAATTTGATGGCATTTGGTTGACAATGACTTAATAAGAGTGGGGAGAACCTGCTGACCTGAGTTTATGAACTTCCTGGTTAGAGTTTTCTTAGGCTATGTTTACCAATATTTTCAAGTCTCTTGTATTGCTTACATTACCAAATGAGTGTGTTTCTTTGAGTATTTGCTTGCAAAGATTTTGATTTCAAAGATATGTTTTAAAAGATTTTGCTTTCATCTCACCTGCTGAATTAAAAAAAACATTTAAGAGGGTTTGGGGATATAGCTCAGTTGGTAGAGTGCTTGCCTAGCATGCACAAGGTCCTGGATTCAATCCCTAGCACCATACCCATCCCCCCCCAAAAATACTGAAAAACAGACAAAAACAAAACAAAACAAAAACATTTAAAAGGATCTTCTCACATCAAAATCTTCCCAAGAGGTTGGCTCAGTGTAAATGTATATGAAAAAACTCTCATTACAACTAAAATTAAAAGATAAAACTAAGAGTTATCTTCAGAATAATCTCTATTGTATTCTTTGAAGAGGCCAAATAAGCATGAGAATAAAAATAAGCCTAGGAAGCATAATTTACTTACCCATTTAAAAATATTCATAAGCTTCAGTAAGAAGACAAATCAAATCATTGATAATATAGTGGTTCCCCCTTCCCATAGAGTCCTTGTTTGCTGTCAAGAAATAAGCATAGAGATAGGTATTTTTTTCTGAAGAAAAATATGGAGAGTGTGACATCTAAGAAAATATTTACAATACATGTCTAGTACTGACATTTTTATAAATGATAAAATTATCTAATATACACAATATACAGTTAAGGTAATGACGAATAGGATTATAACACAAGGGAAGAAAATGACTGTTTCAAATGTGCACTGAAGGTATATTCACAGAGGATTAAGTTTCGAATTTCAGTGTCTTATTTCTCAATTTGCAGATATGGAAGCTTGGTTACCTTTTCTTTCTTTCTTTTTTTCGGGGGGGGGGTACTGGGGATTGAACTCTGGGGTACTCAAGGGCTGAGGCACATCCCCAACCCTATTTTGTATTTTATTTTAGAGAGAGCTTCTCACTGAGTTGCTTAGCGCCTCACTTTTGCTGAGGCTGGCCTTGAACTCATGATCCTCCTGCCTCAGCCTCCCAAGCCACTGGGATTACCAGTGTGTACAACCATGCCCAACTGGTACTTTTCTGTGAGACACTTTCCTGTCTTCCAACAGATTGATTAAAGGTAAGAGAGTGTGTTTCTTTGAAACTTTTCATTGAGGCATATTTGACACTTGAAGATAATATAAATTTTAGGTATACGATTTAATGATGATATGTAATTGCCACAAGCTAATTAACATATCCATCATTTTGGATAGCTATCACATTAAAAATTGTGTGTGTGTGTGTGTGTGTGTGTGGTAAGAACACTTAAGATCTCTCCTCTTAGCAAGTCTCAAGGGCACAATAAACTATGGTTGATTATATTCACATTATTTCACATTAGTTCTCCAGAACATAGGCATCTTACATAACTGAACTTTGTCCCCCTGAGCCAGCATCTCTAGATGGTAACCACTGGTTTACTCTCTATTTTAGATTCCGTGTGTCAGTAATGTCATGCAGGATTTGACCTTCTATAGCTGTCTTATTTTACTTAGATAATGCCCTCCAGATTCTATCATAAGTGATAGGATTTCCTTTCTCTTTTTCTTAACGCTGAATAATAACCCATTGTGTGAATGTATGTGTGTGTGTGAGTGTGTGTGTGTGTGTGCAAATAACACACATTTAAAAAAAATTCATTCATCCAACAATAGACATTTAGGTTGTATCCATGTTTGGATTATTAGGAATAATGCTAAAATAAACATGGGACAGCAGTTATCTCTTTGAGATTCTGATTTTCTTTCCTTTGGATATGTGCCCATAAGTGGGGTTGCTGGATCATATAGTAGTTTTATTTTAACTTTTGAGGCCCCACAATTCTGTTTTCTATAATGGTCATATTGATTTACATTCCCCTCAACGGTGTGCAAAGGGTCCCCATTTCTCCACATTCTTACCAACACTTGTTATTTTTGGTCTTTCTAATAATGGCCATTCTAGCAGATCTGAGTGATTGCTCCTGGTGGTTTTATTTGTGTTTCTCTGATGATGAGTATGTTGAGCACATTTTCATATATCTGTTGACCGTATGTTTTCATTTAAGATATATCTATTTGGGCTTTTGCCCACTTTGAAAATGGGCTATTTATTTTTGTTATTGAGTTGTGTGAGTTCCTTAAGTATTATGGGTATGACTCTCTGTAAGGGTGTGGTTTGCAAATATATTCTCCCATTCCATGGGTTACCTTTTCATCCTGCTGGTTGTTTCCTTTGTTGCGCATAAACTTTTCAGTGTGATATGATCTCATTTCTCTCCACTTCCCTGTGTTTTCTTCTAGTGACTTTACAGTTTCAGGTCTTATATTGAAATCTTTAATCCACTTTAAGTTGTATGTAGTGTGAAATGATGGTCCAATTTTAGTCTTCTACATAAGGATACCCAGTTTTCCCATTTATTGAAGAGACTATCCTTTCTCAATTTTGTATTGAAAGCACTTTGTTGGAGATCAGTTGGCCCTAGGCGTGTGGATTTACTTCTGGGCTCTCGCTGTGTTCCACAGGTCAATATGTCTGTTTGTATGCCAGAACTATGTTGTACCTTCGTTATGCAATTTGAAATGAGGAGATGTGATCCCTCCAATTTTGTTCTTGCTCAAGATTTTTTTTTTTTTTTTTTTTTTGGCAATTTGGATTCTTTTGGGGTTCTATCTGAAGTTTAGGATTTATTTTTGTTTCTATAAATAATGTCATTTAGATTTGGATAGGGATTGTGCTGGATCTATAGACCACTTGGGATTGTTCGGACTCTTAAATGATATTCTAAATGATTATTCTAATCCATGACCATAGGATGCTTATTCATTTAACTGTTTTTTTTTTTTCTTATTTTTTTTTTTTATTGTGAACAAATGGGATACATGTTCTTTCTCTGTTTGTACATAGAGTAAAGGCATACCATTTGTGTAATCATACGTTTACATAGGATGATGTTGGTTGATTCATTCTGTTATTCCCCTTCCCCCCACCCCTCCCATACCTCTTTTCCCTCTATACAGTCCTTCCTTCCCCCATTCTTGCCCCCCTCCCTAACCCTCACTCTAACCCTAAAACTAACCCCTCCCACGCCCCATTATGTATCATCATCCACTTATCAGCGAGATCATTCTTCCTTTGGTTTTTTGAGATTGGCTTATCTCACTTAGCATGATATTCTCCAATTTCGTCCATTTGCTTGCAAATGCCATAATTTTATCATTCTTTATGGCTGAGTAATATTCCATTGTATATATATGCCACAATTTCTTTATCCATTCATCAACTGAAGGGCATCTAGGTTGGTTCCACAATCTGGCTATGGTGAATTGAGCAGCAATGAACATTGATGTGGCTGTATCTCTGTAGTATGCTGATTTTAAGTCCTTTGGGTATAGGCCAAGGAGTGGGATAGCTGGGTCAAATGGTAGTTCCATTCCAAGTTTTTTAAGGAATCTCCATACTGCCTTCCAGAGTGGTTGCACTAATTTGCAACCCCACCAGCAATGTATGAGTGTACCTTTCTCCCCACATCCTCGCCAACACCTGTTGTTGCTTGTGTTCTTGATAATCGCCCTTCTGATTGGGGTGAGATGGAATCTTAGGGTGGTTTTGATTTGCATTTCTTTTATTACTAGAGATGTTGAACATTTTTCCATATGTTTGTTGATTGTTTGTAGGTCTTCTTCTGTGAAGTGTCTGTTCATTTCCTTAGACCATTTGTCGATTGGATTATTTGTAGTCTTGGTGTTGAGTTTTTTGAGTTCTTTATAGATTCTGGAGATTAGTGCTCTATCTGAAGTGTGATTGGCAGAGATTTTCTCCCACTCTGTAGGCTCTTTCTTCACATTGCTGATAGTTTCCTTTGCTGAGAGAAAGCTTTTTAGTTTGAATCTATCCCAGTTGTTGATTCTTGCTTTTATTTCTTGTGCTATGGGAGTCCTGTTGAGAAAGTCTGGTCCTAAGCCGACATGTTGAAGATCTGGACCTACTTTTTCTTCTATAAGATGCAGGGTCTCTGGTCTGATTCCGAGGTCCTTAATCCATTTTGAGTTTAGTTTTGTGCACGGTGAGAGATATGGGTTTATTTTCATTTTGTTGCATATGGATTTCCAATTTTCCCAGCACCATTTATTGAAGAGGCTATCTTTTCTCCATTGCATATTTTTGGCCCCTTTGTCTAGTATGAGGAAATTATATTTGTTTGGGTTTGTGTCCGTGTCCTCTATTCTGTACCATTGATCTACCTGTCTATTTTGGTACCAATACCATGCAGTTTTTGTTACTATTGCTTTGTAGTACAGTTGAAGTTCAGGTATTGCAATACCCCCTGCTTCATTTTTCCTGCGAAGGATTGCTTTAGCAATTCTGGGTTTCTTATTCTTCCAGATGAATTTCATGATTGCTTGTTCTACTTCTGTAAGGTACATCATTGGGATTTTAATTGGAATTGCATTGAATCTGTATAGCACTTTTGGTAGTATGGCCATTTTGACAATATTAATTCTGCCTATCCAAGAACATGGGAGATCTTTCCATCTTTCCATCTTCTAAGGTCTTCTTTAATTTCTTTCTTTAGTGTTCTGTAGTTCTCATTGTAGAGGTCTTTCACCTCTTTCGTTAGATTGATTCCCAAGTATTTTATTTTTTTGAGGCTATTATGAATCGGGGTAGTTTTCCTAACTTCTCTTTCTGAAGATTCATCACTTATGTATAAAAATGCATTGGATTTATGAGCATTGATCTTGTATCCTGCTACTTTACTGAATTCACTTATGAGTTCTAAGAGTTTTCTGGTGGAATTTCCTGGTTCCTCTAAGTATATAATCATGTCATCAGCAAATAGGGATAGTTTGAGTTCTTCTTTTCCAATTCGTATCCCTTTAATTTCTTTGTCTAATTGCTCTGGCTAGAGTTTCAAGGACGATATTGAATAGGAGTGGTGAGAGAGGGCATCCCTGCCTTGTTCCAGATTTTAGGGGGAATGCTTTCAGTTTTTCACCATTAAGAATAATATTAGCCATGGGCTTAGCATAGATGGCCTTTACAATGTTAAGGAACGTTCCCACTATCCCTATTTTTTCTAGTGTTTTGAGCATGAAGGGGTGCTGTATTTTATCAAATGCTTTTTCTGCATCTATTGAAATAATCATGTGATTCTTGACTTTAAGTCTGTTGATATGGTGAATTACATTTATTGATTTCCTGATGTTGAACCAACCTTGCATCCCTGCGATGAAACCCACTTGATCATGATGCACTATCTTTTTAATACATTTTTGTATGCGATTTGCTAAAACTTTGTTGAGAATTTTTGCGTCGATGTTCATTAAGGAAATTGGTCTGAAATTTTCTTTCCTCGATGTGTCTCTGTCTGGTTTAGGTATCAGGGTGATATTGGCTTCGTAGAATGAGTTTGGGAGGGTTCCCTCCTCTTCTATTTCATGGAATACTTTGAAAAGTATTGGAATGAGCTCTTCTTTAAAGGTTTTGTAGAACTCGGCTGAGAAACCATCAGGTCCTGGACTTTTCTTTGTTGGTAGGCTTTTGATGACTTCTTCTATTTCATTACTTGAAATTGGTCTATTTAAATTGTGTATGTCCTTCTCGTTTAGTTTAGGCAATTCATAGGTCTCTAGAAACTTGTTGATATCTTCGAAATTTTCTATTTTGTTGGAATATAGATTTTCAAAATAGCTTCTAATTATGTTTTGTATTTCAATCGTGTCTGTTGTGATATTTCCTTGTTCATTCCGAATTTTGGTGATTTGGGTTTTCTCTCGTCTTCTCTTTGTTAGTGTGGCTAAAGGTTTATCAATTTTGTTTATTTTTTCGAAGAACCAACTATTTATTTTGTCAATTTTTTGTATTGTTTCTTTCATTTCAATTTCGTTGATTTCAGCTCTGAGTTTAACTATTTCCTGTCTTCTACTACTTTTGGTGTTGGTCTGTTCTTCTTTTTCTAGGGCTTTGAGCTGTAGTGTTAGGTCATTTATTTTTAGAGTTTTACTTCTTTTATCAAATGCGCTCCATGAAATAAATCTTCCTCTAAGTACCGCTTTCATAGTGTCCCAGAGATTTTGATACGATGTTTCTTTGTTCTCGTTTACCTCTAAGAATTTTTTAATTTCCTTCCTAATATCTTCTGTTATCCATTCCTCATATAATAGCATATTGTTTAATCTCCAGGTGTTGGAGTAATTTCTGTTTTTTGCTCTTTCATTTATTTCTAGTTTCAATCCATTATGGTCTGATAAAATACAAGGAAGTGTCTCTATCTTCTTGTATTTGCTAACATTAGCTTTGTGGCATAATATATGGTCTATTTTAGAGAAGGATCCATGTGCTGCTGAGAAGAAAGTGTATTCACTCTTCGTTGGATGGTATATTCTATAAATGTCTGTTAAGTCTAAATTATTGATTGTGTTATTGAGATCTATGATTTCTTTGTTCAATTTTTGTTTGGAAGATCTGTCCAGTGGTGAGAGAGGCGTGTTAAAATCACCTAGTATTATTGTATTGTGGTCTATTTGGTTTCTGAGATTGAGAAGGATTTGTTTGACATACATGGGTGAGCCACTGTTTGGGGCATAGATATTTATGATTGTTATGTCTTGCTGATTTATGGTTCCCTTAAGCAGTATGAAATGTCCTTCTTTATCCCTTCTGATTAACTTTGGCTTGAAGTCCACTTTATCTGAAATGAGGATGGATACCCCAGCTTTTTTGCTGGGTCCATGTGCATGGTAAGTTTCTTCCCATCCTTTCACCTTTAGTCTATGAGTATCTCTTTCTAAGAGATGAGTCTCTTGCAGGCAACATATTGTTGGATCTTTCTTTTTTATCCAATCTGCCAATCAATGTCTTTTGATTGATGAATTCAGGCCGTTAATATTCAGGGTTATTATTGAGATATGATTTGTACTCCCGGTTATTTGACTCATTTTATTCATTTATTTGCTTATTTTTGACACGACTTGGTTCCTCTTTATTTGAGAGTTCCTTTAGGATATCTCCTCCCTTTGCTGATTTGCTTCTTTGTTTTTCATATCTTCTTCATGGAATATTTTGCTGAGAATGTTCTGTAATGCTGGCTTTCTTTTTGTATATTCTTTTAGCTTTTGTTTATCATGGAAGGATTTTATTTCGTCGTCAAATCTGAAGGTAAGTTTTGCTGGGTATAAGATTCTTGGTTGGCATCCATTTTCTTTTAGGGCTTGAAAAATGTTATTCCAGGCCCTTCTAGCTTTTAGGGTCTGGATTGAAAAATCTGCTGATATCCGTATTGGCTTCCCCCTGAATGTAATTTGGTTCTTTTCTCTCACAGCCTTTCAGATTCTGTCTTTATTTTGTATGTTAGGTATTTTCATTATAATGTGCCTTGGTGTGGGTCTGTTGTAATTTTGTGTATTTGGAGTCCTGTAAGCCTCTTGAACTTGATTTTCCATTTCATTCTTCAGATTTGGGAAATTTTCTGAAATTATCTCATTGAATAGGTTGTTCATTCCTTTGGTTTGTTTCTCTAAGCCTTCCTCAATGCCAATAATTCTCAAATTTGGCCTTTTCATGATATCCCATAGTTCTTGGAGATTCTGTTCATGATTTCTTACCATCTTCTCTGTTTGTTCGACTTTGTTTTCGAGGTTAAATATTTTGTCTTCAATATCTGAGGTTCTGTCTTCCAGGTGTTCTAACCTATTGGTTGTGCTTTCTATGGAGTTCTTAATTTGGTTTATTGTTTCCTTCATTTCAAGGATTTCTGTTTGGTTTTTTTTTCAATATCTCTAACTCTTTATTGAAATGGTCTTTTGCTTCCTGTATTTGCTCTTTTAACTGTCTATTGGTGGGTTCATTCAATGCCTGCATTTGCTCTTTCATTTCATCGTTTGCTTCCCTTATCATGTTGATTATGTACATTCTGAACTCCCTTTCTGACATTTCTTCTGCCATGCTGTCATTGGATTTTATTGATATAATATCCAGATTTGTTTGAGGTATTTTCTTCCCTTGTTTTCTCATATTGTTCAGGTATCAGTGGATTGCAGAGATGTTGCAGATTTCCTCTATTGACTTATAATGTCCCTGAAGATTGCTAGTGTATCCCCTCTTATCCTTCAGTAGCCTGAAGTTTTAGAGGAAGTTGATACTTCGGTGTTCCCCTAGGTAGCTGCCTCTCTAGGGGTGGTGGTCTTCAGGTGGGGTATATTCCCTGCTAGAGGGCAGAGGTGCCTCTACTTGTTGACCAATGGTCATCCAAAGGGGAACTAGACTGCAGGCTGAGGCAATGCCTGTTTGGGCCTGTGTCTCTGGTTTTACCGTCTTTTTGGGAAAACCTCACTCGGCGGGGATGACCCACCCGGTGGGGAGGTCTCGCTAGTCCGTTCCCCTCCTAGAGGTTCCCCTCAGTCCACAACTACCGCCTGGGCAGGGCAGCCTTCCCAAGCAACGTTTCCAGGGGTCTGGACCTACCTCCTGGGCTTGGGAGCCCTGCCCTTCGCAGACGAGTCTCCTTAGGTGGCCCCTCCTCAGAGAAGCTGCCCGCAGTCCTGGAACCTTCGCTCCACCCCTCAGCTGGTCTCTGTGTAGCTCTCCTGGGCCTGGGAGCCTCACCCTTCGTAGACGAGTCTCCTTAGGTTGTCCCTTCTTAGAGAAGCTGCCCGTAGTCCTGGAACCTTCACTTCGCCCCTCAGCTTGTCTCTGTGTAGTTCATTCAAGAAAAGGTGCTTAGGTCCCTGGACCGGACCTTGCTATGCACCTAATCGCCTGGCTATGCGACCCGCCCTCTGACCAGTCACTTGGAGCCTCGTACATATGCTCCAAGCCCCAGTGACCCGTCGCTCATCTCTTCCTCCAGGCAGCCACCCGGTGCTCTGTGTGGGCGCTTGGAGACCAAGCCACTCACTGCGTACCTCCACCTCCTCTGGACAGCCCCCTCCCCGTTGCTCAGGCGGTTGCTGGATCCAAACAACTCGCCGCCCCACTCTTTCTCTGGCAGCCGCTGGAGCCCTGGCAGATCGCTTCAAAACCAAGCGGTGTGTCGCACAACCTCCTTTGCAAAGTTCCCCGCTTTCTGAGTTCACTGCTCCAGCGGGGGAGGTGTGTCTTGCCGCCTGGGCAGGGCAGCCTTCGCAGGCAACGTTCCCAGGGGCCCGGACCTCCCTCCTGGGCTTTGGAGCCTCACCCTTCACAGACGAGTCTCCTTAGGTTAGAGAATCTGCCCGCGGTCCTGGAAACTTCAATCCGCCATTTTTCGCTCCGCTTCGCTGTCCGTGTTTACCGCTCTGGCGGGGGAGGGGCGTCCCGCCGAGTCACTCTACTTCACAAAGTTCTCTGCGTTCCGAGACGCCTCCCCTATGGGAGAAACTCACCCGGCGGCTTTGAGTTGGTCCCAAGTCACTATCTCCTCTTTTGAATCTTGAGTCCTGGAGCAACATGAAGTGCAGCCGCCCTCTAGTCCGCCATCTTGAACCCCCCCCTTTTCTTCTTATTCTCATTTAACTGTTTTCCTTCACAAATGTTAATTTCCTTCATCAATGTTTTATACTTTTTCAGCATATAAGTCATTCAACTCTTTGGTTAAATTTATATTCAATTTTTTCTTCTTGCTACTATTGTGACTGGAATCATTTTCTTAATTTCCTTTTCCAATAGCTCATCATTTGTGAGTAGAAATGCAATTAATGTTTGTATGTTGATTTTGTATTCTGCAACTTTACTAAATTTGTTCATTATTTCTAATATTTTTTTTTTTTCAAATAGAGTTTTTCTTCTTGTTTACTCTTTAAGATTTTCTAATTATATGATCATGTTGTATATAAACAAGGTCAATTTTACTCCTTTTCCGGTTTGGATGACTTTTTTTTTTCTCACCTCATTGTTCTAGACAGGACTTCTACTACTATAAGGAAGTGATAACAGTAAACATCCTTCCCTTGTAGCAGATCTCAGTTTTCCTTATTGATTATAAGGCTAGCTGCTGACTTTTCATACATAGCCTTTCTTTTTTTTTTTTTCTTTCTTTCTTTTTTTTTTTGAAGTTTTTTTTTTAATACTTAATATCTTATTTTAAGAAGAGAAACAACACTAAAAAATACAAAGTACAACCTCCCCACCCCACCTCCAAGGCCTAAAGAGCAAATATCCAGCTGTAGTCTACTTTCCTTATTTATTTGTTTAATCTTTTGAGATTTTATATCTGGATTTTATTGATTTTTTTAAATTTATTTTTTAATTTTTTACAGACTGCATTTTGATTCATTGTACACAAGTGGGGTACATCATTTCATTTCTATGGTTGTACATGATGTAGATTCATACCATTAATGTTAATCATACATGTACATAGGGTAATGATGTCTGTCTCACTCCACCATTTTTCATACTCCCCCCTCATTTCCTTCTACATAATCCAAAGTTCCTCCATTCTTCTCTCACTCCCCACATCCCCCACCCCATTATATATCATTTTCCACTTATCAGGGAAAACATTCAGCCTTTGGTTTTTTGGGGGGGATTGGCTTATTTCACTTAGCATGATGTTCTCCAATTCCATCCATTTATCTGCAAATTCCATAATATTATTCTTCCTTATGGCTGAATAGTATTCCATTGTGTATATATACCAGAGTTTCTTTATCCATTCATCTGTTGAAGGGCATCTAGGTTGGTTCCACAATCAAGCTATTGTGAACTGAGTTGCTATAAACATTGATGTGGCTGTGTTACTGTAGTTTGCTGATTTTAATTCCTTTGGGTATAAACCGAGGAGTGGGATAACTGGGTCAAAAGGTGGGTCCATTCCGTGTTTTCTGAGGATTCTCCACACTGCTTTCCAGAGTGGCTGCAACAATTTGCAACTCCAGCAGCAATGTAAAAGTGTGCCTTTTTCCCCCCACATCCATGCCAACATCTATTATTGCTTGTTTTCTTGATAATAGCCATTCTAATTGGAGTAAGATGAAATCTTAGAGTTGTTTTAATTTGCATTTCTCTAATTACTAGAGATGTTGAACACTTTTTCATATATTTATTAATTGCCTGCATGTCTTCTTCTGTAAAGTGTCTGTGCAGTTCCTTGGCCCATTTATTGACTGGGTTCTTTGTATTTTTCGTGTATTTTTATTGTTTTCTTGAGGTGAGATCCTTCTATGGCTCTTTTAGTTTTTGTTGCACGGTCTTGCTTTGTTGCTCAGACTGCTTTCCAACTCACGGATTCAAGTCCGCCTCAACTTTCTGAGTAGCTGGGACTACAGGCATGCAATACCACAGTTGTAGCTTCAGTACCTATTCTGTTGAAAGTCCTAATCATGAATGGATATTGAACTTTATCAGATGTTTTCTGGGGTTTGTTTTGTTTACGTCTAATGAGGTGATTTTTTAAAACTTTTTCATATTGTCAACATGTTGTATTCTTTTGATTGATTTCTGTATGTGGAGTCGTTATTGTATCTCTGTGATAAATCTCACTCCTCATGGTGTAGGATCCTTTCAATGTGTTGTTGAATTTGGTTTGTTAGTATCTTATTAGGGATTTTTCCATCACTGTTGATTAGGGAAACTGGCTTGTAGTTTTCTTTTCTTGTAGTGTCTTTGCCTGGTTTTGGGTATTGAGGTAATGTTGACCTTGTAAAATAAATTCGAAAATGTTCCCTTTTCTTATAATTTAGGAAGAGTTTGAGAAGAATTGGAATTAAGTTTTCTGTGAATGCTTGATAGAATTAATCTGTGAAACTCTCAAGTCTTGAACTTCTTTTTATTAGGTTTTTGATTATTCATTCTATCTCCCTATTGATTTCTAATTTAGTTTTTATAGTGTATGTTTCTAGAAATTTATCCACTCTTGCTAGTTATTTGACTGGTTGGCATGGTATTGTTTGTAATGCCCCTATATTATCCTCTTTATTTCTGAGACATCTATTGTAATGTCTTCTCTCTCACTTCTGTTTATTTATTTAAGCCTTTGTTTGCCTTTTCTTAGTAATTCTAGCTAAGAACTTGTATGATTTAGTTTTATTTTTAAAAAACATCTTATACTTTTGTTGATTCTTTTTGCTCTTCATTTGATTTATTTTTTCTCTAATCTTTATTATTTCTTCCCTTCTAACAACCTAGGTTTGACTTTCTTCTTTTTCTAGTTCTTTGATATGTAAAATTAGGTTATTTGGAATCTTCTTTTTTAATGTAGGCATTTTATGCTATGAACTTTTCTATTATTACTGGCTTTTGCTACATTGCATAGTTTTTGGTATGTTGTACTTTTATATATTGTTTGGTCTTAAGATACCTTTTAAATTCTTTATTTCCTTTTTGGCACAATGGCTATTTACAAATATGTTTAGTTTCTACATGTCTGAATTTTCCCACTTTCTTACTATTATTAATTTTTATTTTTATTCCCCTGTGGATAGAAAAGACAACTGGAAGAACTTGGATTTTCATAACATTGTAATGACTTGTTTTGTCACTTAATGTGTAGTCAATGCTAGAAAATGTTCCAGTGGGTTTAAAAATGTATAATCTTCAGCTCTTGGGTGGAGAGATCTCTACATGTCAGTCAGGTTCATTTGGTTTACAGTGTTCAAAATAAGTCTATTTCTTTATTGATCTTCTCTGTATATGTTCCATACATTATTATAATTTGGATATTGAAATCTCCTACTATTTTCATATTACTGTCAATTTCTGCCTTTGGATCTATCAGTATGAGTGTAGTGTTGGATGTGTATATATTTATATTTGTTGTAGCTTCCTGTTGGATTTTATCATTATATAATGGCCACCTTTGTCTCTAGAGACAGCTTTAGACCTAATATCACTTTTGTCTGGTATGAGTTTAGTCACTCTTGTTTCTATTTACTACCATTTGCATAAAACATTTATTTTCTTTCCCTTTCCCTTTAATGTACATGTGTCTTTAATTCTAAGATGAGTGTCTTGTAAATAGCATATTCATGGGTTTTGTCTCTGTTTTAACCCGTTACGACTTTTTACGACTCTTCTTTGCTGAGATTAATCATTTATATTTAAAGAAATGACTGAAAACTGAGGAGTTACTACTGCCATTTAGTAATTTCCTATTGGCCTTGCAGTTGTTTTATCCCTCCTTCCCACTTTTCTTGTCTTCTTTTGTTACTCAATGACTTTTTTCCCAGTGGATTGGTTTTGTAAGTCTCTTTATATTTTGGGTTTCTTTTATAAGTATTTTTATTTGTAGTCAGTTCAAGTGTGAAATATCTTGTAAGTTGATGACAACTTAACTTCAATTGCCTGTCTAAACACTATACCTTTAATATTCCTTCCTCCCATTTTGTGTTCTTTTAGTCAGATTTTATTCCTTTTTCTATTCTGTATCCATTAATGAAATTTTATTTATTAACTTTATATTCAGGTTAAAAGCAACATATGTACCACCTTTACAGTGTAACATTAATCTGCATATATCTATGTATTTACCTTTGCTTGATTGATTATGCTTTCACATTTCTGTTTAGCATCTTTTCACTCAGTTTGAAGAAATTCCTTCAACATTTCTTGCCTTGTATTGACAAACTCCTTCAGTTTTTTTGTTTTAGCTTTTGTTTCGAGGAAAGTTATCTCTCCATAATGCCTATGGCATAATTATGAAAAATAAAATATTCTTGGTTGGCAGTTTTTTCCCATTCAGTACTTTGAACATATTATCTCATTCTCTCCTGGCTTGTCTTTGCTTTTGACTTTTGATACTTTTATTATAATATATTTTGATACAGACCTCTTTGTGCAAACATCTTTGAGAATCATTTGAGTTTCATGGATCTGGATTTGTATTTCTCTCCTAAGATTTAAGAAAGTTTTAGTCATTATTTCTTTAGATAAAATTTTTGACTCTATGTCCCACTCTTTGTTCTTGCAATCCATGAATGTGTACATTGGTTCTTTTGGTGGTGCTTTGATAAATCCTGTAGGTTTTCTTGCTCTTTCATTTTTCTCCCTCTATAAGCAGATAATTTCAAATGGTCTGTCTCTGAGTACTCAAATTCTTTATTTTGCCACTTTGACTCTGTTTTTAAAACTTTCTATAGCATGTTTCATGTCATTCATTGTATTCTTCAGCTCCAGAACATCAGCTTGTCTCTTTTTTATGATTTCAATTCCTTTATTGAACTTCTGTTCATATATTGCTCTTTTTTTCTGAATTTCATGTATTGTCTACCTGTGTTTTCTGTTGAGTTTTGGGGGTTGAGTTGGGACAGAGCACAGAAGTGAATTCTGGCTCCAGGTGGAGTGAGAGGCAAGGATAGCAGCTTTGGCAGGGCAGGGAGGACAGCAATGCCCCCTCTGGTAGAGGTGCGACTGCAACTACTTTCCTGGTGAGGATGCAGTGGTGGTTTCTTTGGGGAGTGATTGGGTGCTTCAGTGATTCTTTTGGTAGAAGATACTATAACTACTGCTCGGTGAGGGGAGTGCTGAATTTTCTTTTCTTTTCTTTTTTTTTTTTTTTTTTTTCAGTGCTGGGTATCGAACCCAGGGCCTTGTGCTTGCTAGGCGAGCACTCTACCAACTGAGCTATATCCCCAGCCCTGATTTGCTGAATTTTCTTATACTCATTTTAAATTCTTTGTCAGGTTATTCGTAGATCTTAATTTTGTTGGAATGAGTTACTGGAAAATTATTGCATTCCTTTTGGTTGTATCATGTTTTCTTGTTTCTCGAACAGTTCCGGTGATGTCTACACATTTGAGGGAGTAGTCACCTCTCAGATTTACAGGTTGGCTTCAATGGTGAAATATCTTTACCTACAGATGAGTATGAAGGCACCAGCTAGGTGTGGTGGAATGATTCTGCCTCTAAAAGGGTAGTGCAATGGTAGTTCTTTGTAGAATTTAAAGTAGTGAAGTCTATATGGAACTTCATCAGGGGAAGTCATCAGTGTTAAGGAAACCAAGGCTTCAGAGGTAACAGAGGGCTGGAGATGAAGGTTGCTCGTGTATAGGAAAGTTGCTCGAGGCTGAGGGGATTCCTCTTGTCCCTCAGCCCAGCACTTGGGAGCACATACTGTGGTGGCAGTGCACAGGTTGAGTCCAGAGCACAGAACATTGATTTTGGTGGTAGAGCCAGTGCCCGAGAGGTGGGGCTTTCCAAGTGAACATTGCAGCACAGCAGGTGTGTCTTGAGCTTAGAGATACAGGATATGAGCGCAGTGTAATCTCTGTAGTGCTGGCATTGGGGTGCAAGGTGCATGTGCTCTCTGAGCAGTCCTGCATCCAGGGTCCGTGGTGTGTGCACATTTGGGGGACGGAAGTGTTAGTTTTGGGGGTTGAGTTGGGACAGAGCACAGAAGTGAATTCTGGCTCCAGGTGGAGTGAGAGGCAAGGATAGCAGCTTTGGCAGGGCAGGGAGGACAGCAATGCCCCCTCTGGTAGAGGTGCGACTGCAACTACTTTCCTGGTGAGGATGCAGTGGTGGTTTCTTTGGGGAGTGATTGGGTGCTTCAGTGATTCTTTTGGTAGATGATACTATAACTACTGCTCGGTGAGGGGAGTGCAGCAAAGTGGACGCTGTCAATCAAATTATGTATTGGTAACCACATTGGGGACAGCACTGGTGAAAGCAGCAGGGTGCTTGACAGTCATGAGGGACACTGTAGTCTCTATTCTCCTCTCACCTTCAGGTTCATGCCAAGGGAATCCCTTTTGATGCCATATTATGCTTGACTGAAGGGTTTATTGTGCCTTTCTGTATAGTCACCCTCTGTCTCTGTGTTGCAGAAGCTTTCTGACTATACTCTGGAGCTCTTCGAGAGCTATTTTTTGTCAGCACATAGTTGTTTATTCACTGTTATTTTGTGAAGGGAGCAAGCTTTGAGACCTCCTAATCTGCCATCGTACGCATGTAATTCCAAGGAAAAAAGTTGAGTATGTGGTTCTCATAAATTTTTTTCCTAATTATAAATTCTATGAATGTTTATTATAGGAAACTCAGAACACCTGAGCTGTTCAAATTTTTAAAGATCCCCTTAATTCCAGTCCAATCATGGTTAATGTTTTGCTGTTTTCAGTCTTAATATCGGTATCTGCTGGAAAAAAATTAATACACACGTAAAAATCTTCATACATTTAAGTGAAGTTTCTGGTTCAACATATACACTAAAATTATTTTTGTAGATTTTTCATGATGACACTTGCAAAAGTTATAAAAAACTTGCATTATGGGAAGGTTTTTCAGTTAGGTATGAGGGTGCTTGTTTTCCCACATTTTCCTCATTGCAAGATATCACTGATTGGAAAAACTTGGTAGCATTTACATCGGGTTATAACTGTTATACACATGACCTCTGATGTTGGAAATAATTACACACCATTACCAAGTGAGGTTTATTACAGTTGGCAAGGCTGTTTCAGTGTTCAAAAAATAATCCATATAATCCACTACTATGGTCTGGACATTATGAGGTGTCTCCTGCAAAGCTACAGCTAGTGCACAAATATTTATGGGGAAAATGGTTAGATTAGGAGAGTTATAACCTAATCAGTCCATCCTAGTTTGAATGGAAAGGTTGGTAACGATAGGCAGGTGGGGTAGGAGTGGAGGAGGCGGGTCATTGGGGGCAAGCCCTGGAAGGATTGCTATTCCTTGTGGCCCTTTGCCTTTTCTCTGCTCCAATGCCAGTCACCAATGTAGCAGTTTTCCTCTGCCTTGCCCTTCCACCCTGAGGTACTGCCTCCCCTTGAACCCAGAACAATGGAGCCTCTGGGACCGTGGACCCATAATAAACTTTCCCACCACCAAGTTGCTCTTCTCAGGTATTTTTGTCAAATCAACACAAAGTTGACAGAACATTCACTATATTAATGGACTACCCAAGAAATATCATTTGATATAAATGAATGCAGAAAAGCGTTTGACAAAATTCAACATACACTTATTGTAAAAACTATCAGAAAAATGAGAATTTGTGAGGAACTTTTTCTACTTGATAAGAAAAACTGCAAAACATCTATTGATGACATTTTATGTAATGATAAAAGACTGAATGCTTTTCTTCTAAAATCAGGAACCAGAAAATGATAGGTACGCAGCAAAATAAAATTCATAGTTAATATTTCTACTCAAGTGACTTTTCTGTCTATAGAATTGAGAGATGTTATTAAAATGATTGGAACCTTTCCAAAATAAGAACATGTAATTACCCCCAAAGAAACTCTGTAGCTTTTATCAGTCACTTCCCACTTCTTTCTGCTTCTATTGATATTGTATATAAACAAAATCCCTTGAGCCTGGCCTTTTTCACTTAACGGAAATGTTTGCAAGATTTATTCTTGTTTGAGCCTAAATCAGTACTTCTTTCCTTTTTAATGGATAAATAATATTCCATTGCATGGGCTGATAAAGTAAGATTTGCATCCACTATTTTGCAACTTGTTTTCTGTGTGTCACATATCTTCTTGTACTTCTATTCCTCCATTGCTAACTTTGGGTTAAATAAATATTATATAATTGATATATTAATTCCCATGTTATTTATTTTACTGTTTTTTGATTAGTTCCTTAATCATTACCCTGGAGTTGCAATTAACATCTTAACTTAAAACAATTTAGTTTGGATTAAGTATATAATAACTTTTCTCCTATATAGATCTGATCTCTCCTCCTTCCTTGTGTTGTTCTTATTATACAACTTGTATCTTTATATATTGTGTTTAAAGAACATATATTTATAATTACTTCTTTATGTAATTTTTTTAAATCAGAGTAGAAAAACACAGTGAGACTGTGTTAGTTAGCTTTCTGTTGCTGTGACAAAATACCTGAGGTAAACAACTTAAAATGAGGAAAAGTTTATTGTGATTCACAATTTTGGAGGTTCAGTCCATGGTTTCTTGGCCCTATTGCTTTGGGCCTGTGGTGGCACAGTACATCATGGTGGGAAGATATGATAGAGAAAGGCTGTTCATATTATGGTAGCTAGGATTCAAAGAGTAAGAGAAAAAGGGCTGGGATTCCCAATATCCTCTTCTAGGGCACATCCCCAATAATATAACTTCCTTCAACATGGTCTCACTTCCAAAGATTCCACTACCTTCCAATAGCACATAAGCTGGTGGCCAACCAGCGTAGGACCTTTTTGGGGACACTCAAGATCCAAACCTTAATGCAAACAAAGTATACACTTATACTACATTATAGTATGTAATAATAATAATATAATTATATCTATTTTGTATGTAATAATATGTATAAAATTATCTTTACCATTGCTGTTTCTTTCTTCATGTAGATTGAAACTACTCTCTGGTGGTCTTCATTTCAGCTGAATGATTCTCTTTAATGTTTCTCATAGAACAGGTAAGCTAGTGATGAATTCTCTTAGTTTTTATCTGGTACTATATTAATTTCTATTTCAGTTTTGAAGGATAGTTTCAGTGGATTTAGAATTCATGTTTGGCATTTTCATATTATACTGTGCTTCTAATATCCATGGTTTCTGATGTGAAATTGACTATGAATCTTATTGAGGATTTCTTGTACCTGATGAATCACTATGCTCTGGATATTTTCAAGATTAGTTCTTTGTCTTTGAACAGTGTGACTATGTTATGTCTTTGTGTAGGTCTCTGAGTTTATCATACTTATGTATCATTGAGTTTCTTGGATGTGTAGATTAGTTTATTTCATCCAATTTCAGACGTTTTTGGCTACTAAGTAATCTTTTTGCCACTTTCTCTTTCTCCTCACCTTCTAGGAGCATGTTGGTATAAGAGTACATGTTAAAAACAGAAATGGGCCTTCTCAGTCAGTGTTCAGGTCTATCCTGAGCATATCCCCAGACTGGAACCTATGCACACCCTATGCATTATGTGACCATCTAGATTCCCAGAAGCACGTTGGAGCTTTTCAGTGCCCCTGGGATGTCTAATTCCCCATTCTTCCCTTTTGCTCAATTTCTAAAAGCTATTGTTTGCCCCAGTCATTATTGACTGCCTCACATAGCTATGAAGTTCAGTCGCCTCTAATTATTTTTGGCAGATAATTCTGAAACAAGTGAAAAGCAGGCAGTCCTGAATGTGGTGTCCTTCAGGCGTCATGTGGCAGGCCAAATGATGCAATGCCTTGTGAGTCTTTGAAGGACATCCAACACCATTTTTCTCCCTCCAGTTGCTGGGAAGTTGTTGGTTTTCCAGGCTACTACAGAGAGGATAAGAATAGGACAAGTGTAAATGCCAGAAAACTTGATTTTCTTATCATAATGGGAGGATATGATAGAGGAAGGTTTTTTTCTTAAGTAAATATTACCTGAATTAATGCGAACTCTTGGCTAGTTGACAGAATCTTGAAAGTTTGCACTGACAATTTTTGCCAATTTTTCTCATTGCTTTTATGGAAGAGAATATTGTGAGATCCTAACTCTGCTATATTTACTGACCTCACCTCTCCAAAGATCTTATGTTGATCAGATAATATGCTGCAATAGGTACTCATTGAGCACATAGTCCTATGTTTCAGTCCCCAAGGTTAGATTCACCCTCTTCACACACTTCTTAAGATAAAAATTCAGTTCTTGGAAATAGATGCTATGTCCATAATGACCCTAAGAGGGAGAAGACTACTAAAAACAAATCAAACATTTCTATATAATTTTCAAAAGTAAAGTGAAACAACATTTGTACTATTTAATGCAATTCTGCCTCCATATGTTAAGAAAACATAATAACCGTAGAGAATGTACATATACATCAAAGTAGAGGTTTTTAGTTTTAAGACATAAGACTACAGAAAAGAAAGAAAATATGCCATTAATGAACTTATGAGAGTAATTTCCTCAAGGGCAAATAGAGGATGAAAACGTGCACAGGTGTATAAAATTATAATGTTAAAATTAAATGTCTTTTACTCTCTTTCAAGAAAGCTGAGCAATAAAATGGAATTAAAATTTAGAGGAACCTTCTTAATTGAATGTAAAATAAGGCGGATTTTAGGTTGTGCAGGAGTCAACTCAGTTAAAATTCTTATTCCTAATCTTGTAATAGGAATATGAGTATGCTTGAGTATATTATTCCATTCAGAGGAATCATGATATGACTAAGAGTATGACCAAATATCTCAATCTCTCTCTTAAAACATCCTTTTCCATTAGCAGACTAGGATTTTATGGTCTATAAGTGGAATAAAAATCTAGAAAGTTCTCTTTTGCTAATTGAAAGGATATATCAAACTCCTAGACCCAATACTTCAGCAGCAATCCTACAGCCAGTGACAATATTTGGCTTCCACCACGAGTCATGGCAAATATGAGGTGCCAAACCTGCTTCTGAAAGATCCAAGTTGATTTTAGTGGTTGGAAATGAATTTTGTCCCTTTTATTTAATTTCAGTCAATTGACCTAATGTCTTCTCCTACTATGGTATGCATGTGTTTTTTAAAAAAAATTAATCCAAACATCAGAACTTTCAATTTACAGCCCTTCCACCCCCCAAAAAATGATGTCAGCATAAAGGGTGAAGTACCTATACTCAGCTAAATTGTATTAGGATCAGAACATAAACTGTTGAAATTAGTTATTAAAAAGTAAAACACAAATGGGGTACAACTTTTGGTTCTCTGGTTGTACACGACATTGTCACACCATTTGTGTAATCATACATGTACATAGGGTAATGATGTTTGTCTCATTATGTTATCTTTCCTTCTGCCCCTCTGTCCCCTGCCCACCCCACATTTTCCTCTATACAATGAATCAAAAGAAAAAAAAAAGAAAGAAAAACCCTAACCATGTGCTAAAAAAAAAAAAAAAAAAGGTAAAACAAAAACACACTACACCATGCTTAGATGCCCCCCGCCCCCATACACATGGTGGCCTATTGGGATGAGGTTGGTGGCAATGAGGACAATGGGAAGAGTGTAATACAAAGCTGCTCCCCACCCTTTCCGTTGCATCACAACCTAGCTTGTCAGTCTGAAAGCTGCTCTCCCCGCCCTTTCCGATGCAGTCATTTTCCCCGCCTCCCAACTACTTGTCAGTCTGTGAACATCCTAGCTAGCTATTGGTTCATCAGTCAGCTTGCAAGTCTCCTTCTTTGTTATTGGTCCCCTGTTACACCAGTGGAATTCAACTGCTTAAGGGTGGCTACCCCGCCATCTTTTCTTATGCTTCTCTCTCCTACTCATTTTCCTTCTCTCTCCTCCTCTCTTGTGCGTGCCCTTTCTCTTTTCCTCTCATTTTCTCTCTTATCCTACAGGGAGACACTCTGCTTAATAAACTCCCTTATGTGATTTCCCATGTCGGGCATGGTTTTCGTGAGTTTTCTTACAAAGAGAAGGTGTGAAAGACGTTTCAAACGGTGCAACAGCAAGATGTGCAGCTCCCTACTTGATGCAATCCACTGCACACAGGTTATAAAACGCTGTCTTTAGACATTCCCTTACCTTCCAATAGAATGAACTTTCAACTTTCTTTCAGTCGGTCTTCCTCAGGAGAGATGTTGCGCTCTTTTTCTATATATTTGAAAAATAATTCTAAAATATCTCAGGTCAAACAAGTGTCTTCACATGGAGACTTGCTTACAAAAACTAAAAAAATCATTTTCAGTTGTTTTCAATTGCATTTTGTTTGCAACCTTTAAATATAGGAAATTTCTCCATGTGAAAATGCAGATCTTAAAAGCTTTCCTTGAAAACGAACGATGTGCTCTCCAGATTCTACCATCCCCACTCATTTCCAGGACCTTCCTGCTTCCCCAGAGGTATGTAAGTTTGCAACTTCTGCCCAGCGTTGTTGTTTTTTATTTTTTTTAAATCCCCTTTTTATGTTACAGGTGGTTTTGAGGAATGCTGCTTTCCAGGTTAGGTCACGAGTGATCAAAAAGAACTTTTTATCTCTGATGTTTGTTCTATGAAGATGGGAAGCTATAAAATATTAACTCAACATCTCTGGGCCACTTGAAGATGGGAGGCCCAGGTATCCAACTAGGGAGAAAGGGAGGCAGAGGGAAGTTGGAAGAGAAATGGCAATCAAAGAATATATATATGCCCTGGGAGGCAGAGGAGATTCAGAACCAATCTGATAGCTGCACAGAGTAAACTTAAAACATATTTACAAGTTAAAGTTTAGAAGAGGAGGACATTTGGTAGAATGTAGTCGATGAGTAGTTTTGGGTCCACAATAAAGAGAGACTAATAGACAAAAATTTCTATCATGGGGTGGGTGTTGCTTGTTAGGGGTTTTAATAATGAGGGATAAGGCAATTCTGCCTTTACCTGAGCAGAGACTTGGTGTGTAGAAGGAAACAAAAGAGAACCAGGAGAGAAATAGTCTATTTTTCTGAGAAAGAAAAGCTTCCTTCCCGCCTTTCTTTCCTTTCCCTCCCTTCTTTTCTCTTTCTTCCTCCAGTCTCGAAACTCTGTCTCTTTCAAACAATTTATTAAGTAAAGCTGTCCTAATGGTGTAATTGCACATAACCAAGAAGCCTAGAATATCGAACGCTCTAAAAGGAGTTGAAATGACAACAGGCGTGATCCTGGGTTCCACTGGGGAGAGGTGGAGGGACATAAATAAATAAAGGGCTTTGCAGTCAGATGAGATCTGGTCCAATTAGATTCTGCCACTTCCTAGCTATGCTGCTTTGAACAAGCCATCTCTAAATCCTACTTTCCTTATCTGTTAGGTTGGAGGCACAATATTTATTGAGTACTTGCTACAAGTCCATCACCTACATTTTTTTTTAGTGGATCCTCACAAGAGCTCTGTGAGATAGGAATTATTGTCATTTTCTTTGTATTGATGAAGAAATGAAGGAGAGTTTCTTACACTTTTTCTTGGCCACTCAGCTGTACTTGTATGGATTATTATTATTATTATTATTATTTAGGTTTGGTAAACCAACGGATTGGGAGTTGACTGACACTGGAAAGACAGTTCTACTCACAGATCTCAAGAGGAGGCTAACCTGGGGGCTGCGTTTGGGATCAGTCAGGAGGGAGGGGGGAGGGGCAAAAGTGGCCAAAGGCCTTCGTTGTGGTTTCTGCAGAAAGAAATGGATGAGGTGGGGTTAACAGACTGAGGATTGGCAAGTTGGAATGACTTCGGTTACCTCTGGGGCACAGTGACGCTCCCTAGTTGTGGGGTGGGGTGATTAGCAGTAGGCAGTAGTGTGAGAACTCAGGAGAAGAGGTAGCTGGGAGTATAGGCTCTGGATTGATTGACTTGCATTTGAAAAGCACCCTCAAGCTTCTACATGGGTCTGTGAAAGGCGAACTCTGGGAGGGGCAGTCGCTCTAGGGTCAACAAGGTCCCAGATTTTAAAACATCAAATACAGCAAATAAAAGAGGTTTAATATAACAGCTTTTAGGTAAGCCACGAAGCTGGGATTGGATATGGTTTCTTGACTCCAACCCAAGTCCTTAACATTCTGGGTAGGACAAATGCAGGGGCCTAGGCAAGGGGATCTGAGGGGACAACCAGAGGACCTGCAAACGGTAGCCAGTTTGTTTATTAGAACTTAGTTGAGCTACTTAACTGAATGACAAAAAGTCTCTGCCTCTGAGTGCATCTTTGCATGCCAAGCCTTTAATAGGCTGATGTCCTTAGTTCTCCTGACAAACCCACACGACACATGAAATGCTGCAGTGAGACCAACAGAGAGCAGAGAATCACAAGAGAAAGATGGCCAGTGCTGTTTGTGGCTGGACTTTGTGTAAACAACGCCTCCTTTTGTCTTAGAAGAACCTTCCAGAATCACCAGCTCAGTAAAGGCTTAGGACTTAAGAGTTGCTTTAGACCTTTTTATCAAAGATCCTTGAAATGAAGTTTCTTGCCCTAATTGTTTCTCCGAGGTGACCTCAGGCCGAGGGTGAATCAATGCAGTTTGGAAGGGAAAGAGGAGCAAGGGAGGAAGATCAGGGGCACCATTTTGATAGTGTTCTGCAACAGCGCCAAGCTTCTACTTCAAGCTTACACCCTTTCTTTGGCACAGCGGATGCACAGTCATTTCGTTGCCAGAGTACCTACCCGTGGGCCAGATGTGGAAAAGTAAGCAGGAACCAGGAATTAGGGGGTGGGACCCCATTCAGAACAGTACCCTGCTAATGCATTCCTCAGTTCAGGAAAGCTCAACCCTGAGTTGTTTGGTAAGAGAAGAATAATTGTAGGAGAACCTGTTTTCCATTTAGTCAAATAGTAATTGCCTCTTTACACATGTAACTCTGAATTGTTTACCAACGTATGACATTCCTGAAATTTCACAACCTCTCTTTAAATAGCACACTTTATTTTCAGGCAGAGTTGAAGAAGTCAGTTAAAATTGACTTTGCTTAGGAGAACAGATTCCGTTTTATTTATTTGTGGCAACTCAGTGACTTGCTATATGTGACACGATAGCTTACATACACTTTTAAAGAGGATTTTATTGATGAAATTAACCGTATTTCTTGGAATAGTAAATGTATACCATTTTTTATGAGTGTGAATCACTTTTTAAAATAAAAAGAAATAGTTTGTTTTCTTAAGGAACATCTTTCACTAGAAAGTTTGTAATCCTTAGAATGAAAATGAGTGTCTTTGACCTTAATATAGCAAAAGATTGTTCTGAGAATGGACGTCTCAGGGTCCTTCTAAATGGGTCCTGCCCAAAAAATGTAGAAACTCTTCCAAAATGACAGTGATTAAGTATAAATATTGGAGTCGGTTATAATATACTGTTAAAATGAAATGAAGCTCTCAGGGTAGGAGAAAAAATTGGAGCCATGGAGTGATAACCATTGTGGTGTGAGTTATTGTTTAAATATTTGGTATAGAGCTAGAGTCACTGTTGTTTAAAACAGACTCCATTTGCTGCCATCACTCTCTTACCATTTGTTATGGTTTGGACATGAGGTGTGCCCACCCCAGAAAAAAGCTCCCGTGTTTAACATAGGAATGTTCAGGTGTGAAATGATTTGATTATGAGAGTTTTAACCCAATCAGAGGATTTATCCATTTCGTGAATAAATAGTTTAAAAGGACTAGAGTACTGAGTGGTAACTATAGGCAGGTGGGGCACAACTAGAGGAAGTAGGTGGGGGGGTATGTGCTCTTGGGATTATGTCTTGTCCCCCTGGCTCCTCCCTCCCTAGTTCGTTCTCTCTCTCTCTCCTCTCTCTCTCTCTCTCTCTCTCTCTCTCTTTCTCTCTCTCTGTCTTCCCCACCACATGAACTGATCAACTTTCCTCTGCAGAGTCCTTCTACCATGATATTCTGCCTTAACTTGGGTCCATAGCAGTGGAGTCAGTTGACCATGACTGAGACCTCTGAGACCATGAGTCTAAAATAAACTTTTCCTCCTCTGAGTTGTTCTGGTCAGGTATTTTGGTCACCATGACGAGAACCTAACTATCATTTAATCAAAGAAGGGTTGGGAGGAAACTTGCTTTTGTGAAAGCTTCTGATACAATGGTAACTTTCAGATTGACTCAAAGCATCTGTCTCTATACACAGCTCATTCTGTGGATGGGTTGCATTTGTAACAACAAAATACATCATGGTTGGTCTAAGACAAAACATTACTTTTCTCTATGAAATATATTTAAATGATTGTCTTCTATAAAACATAGGTGGAATGTAGCTGACCTTTTTTGCTGGGAAACCTGTGTTTGGAAAGACTGCAATTAAGAGCTAATCTTCCATCTACAGACTGCTTCAATTTTACTTAATTTTAAGCTCAGTTTGAGTCTTTTGTAAGATTTGGATTTGGGGATTGGGTTCCTCACACATGATTTTTCTGGTGGTTTTTTGTCTACAGAACATGAATGGTTTTCCATCTGGAAAGAGAATATTAGACTTGAGTTATAAGTTCAGGCAGACTAAGAGGGAGGAAAAAAAGAGATTCAGACAGACAGTCACTGGTGAAAAGGTATTCTTGCTTCTCTTTATTCATCCCCTGAGTCCTAGGATTAGGCTATTCTATTGTTTTCTGATTTAGACTGCAATAAATAAATTATAAATTGAATACATATGCAGTAGTTCTTTGTAGAAATGTCCAACTAAAAAATTTTAATCAACCCCCAGAAGTTCTAGAAAATAATATGTAAGTCAGTAAACAGGGTATCTTCTTTTGAAACACTTTTGTTGATGGTGAGGCGCCCCCAAACCAATCCAAACGTATTGTTTAGCATTTGAATGCCTTTATTTCAGCAAGGACAATACATATCTTTGCTTTGGAGAAGAAACCACGTCTATACATCCTCTCAAAATTGTCACAGGAGTGTGGGGAGCTGAGGCTCCAAACCTTGGTTCCAACCAAAGAAAATTTAAAGTCAGACACCAAAAACTATGCAAAAGAACTTTATTGTAAGTGAAGGTAAAGTAAGGCTGAAGCAAAGGACACTCTCAGGGGAGAGAGTGTGTCCTCTCCAAGTAGAGAACGTGGAAGGAAACAGTGGTGTCTCCAAAGTCATTGCTGTTTGCTGTTTGTCTTGAGAACTGGGCTCCACCTGCTGCAGTGTTTGCCAATCAGACCTTCAAATCCTCCGTTATGTCGGGTGGTGGAGTTTTTGACCCTAGTCATGGTGGCCATCCTCCTCAGAGGGTCTTCATCTGTAAGTCAACCCAATGTTCTTGTGAGTACTGGGTTCAGTGGCTGCACCCCTAAAGAATCCCCTTTCTGAGATACACAGAGTCACTTGAGGCCATAACTCCTGGTTTTATCTTGATCTTTATAGGTTGGTCAAGAGTGGGTCCTATAAATCCTTCTTTCTGGATGGTCCCTCACCCTTTATTCTTGTTCGTTTATCCTTAAGGTTTGTGTACTGATATTTTCCCATGGGTTATCTGTCATGAATTATTTACTCATCTGCTTCGTCAGTAACTTAAGGACAGCTTTAAGAGTAACTTAAGTAAACCTGTGACCTTGGCATGCATTACACTGCTCATTACTAACCACCACCTAACAAAAGGTATTTGATCTTCAGAGGTTCTGAAGAGTCCTGTTCATTGCATCTGTGATCTCTCCATTTCGCTTTATGACTTAGGGAATGACTCAAATGTCAGTCACCTAGGGGCAGCACTGACCCCTTAGATGGTGGGAGAAATAATGTCAACACTGTGGATCTCTAGGTTAGTGCTTAACCCTGAGACGACTGAGTAGGGAACACCAGGTAGTCATTGTTCTCTCTCAGTAACCGCAACTCGACTCCAGACTCCATCCGACACCTTTGGGAGGGGCACCAGAACAAGAACAGAACTTGGGGGATATTTTAGATTGGGAAACTCAAAAATGGAAAGTTCACCTTTGCTTCCTGACTGGGCAAAGTTGGGAAGTGGTCTTGATATGCCCTTCCTTTCTCCTCTGTTATTCTCTCCAAGTTCCCTCTCCTGTGAAATAAAATCCTTGCCATCTGGGCACCCCACTCTGATGCCTTTTGACATTCAGAAGTCTTGCTCTGAGGGGCATTAGTGTCTGCTCTCACCCTGACTGGTGACCCGTCTTCAACCTTTGAGATCTTGTCTTCTCTAGGTTGGTTGATACATTCTGTGTATGTGATGCAATAAACACAAAAATGGTTAATACCTCTGCCTTCTTAGATCTTTCAAGACATTCAGAAAAGAGCAAATAATAACTCAGAAGGCCACTGATGCAAAAACTCCAAAGTGCATGCCTATCCTCATGCTTTATTTGGTTAAAAATAATATGGATGTGTGTGGCCGGTGATGTTTTTCTGCCTGATATGATGCAGTCATTTGAGGTGAATATTGTTCTCACTATAAATGTATTCACTCTCTTTGAGTGTATGAGAAGACATAAATAATTTCTAGACAGATAGGATGCTATTTCAGCTTTTATTACATCTTTTCCCATAGCTAACCTAGTATTTTAAAACAAAGAGAAGATTAGCAGGATTATTTTTAAAGACATTCTCACAAACATTGCTCTTGGGAGTGTAAATTTATGGAGGGCAATTCAGAATATATTTTAAAGGACTTAAAAGGCTCGAACTCTTTGAACACAATAATTTCAGGGATTCAAATTTATTCTAAAGAGTAAAAAAATCACAAATATGTAGAAAATTTATATTCCAGGGTGTTTTTTATTGCAGAGTTAATAGTGAAAAAAAGATATCCCTCTGTGTCCAACAATTGAGAATGATTAAATAAATTATGACAAATACATATATATCATTAAAGTTATTTTGATGTGTAAAAAGCCAAGAGGAATAATTGACTCCTAGTAATAGTTATTTCTTGAAAGTGTGTGGAAAAATGTATTTCTTTCATTATGCTTTTTCTTTGTTTTATACCTTTTGTGCTTTGAATATCTGTTGATTTTTAAATAAAAAACATAGTGTGAAGATTAAAATAAGAAGTATTTGCTTTGATTATTCTTAAGCAGAATGATCAATTATATTATTCACTTGAATTTGGGGGAGATAGTTCATTTTTTTTATTATCTAAGATTTTTAGTTTTTACTTTTTTCTTCCTGAAGCCCAGCTTCTATTAATTTTACTATTTATTATTCCTCTGGCTTAAAATGAATCAACAGAAGAGAAAGCAGACCCAGACCCACAGAACCTTCTTACAAGGCTGGATTTGCATATCACTTTTATTAATAAGTGGTGAGGGACCGTCTTTTATTTAATGGAAAAAATTTTAAAATGATCTATTTTCACAGAGTTTGTTCAAGTTCTGAGATTACATAAGAATGAGCAGCAAGTCTTTAGAATGACTTCTGATTCTGTCTCCTGTAGGAGAGCATTCAGGCACAGATTCTGTATAAGAAAATCAGCATGGCTTCCTTGGGTAGGTGTGGCCTTCGGAGGACTTCCTCCCCAAAAAAACGCTGGGGTGAAGTTGTTGCTTAACACAAAAGAACTCATAAATTATCCCTGGTTTCCTTTTCTTCTATCTTAATCTCTTCTAAAAGTTTCTCACTCATATACTTGATAATCTTGAATATTTAACACATTTCAATTATAGAGCACTGAGCAAGAAATGACTTAGTCCACATAATGATGATGGTGGTGGTGGTGATGAGGCATTGGAAATTTAGATCCGTGTGTTCAGTGAAAAGAATCATGCCCCTTATACATGACATTCTACTTGGTAGGTACTTAGACATTCTGTTTTCTCCATATTAGTATAATAGTATAGGCCTGGTAAGTGTTTTGGTTTGGACTCAGAACAATATGAGATGTGATATGAGGAATAACACAGGGGCACATCCATCTCAGTCTTGGTTTTTTATCTTTGTCTGAGGGTTAATTTTTTTTTTTCTTTTGAAGGACTTTGTGACAGCTGAGATGAGTTCGTCTGTGACTGCTTGGTTAGCCTGGAAGATGTCATTCTCACTTACTGTAGTGCTCCATGTCCAATATTAAGTTGGTGAGTTTGCATCTCAAGTCTTGCAACTGCTACCTTCTTGCTTGCTATTCTGTCCAGCTGTGACTCCATCTTCTTCACGCTGGCTGTATCAACTTCTCGGTCCTTCTTAGGGAAATGAAATGACAGCAGGAAAGGCATTCTGGTCCATCCAGATCCATTTGGGTACAGTGTCTCAAAATTTCATCTTCCATACACCAGATCCATAGTGAGACAGCTTCCACACTCAGAGAGGCACAGATGGCTACTATGTTGCTGTGACTCATTTTAGAAAACATTTAGATTACTTAATATTCAGTAGTCTACATTGAGATGATTTACAAGAGACTTAGGGAATGCAGGTACTTTCTTTTATATCCACTGAGGAACTTCAATGCTTTCTTTTCTTTTTATTATAAAAATAAATGATAATACAGAAAATAAAAAAAACACATACACATTAAAAACAGAAAGGACATTAGAATACCTGCAATCCCCACACTTAAAGGTAAATACTATTAGTATTCTATTGTATTTTTTTCCTAGTCCTTTTTCCTTCTATATATTTACATATTTAGCTTAGTTAAGATCCTTAAGTTTCCTGTTTTTCACAGACATCTTATCATGATTATTTCCTTTAGCATTAAAAAATTCCTCTGAAACATATTTTGGACTTGACAATATTTAATCAAAGAATTTTAAGAATCTCCCTTGTTTGGACATCTGGGTTATTTGAAGTTGTTAATTATTATAAATAATGATACATTGAACATCTTGTGCATACATTTTTTTTTAAACATGTACTCTACTCTTTAGGATAGATTTTTCTGGGTCAAATGATATGTTTAAAAGGTTTCAAGTTCGTATTGCCTCAGGTGTTTTAAAAATCATATTATTTCTAGAAATGGGATTTATTCTCTGGGAAACGATGTGCTGAAAGTGGCAAGATTGCAGGGCCCTATCACACAAGGAATGAACCTTTGTTCTGATCTCCCGATTAGCCATGGTGGTTCAGACTCCTGGCAGTCGCTTCGATTTTCTCATTTTGTGGAATAAATAACACCACTCCCTCTCTTGTTACCTTTTAAGGAAAATTTGAAGTAGGCTGATTGACAAGAGTTTTTAAAGTACTTTGAAATTAATTTGAAAAAGTGCTGCGGAAGAGAAAGCCATGCCAATCTGGTTGTTTACTTTGTATTTCTGAACCCAAATCAGATGTTCGAACCTCCAGTGGTTGGAGGTTTGGCTGGGGAAACAGGAGACAATGAGACTGGCCAAAGCAGCATTTACGGTTCAGTATCATTTCAAAGGTATGCTAAGAGAAAGGAAACTCAGCCAGGAATTTATGACTCGGTCAGAGGCAAAGTTGAGAGCTATCACCTGCTTCAAGGGGGACAGCTTCGGATGAGTTCATATGTATGCACAGCACACTGCTGCAGTCTAACTTTATGACTTTTAATGACTCCGACCACCTAATCACTTGTGAAAGGATGTGCTGGAGTTTGCCTTCACTCAGCTTGACAAGGTGATGGGAGGCATATATCTTCCTTACATGAAAACACTTGTCAGTTGCATCATATTTGGTAAGACAAGCACCAATGTCACCTTGGGGGGAAAGAAAAGTAACTCAGCTGACATCCAATGCATATGAGTTTCCAATATGCTGCAACATAGCCTAATTTCAAGTGAAATATGCAAATACACCCTATTTTGTCTGTAGTTTTTATTTTCCTGATGCTTTCTCTAAGTGCCACATCTTCTGCTGATGGAAACATTGTGTAACTTCTTCTGAGCTGATGCATATTTAAATACTCAAGGCGAAGAATTCTCAGTCTTTGAGTAGAAGCAAGATGGCAAGCCAAATGCAAATCTCTCAGCCACCTGTCCTTGTTTTGTTTGTTTTTATTTTATTTTTGGACTTGGACTGCATTTATATAACTGGTTCACTTTAGTTCAAACTGCTGAATTTAAGACTTTTTATGGATAGTAGGTCAGTGGAGTGAAGCCAGGGCTTATTAGGGTTTAGGACTAAGCTACGTGGGCAGCAGAGAGATGATTGAGTGC
The DNA here is from genome assembly GCF_902686445.1 of Sciurus carolinensis. NCBI lineage: Eukaryota > Metazoa > Chordata > Mammalia > Rodentia > Sciuridae > Sciurus > Sciurus carolinensis. Next base: position 23,006,440 of record NC_062222.1, on the reverse strand, counting down.
ACTGTGATAATGAGGAACCCATGAAGGGGTTTGATCACAGCTTCACAGAAAGTCTCTTTCTTATTCCTTTGGCTAACCTCTGAAGGAGAATGTTAAAGCAAGTGTGTCTTGTAATTCGATGTTGGGTTGGTATATTTATTTGGTTTTGATTTCTGAACAACTGTATTTGTATCCAAGAGATAAATATTATGGTTCAGGTGAATGTCCTAAATCAGGACAGTGGTGCACATGATTTTCAGAGTGGTGGACTTCTGTTTTCTAGGGCAAGGAGAAGGTAAGTTGGAAATAGGCCCGTCATTTAAAAGGCTCTGGTGCGAGACTCCGTGCAAAAAAAGAAAGCCACTGAGGTGTTTTGGTGTGACTGCAGAACCATTTGCTAGCATGATTAGTGTCCCATGGAAAACAAAAGAATGCTTTGCTCAGATTTCACCTAATAGAAGATGCTTGTTACGTGCGGAGATGAGTGTTCTCTCTGTACACCACGGAGGACCCTATCGCAGCAGAGTTTAATTTGAGTTTTCTAAGTTATCACTTCCTCTAGTGGGCTTTGTTGTTTCTTTGTTTTGACTCTCTATATCTATTGCAGCAGATAATTCTGTGACCACAAGTCAGTTGAGTTTGCAAACAAAAGTGGTCAAAGATTGCATTTTATTTTATATATCTGTTTCCTTCCAGTACTGCTAACTACAGATATTTGGTCACTTCTGAGTGACTAAGGGCACTCCTTTCCCCAGCTGAAGTGTGTAGTAAACTTCTGCCTATTTTGGAGGCAAAATTGTTGAGGGTTTGCTGGTTTCTGTAGAGCAAATTGGGGTTTTGTTTCCAGTTTGGTATCACTTTATCTCGATTTCAGTTGTTTTCTCTCATGAAGAACTGAGTCTGGCCAATGGACTGAGCCAGTGTGCTTCCCCACTAAGCAACAGTACAGTCCCATTGCCAGCTTCAGATTCTTCATCTGCTAAGTCCATTCACCGCTAATGAACATAGAACAGAAGTGAGAAGAGAAACATCTAGATTGGAAGACCCAATGTATAAACACTGTCCCAGAAAATAATAGGCAAAAGTCACATTTTTAAAAAATTCATTACAATTTAATGAGGCAAAAAGTGGCACCATTTTATGTTTGTGGCCATTGATAGGAATGTTTTTTTTTCAAAAGCCACCAATCAGAACATGTGCAGTAAAGCTATGGAGTTTACCATGTTAATGAAAATATTGCTTTGGGGGGCTGGTAGGCCATGATGAATATTTTCAATTTAAGTTTCAAGCCTTTGTTTCTTCCCCAAACTCAACATTCACAATTATGTAATGTTATTATAATTATTTCACTATTTCTTTCTCCAAAGGTGGTTACAATTGTGTTCCAGTTATAAGTTTATTTAATTATAAGTTTATTTTCTTTAAATTAGAAGTCATTTGAGAATGAATTTAGTTTCACAATTAGTAAAAAATGAAATACATGTCAGGAGACAAACTTTCACTCAAGGTGAAATTGTCTCTTGTGAGATAGCTAGGAAAAAATGCTCTACTGTAGAGATTATTATTGTGTGGCTTCTTCCGCATTTGGACCATGGGTTACATGTTTCCAGCACTTGCTATTATTATTCAGTGATGGAGGAAGCAAACAAAGAAACTGCGGTGAATTGTCACATGACTGTTTGGGGTAGTCATGAGCAACATTTTCTTCTTGTATGAAACAATAACATTTAAATTTTGTGGTTATGTATCATGAGTGTCTGACAGCAGAAACCATTGTGATTGGCAGGCAGTAGATTAAATTTATGGGTTTTAGGCTTTTTTTTTTCTTAATAAGGATACCTTGAGAAAGTCCAAGGGAAATGAAAGTCAGTTTTGTCATCTCGCACAGATTTCAAAGGCAGGGGGCTACACCAGGGCTTGAAAGGTCTATATTACACTGCTGCTGTCTAGCCATACTTGACAATGAGACATACTGTATTTGCTCACGGTGCTGGAGTTTATCATGCAAGAAGAGTAATTATATTTGAATTGTGTCAGCCAGCCACCCTAAAATGAAGGAACGTCAACGAATGTTGCTCCAAGGAGAAGAAGATGATTAGTTATAATTATACTCAGTGTCCAAGAAAAATGCTTCATTCCCTCATTCTGTTGCAAAAGGAAGAGGGGGGAAAAACCCAACAAAAATTTTCAATACTTCTCAGTATTTTCTGAAACTTTTAAGGTGGCCATTTGTTGTAGAAATTTCAGATAAGCTCTCTGGTGTGACCATTTAACTATCTGGGAATGTAGTTGGTCTGTGCATAATTTTTATAATCTTAAAAAATAGGTAACATGTAATATAATCTTTAGATTTTTCTTCCTTGACATTTGTAGACAGTGTCCAAACAGGGAATGTATGTTAGACAGTAGGAAGAAAATTTCTTAATTCGCCTAAGTCTGGTTTCATCTGCATAAGGGCAAAGCTATAAAATATGGCTTTAGAGCCACTCATGAATATGATAATTTGATTTATAATTCTAGCCTAACAAACTGAGATGATGACATGAACTACTGTTACTATTTTTGTGTGTGTAAGTGTGCAGGGTCAATGAATGGGTACCTAAATTTTGCCTTCATTTCCTAAAAATATACATTTTGCAGTTTATGTCTCTTGAAGAATTTTTAGTCAGCGTGTTTTGTTGTGTAATGTTTCTTAGTCTCCATAACTAGCTTAGAGTGAGGGTTTGGGGGATATTGATTTGTTGGTTAATTCTATTTCATATTGGTTGATTTCTGTAACTTCTTATGTATAAATTTGGGTGTAATTCTCAGTTCAGTCATTTCTTAATGATGTTGAAGTGATCGCATGGTTGACGGACTTGGATTATCCCTCAAATAAGTTGTTGTTTTATGTTGTGAGCTTTATGTTAACTTTATTTATAATTAATGTCTTCTGCATGGTTTTGATACATTTCCAACATGATTTTGTGAAGTCAGCGTTATAAATAATGGTTAGATGAGTAGAAATAATGAATTTAAAAGGGGACAATGTTAACATATTTGCTGAAAAAACAAATTAGTACATTCCATACTATTTATTATTTATTCCAACTTCCTTAACAATGAAGATTCAGGTCAATCCATTTTAAAATACTGCTTCTGTTATCTACATAATGTAGTGTATGAGTTCTATAACTATAATTATATAATCAATGCACAACTATTTTCATTGGAATTTGACATAACAAATTATGTTCAGAGGTAGTATAATGATAAAAGTCAATAGAGATTCTCTTGTTTACATTTTAGCATTTGGTTAAGTAACTATATGGATTATTTAGTATGGCTTTGATTCTCTGTCTTTAACAAAATAGTTCACCTTTTACAGGATCCTGCAAACTGTTATTAGATAATGTACAATTCAACTACGGTCCATAGACGATGAACTGGGGATACGACATGATCTTCATTCAGATCATGCCCTGTTAATTTTTATATGAAACACTAGGTCATTGAGATAGAATTTATTCAAAGGAAACAAGAGGAAAGTGTGTGTGTGTGTGTGTGTGTGTGTGTGTTTCAGCCTCTCAGTCCCTGTACACATGGAGCAAACTAATGCAACGGTTGCCTGATCTAACGGCCTTGGTGAGAACCCTGGTTGTGTGGTAATGTGCCCTGTCAGCACTGTTCCACAGTGAACTGTTCAGATGGCTTTTTCTCATTGCAACTTACTTTTTGTCCCCTGTGTTTAAATGTCACGAGATCCATAAATCAATTTTTGAAATGCAAACTTTCTATATAGATTCTTAAATTTTACTAACTGTACTAAATATTAAAGTTCAAGGATACCACCAATCTAGGATTTCTTGCTATATCTTCTTAATGTGATTTTCTTCCCATGACTCTTACCTTTAGATTTGGCTGGAAATGTCCATGAATGTTCTCTCAAACATCAATAACTATGGCTTCAAAGTTCTCATTCCTTCTTTTTTTGGTCAAACCCACAGAATTGAATCAGCCATGTCCCTCATTCATAGTCCACTATGTCTTAGATTGGCTCTTGCAAACTCCTCTTTGTTTATCTTATTTCCCCACTTGATTCCTAAGTTCTACTCTCATTCTCTTGCCCTATAGACATTTTTCTAGTTTTCTGGTGCTGGGGATGGAACTCAGGACCTTGCCCAGGCTGAGCACATGCTCTGCCATTGAACTACAGCCTTTGGCCTTGCTCTGAACTCTCGTGATCTATTTATAAAATCGCACGTACATGTAATACGCATATGGACTTAAACTTATGTGTATACAAAAAGTGCTTTCTGTGTAGACATACACTCTTGAAAAATATGTAGTATTATTTGACTTTCAAATAAATGTTAATGGTAATAAGTACATGAAAACTTATTAATGCCATTTTCTCTTTTCTGTTTAAATTTTCTGTGGGAGGGAAACGCTTATAAAATAAATTGTCTCCTACTGATCCTAGTCTTTAAAAAATATAAATAAAATTTAAAATGTAAATAAGTGATCTTGTGACATATCTATCTACCTATATATCTACATATATATATCGCTTAGATTCTTACTTTTAAAAAATGAAGCATCAGGGTTGGGCACTTTCTTGATTGCTCAGTGAATATAAATCTGACTGGAGCTCTGAGCCAACTTTTTGCTTTATTGTGTGTTCATATGATTTTTCACCATTTCCTAGAGATGGAAACTGGGTTTCCTCTTCTACTTGGGACCATAGGCAATGTTTCATGAACATTCCTGTACATATTCCTTTATGGATCTGTGAGCATACATATTCAGACGGATTGCTGAGTTTGGGGGTGTGTGCACATTTCATTTAAATAATACCTTTTCTCTCAAAATTGTGACTAAAGAATGAATGCATGCTGCTTTATATTTCAGGATTACCTAGAATCTGCCCCCCAACTTCGAGTTCAAAAATCAATTAACAGATACCTTGGAAAGGAAATGTGGACCTGTTTTCTCCTTTTACATAATCTAATTAAATGGTGGTATTAATAGACTTCAATACATTTCACTTTTTTGAACCTTAGAAATGGGCACAGGAGGTGTAGCTCAATGTTTCAGCACTTGCTAGCACGCATGAGGCTCCTGGTTCGATTCCCTACATTGCCAAAGAAAAAAACTTAAGGAATAAAATTGAGAAGACTTATATTAATTAAATTGTGTAAAATGTTTATAATAGCATTATAAAGCAATGTTTATTTTGACAAGTAGAGTGTTTAATATTTGATGTTTCTATATTTCTTAGATGATTAATAAAATCATTTCCAAAGATATGATTGACCACTTGAATATACTTCTTTACTATTTTTTCCCACTGACATAGTAAACGGGCAAAAGAATGTCCAGAATGAACTGTTGTGCTTTGTGTGTGTGTTTGAGAACTGCCTGAGCTCTTTGTTTTCTTCTTAGCTTGCCCTTCTCAGAATTGCTTCACCCATACTGTCTTCCAAATCCAAGCATCTGAGACTAGAGCTTCAAAAAAGAAGTTAAAATGATGTTTGATGAATATGATCACTTGCTGAATACTTTTGTCAAGTCCCATTGCCTGAAGAGTCTTCTTTTTGGTGAGTACCAGTCTACGTGGCATGGCATCTTTTGTTTACTGGAAATAGTGACCTTGTACATTCAGGTGGGGGGGGTGTCTGTCAAGGCAGGACAGGAAGTCTCACCACACAGCTGAACCGAGTCTCTCTTATCAGCCTCTGATGGGGAATCATATACATTTATAAAATTATTCTTATTGCTTTTGCACTTATTCTCTGTCTTTCCCAGTAACCTACAGTTTGAATATCTAGAAGAACTGCAATAAAAAATGATTATAAAAGAAGATAATGTTATTTAGCTGATCAAAAGAGAGCTGTTATCTGGATATTTAGATAAAAGCTAAATGACCACTTCTTAATTTAGGAGATTTGATTATGATTTCAAACAATATCATTTATTTTTTTAAATCTCTGTAATAGAAAAAAAAAAAAAAGAACTCTCAGGAATTCTGCTATACCATATCTGTATTGATAGTCTTCTGCCCTAAATTTGTTTGGATAGAAACAGTGGTTCTTTTTCTTTTACCATTGTAACTTTCTAACTATATTTTTGAAAATGAGCTAACATTAGCATTGATTTATGTAAAATTATTAAACCATCCTTAAAAAAATTAAATATGTTTACAGACTTCATAAGAATGACAACAATAAAACCCTATTCTTTAACATTTAATGTACATCTTATTAACAATTCCTAACACTCTATTTGGAATTGAAAGGTCCTTTCTGACTTGTGTTGGGCTGGGCACCGTTATTAATTCATTAGGGAATGGTGGATCCAGTCTTAGGCTCTTCTGACTTTCTTTGGTCCTGGGAGCCATGGAGAGGGAGGAGGAGGGGTGGGGGACGGGGGAGACAGTGAAGCGAAGAGGGAGACAGGGAGACAAAGCCTGAGAGGGAGACGATGACATTAGAGGTGACACATAGCTATCATGAGCTTCCTCAGTCTGAAGGGAAGAATAATGAAGGGTTTTCCCTGCCTTCTACAGCCCGAGGACAACCCTATGGCCACAACACCTTTTCTAATCCCATTTTCTGTGTGCTGCATGTCATAATCTGTAAGGCACTGGATCCAAGTGAAAACACCGAATCCAAACAGTGACTAGGTCTTGTATTTATTTGCACTTTAAAACTACATTGTGTAGGCAAACTTACTCTTAAAAAAATAAAAGAGAGGGGACAGCAGCAAAACAATACCATGGGTATGTTGACGCTGAAGAGGAGTCCTTGGGATCCCGTGAGCCTTAAATTTTTAGTTGTCTTATTTAGAGTGGCATTTTGCCAATGAGGGAAAAGTGTGTGGTCTCTTTAAAAACTTTTATTGAAAATCTCCCCCCTTAGGAATATCCTAGTTTCATGCAGTGTAGTGTAAGAACTTGTCCCAGTCTAGCTGACCCTAAATCCCCCAAGGTCTTCAGGACTTCATGGGCTACAGCAAAATCCTTCAGAGTAGAATGAGCCAGATAATTTTCCTAGAAGCAGGGACCTAGAGGCAGCATGTAAAAAGCAGTTAGATTATATGCTGCATGTAGCTCTGTACAGGAAGATGAAAGGTCAAAGCCAGTGAGAAGAATCTTCATGGGTACAGTCAAATAGCCACTTGCCAACTTTTCCCCAGCAGCCTGGTGAGTAAAGCAGTCACTAGATGAAATGATTTTATCATTCTCTAAGGAGGCAGTTAGTGGTTTCAGTGTATGGAAAGTCTCTGTATTTTGAAGGTATGAAGAGTATTTGTAAACTTCCTGGGAGTTCCAGGCAAAGAAGGCCAGATAAGAACTAGGGCAACAAGATGATTCATTATTATGACAGAGGATCCTGAGCAGGGGTGGAGAACAGGCAGATTTCTGGGAACAGAGTTGGTGTCTGTCTGTCTATTAAGGAGTGTACTTGCCAGACCTTAAGAAAAAGATACTATTGGAAGGAGCTTAATCTGTCCCATTTAACAATGCTGATTAATCATTATAAGCTATAAATGAACAGCTCACTGATTAAAAAAAAATGGTCTGATTGCTTTGGAAAAAAATCATTATAATTCTATCAGCAATATGTCCACTATTTTACTCATTCTTCAAAGACTGTCCACTAGAAATGTGTTAAGAATTTATTATGACCTTTCATATTGAAATTGTATTCACTTTTTGCAAATATGAAACAAAAAGAGTAGCTTATTTGATCTCACTAGAAATACATTGTAACAAAGTATTAATCAATAATATTAACTAATTTTTAATAGTTTAAAATAATATTTACAAATAAAACTGCTGAAGAGAGATGCTTTTAAATTAATATTCAATTTGGTTTTAAAATTTTGCTTTTTTCATTGACCTTTCATCTGCTTGTGTCCAGGTTGGGTATAACTAATTTCTTTGTTGATTCACTTTCTAGGGCTACAAGTTTACTTTATGTCATTAGGCAACAATTCCAAAGGAAAATATTTGATTCTCGTTTGGTTTAGCTGGATTTCTTGGCTGAAAATTAGTTTGTTTAAAACTCCACAAATACCTCGTAAACATTTTCTAGTAAGTATGCCTATTGAAGCAGTAAAGGGAGTCCTCTACTTTATAAAAACTTGGAATAAGGATAGGGATTAAAAAAAAAAATCTGCTGATCCAACCAGTGTGCATCTAATAACTTGGTCAGAAAGGTTGTTTGAATGTTAGACTTCTCCAAGCCCTTGGACTTGAGCTGTTGTTAGGTCTAGCCTATCAGCTCAGAGGAAGAACCATGAGCCATCCTTATTTTAATGAAAAAAAATCTTTTCAGTAAGCATTGTTTTACTCAGATTATAGTTTGCTCTTTATATTTAATAGAATTTACTAATTCCCATTAAGATGTAATGATTTTTACCCTTTCTATCTGGTAGTTGTTTATAAAGAAAAGCATTACAGAGAGATCATTTCAGGTAATTTATCATTTTATTATGCATATTTAAAGATATTTGGGCTAATTCTTATTTAAGAAGAATGATGGACACTTCAGTGGATAAACAGTCTCTTATGTGCCTTACAAAGCTAATTTCCTAGTTTTAAAAATGATAATGTCATACTTAGTAAAGTCTTGAGTCCCTTCATCTTTCTATCTTGTGAATAATGTAATAAGAATGATTTTATAATTTCTGGTAAATTTTAGATGCAGACTTTGGTTTCATTTGAACATTGTCAATAACTAACTATATGAATTTTGAACCATTCACTTATTATGGTCAGACGACTTCAGATTCCTTATTTCCAAAATGAGGACAGAAGAAAAGGCACCCCCAAGGTCCTTTTTAAATTCTAACATTTCATGATATGGAAAGAATTTGCATGAACTTAACTAAATGTCTATGTATAGAAAACCATAGATACTTTGGCAGTGTAATTAGATATTGATTTTTCTCCTAGTCTTTGAGTATTGTTGAGAAGAAAGCTGAGACAGCCTCGGTGATTCCAACCATTCATTTGGTCTTGCTTCATTACTTAATAGTTTCCTCAAAGTCAGAAGCAGCTGGCATGAACTTAGAAAATAACACCACAGTTTTATCAGTTAGGAATCTATTGGTAGCAACTCGAGTTCAAATTACTGTGAGTAAAATATGGAGAATTTTTTGACTTATATAGTCATCCATCCAGGGATGGAGCTACTTTCAGGTAGAGGTACATTCAGGTTTTCAAAGGATGGTCACGGGGCTTTGTTTTTCTCTCCATCACCCCATTTTCCTCTTGGTTTAATTTTCAGGGAGGCAGCTTCTCAGTCAGAAAGGAAGCCCTAGTAGTACAGCCTTTAGAATTTGGATCAAAATGGAGAGTCTTTCTCTCACAGCAAATGTATATCAAATCTGATCAAATCCTTTTGGAAGAAATGTATTCATTCAATTGTTGTGGTCGATAGATGTGAAAGGCCCTAGGTTCTATCCCCAGCACTACTACCTAAATAAATAAATAAATAAGAAAGAAAGAATGAAACAAAGAAAGACAAAGAAAAACATTGTGGTTAAGACAGGGATAAAGTATTCTGATTGGTCACAAGGGGATCATATACCACCACGAGCCCCAGGCACGTTCACTCCACTAACTCACAAGGAACCAGCTCTCCAGAGGACAGGAGGATTCTTTTAATAGAAGACATCTCAAGGGGCAGGAGAGGTGGGGAGCCACCACTTGAAGTTGAAAGATTTAACTTTTTCTTTAAATCATTCAATCAGGCAGATGTCAAGATCTTTCTTGAGCTAATTTAAAGTTGATCTGCCCAAGGTGGCAACTCGAATTCAAATTACTGTGAGTAAAATATGGAGAATTTTTTGACTTATATAGTCATCCATCCAGGGATGGAGCTACTTTCAGGTAGAGGTACATTCAGGTTTTCAAAGGATGGTCACGGGGCTTTGTTTTTCTCTCCATCACCCCATTTTCCTCTTGGTTTATTCATGCATTTTTGGAAACTTTGCTTTATTCATGCATTTTTTCATTCTTTTAATAATTACAGTGATGAAGCCCCAGCATTCTCAAGATGGGCCCCTTGTTTTTCCTGGTTTCGAAAAGGTCTCTTAACTTTTCTGCTCCATTGTAGAAGTTGCTGTGAATTATTTTGTTTAAACATGTAATTCTTAAGTGACATCTGCCTATTTTCCCCTGGAAAAGAAAGTAGTCAAATAAAACTGTTTATAAACTAATAATTAACTATTTACATGCTCATATTCTAGCCTAGCTTGAAGGAATAGAAAAGAATCCAGTAAAATGTTGGAAGTCTTAAAAAAAGTGTTTTATGTAATTTAGTTTTCTTTTAATTCTCTTTTCTGTTTGACCCTTGGAAAAGCTATGAGGAATGAGAATGGAATGAGTTGGCTATGGAAATAATCCTTATGTAGTGCGTGTTCTAACGAAATGAATTCTGGTGTACAGCAAACATCAAGAGTTCATCGAGTCCTCGCTAGTTTTGAGTTTTTTTAAAAAAATAATCTCTGTTGATACTTTAAAAATTATCATTAAAGAAGGTAACAATGGTCCTGAACTTTTTTTTTTAATATTAAAAAAAATGAAAGCAACAGGGTTTTTTTTCCCTGAAAGACATTTTGAATAATGGAATATCAGATGATGTTACTGTACTTTTTTAGATTATAAAAGGTCATAGGATTTTTTATTAATTTTTAAATTTGTTATAATTAGTTGCATATGACAGTAGAATGCATTTATACATTTTGATAAATCATACATAAATGGAGTATAATTTCTCATTTTTCTGATTGTATATATTGCAGGATCACATCAGTCATGCAGTCATGTATGTACGTGATGTAAAATGTCTGTTTCACTCTACTATCCTTCCTACCCCCATACCCCTTCCCCTCCCTTCATTCCCCTCTACCTAATATAAAGTAACTCTATTCTTCCCTAGGCCCCACCCCTTATGATTAATTAGCACCCGCATATCAGAGAAAACATTCCTCCTTTGTTTTTTGGGGGGTTTGGCTTATTTTGCTTAGCATGATATTCTCCAACTCCATCCATTTACTAGCAAATGCCATAATTGCATTCTTCTTTATAGGATCTTAATCGATTATACAGAACAAAGAAAATTCAAGGGAAATGTCTCTGTGGAACACTAACAATAGTTTTCTAGGCATGACATCAAAAGTTTGGCCTCCATGGAGGTTTTTGAAACCCAGCAATTATGTGCTGTGGGCAATAGGTAGGGACTGCACCTTGGGGTTTTAATTGCCATTTTGCTCCAGGTTGTGCCTTGCTATTTCAATTAAATCTCTGATGTAAAGGCTCCCTTCTCCTCTTGTCCTTGCATTTACTCACCCAGTGGAAAGAAGCCAGTGCTCTTCAGGGAAATAACTCTGGGCAGTGTGAACCAATCAATCTCTCTCTCTCTTTCTCTCTCACTGCACTTTCTCTTTCTCTCTCAATCTCTCTTCCATAAAATCTAATTTCAGTGTAAATACAGCAAATCAGATGTCAAAAAGAAACAGAATTGGGGTTCATTTGTCTGCTTCTTATTATTGTTTTCAGTGCCAAGTTTTTAACCTGCAAGAAAATAAGAGTTAATTAAATCATAACAGTTTTAAGTTCATAGGGAGGAAAAGTTCAAGTGGAAGCGGAAGTCTGAAGAGCACAAGGAAATATTGAGTAAAAGCTATGATTTTGAAAAAACCTTGGATTTTCCAGTTAGCAGTTGACATTATTGTAACCATGTTATTTGAATTATGTAGACTCCCAGTGGGTATAGATATGAGCCCCAAGACAGGTGCAGCCTGGCACAGGAGGTGAGATGAGAACATAAATAACTGTAACATTAGGAAGAGCGTGATACATCATTATAAAAAGTGTTATGTTGGCATGCTTTGTGGATTCAGAGAGTGGAGAGATTATTTCTGTTGGAATGTGGAACAGCAAAGGCTTAGAAATGCAAAAACAAAGATGTTCAAAGCCTGATGACCTTTGAATAAAACCTTGCAGGTTAATACAGTCAGATTTCCAAAACAGTGTAATATTGCAGAGATATTAGGATATAAGGAAATATCATCCTGTATAATTTAACTATTATTATGAATGTCGTTAAAGTAATTCAAATTATGTCAAAACATTTTCATGGAGGCTATATTTGTTTTTATTGAGTAAAGCTAAAACTTTCTATGTGTGTATTTGTGTGGGTGGAGCTGGGTTCTAGAAGCCTGAATATGGGTCTGATTGTTAGCAAGAGTCTATTTCAGTTTGTATCTTTGTGAGGAATTTTAAGCTCTACCTGTTCCAACCCTTTGCTAACTAACACTACAACCCCTACAGTCTCCTATTCTTCCAGTTTAAGCAGATCAGCGTTAGAAAATGATGTGTGCCTAGGAAGGTGTCCACATGGAGATATCTTTCCACATGGCAAATGAGCAACTGATTGATTGAAGCTGATAACAGTAAAATGCTATTTTGTAAATGATTTGAGATCCTGTATCATAAACACTTTAAACAGCACACAGTGCTTTCTTCATTTTGGACCCTGGGAAATTACATTTTGCCCCCAAAAAATTTTGTGAGCCTTAAAGAGTTTGCAATTTGGCTTAAAACTTGCATGTTATGGGTTTTACAAAAATGCCAAAGGAACTAAACAAACGGATTAATCATTTCTTAATTGGGGCAATAAATAAAGGAATACATCATATTCTTGGAAGAGTATCAAAAGTAACTAATTTGCTGGCTGCTTTTGAAAGAAGTAAGTGACATTTGAATTTGTCGTTTGTGGAAAAATGGTGTAGTTAAGTTTAATTAACTGGAGTTTAACTCATTATTTAGGCCATTGGAATTTCATCTGAACAACGTGAGGATGAGCAGGTAACTCCGAGAAGTGATGAGTGAGAAGTGTGCTCATTTACAGCCGTAGAACTTTGAGTTCCTTTGCATAGATGGCTCTGAGGTAGCTAAGTTCAGAAAGATAGGTTGGAGTCATACCCACTGTTCTCACTGAGGCTACAGATATGAACAAGTTATGCTTTTGGATTCTCCCTCTCCTTTCGTGTTGAGTGAAGAGAACAATAACCTATTGTTTGGGGTTGTTTAAGGATAAATGAAATAATGCATATGAAATGTCAGGCATATAACTAACATTCTGTGATGTATGGGTTTTATTATTGCTGCTATTATTTTCAGAAGGAATTTTGAGGCCATCTTGCATCCTTAGAATATTTGCTGGTGCTAAACTAAAATAAAGAAAAATTCAGTAAAGTCACTGCTACCAGGAATCTGGTGAAACAAAATCTTAACTCATTTCTGATAGCTGTGCAAACCAGTGTATCTCTTTTGGAGAATTATATAGCACTTTGGTTATCTATTGTACATGAGTGTGATGTAAGAACGCACAATTTACAAAGTATGTGTTGAGAGAACTGAGTGGACAGAAAAGACTTCTGACAATTGGGTGGGAATAGGGTACCCAAAGGAATAAGAAATGTTTTTCTGGTAAATACTGGGAAAAAGCTAGAGAAAAGAGAGAGGGGAAGAATTCCAACTTCCACTGATTTGAAACATTTCCTTCCAGTCTTGGCCTGTGTTGACAGCGTGACTTAACTATTTGCAGAAGGGAGCGATCATGGCAGATGGTGGTTCAGGCAGGTGGAAACTGGGAGAGGCTAATTCTGTGGTGAAGGCTTTTCAACCCAGCTCTGGGATTTGCCGGGCCAAAGGAAGGAGTGAAAACACACCCTGATGAAAACCCGGCTAGAGTCAGCACATTCAAGGATTTTCACTCTGAGGCCAGGACCAGTGAACAGCTGCAGCCTCAAGGAGTCACATGAGGGCATGGGACTGGGTCTTCCTGGTTGTGCCATCCAGACTTTTTTAGGCGTGAGCACAATCTACGCACTCTACATTCTTTATGGAATGTGCACTGTTCAGCTTTTCCTGTTCTTTACACTTCTTATCACTCTTTGGTATGGCAGTGATTTTGGCGATCATTCCCTGAATATTGACAAGAGCCAGGGCAAGGTGGCTCCACCAACCATGCATGAAATGAATCACCTAGAGAATATAGAAAAACATTTGTAGTTTGAGGTGCTAGAGTGATATATCCAGAAGATGTTGACTTCTTTTTGCTGCCGTCTTCCTTGCTAGATCTGGATAGTATCCAGAAAATGCACAAAATTAAAAAAAAAAATTTTAAACATTTTATGGTAACATACATGTCCAAAGTGAAAAAAAAAATTACATAAATTAGAAAAATAATATTCTTCTAGTAAAAATTATAAATGTGAGAAGTAGCAATAGCCCATAATCTCCTATGAGAAGAAAGTGGTACAATATTTTATGCATATAATTACACTATGAAAACATGAATTTATAAAACAAAAAAGGGAATATATAGTGGTAATAACTATATTAGATGGTATGCTTACAGAACATTATTTTTATATTAAAGTAAAACTAGAATTTATGGATTTTTTAAAAAAGATAAACTCCTTAGAGATTATAATAATGTACCTTTCAAAAAGAAGAAAGGATTTTGAAAGTTTTCATCATAAACAAGTGTTATTTAGAAGAGATAGATATATTTACCTGATTAAGACATTATACAACATTTATGTGAATCAAAATATCCTATATTACTCCTTTAATATGTACAATTTTATATTTTCACTAATTAGTTAAAAGTAAATGTAATTTAAATTAAAAAAGAAACTTTAATATGCTTGCATCTTTTCAGAATTGAAAAAGGAAAATTAAAATTCAATATTTTACTGTGATAAACTCCTTAGTTCAAGTTTCTAAGGACAGGATTTACTTGAAAGGGAATTGTAATTAAGTAAGAAACCAGCTATATTCCCATGACTTGAAGATTAAGAGGAGAGGGCTGGGGTTGTGGCTCAGTGGTAGAGCACTTGCCTAGCATGCGTGAGGACCTGGATTTGATCCTTAGCACCACATGAAAATAAATAAATAAAATAAAGTTGGTGTGTCCATCTACAACTGAAAAATTAGAAAAAAAAGAGTAAGAGGACAGAAAAAAAAATAGTAGACTTCAAGATATGTGGAAGTTACTGATCTCACCAGCCAGATATATTTATGTATTTCAAAGTATAAGCAAATCAGAGACACTGGAAATGCACATTAAGCCTCATCTAAATGCTTCCCTGGGAATTGTTCATCTGTGCCTTCTTCTGTGCTCCCAAGAATATAACTTTGGTGTTGTTTTCACTGTGTTCGTCTTTGCCCCTCATTTATTGAAACAGAAAAATGACAGAAAAAAGACAAGAGATCATGTTTCTTAAGGAATATCCATCCACTCTTAGGGAAGCGTATTCTTTAGTCAAAATGTCACAGATAATCAAACAGAGAGAAAATCTAGGGGCTGAGACCTCTTGCCTCCAAGCCATCATCACGGTCACGGAAGCGAGCATGTATGTAATCATGCAGACAGATTTGTGGTCCTCGCTTTTCATTTAGAATACAAAGGCATAAAAAGCCTTCCTTCTGTTTGTCCTTCCCTGATGTCCTTCCAATCAGGTAACTATGAGAGTAGTTGATCTTTTAGTAAAGAAAAGCCCAGGGAGTTTCCTCTCTAAGCCAGTTGATGGCACAAGAAGCCTAAATAATTAGGTACCAGAACTAAGAATTAGCCCACATTAAGCCTTGCCAATAATTTAAAGGCTCTTCCCATTCTTTGTAGATCCACTTCTTTCTGTATATTGGCCTTTTTCCTAACAGGCTGTAACCTTTGGTATGATTCATAAAGTTATTAATGTTGAATGTTCTCTTTAATTGTAAATGGTGACCTGAACCAAAAGATCATTGACATGCAGTCAAGAATTAGGATATCGAGTTTGTGCCTTCTTTTTAAATTCAACATTTGAATCTGTTCACTGGATTTAGAGTGTTTCTTACAGCTCTTCATTCCTGACTATCTCCCGACTTAATGGTGAAGTACACTCATAAATATTTAGATAGATGCACTACATTCACACAAACTTTTAAAATGTTAACTTATAAATAAATGTATGCAAACTTATAAAAACATGCATACTTCATGGAAGACTATGTTAAGACTATTTTCAATAATTCAGCTTCTTCAAGGCAGCCATCTAACAAAACTCAGGTCAAAATTTCTTATTTTATAATGGAAAATATGTTGGTAGCTTCCAGTGCTAGCTTCAACCATAAAATTAAACAGTATCCAAAACCAAATCATACAGTCTTATGGAAAAATGAAATACAAACTTTTCCACATTTAAGAATCAATATTTATTTTCTTTTTCGGAGTCTGTGTTTCAGGGCTGTTTGGATTAACTTTAATGCTAGCTAACACTTGCATTCTTTGTGTATATGCTTCTATATGGAGAAACAGTGGTGAAGCTAGCATGGGTTGAGTTAGTGTTAGTGGATGGATCAATTAGATTAATTAAATTTATTCATATTTAATAAATTTTGAAAACTATTTTCAAACTAAACTAATATGAAAGAATGGATAGATTTTATTTCAGTGGAAACAAACTACTGAATTACATCCATCTTTGGATTATTCCTTGAACTCTCATCAAAGCATCTGACCTTTGGCCAAAAGAGGGAAAAATTTACCTGACCTTGAACTGAAACCTAAGTAAGGTAGAGGAGATAATGGTTACTATTGAGAGCAGTCTTTCCGTGGACTGACTACCACCCTAAATACACACCATGTAGTCATAAATTTGGGGGTACTTATTCATTTGGATGAAAGAGATCAGAGTGCTCTTTCCAAACTCCTTTGCGTTTAAAACTTTCTTTTATGTCATCCCTATTTCAGGGAAAGGAAATCTTCAGTATATTTTGAGTTTTAGGTGGAACTCAATAACTGAAAATAATTTATTATATTTAGAGTGTGTAAAAAATTATTTGAGAGCAATTCAATTCTCTAGGGTCTCTGGCTTAAAGTAGACTCCCCACAGGATATAATTTTCCCCTCATTGTGCACAAATTATGACATTCATAAAAATATGAACTTGAGTGATCTAAATTTATTTTCCCAGAATCAGAGATGAGTTAAAAGTTTTTGTTTGTATTTTCATTCTATTGCTCTCTCTGGACTTTTCAACCCACAATGTTAATCTTAATCTGAAGGTTCAGATCAGTTCAACAAATTGATCAAGAACCTGCTCTCTGGTGCTGTGTGCGCCAGGTTTTCTGCTGAGAACGCCTGGTAGTTCGCAAAACCATAGGCAGGAACGCTTGGTAAAGACTCAAGGGCCCATAACAACCTTCTGAATTGAATTGACATTTTTCTTTGCTGAATTTTGGCAGACATGAACAATCTATTCAGGAGGTTACCCTCTCAACTATGAGGTTGCTATGAGGTTACCTTCATAGTTACAATACCATCTTGTTATTGCAGAACCAACTGCCTTCAGTCATGAGTTGGAGATTTCTTTTGCACACACCATCTTCTTCTTCCTTAATGGTGCAAGATGTTTCCAATGTCCTAAGAATGTCTTGATTTGTATTTCTCTTTGCCATATATGGTTGTTTTTCATCGTTACAATGGAATCAGAGAGAAATTCACATACTTGGCAAGCCAAAGGGAAACAGAGGTATTTATTTTTAAAAACTGAAGATTCTCTTTGTAGTTTTTTGTCACTTGTTTGCTGACTTCAGTAACTGACTTTATGTCCAACCTGATGTTGCTATAAGGCTAAGTTCTGTGTTTAAACATTCTACAATGTGCATTGTCCTGATACCTACAGGGTTTTAAGAGGAAGAACCCAGAGTGCATAATAACAGTGACATGTTACTTATTGTCACTGCCGAACCCCTTTCACTTAGTGTTTGGAACATATGGGCATGTTTCTTATAGAATGCAGGCATAATCGAAAGCAGGCATCTCGGTTTTGTTCGTTGATATGTTACAAACACCTAGAAGAGTGCCTGGTGGAGGTGTCCAATAAGTGCTAGGGAAAGAGTGTTAGATTGTTCTCCGTCAGGCTGCCAACCTTCCATCCCGGCCTCTCACTTCAACTTGACTCCACTAGGTTTGCAGATATGACAGTATGATCCAATGCACTCCTGACCAATGCTGCTGACTTGCTTCTGCGTTCTTAAGATCCACCTTAAGATGATGGAAAGAAAGCACTATTCTGTCTGAAAGTTGTGATCAGGAGAGTGCCTGGACTCATATATTTTGTGCAGAGAGAACTTGAAACCTCTGAACCTCCTGAGAATTTCAGTGCAGACATCATTTGGTTTCTATTGGCTACATTTTATGGACGTCCTTTGCTTCTGGGAACTCTACAGATACTGTCTCGGAGGGGAAATTACAAACAATCGGATCCATATATTTAAGTTCATTTTTTTAAATGTACAATTTTAACACTAGGTGTTTCTAAATTAGAGATAATGACTGAATATCACAGGATTTGATATATCTGGAGTCTATGCCAAAGCAGAGCTGGAAGTTTTTATTTCTCTAATTAGGGCAAACAAAGAGAAATTAAAAGTCATTTCAGGACAGTTTTATTTTGCAATTTTATATTTTATGTTTTCTAGTTCCTATAGTGTGTGCTTTCTTGTAGCCCCTCAGGAATTAACTTGGTGAATATTGGAAGGCTAACAGAGCTAATTTGGCTTGTCTCATACAAACACAAATCTCCTATTTTCTTTGTGGAGCTTCTCAGCAGAATATGCCTCAGTTAGATGATTTTTTAATTCTAGTTTTCTTAAAGGTTTTGAAATTCTAGTCACTCTTGAGATTTATGCTGCCTTTCAAATCAAAGGACTTTTGGATTTATTTATTTAGTGTCCTAAATAAATCCTGAACTTATTTCATGACATCCTATAATCCCTTATGATTATTTCTGTTGCTGCACATTTGCCAATTACTGTCATTGTTTGTATGTGAAATTTGCATTTGTGACTCAATGAAGTAACATTTTTAGTTTAATACATTTATATTGTGTTTAGCACCTTTACTGCTCTTCCCTGCTCCTTAACTATTATTCATTTATTCATGATAATTCCTAAATTTAATGTTCTTTGACTACAGTCATTTGGATTGCTACATATGTATTTTAATCCTTATTCTTAGCATGTAAATCTTTATGTGCTTCTATAATAATGAAGTGAAATGTCTCATTTCTTGAGCTACAACAGAAAGTTCACTATAAAATGTACATTGCAACATAAAATGTGTTTGCCTTGCTAAGTGTTATGGTTTAGATCTGAGGTGTCCCGGAAAGTTCATGTGTGAGATAATGCAAGAATTTCCAGAGGTGAAATGATTGGTCTATGAGATCCTAAACCTAATCAGGGCATTAATCCACTCATTGGGATTTACTGGGTGGTCACTGTAAGCAGCTAGGGTGTGGCTGGAGGAAGTAGGTCAGTGGGCTGTGCCTTTGGGTTTAGTATTTTATTCTTGGTGAGCTGAGTTCTCTCTCTGCTTCCTGATTGCTATGTCCTGAGCTGCTCTCCTCCATCACACCCTCTGCCATGATGTTCTGCCTGACCTGGCCCAGAGCAATGGAGTTGGCCATCTATGGACTGAACCCCTGAAACCATGAGCCAAAATAAACTTTTCTACCTCTACATTATCCTTGTCTGGTCTTTTAGTCACAGTGATGAAAAATCTGGCCAAAACATTAAGGTTACCTAGAGTTAAGTATTCTTTTATGTTTTTGTCATTCTAACATTCCCATCTCATATTAATCCAATTTTCTATTGGTCCATTGTTACTACCGAGTATTAGAACTACTGAGTATTTACTGCCTTGATCTATGTCTCACAGAGATTGCCAATTCCTTGGGGATATGGACTGTCTTCTCACTTAGTATTTTTATAATATGACTTGGAGTAGGTACTCAGTTGTATTTTTTGTTGAATAAATAAATAAAATTACAATGTGACAAGGTAGTGTTTGTTACTTAAGACTCTACAGAAAAGTACAGAAAACATAACTATCACAAATATATAATAATAATGAATATTAGTACAGTTTTAAATGTCAGAAGTATAAAACTCAGAACTCTGCGGGATCCTTGTAAAACAAGCTATTCTTTCAAGGAGAACTAACAACAAATCTAGTTTGAAGTCATGCTACTGTGAACCCTCAGGTCCCATATTATGAGACTAACTTAAATGGGAATTCTTACAGAAATATGTTAAGAATCTGATCTCTTTTTAGATTCTAGGTTAAATTCATATTTTACAGAATGTTGTATTGTATCTCTTGAATATTAGCTAGGATTATAAGATCCTTGTAGAGTTGTAGATTAATTTTATTTGTTTTCATATTTTTATTCCTACTATAATTCTGCATAATGTTGGGATTTGTGGTTGTATATTTGTACATGAACACAATGTAACAATATAATTTGACCAATATGAAGATTACTTTTAAAGACCTCAGTGGAAATATATGGATGGTCTTGAACTGTTAATTTTTTTTTTTTTTACTTTATGATTGTGTAAAAGCGATATGCATTCAATAGAAATAGAACCTTGACTTTTGACTTTTGATCTTTTCTAAGGCTAGTGATACATGACATGACCCTGTCCTGTGGTGCTAATTGTAGGCGTCAGCGGCAGCTCCAGTCTGCCATGTGAGCTGGGTACTAAATCCTCTACAGTGAACTGTGCCACCAGCACTTCTTGAATACAGGTATTGGATACCTTACATGAGCTATTCAACACTTTGTTATGAAACAGGCCTTGTGTTAGATGGTTTTACCCAACTAGTGACTAACTAAGTGTTCTGAGCATGTTTAAAGGCTAAGCCGGGATGTTTGATCGGTTAGGTGCACTAATGCATTTCTCTCTGAAGGTATTTTCAACTTACTGTGGATTGATCAGGATGTAATCCCATCAAAGTTGAGAAGCATTTATAATTTTTATTCTTCTTCGATAACTGTTTTGATGGTTAAGAGATCTATTTTTTAATAATTTTCACTAGGAAAGTGAGGTCCTGGATTAAGAGGATCTGTATTGAACACTGTGACAAGAATAACTTTCCTGGGTAATGATTCAGGACATGACTTCTTGAATGCAGTTCTAAAGTCACTTGTGGGTCTTCAGAGCCTGAGAAACTAAACAAGTACCATGTGTTTATTCAAAACAAAAGTAAGTTTACAGCATCCACTTTCACCAGAAAATGTGCCACTCCCAATCACCCTAACAGGGGAAAGTCAGATAAGCTCCATAGTCTTAACTCTTTTGAGCTCATCAGCGAGTTGAAGTCACAAGGAAAAATACATTTCCAAGTGACAAGTCCATTGCACATGAACTGTCTCAACTAGTGGGGAAGGAACAAGTACCCTACACAAGTAAGTGGAAATCAGCAAAAATTTTAACCAATTGTCCAAGGCCAAGGTGGGCTAGCATGCTGGTCTGAAATAAATGGGTTCTCGCTCTGTCTTAGTCCATTCGTGCTACTACAACAGATACCACAAACTGGATGGCTTATGAACAACAGAAATTTGTTGCTCACAATTCTGGAGTCTGGAATCCAAGGTCATGCACCAGCAGATTTAATGTCTGGTGAAGTCTCTGTTCTTCATACAGGGTACGTCTTGCTTGCTGCAGCCTTACTTGGTGGAGGGGAGAATGAGCTCTCTCAGGCCTTTTCTTTTATTCTATTTTATATTTCTTATACATTGACAATGGAATTTATTTTGACATAATTATAAAAGCATGAAATATCATTTATTCTAATTCAGTCCCCAATGCATCCTCTTCCCCTCTCCTGCTCCTTCCCTCTGTTCCCTTCCCTCTACTCTACTAATCTTTTGCTATTTACTTATGGTTATTATATTTAAAATTATAGTGTCTTGTGGATGTATGATGGTGAGATTCATTGTGGTATATTCATATAGGTATACAGGAATGTAATGTTGGATTCATTCCATTGTCTTTCCCTATCTCCCCTCTCCCTTCCCTTCATTCTCTTTTTGTCTATTCTGCTGATCTTTCTTCTATTATTTTTTAAATCCCCTCCCTTATTTTGGATTAGCTTCTACATATCAGATAAAACCTTTGGTTATCTTTTTTAAAAAGTATTTTTTAAATGTTGATAGACCTTTATTTTATTCAAACCCAGTGTCTCATACATGCTAGGCAAGTGATCTACCACGGAGCCACAACCCTAGCCCCTCAACTTTTGGCTTTTGGGAACTGGCTTATTTCATTTAGCATGATAGTCTCCAGTTCTGTCCATTTACCAGCAAATGTGATAAAGTCATTCTTCTTAATGGCTGAGTAATACTTCATTGTGCATATGTACCACATTTTCTTTATCCATTCTTCAGTTGAAGGGCTCTTAGATTGGTGCCATAACTTGGTAATTGTGAATTGAGCTGCTATAAACACTGATGTGGCTGAGTTACTGTAGTATGCTGTTTTAAAATCCTTTGGACATATACTAAGGAGTGGGATAACTGGGTCAAATGGTGGTTCCATTAGTTTTTTTTTTTTTTTTAATTGAGGAATCTCCACACTGCTTTCCAGAGTGGTTGCACGGATTTGTAGTCCCACCAGCAATGTATGAGTGTACCCTTTTCCCCACATCCTTGCTGACCTTTATTGTTACTTGCATTCTTGATAATTGCCATTCTGAATGATGTGAGATGAAATTTCAATGTGATTTTAATTTGCATTTCTCTAGTTGTTAGAGATGTTGAACATTTTTCATATCTTGGTTGACTGTCATATTTCTTCTTTGAGAAGTATCTGCTTAGTTCCTTTGCCCACTTACTGATTTTTTGAGTTTTTGTATATTCTGGATATTGATGCTCTATCTGAAGAGCCAGGTGGAAATGATTTTTCTCCCATTCTGTAGGCTTTCTCTTCATGCTCTTGGTTGTTTCCTTTGCTGAGAAGAAGCTTTTTAATTTGATGTTGGGCCTCTTTTATAAGGGTCCTAATCCTATTCTTTAGGGCTTGGTCCCCATATCCCCATCTTCCAAAAGTCCCACCTCCCAAAACCATCGCCTTAGTTGTTGGGATTTCAACATCTGAATTTGGGAGGTGAGCACAAGCACTCAGACTACAACAAACTCACTACCAAGAGGTTGACCATTAATCTTCACCGCGTGCTTGTGATGGCAGGGCAGAAGACCTCAGGGAGCCCCTCTCCTTGTGGCACAAGCATGAAAGAGTGATCTGTGGCCACTGGGGAAAATCTCAAAGTCTGTTCCACTCCTTTCCTGGTCTCTTTTCTCCTGCAAATAAAAATCTTAAAGTCATTAAGAAGGGGGAGCAAACCCTGCCACTCACAGGCACAAAGAACAACTGTGGCTATGAAAAGAGTAGAAGACCAAACCTTCTATGTCTATGGGAGAATAGCAAAGCAAGCAGCCTGGGCTCTGAGTCCCATAATTATACCCAGCACCTGTCACCTAGTGATATCACATAGTGATAACACCACCCGGGGAGGGTAGGACACACCTGCCTAAGATGAACCACAAATGAATGCATCTATCATGCACTTGGCTATCACAGAAGGAGGGTAGAAATGTTGAAAAATCCCACCTTGAATTCCAGGAGCACAAGGGCAGGCCTAAGACTAAGGCTGAGCCAGGAGAAAGAGGAGCCCATCCTCACCAAGCCTACCATTGAAGGTTAAGCAATGTGGGAGTCAGCAAGAGCATGGAGGGAGACCACCTCTGTGGTCTAGGTAGGTAGCAATGATAGAAAGTTGAGGATGAAGCATGAACACAGAAAAATCACCTGGCACTCCAACTCCCACACTAAGCATAAGGCAAGAGCAGTCCATCCCTAGAGGAATTTGAAGGCTTTGATACACTGAAGTTAATCCAGACATAGCTTATTATTTGTCTAAACGAACTCAGTCTCTCACTCAAATAGCTTAACAGAAGATGGGCATAAATACTGATTACCTCAGTCTCCACTGTCCTACATGTAATGATTGTTGTTCTTTAAAAATTACAAAACAACAAAAAAGCAAGAAATGTAACCCATTGTCAAGAGACAGGGGAATCAAGAAATCTAGATGCACAGATGACCAACGTGTTAGAATAAGAAGATGAGAACTTTAAAAATTATAAAAATTTTGTTAAAAGGATCTAGTGGAAAGTGGACTATTATGCATTTACATCTGGAAAACCCAAGAGTACAGATGATACTCTGAGAAAAGGTCAAGTATGAATTGAAATTATAGGAATGGATATTACAGATGAAAAATTCTGTTGAGAGATTCATCAGTTGACTTGATTCCACTGAGTTAAGAGTGAGCAAACTTGAAGAAAAGTTACCAGAAATGATTCACACTTAAATCCAAAGGGGGAAAAAAAAGAATGTTAAAAATAACAACAACAAGAAAATAGGATCCAAGAGTTGCCAGGCAACAGCAAATTATTAAATATATGTATAGTGAGGGTCTCAGAAGAGAATAAGAATGAAACAAAAGAAATATTTGAAGAGATAAACACTCTACAAAAATAATAAAAGATGTCAAACCACAAATCCAAGAAAATTGCAAACAGAAAACTGTAATCAGGATAAATACTCCAAACAGATAAAGTATTATACTAATCAAAGATAAAAAATTACCATGAATATAGCCAGAGGGGAAAAAAAGACATTTTACAACTTCAAACAGACAAGAGAACATTATAGAAAACTGTCAGCCAAAAGATAATGAAATGACATCTTTAATGATCCAGAATTTGCTGCCCAGTAAAAATATTTTTCAAAAAATACAGATTAGATAAAGATTTTGTCATACAAAAGTGTCATACAGATTTCAAACAAAAAAAATGAAATAATTTGTTGCCATTGAGCTTATAAGAAATGACTTATAAAAAACTCTTAATGGAAGTCTCTTCATGCAGGAGTATGATACCAGGTAGACATTTAGATTTTTAAAAAAGAGTGCCAATAATGTTAAAATGAAGGTAAATATAGAATTATATTTACTTATTTTAATCACTCTAAAAGACAATTGACAGTTGTAAAGTAAAAATAGTAAACATGTATGGTAGAGTTTACAATATATATAGAAATTAAATATAAGATAATGAAGTATAA
Organism: Sciurus carolinensis; assembly: GCF_902686445.1. Taxonomy (NCBI): domain Eukaryota; kingdom Metazoa; phylum Chordata; class Mammalia; order Rodentia; family Sciuridae; genus Sciurus; species Sciurus carolinensis. Next base: position 22,981,437 of record NC_062222.1, on the reverse strand, counting down.
GTTATAGAAGAGAGGAACTCTAAATATACTATTATATATTTTTGCATGTGAAGTAACAATAATTAATTCAGAACAGAATACACTAAGTTAAAAACAATTTAAGTCCAAAGATTATACAACAAAGCCAAGTCAGACCAAAGAGAGACAAAGAAAGAAGAGAAAGAAAACCACAGAAAAGTAAGAGAGACAGATTAATCTACAATTCAAAGATTCAATATCAATCCCCAGATGAATTTTTGTGGGCATGATGGTACTTGTCAAATTGACATTGAAATTTATATAGAATGTAAAGATCTTAGAATAGGCAAGACATTCTTGAACAGAAAAACAACACAAGAAGACAATCTCTATTGGATATGAAGATATCATATTAATTGGACTGATATCGAATTGGTGTTAAGAATTGTCAAAAGGGCTAATGAAATAGATTTCTGGTCCTAAAATCCACCTCTTATATAATGAATCTTTGATTTACAGCAAAACTGGTACTGTATAAGAATGGGCAAGGGACAGATATCAAAACTGCTTCTACCAGTTTTCTAAAAAAAGACATATCCATCCCTCAAAGATTAAACTGGTCCCCTATTTCATACGAGGTACAGTACTGATTTTAGTCCTAGGTGTTAATGGCAAAACAATAAGGCTTTAAGAAGGTAACATTTGAAATTTCTTTATGACCGCTAGATAAGGAAACAATAATGAAAATATTTTCTTGAACTCTGATAAGGAAGAGATCATTTGAACTTTGAATGATGGGTAGGATTAAAAAGGTAGAAATTATAGGGGAGAATATTATAAGTACAAATAAAATATAGACTTTTAGGAACAACAATTACATTGGTTTGACTAGGGCAGAATATTTCAGTATTGAGAGAATGAGGGTGGAGACCAGGACTAGTGGGCTTTGAAAGCCAGATGATGGATGTTGGTGTTTATCCTGTGGACCAAAGACCATGAAGATATTCTGTGATACCAGCAATAGCACAGTGGCAGTGATACCATGAATTGGAGCCAGGATATATCCAATAGGTGTATCTAGTCCTTCTCTCTTTAGGAGAGAAGAAATGAATGTTCCCAACATTATGAATAGGAGGTGAGTGGGGTGAGTCCAAGATAACTAAAATATTTTAAATTTGCCTAAGTGCAAGATTGGAGGGAGATCTGTAAGAGGAGAAACATATGAGACAAGTTTTGGGGAAAATAATAGATAAAGTTGGACCGTATCAAATTTATGGAAAGAGTGAGATAGTTTAAGTCGTATTGTTCAGATGGCCATTGGAAATGGAGAGTCGGAGCACAGGAGATGTTTATTTGTGTGTAGAAACCAATGTTTGAAGCTGATGTTATAAACGAGATCTGAGGATAAGACCTTAAAGAGAATAAGAGAGGACTGGGAACAGAGCCTTGGGGAACACCCACATTTAGGAAGTGGAAGGAGAATAGAGGCAGCACAAGAATCTGGAACAAGGGGATTGGAAACACGTGAAAAGCCAGAAGAGAACGGCTTACAAGAAGTGGTGCTGTTAACAGTTTGGGAGGATACAAATTGGTAAAGAATGAAGGCGAGGCAATTGCCTTTTGAGTTTGTGGTCTGGAGATGGATAACATCAAGAACACAGTTTCAACAGAGTGCAAAGGAAGAAACCAAGTCTTCAGAAGGAGAATGGACAGGAGTTCATCCCCAAACATTTCAAACATGAGAGAAAAGAAAGAAATGAATTAGGAAGAGAGGAAACAAAATACCATTTATCAGGCAATTAATTTAAATTTACCTTCAAAGATGGAAGGATCCTTAGAAATGATTTAGTTTAGAGATAGTTCTCTGACTGTTTGGGGGGCAAGTGTGATTCCCTAGGCTATGTTATACCAACAGATATTTTTTGTTTGGGCAATAGATTGCTTAGAAAATTGAATTAGAATTGAGCATTTAGAAGTGAAAGAATTTTACATAAAATTTTAAGCTTTTTAAAAAAATTTGGAAATTTGTCAACTCTTAGTGTGTGTTACTAGAGACCATTAATTATCTGCAGTTATGTAGTGCCTGCCTTTTTGGAAGGGCATGGATTTTTCACTTAGCCCTGGTCCCCATTCTGCCTGGGTCTTTCCATGAAACTACTTGCAGGATACTTGTAGGCATTTGAATGATTGTTCCATAATTAAGCCCAACTCCTTCATTTCACAGGAGAGAAGAATGACATCCAAAATGAAAGAGTGACTTAAGTGACCCAAAAGTCACATACCTGGTCCGTGGGAGAATCCATTTCAGAACCCCTATCTCCTGATTGTTATTTCCAGAGGCCTCGAATGCTATTAACTCCTTACACTTTTTAATGGTGTGGTGGTCTCTTAAGGACTGACCCATGGCAACTGCCACCTTCTTTTAGATTCTAGTATTGCCAGATGGCACCTATATGATGTGTTTGGCTCTGTTTCTGACCAGGTTCTCAGTGTTTTTCACGTGGTCCAGATGGTGCCTACCACAAGAAGGAAACCCACCACTGATCAAGTCCAAGCTCACTTTTTTTTTTTTTTTTTTTAAACTTTGGCATAATGTGAGGCACATGAATTCCCCATAAGGTTTCTTTTATGGAGATTTTTGAGGCCGAAGTGGAATGATGTTAAACAATGACTATCATGCGTTGCCTCCCTAAGTAGAAAATTAAATTCAGCTCACTGAAATTAATACCAGATCACACTCTCCAAGTCCCTCAATCCAAGATCCATAGTTGGTCTATCAAGGGAATTTGAATTTGTTGTGTTTGGATTTACATATTATTAAGAAGAAAGTTGTAAGATAATGGTCTTACGTTTCTTTTTGGTATAAAAACATACTAACCTTTCAAAAATATTCCTTTGAAACTTAGGAGAGGTCATCATGTTACACACACACACACACACACACTCACCATACTGTGTTGTTAGCTGTAGAGTAAATAGTCTATAACCGACTCACTTGGAAAGGATTTTTGGAAAGCTGGGGGTAATGACCGTGTTTATTCCTTTCTGTCAACCCAGCCCCAGCCTTTGCCCAACCACCACCCAATATGAGCCACCGTGGCTTAAAAACAGAAGAGCTGATGGTATGTGAGTACTGGATTCTAAGGAAATGGTATCATTCAGCTTAACGGTTAAAGATATAATCGCCCTGTGGGAATTTGAAAATACTGCTCTTTCAGTGAAACCTGACTCCTAGATAGATTTTATTTTAAGTGTTCCAAAGTAGCCAAATCCTTCCTGAGCTATCTTGCCTAGCCAAATGCAGCCATGTTAGCCAGTATACACTAATGACATAATTTCCCCCACCTTCTTCTTCTAGAGGTTCTGACTTCATAGGCTGTGATCAGTCTATCAAACTATAATCGAAAACACTTTTACAACCTGTTTTCTCCTGGCACAGCTTGTACCACTATAATTCTGGCCTGTGATACCAGCTTCTCCACAGCCGGACACCCTGCAGTGTCTTCACAAGTTTTATGGTAGCAGTGCCCACTGCCAGTAACACTTCCTCCATGAAGTTGGGCTAAGTTTTGCAGAAGAAACCAACTAGCTTCAGAATCCAGTGGCTAAGTAAATTAAAGATTCCTTCTCAAATCCCTGGGCCATGTGGTTGGAGTTGCTGACCTTCATCTTGTGTTGCTGCCATCTTTGTTATGTGGTCTGCAGAGTTATCCTCATGGACAATTACAGATTTTATGATATACACATGAAAGCGTCCCTCTATGTGTCCTTGGCCCAAACCCTGTTACTTGTACTTGACACAGAGGAAGGAACACTCACTGTTTTATTCTTTCCTTTTGTAAGAAAAAGAAAATAGGATTGATAAATATCTTCCAGTATTGCCATAATTTGGATCTGAATCATCACTTTAAATTGTGAATGGCTCTTTTATTTTTCTAAACAAGTGCCTACTGACACAAGAGCTTTGGAGCTCTATAATTCAACTCTGATTAACCAAGCACATGGGAAGATCACTGAGAGAAGAACTTATGTTCAAGGAGATCAGAATTTCAAATACCTTTAGGGTGGGTACCTTCTAAACAGGAAAATGAAAGTTTTTAAATGTGTGTGTGAATATGTTAGAAAATCTGAGGGTTTATTACACAAGAAGAATCAACTTCTGCGAATGTGTCTGAGTGGGTCAGTGTGATGACTAACTACTGATCATCTTTATCTCACTACTGAGTCCAACCAGTAAATTCAACTTCAAAAACAAGAGTTTGGTTTTTTTGAATTACTGAAATTTTATATTACAAAATAATTTAACCTGTTCATTAGGAAGTGAATAGCATGTTTAATTGTCCCAATGTTAAAATATCAATTAGAAAAGAAGCCAATTTTGACTGACTGGTGTCCCAGTTTCTGAGCAAAGAGCAAAAGGCCGATGATTCTTTTTCACAATGGAATTCATAATCTCAAATTTTGGTATGTATATTAAATATAGTTCAAAATTAAAATTTAAAAATTTTTTTAATAAACATAGTATGTCCAGAAATTTTATTTTAAAGATTTCCTTACCAGGTGCATTGAAGAAAATATCTATTGATAATTTACTATATGTGTGCATGTGCATAGTAAATTTAAAAAAAATAATGTATTTGCTAAATGATGGTTAAATATTTTCCATAAATATACTATTAAGGATAAAGAATATAATATTTTAATCCAAGAAAATATTCTGAATTTTCCACTAGAGTAAGTAAAACTAAAATGTTCCATGGTTGTAAGTTTTGGATTTTTCTATCCTTACTTTTATTTTAAAATTCTTTTTGCACCATTATCTGCACAGACAATGGAGAATTTGCACTTAGAATGTGTGTTTTTAATTATACTTGAAGGAGTCTCTTTTAATACAAATGTGTTATTGTTTTTCTGGATTAGCTGTTTTGGAATCCTAATGAAATAAGTCTATGAAAATATTACTTGAGTTTTTAAATAGAGTTTTAAAATTATTATAGTTGATCCATTTGTCTAAAATTTCTAATTTTAGCTTTACATAGTAAATTAATTAACATTTAAATTAATGTTAATTAGGTTGCATTATTTTTTTACTTTTACTTTAATAGAAGTGATTATATTTATTGAGAGACATTTAAAAGTTGGGCTTTAACACTAAATTTTTCTGAATTAAAAAATAATGATTCTAGTAAAAATTTCCCATAGGTATTATTTTATAATATGCTTGAATAAAATTTAAATTTGTTTTAAAATTTTTAAATAAATAATTTGTTATGACAATATGTAGAATAACATATTAAGGTTAATAAGAAAATATACCTGACAGAGAAGAGAACCATAACTCAGGAAAAAAGAAAAATTAAATTGAAATAAATTTATGTTAAGACAAAATAAGATGAAAAGAAGTTAGATTTGAATTGTATACACCCAGAACTCAATGTTCTAAGAACCCATGTGCATGCTCGCTTTGGCAGCACATATACTAAAATTGGAACGATACAGAGAAGATTAGCATGGCCCCTGCACAAGGATGACACAAATTCGTGAAGCGTTCCATATTTTTCTTCAACAAATGGTGCTGGGAAAACTGGAAAACCACATGCAACAGAATGAAATTAAACCCCTATCTCTCACCCTGCACAAAACTCAACTCAAAATGGATCAAGGACCTTGGAATCAGACCAGAGACCCTGCATCTTATAAAAGAAAAAGTAGGTCCAAATATTCAACTTGTTGGCTTAGGATCAGACTTCCTTAACAGGACTCCCATAGCACAAGAAATAAAAGCAAGAATCAACAACTGGGATAGATTCAAACTAAAAAGCTTTCTCTCAGCAAAGGAAACTATCAGTAATGTGAAGAGAGAGCCTACAGAGTGGGAAAATATCTTTGCCACTCATACATCAGATAGAGCACTAATTTCCAGAACATATAAAGAACTCAAAAAACTCTACACCAAGAATACAAATAATCCAATCAACAAATGGGCTAAGGAAATGAACAGACACTTCACAGAAGAAGATGTACAAGCAATCAACACATATATGAAAAAAATGTTCAACATCTCTAGTAATAAGAGAAATGCAAATCAAAACAATAAATCTATTAATCTAATGAGTTAGTTGAAAGTTAACCAAAGGACCACTGAAGTCCTATACAAGAGCTTCATGAACTGTCTTGCCCCTTAGCAACGATGTCATATGCTGTTTTTAAGAATGATTCATTCAATGTTTCCAAATAAACTCATTTATAAATTAAATTCATTAACCATTTCAAAAAGTATTTAAAATTTTGATGTATCTGATTTATCTGACACTATAAATTCTTGACAAATCCAGCAAGATCAACTTTCTAAGAACTTGGTACTAGTCTTAAAATTCTAACAAATCATGTTCAGAGCCTTTTTTGTTTTTAAGCAAAACAACACACTTCATTGGTTGACATGTGTATGCCTGAACTGTAATATGGTTAGAGAATCTCATTTTTTACTGTCCAGTAGTTGAATTATGCCACCAAATAGGAGCTATAATCCACAACATCAATCCCTAGATTGCAAATGTTCTATACAAAATGAGGGATTTTTTTGAGTCACTCAAGAGCAAACAATTTGACAACATAATAAGATACACGTGTTCACATGATGGTCTACTGAATTCAAAGGTAATATTGTCTGATTATTAACTTACAATTTTATTGTCATTGGGAATACTAGTGAAGCTTTATTAAGAATAAAAATTGATGGTTGGTACTGCAATTATCTGGATCATTGATGTTGGGAATGGCTATAATACAGTAATTGTAGAGTTAGGGTCAATGGAACAGGTAAGAAAAAACTTGTAAAAGCTTGTTTGCTACTATTACTATACAGGTAGAAGAGTTAAAAATGCCATTAACATACATGAGGCAGAATGGGGGTTAATTTTAATCCATGAAAGTTGGAGTGTGTAGGTGCAGAATATTACCACCTCCAAAGGACAACAAAAAACTGTAAACATTACTCCAATTTTCTAAGACATGGTTTCTGCATCTGTAAAAATAGAGACCATAATAGGATGTTCTTCATAAGATGCTTGGAGAACAAAGAAGGCAATGTTCAGTACTGTGCAGTCACACACAGTAGGTATCACATGCTGCTGACAGTGATGGCGCTGTTGATGGTAGCATTGTTGTTGAGTAGCAAGTTAGGCAGGAGAGGCTGTGTCCTGTGTAGGATGGACTACCCCAGCTTCCCTTAGATAACTTTTCCATTTTTTGTCTTCACCCGTCATTCTTCCAAGACTCTTGGAAGAACTGTTTCTACTTTTTAGCACATAACGCTGGTCAACGTGTTCTGTTTAGACCCCTTCGTTGTGGTTTGGCTAAGTGGTGTCCACCAAAAACTCATGTGTGAGACAGTGCAAGAATGCTCAGTGGTGAAATGATTAGATAATGAAAGTTGGGACCTAATCAGTGGATTAATCCTCTGATGCGGATTAACTGAGTGGTAACTTCAGGCAGGTAGGATGTGCTGGAGAAGATAGGTCACTGGGGGCAAGGCTTTGGGGTTTATATTTTGTTCCTGGTGAGCAGAGCTCTCTCTTGCCTCCTTGGTGCCATGTCCTGAGTGGCTTTCCTCTGTAGTGCCCTTCCGCCATGATGTTCTGCTTCACATCTAGCCCAGAGCTGTGGAGTCTGCTGACCATAGACTGAACCTTGAAAACCATGAGCCAAAAGAACTTTTCCTCCTCTAATTGTTCTTGTCATGTCTTTTGGTCACGGGGATGCAAAAGCTGACTATAACACCCTGTTTCTCTAATTAATGCTCCTCTCCTGGCTTTTCTCCCTGACTTGCTCATCGTAGTGATAACCCTGTGGTATTGTTCCCTCCTCTCTGGTAGAAAGCATTGGGGTGAGAGGAGCTTTGTGATTCTGACTAAGGAAACAGATGACAACTAGGTGTCTCTAATACCTGACCTACATCTCCAACTCCTATTGTATTCCTCTCTCTCTGAACTTCAGTTTTTCAGATTGACAGGATCACCATTTCTATTTTAAATATATTTAGAAAAGAACGTATTTTCTTTGTTTCCTAACACCACCCCATGCTCAAACATTTTATAAATAAAACTTTGCTTAGGATATTTCTTTAACAATTCCTATTGTATTTTTTCTCTTTTCTCTCTACATCTTTTCTTCTCAGCCAGGGCCACCTTGCTGCTCAATCCTAGGGTATCAAAATTCATGTTGAATTCTATGTGAATGTATCCCCTGTAGTTGTCCAATTAAGTCATTCTGCCCAACCTTGTACTTCTATATCCTGCGGAATTATGTGAAATCTTATTACTATGCTAGAACAATGTTAATGAATCAGAAAATCCTAGTATGGAGATATTGAAGAGATTAACAATGAGTTATTAGCATAGAGGTATGGATATAATTTTGTGAAGTGCATACATACGTTTGCTTTTGCTTTTAAAATTCACTGAATCCCTTTTTTCTCAGGAAAGAAATAAAAGTGGAGCCCATGATAGTGTTATCCTTCCTGACTTGGTTTTGTTCACACTGGTGAACATCTTCCATATTATAGGCAAATTTATTGCAAGTTCCTCAATGTGATTGGGGGCATCACTTAAAAACACTTTTCCCCATATGGCTCATCATATCTATAATCCTTTGGATATTTGCATTACAGAGAATAACAGTGATTATTTATTTTTAGAGCTCAAGGAGTGCCTTTGGACAAAGTCATTATTGAGAAATGATTTGAATGACTTACGTGATCTTCACCTTCTCCTCCACTTGCTTCATATTAGTGGCAGCGTCAGATGATTAGTGTTATTTCCTTTCCAAACCTTTCAGATATTTTTGTTTACAAACTTTGCTAAGATAGTATGTGGCCTGCTCTTTCTAACTGAGGTCAGCATTTCAAAATGTGATTATAGACATATCCCAGCCTGCAAGTTATTTGTAGAATTCTAGTCTGGAGCTAGTTCTTGCCGGCTCCACCACACTGACAGCAGTGAAACTTTTTATCATTTTTAAAAAATGATTAGGCTAAGAAAACTCACAGAACATTTGCTCACTTTAAATACATTTTGTATTTTCCCTGTATCACAGAGAACAATGAAACAGGAAAATACTAATGATAATGATAATGATGATGAAATAAAAAAGGAGTTTTAAGAATCTATTAAGTTTCTTTAAAGTTTAGTCTCACTCTGATTTCTTTTGGGTCTGGGGCAAATGAGTTTGTGTCTAATTTGTGAATCCATAACATGGCTCAGTTTTGCTTTCTTGGGTTCTTGTATCAGTTAGTATTTAAAACATTAACACTATAGCAAATCTTACTTGGTACCTACCAGGTGGCCTCCTTCTCTTCAGAAAATTCAATATTGACTCATAGTCCCCAGTTACATCACATAAAGACTAATAATACCACAAGGACCTTCGAATCTTACATACATTCCCAAGAAAATGCTTGAAACACCCACATTCTTTAAGGGAGTATTTCCCTGGCAGTGGCTATGCTGGGTCCTTTGTGTGTGCAGACACTGATGCACAAAGTCATCTTGACAGTCCATGACCTAGGGTGCCTAGACTTCCCCAGCCTTGCTTTCCTATTCTGCCTTAGTCAATTACTTCTGGAAACACAGTGCGTAAATACTACCCTTTTCTGTAAGCGCCATGACATGGGCAACACTCTTATATGTATTAATATCATCAGACCTAATTTTCTCTAAGAAGATAAGTATGAAATCTCACAAACTGCATCCCAAAATGGACAGAGACACCAGCACCAGCTAAGAGGACCAGGGCAGTGGTAGGTGCAAATTAATGCAGATATTGTATTCATTCAAGCATGACTGGTGAAATGAAGCCCTGAGCAAGGGAGCTAATGGAAACAATAGAAACGCTCCATAGGAATTGGAGTTGTGGCTCAGTGGTAGAGCGCTTGCCTGGCATGTGTGAGTCACTGGGTACGATCCTCAGCACCACATACAAATAAATAAAAAATAAAGGTCCATTGATAACTAAATAAATAAAAAACAAAAAAAGAAACCCTTCACAGCTCCTCAATAAAATGTTTTAGGGGGACTTCTTTGTTAGTTTTGAAAAGAAGAGGGAACTCTGGCTGGACGAAGGTTAATGACAGCTATTATATACTACATTTTCTCAGTCCCTTCTAAAAGGCAATACTCTTAAGTGCTATCTTAAATAGAGGTTTAACCCAATGCCAGCATGCAGTGATCCTCTGATGCGTCACAAAATGACCACTTGTGTTGACTTTTACCTAAACATGTCCTGAGATCCCTTGCTCACAGGTAACAGTTTCCATTGTTCAGTTTGGTAGGAAGAAGACGTTAAGTCCATCAGTGCTAATTGTTCTGAGAAGTTGTAACTAAATATGTAAACATAGCTAAAGAGCTTCTCAATACTGTACCCCGGCATCTCATGCCTATTGGTTTTTGTTATCGTCTTATGTATTGAGGTCTGCATGGTGCCTCCCTCTAGGTGGATGGTTCAACCCTTGTTTCATGTAAATCGTCTTTCAAGCAGCAATTTATCCCTTTTCCTTTTATGGCCCGTTTGTCTTATAAGATATTATTGGTCATGGATGTTATGACCTTTTGATATAACCCATCAGTGAGTTCAGAGATACACCATATTTAAACATTCTCAATGATGGCTAGCACTGAGAAGTCTGATCCCTAACACTTTTGGTAGCATAAAATCTCTTGTTTTTCTCAGAAGAAATTGTTACATAACCAAGAAATTATTGTATTTCAGGTTCTAGGTCATGAACCAACTCTAGTATTACTCCAATGCAGGCAAGACAAAACTACCCAGTCTGTTGCTATTATAACTACTTGTGTTAGGAGGATCAACTTGCAAATATTAACAGTATCAAACCCCTAGTCACAGAATCCAAGAGGTTGACTTACTGAGAGAGGATATAGATGGATCATCTCTGCCTGCACCCAGTGTCTTGGGGACTGAATATCTACCTATTAATTCTATAGTAACAGGCTTAATGGACTACAGGGCTAAAATATAATCCAATTCACCCTTTTATAATTATTTCTATATAATGAGGAGGTTGATGATCCTTCCTAAGAATGCACATTCACTAAAAGAGAACTCTATAAGGCTGGAAGGATCAAGTCCCTGTTTCAGGTACGGTTGTATAAGACAGGGCTCTCTCCAAGAACTGTGAGCCAACCCAGCCTGGACACACTCCTTCCAAGCCTGAACATGATCAGATTTGGGCTTCTGCAGGAATATCTGGAACTATGTCTTCTATCATACAGGATTCGTGCTTATTTCCTCACAAGAGGGTGATTTTTCACTGGGAATTAGATTTCGGCCTTTGTCTCCTGTGTATACATTTCTGATATGGAGCACTTGGGCAGTTTATTTAAATGAGCCTGTGTTTAAAAGAATGTGATAGAGAATGTGAGAGCATTTCTGGAATTCTTTGCAATGCTTTGACTTTTTGCAAGAAGGTTCCAACCAGGCAAGATGGTGCGTACCTATAATCCCAGCAACTCTAGAGGCTGAGGCAGGACGATTGTGAGTTTGCAGTCAGCCTTAGCAACTTAGTGAGGTCCTAAGCAACTCAGCAAGACTCTGTCTTTAAATAAAATATAAAAAAGGACTGGGAATGTGGCTCAGTGTTTAAGCATTCCTGGGTTCAATCCCCAGTACCAAAAAAAAAAAAAAAAAAAAAAAAAGTTTCTAGCTTTGTGCTTATTTTTGACTGACAGGTGTTTGTGGAGAGCGGTGATTTGAATCATGATCTGGCTCCCTCATGGCTGCATTGCACTGGGAACTGCCTATGCAAAGGTGCAGGTCAAGATGGTCCAGTTGCTATGGTGATGCTGGTCCAGGGAGGCTGTGTGCAAAGGCATACAGCAATTATCAGTCGAGGTCTTGAGTTCAGACATCACCTCCCAGAGATAGAGATTCTGAGCAAAACAAGATGACCCTAATGTCTCACCAGTCCTGCATCCTTCAGACTACCTACTTTACTAAAACTTTCCCACAAATAACCTTTCGATGAAACCTATATAATAAACATGCTGAGCTAGATCTGGGCCATTCATCCCTCATCAGGGGATGATGAACTACCTGGTCCCACCTTTTTCTCTCTACGTGTGTCTGTTTGTCTCTTCTTATTCCCCACTGCCCCTTGTCAGGTTTCTGAATTAATGGCCATGCTGGTCAGGACAATGTTCACTTGCTCCGAGTCAATTATCAGTGTAATGGAGGTGTGCAATTCACACCCATTTTTAATGCTAGAACAACCTGGATATGTTAACCTTACTTAACATTACATTTGCCCAGCATTACTTTCCGTCATGCATAATTGGTCATTTTTCATGATAAATTTTTCATTTAAATACTAATATGATTATTCAACAGATAAGGAAACAGACTTTGAAGAATTATGCAACTGTCTCTAGTGGCACAGCGAAAAAGTGGTGAGTTTGGTATCCAGACTTCCTACCAAAGCTTGAGCTTGAGATATTCAAGGTGTATGAATGTTTGGTGTATTAGAGGATATGACATAAAAGCTCATCATTCACAGAATCTTCTGAGGAGGTAGTGATTCTTTTGGGGAGTACTTGTTTATCTGTTCTTTGTGACCACCACATATCTGACTCTGTTCTTTAGAATGACTCTGATGCTCTGCTTGCATGGATTAACCTGCAGAGTTTTCCACGGAGATGCTGTCTCCCTCCCTGCCAGGAATACTCTCTTTTGTGCCCAGTTCAGCTTTTACCTTTATGATGACACTTTTCTTGAATTCCCAAGGTAGAATTTCTCCACCCCATCTTGCACTCTGATCCTTTGCTTTTGTCTCATTTAGAGCAGTTATCGAGTCATATGTAATTACCAGCTTACACGTCTTTTCCACTCTTGAACTCCTCTACTTGAGTATTATCTATGTATCTTTGCATGTCACACATGGCATGTCACACACTGGTGAGTGTACTCATTGGTAGAGAAATGGTAGAGATCCGGGAAGAGGGGAGAAACGAGAGGGGGATTCTGTCATATCACACAACAGTAATAATGATACCTCATTTCTAGTATCCAGAAAGGCACTTGATTTAATAGTCTGTATTTCCATGCTAAAGAGACTAATGTAAAATTAATAGAATGCAGGTTTGGGAGGAACTAAAGCTTATACAATTTGGGGGTACCCTCCTTAAAAATAATATAAAATGTAAAACATGAAGTTATATAAAAGCTAAATATTTATTACAAACAAGAAATTGTCAGAAGCTACAAGTTAATAAAATCTAAGAAAACTTAAAATCCATAAAATTAACAATGTTTCTACTAGTATACTACCTTGCACAATTGTGGTTTACCTATCCCCCCATCTTTGTGGCGGTACATGCCTTTTGTCACCTCCACGTAAGATGATCATTTTGTAACATTTTCCATAGAGAGAATGCACAGATGATTCAGTCTTTTCTCTAACATGGTTGATTAAAATGTGTTATTAATCATATAGAAAAATGTGTTTCAGCTTTATAGCCTGTTACTGTTTATACCATGTAAAGTTTTAAGGTTGCTGTCAAATTTGAAAAGCTTCTTTCAAGTTCTTTCATGGGTTGCACAGGTAGGAAGAATTTTCCACAGACTAGCTTCACCTTCTTGTCATGATTCTGCATAGGTTAGCAAGAAAGATGTTTGAAAAATATTTCTTTTATAACTACTATTTTTCGTTGTTGTTGTTGTTGTTGTTTTAAATGCCTGGGGATCAGTCCAGTTACATGCACACTGGGCATGTGATCTAGCACTGAACCACACCTCCAGTGTCTTAACTTTAAAAAAAAAGTGTTGGACAAATTTATTGATATTATCTTCTGTTTTATTCAGCTTTTTCAGTGCTGTGACTAAAAGATCTGACCAGAACAATCGTAGAGGAGGAAAAGTTTATTTGGGGGGCTCTCACTTCATAGACAACTGGGTTCATTCCTTGGGGCTTGAAGTGAGGCGGAACATCATGGCAGAAGAGTGTGGCAGAAGGAAGCAGCTCACATGATGATCGAGAAGCAGAGAGAGATATCTCCACTTGCCAAATACAAATATATACCCTAAAGCCACACTCCCAATGCCCCACCTCCTCCTACCTGCCTTCGGTTACCTCTCAATTAATCCCATCACTGATTGGCTGAAGGTTCTTATAACCCAATCATTTATCCCCTAAACCTTCTTGCATTGTCTCACATCTGAGCTTTTGGGAAACACCTCTCATACCCTAACATCTTCCTTTAGGTAGGACTCCTCCTACTTGAAACTCCTTAGTGGGATTCTTTGAAATGTCACATTCAGTCAGTAGGGCCACAGAATGAGGAAGGTGACGTGACCTTTGCATTTCTCAACAGAGAATACCTCTTTGTGGATTTAAAAGACACTGTTCTTCACAACATAATGTTATAGCATAGGAGAGTCCAAATCTCTAGATGAGGAGGAGGAACCAGGTGTTGAGGGGAAATAAATGGAGGCAGTAGGTATAGAGTGTACATTTGAAACTTTTGTAAAGTAGGGGGGTAAGAAAAAACCAGTGTGATTGAATAAAATGTTATGAGAGTTGCTGTCTTTATATTTAGGAGGGAGGAACTTGAAAGCATATCCAGAAGTTGGTCTAGCCAACTCCACATTGTCTCTAATGAAACTTCCCAGAAGACATGGTTTTGTGGCACATTAATCCAGCATTAATCACAGGTGCACAGAAATACCCGCTCTAGGAACTCATCAGGCATCTGTCAATTATAAGTTAAGTCAATGCTTGTACCATCTTTCAGGGGAATATTAATGATAACTTCTGAAGTACTTTCACATCAATCATCTCATTGAATATGATAATGTTATTTATAAATAAATAAATGATTTACCATTTATAAAGAAAAGGTAAGACTTTTAGATGCCCAGTGGAATATATGCAAGAGGAGACAATTATCAATTTGGTAACCAACATTGAAAGGAAGAAAATGACATTGAAAGGGACTTCCCCCACTTGGCAGTATGGAGCTAAGGACCAATGGGGATACTTATGGGGCAGTTTAAAGTGGTTTTCTCTGCAATGTGCAACGTGTTTCTCTGCCCTCCTCTGTCACCCACAAAATGTAGGAAAGCAAGATTCTTTGGTTCAGTGTTTTTATAACCAAGGATTCTCTAGGGGAATAATTATCATGCTTTTAGGGTAAAGAAGAAACACTTGGGTGATGGGTAAGAATGTAGATTGGAATTCAGTAGAAATGTGGTAGAATGGGAGTCAGGGTTGTGCTCAGTTCTGCATGTTGGCGGGTGGGTCACAGGTTGGAGGGCAAGTGTATGGACAGAGCTGATATCAGGTCAGGAAGTGTAGGAGTGTGGTCGTATCTTCTTGTTGCATTGTAACATGGTGGAGGGTGTCACATGGTGAGGCCGAGCAAGCCTGCTAGAAAGAACTTGCTCTATAACAAATCCATAATTACTATAACCCATGAATCCAAGTACTGGATTAATCCATTCCTGAGGACACAGACCTTCATGAACCAATCACCTCCCAAAGGTCCCACCTCCTGATACCATTAATATATGATTTAAGGATTAAGTTTCCACCACATGACATTTTGGGCACACATTAAATCATAGTTTCTGGATTTGCTTATTTCAACATGGAAGAATCAGAAATTAAACTACTTGCCTGGGTCATACAAAACTGCTATTAGGACCTAGCTCCAGCACTTAACCTCCAAACCTTTAGTCCTACACTGTCTCAGTGACAATGCTCCAAAAGACAACATACTGAAGGAGCTTAGAGTATGAATCTTTGGAACCTGGTTCCCTTGGTTTGAATCTCAGCTGTCCACTTTTTAGCTGTATTATCTTGGGCAAAGCATTTAATCTTGACATGCCTCTGATTTCCCAAAACAGGGTAATTTATCATGGGATTGCATAATTTATACTGGGAAAGCAACAATTTGTAAAGTAATTAAGATCTTTTTCTTTCATGACGCACAGTGTAGACAACAGTGCTTTATATCCTTACTAACTTCCCTAAGTGTGTTTTGTCCTTCACGGCCTCCTCTCCATCTATATCCTCACCCATGGTAATCACTTATCTGGTGTTGCCCCACCTCTGACTGTGTCTTCTCTAGCCTTCTGGCTCCAGGAGAGGGGAAGTGGTACAGTTGGTTGTAGATGGTAACTGCCTCCATTGCTGTCAGCACTACTGAGGAAAGTGTTCTGGTTCATTCTACTGCTTTGCATCCACTGAGACATTTAGGTTTTAAATCTTCTAATAGAAAATGATCTAAAGTACTACCCAGGTGCAGGAGAAAGTGGACTTTTCTGTTTTATTTTGTTTTACCTTTTGGGCATCCTAATATTCTACTCTAATTTGCCAGGAAATTTGTAGCAGCTATGATGCAAATTTCTAATGGTTCACTTTCTTCTCCTGTATTGACAGAGGGTGGGGGGTGGTATATATGTGTGTCCTTTTTTCTGTCCCATTTTCTAAGGCAAAACAGACACTGATTTAAAAATCAGTACTTTTCTCTTTGGATAGCATCCGGCAATTCCCAGTTGCTTTGTTAGTTTGGGTGATGTTGTCCTTTGCTGGGCTATGACATCGCAGTACATATGAGCATTGTCAGCAACTATTAGCTAACTCATGGGACAGCTGGGTGTTGTCTCTTGTTCTTTCCCTTGTGTGACAAAGGTGGCATTGGTGAGGGAGTCTCTGTTGGAAGCCACGTCTACCCAGGCCAGCCATGGCTCAGTGAACTGCACAGGACAGCAGTGTGGGCTGATTTATACCCTCTGCTGGGACTGCAAGCAATATGCTAACTTTATGGATGCATCTGGCAATATGTATGTATACATATTACAAATACATACATGTTACTTACTACGAAGTATTATTAAATCTTAAAAACATGCAACTTCTGTTTTGGTAATTCCATTTCTAGGAATCCTTTATGTCTAAGGAAATATTTAAACAAGTGTATCAAGGTGTATAAACAAGGATGTTTATAAAACTGAGTTGTTTGTAACAGGAAGAAAACTGGAAGTAAGCCCATAAATAGAAGATTGACTAAGAACGTCGGGTGCACTTATGTAATGGAATGTTCGGCTACTACAGATGCTCTGCATCTTATGATAGGTTCCTGTCTCTTTAAACCCAGGGTAAAAAGAACATATTATAAGCAAAAAATGTACTTAGAGTACCTGGCCTGCTGGACATCTAGCTCAGCAACACAATCAACTGTAGGGTATCGGTTGCTTCCTCTCATGATCACATAGCTGACTGGGAGCAGTGGCTCAGTGTCAATGACCAGTATCCTCAGAGAACATCAGGCTACATATCACAAGTCTGTGAAGGATCAAAATTCAAAAAAGCATAATTTATACTGAGTGCCTTTTGCTTTTCTGCCATTGTTAAGTTGGACCCTGTGAGTCTGGGATCATCTGTGTTCAAAACCATGATATAGAATATAATTATCATATAACTGTATGAAAATATTTATTATATTTTCGCTTTGAGAAACAGATATAATATAATACATTTAAAATGGGGCATATATCCCTATGTATGAGTTTTTATATGCTTGGGAAAAGTCAAAATATAAACAACAAAATATTAACACTATTACATATTATGGTATTATGGATGGTTTTCATATTCTTATTTCAGCTTATTTATTTTTCTAATTTTTCCTCACTAATAGTATATGTTACTGATGTAATAAAAATGATGATTTGGAGTGGTTTGTGTATGACAAAAAGTGTGTTGCAAACTCTTCTTCCCTGTATCTGTATTAGGAAAGTTTATACACAAGAGCATGTTAATAACATTTTATTATGTTAAATGAGGGATAAGAGAGAGGTGAGAGGGCTTCTTGCAATGCTACCTCAGTCCTCAGGAGCTGAAATTGCTCTATTGATCTGTGACTTTCATAAATACAGTTTCATAGAGTTACACTTGGGTTGGATCAGTTTGTGAACCCTCTGTTCTTGTATTCTTGAATCCATGCTACAAAAATGGCAGTCATGATTGACCATCTTCCATGTGTTTGAGGGGCATACAGAAGCCAACAGAAATAAAGAATCAAGCCAAAACTCAATATATGTACTTGTTCTATATTTTGCTTGGAAAATATTCTAAAAAAACATCACTAAGTGCCCAAGATTTTATGGCATTGAATTTGCTTCTTTGTGGTCTATGCCATTTAAATTTTTGTACACTCTTATCAGCAATTTTGTGGCCACATTACAAACAACCTTCTAGATGTCAAGAGTCTTTGTTAAATACTTTCTGAGGTTGAAGTTTTAATGTTGTTTCTATGTTAGGGAAGGATTAACCTATACATGAGTTCCTTAAATATCTCAGGTGCTTTCCTTCCACCTAAAATGCCTAAAATATTCCAGTAAGCTAGAATTTTAGTTGGAGGAAAATAAATAATTCTTATACCTTATCTTTTCAATAAGAATTTCTTCTGCAGAGGCCATGATGACTTTGAACCCACATTTTATCCAAATCTTCACACCACAGGATGTAGATTATGCAGTTTCCAGAGGGACTATATGATCAGGTGAACCCCTGTATCCTGACTAGCTCTACATTATTGGAATAGAGTTGAGGGTTCTTTAATCTTTTATCACTTATCAAGACAGTGATGGAATTTCTTTTGGAACAATTGGTTAGAACTTTTGACTTTGTTTTCTTATCTGAGGGTAACTGGATCATCAGTGTTAAGCACTTCAAATTTTGGCTGACATATTAAGGTCTCAGTAAGTGTTTGGAAACATTAAGGGTAGTAAGAAACCGTTTTCTTTTTTCTTTCACTAACAAATATGTGACTTGCACAAAAGCTGTGAACCAGTATCTGAACAAAGTTGTCTTCAAGGAAATACAGCCCAACAGCTGAGAATAATTAAAAGGAATTCTATTTACATAATTTCATAAAATCTGATTTCCTTTCCTTTTCTGTACCACTCTTTTTAACGTCCTAAATCTTTGATCCATTGAAAGTCCAAACAGTTTCCATTTCTTGGATCACCATTCTTTTCCAGTTTGACTACAGAAAGTCCCACATCCCAAAAGCCTTCTCAGTCCTGGACAAAGTGGGAGAGTCAGTCAGCACACTTTGAACTCTGCCCTCTCCCTGAGGCCCTAGTGTATATGACTTGTCTCTTTGTTCATCTTTACATTTTCAGTGGCCTATCTTTCCCTTCCTGAAGGAATGTGGGAAAACTTGGAAATCTCCCTCATTAATACATTTCTTTGCTGACACACACTATTATGGTTTGGATGTGAGGTGTCCCCCAAAAGCTCATGTGTGAGACAATGCAAGGTTTAGAGTTGAAATTATTGAGTTATGAGAGCCTTAACCCAGTCAGCGAATTAATGAGGGATGAACTGAGAGGTAACTGAAGGCAGATAGGGGGTGACTGGAGGAGGCGGGTCACTGGGGGCATGCCTTTGGGGTTTGCATTTTGTATCTGGTGAGTGGAATCACTCTGCTTCCTGGTATGATGTCTTGAGCTGCTTCCATTCTGATGTTCTACCTCACTTTGAGCTCTGAAGAATGGAGTTGGCTATCTATGAACTGAGACCTCTGAAACTATGAGCCCCCAAATAACCTTTTCCTCCTCTAAAATTGTTCTTTTCAGGTCTTTTGGTTACAGCAGCAAAAGGCTCACTTAAACACACAACTTTTATGTATATTTGATGACCTGAAGTCAGAGTATTATATAACAGATGACTCATAGCTACAAGCTACTTAGACTGAGTCCTACCATATTTTCAGACATCATTAGAAGTGGTCCAGATACTGAAATAGGTTGAGGAGCCAGAAAATAATCAATTCAGCTTTTACTGTCATGGAGGTTCCAGGGGCAGGAAGCCAGGTAAAAAGTAAAGTTCTTCCAACTGAAGCCTCTAGGGGCAGGCCACAAGTAGTGGCCTGGATTTTGGAGAAGTAACAGAAATACAAATCATAGATGAGTCCCATAGGTGAAAGGGAAACCAAGAGGCAGATTCTCAGTATCAGACAGGGCAGGTGGGCAAGAAGCATCAGGGAAATCAGGCATCAGGTGGCCAGACCCCAGCTACAGAATGGTGCAGACACAGACTCCCAGGTAGGGGGCTGCAGAACTGACCTTTTAAAGAGGACCAGGCTTCCAGGCAGGCTGTAGGCAAGGGAATCCTGGAGAGACAAAATGAAATTCCAATCATTTAACCTGGGACACAGGATGGAAACCATATCTAATAAGAAAAGGCAGAAACCCACTTGTAGATGCAGGCCCCTAAGTCAGGATCAGAATATCAAGAATAATGACTTACTGCTCAGTCCCAGAATCCTGGGCTTTATCTTCTAAATCTGAATTCCTGGCTAACATACTTTTGGCACTAGCACGGTGGTTTTTGGTCTTTACTATGAATAGGGGTTACTTGGAGTATTTATAAAAATGGAGATTCTGAGGCTTCATTCCTAAACATTCTCATTCAGTAGATTTTTCGTTGGTTCCAGGAATATACATTAATGTGCCCCTTCTCCACCAAACTTCTGCTAGGGATGGCCGATTTACAGCATTCTGAGAGCCAATGCACTAGAGGATCTAGGGGTGCCAACAGAAGAGGACTGTGGCAGGGCCTGGCAGTCCCTTGCATTCACATTTGTTCGACAGAATCTGAGACCCAGAATCAGGTCCAGATTCCAAAGTACTGGTTTTGATTGAGCTGCCCTTTTGATTGTGCAAGCTTTCCAAGTTGTATTAGTTAGCTTTCTGTTGCTAGATCAAAATAACTGAGGCAGACTACTTTATAAAATTAAGGTTTGTTTTATTTCATGTTCTGAGGTTCAAGGTCCAAATAGCATGGCAAAGGCTGCAGTGACCACCTTTTGTCCATGCCCCACTATATCACATCCTGGTGGGAGACTGTGAATCTCTGTCTATGTGGTTTCTCTCCTTCCCCTTATGAAAACCAACAGGATTCAATCATGGGAATTCTACCCTAACGCCCTAATCTAATTTACTTGCTTTTCAAAGGTCCCACCTCTAAACAGCATAGTAGGATTAAAAATGAACACCTCTTAATACCATTAACAGAAGACTTTGGGGATTAAGTGTCTACATGAGTTTAGGGGGAAAAACATATTAAAACCATAGTACAAACCACATTAAATCAACATCTTTTGTTTCTTTTGTTTGTCTTAAATATCTGCTGAAGCAATATGCCTCTTTGGAGGATGTTGTCTCCATCTCTGTGAATCTGGGGATTTTGATTTGTTCCTAATAAGGAAGTTTTCTTGTAACTCTGGGGCACCATAAATGACATGAACACTATTGTTCAATAAATTGTTCTTTACAACCAGCTGGAAATTTCTCTGTCTGTCTGACAGCTTAAACTCAAGCCAGATCCTGCCCCGCTCTTCACAAGCTTGGTTTGTTGATGTAGGGTTACAAGTCCAGCTGAACCAAAGTCAAGACAGCCTGCCAAATGCATATAGTACTCATATTTTCCTTGCATTACCCTAAGTATGGCTCTGGAGTTTACAAGACGTCTGTTTGAAACTAGAGATTAAGGAATAAAGAGGCCAAATGTAGTTTTAATGAACAGCATTAAGAAAACCGGGATGTTGTCAAGATTTAAATTAAGAACAATTCCAGTTTCTGATAGTTACTTCAGACGTGTGTTCCTAACACGGTTATAGAAATTGGTGATAACGCTGAGGTTTGAAAGGCATGCAGGACTGCAGTGATGTAGATGAAGATGTCGGATTCTCATCTTTCATAATTTAATCTTTAATAATGAAAAGGAAAATGCTTAGATTGGGCAATTAGTGTGTACCTTGTGATAGAAACAGAAGAAAATGTAGTTCCTGAGACCTCCCAGCCTTTCTAGAATGCAAGGAATTTTGGAGCAATACAGTGCAGATTCCTAAGCTAAGTATTTCCAGTAAGAATAAATATCATTCAAAGTGTGCAGCTTTGTAAGTGATCTGCAGATTCTAGAATTGTTATATGGTTTCTGTATAAGTGAATGATACCTAATTCTATTTAAATCTACTCTTTTATTAATAACATCTGCAAATCTACAAATTTGCCAAGCAAGT
Source organism: Sciurus carolinensis (assembly GCF_902686445.1). Lineage (NCBI taxonomy): Eukaryota > Metazoa > Chordata > Mammalia > Rodentia > Sciuridae > Sciurus > Sciurus carolinensis. Next base: position 22,959,379 of record NC_062222.1, on the reverse strand, counting down.
AATAAAAATAAGTATCACAATCCTTTAATATATTAAGGACATTTCCCCGACTCTCCTGTTAGTCTCTTTCCCATTCAGCAGGTAATTTTCAGAGAAGATGAGCATTGCTTTTGGAATAGGCTGCTACATCCATGGAGGCTGATGCTTTGGGGAAAGTTGCTTCCTTAAATGATAAGGCAAGCTGAAAACAGCACCAGCCATTAAATACACAGAAACACACATGCATAGGTGCACATGCAATATAGGTAGCCTAGGAAATCAGAGGCCTCTTACAGTTCAAAACTGATCCTTAGCAATTTTCTGGAAGAATACAATTGTGCATGTAAGTTAATACGTAATTATGCTTTCAATGATGTTCAAACTGATTAGAGGGAGGATATAACTCTTTCCTAGAGATCCACTTCTTTAACAGAGAATGGTAGTAAAATCTTATATTTAAATTCTAGTCCCATACCTTTTTCTGTGCTGTTCACCTAAAAAATACATTTATTGAACTTGTCCCTGGGCAAAGTATGGAGCCGGTGCTAAACACACCAAGATATAAGAAGGTCTTGCCCTTAATAGATACTGTCTAGCAGGGAAAATAGACACATGTAAGCTAAAAATAAGTTCTCTGCTGGCAATATTTATAAAATGCTGTGGTGGTTCAGAGGTACTATGTACTTCCATTGCTGAGAGTTCACTTAAGGATGAGTCAGATTTCACTTGTTAGATTTATCCATCCAACAGTTAAGAGCCTGGTGTCCAGGAAAATTTAGGAATTGAGCAGTATGCCATGAAATGTAAAGGTGGAAAAATATCAACTTGGTTCTTTGGTAGGAGAGGATTTGGAGATGAGGCTATCCTGAACATGGAGTTAGGACTTTAGTATCAATTACTAGTGAGCTCCTGGACACCATGTTTGGAGGGATGGCCAATGAAGCCTCATGAGATAGAACTGTAGCTCAGGATCTACCAGCATCCTTCTCTGAGTTTAAAGCAAGAATAACAAAAGGGAAACTTCCTGGGTGGAAGTTGCTTTGTTGAGTTCAGTCACCAGCCTTGTCTTGAGGATGGCCTGTGAGGTTTCATGACTGGAAAAATCAAAAGGCCTTGGTCAAGTTCCATTTATTGTTTTCTTTCTTTTGTGCAACCCACTTAAACTAAGTGTCTTTTCTTCTTCGTGATAAATAAATTTAACTAATTAGAAGCCAAAGGCTTTCTGTTGATCCAAAAATAATCTTTATCAAGAATACAGTCTATGTGGTTTAGCTTCCCTTGTGAGCAGCACTCTGCCTGTCTGGCCTTAAGAACAGCAGAAGTAGCCCTCTAAAGTTTGGCAGCAAAAGAGACCCCCTTCATCCAAAAACTTGCCATTAGATCCACCTCTGGAACCACAGCCACTTGGGAGCAAAACAATTAGTTAAGCAGAACAAGTGTGAAGCCATTCTCATACCCAGAAAGGAGAATTTAAGCTCAGACAAGAAGAAAAACAAGTCTCATATCAAGAGGAAAAAAAAAATCAGACTCCATAAATGGCCAGCTTACAACCTGATGAAAACATGTGTCCGTGTGTGTGTATGTGTGTTTGTGTGCACATGTATCTGTAAGTACGAGGTGGAGAGGTGATATGGGGAAGATGAGGATAATTACATCAATTGGTTATTATCCAATTAGTACTTAAAATAAGTTTTCAATAAATATTTCAAACCTGATGGATTATTTATTTTCTTGATGACAGATTTCTTTGTTAAGAATGATTAAGGACGTTAAAACAATGCTTTTCCATTGGCGAATGACACAATATCCCTTGGTTTATAAGGTTTGTATTTGTAGTTTAGTGTTCTTTATTGAATTCAACTGAACAAATTTCAATTATGTGCCTTGTATGTGTTGGACTCTGGACCAGGAAAATAAGTTAGGGAGACAAACATGTAAATAAATAAATGTCATTCTGTGAGCAGGAAGTGGAGCAGCAATCTCTGGTAGCCTCTAGCAATCTCTGCAACAGAACATTAGGGGCCAAAAGGAACAAGACACTGCAGGGACAGTGATATGCATGGTGAGTCCTGGTGGAGGAAGAAAGCAGCTATCAGATGGAGTGACAAAGAGAGGGAAGCAGTCAAAGCATGGGGTGCCAACAGGGATGGAAATATGAACCACTGCACCAAGGAAGCATTTGACTTGGTTCCGATTGGGGCATAAGGAGCAAGGATAGGAGCCATGGGAGATGAAGCTGGAGGTTTGTGGTCACCATCTCATGAGACCTTGCTATCTGGGTGGGAGCGTGGGGGCTATGAAGACCTTAGTTAACTAGCTAGGTGATTTTAAACTCTGGCTTCACCTTAGAATAATAAGGGAAAACTTTCTTAATGCCCTTTCTTAGACTTCTTAATCCACTTAAATAAGAATCTGCAAAAAAAGTTCAGATTTCTGTAATTCCTGAAGCTCCATAGATGAACTGAAAGCATAGTCTGTATCAAGAACAACTGAACTAGTTATTGTTAAAACACAAACAGATGTTGAATAGACTGTACTACAGTGGCTACTGAGAGAAGAAACATATAAATACTTAAAATAAGTTTTAAAAAACCCCTTTCTTGCAGCAAGATCAATAGTTAACATCATCTGGAAATATAATTTTAATCATCATCAAGAACATTTATGAGATGACTTTTGGGGGCTTTTTGGTTTGAAGGAACAAATTCACTCCTCCAAATCAGTCAAAGCTGGTAACTTTCTATGAAACTATGGTGCACTATGAGGGGATGTGGGATAGATGGATCTGAATTTGGATTCCAGTTCACTATTTTCTATGCAACTTTCTGGGAAAACTGCAGAACTAAGTCTTTGCTGCCCTCTTTGCAAAATAAGACAATTGTGAGTGTATGATGCTGCTGTTTCATCGGGATGGCAATTGGCCCACTTGAGAGTAGAACATAGAAGGGTAAGAGCAGAAAATGGGAGATGCAGTAGGATTGTGCAGTGATCTCAGTGAAAGATGATGGTGGCCTAGACCAAGGATGGTTATCTATGGAAATGACACCAGTCGTCAGCTTCTGGATCTATGCTGAAAGGAAAGCCAACAGGATCTGAAGGTAGAATAGATGTGGGTTGGGTGATTAAGATAACTAAGAAAAAATCCAAGTATCCCACACCCCAAGTACCTGTAAGGATGAGATTGCCCTCAACCAACTTCAGGAAGGCCACAAATAAGGTGTGTTAGAGGAAGAAATGTCAGGAGTTCAGTTCTGTGTATGTTAAATTTGATGAGATTTTAGAAATCCAAGGGGGACTGTGAAGTAGGCAGTATACATATGAATCTGGAGTGGAAGAGAGAAATCTGTGGTGAAATACAAATTTGGAGATTCCAATATGTCTAAAAAGGGTTTCATTGGACAAGATCCCCAGACTAAGTGTAAATAAAGGAGAGATGTCTGTACCTTGGATCAATCCACTATTATGACAGCAAGGAGAAGAGATGGAAGTTGAAAGGAGGCTGAGAAAGAAGATCCAGTAAGGCAGGAAGAAAAGCAAGAGTGTGTTGTTCTGGAAGCCAAGAGGAGGGGAAAAAAAAAAAAAAAAAAAAAAAGCTGCTAATCAGTCATTCAGTCAAATGAGGTCTTCATGAAGACCTCGGCCATCATGGAAGCCTTAGGTACCCTCTCAGATCTTGTTGGGGGAGAAGATGGTGCCTGATGGATATGACTTGCAGGGAATGGGAGGGGAGGAATTGGAAATAGGTAGATACGATTCAAAATGTTAAAGCAGACTTAAGGTAGTAGCTCATGGGAGCAAGAGAAAGTTACCTGCGAGTGTTTAAAGAGTAGACTAATAATATGATAGTATGTTGATGGGAATAAACCAAAGGGCATGCACAAATTTCTTGATGATGGAGAGAAGACAAATTGCAAGAGGAGCCACTTTAATTAGGATAGAGGGGATAAAATCTAAACCACATTTAGAGGAGCACAGAATTCTGTACATACACTATTCACAGTTAAGTCACTCTGGAAGACATGGAAGAAACAAAGTGTAAATTCTGTAACCTCAAAATATATATAGTTGAGTTAGGGCAATAAGCACATTTTGTCCCCTGGTGGTCGGTTAGAGCATGCCCCACCCCATCCTCTTTCTTTCATGCCTTGTAAAGATTCTTGGAAGGAGAGGAATTGGAAACAAGAGGTAGACATGACTCACAGAGTTATAAAGCAAAAACTTAAAATTCTTTGACCCATAATGAGATGGACACACTACTGATTTCCTTCATCATCTCTGCGAGACAGAGAAGTCCACAAACTATAAGCATTTGTAAACTAAACTCACCAGACCAGAAGGCTACCATGATTCATGTGTATTTTATGGTTGAATCATGACACATTCATCATGTTCTTCAGTCTTTTGACAAACACTTTCCAACTCCCTCCGTAATTCCAGGCCCTTTGCTGGGTGCTGGGTTTGAAGAAATGGGGTCTGAATTCCCTGAGTGGAACAGGAAATGGGACCATGAACTGAAGCAGTGGTGTTGACAGTCTGGTGGAGGGCAGTGGCCGAGACAGGGATGACAGGGATTTAGAAAGTAGAACCAGCCCAATTTGAAGACTGGCTGGAAATGAAAAATTGGCAAGATAGAGGACTTTAAAAGTACTCTGAAAATGTTCTAAATGCTAATCTCGATTTCTATAAATATTACATCGATAGTCACATATTCCCATTAAGTTTATTTGGCTCCTTCTCAATGTGGTTTTATTTGTGTTTTCCTAGAAATTAATCAATTTAATATAAATTTCTTTCTTTTTTACCATAAAATTGTATACAATACTCTGTTTATATTGCAAACATTGTGTAAATATATGTATTTTTATGATTTTATACTGGTACTTTCACTTAGCTTTTCTAAAACTTTAGATGTACTTGAAATTAACTTACTTTGTCTTATTTACCAATTATGCTATTTTCACTTTTTTTCTTACTAACTTAGGTCCTTACCTTCTTTCCTCTTTTACAGTAACATTTTTATTGTCCACATTCCCCTAGTTTCTATAAATATTTATTTCCATTGTTTCCACTTTTTCTTATTTAGTAATAAAAGTTTTTAGAAATATAATTTTTCCTCTGAATATATCTTGGACCACATCTCATTTCAATTATTAGCCAAGTAGTAGTAACTGAAGTTTTGATTTCCTTCCTGACCCAGGAATTATTCAGAAGACTTGAGTTTAATTGTCACATACTTTAATATTTTCACTTTTGTGAATAGTTTAGAGTTAACTTCATGAAACCTATACAGGTCAGCCCTTACTTAACCTTTGGTAAAGGGGGTGCAACTAATGCTATCTAGTTGTTTTTTAAATTTGTATTTCTCTTATTAGTGAGGTTGAACATTTTTATATATTTTCTGATCATTTATATTTCTTTTATAAATGATTTCTTTTATTGTTCATATTCATGATCTATTTTGTATATTGCTTTTAATCTTATTATTCTCTTTATTTTCTTATAATATATATATGTATATATTCAATAAGATATCCATACATTCATATATACATATCATGAGTTAAGAGCTTTTTTATATATTATAAATTTTGATCACCTGTCTAATACATTGAAAATATTTTTATTTTGTGCCCATTGACTTTTAATAATGTTCACATCATTTCGATTTACAAATACTTAACGTTTTTAAGTAATTAAAAATCTGCCAACACTTTCCTTTTCTAGAATGTTAACCAGTCTTCCTAAGTGATTCTTGAAAAATACCTTGTGTTAGCTCTAAGGGCTACCTTCTGTATATTAAATGATTGTATACATGTGAATAGATGGACTTATTTTTATATTTGGGGATCTTGATGTTATTTACTAACATAATTTTACAATATATTTTAGGACAATGGCAGGACAAACCTGTGTCTTTTTTGAAAAACTTTCCTCTTCTGTTTCTTCTCACTGTCTTTCGTTCCAGTAAATTTTATAGTCATTTCAAAAAACATCTTTGCCTTTTCCGGTGCTCCCAATCCCAGTCCTATTGGGACTTATGCTTGTAATTGCATTAAATAATTGGCCAGCACCAAAGTTTCACTTCCTATCACAGGACAGAGACATCCGCATGGTAGCCCCAGGTTCCATATAGTAAGTCAGGCTCCATAGCTGCCCTCCTGCCAATCACTTTGAGTTCAGTAGGGGTGCATTCCCAGCATCCTCTGTCTGCCTCCCCAACAGGGACCACCGGAGAATCGCAGCTTTGACTCCACTTACTTTTTTCATACCTCCTTTGTGTTTGAGATTCACAGAGATATTTACCTTTTTCTAAAAATGACTAGATTGCATCATCCTGTCATAATTTACTAGTGCTGTTTAGAAGTGAGAAGCTTCCAAAGCATGAATCGATAATACCTTTTAGAACAGAAGAAAAGCAATTGATCCTGAGTTTCTCTTTGGTAATTGGCTGCTTGACTGAACTCTTGTTAGTTTTCACCTTTCATTGATTCTCTTGGATTTTCACAGAAATTACTAACCTGAGAAATCTCACCAACTTGGTATCCTCTTTCCAGTGTTTATATTACTTATTAATATTAGTGTTTGTTCCTTTGCACCAGTTAAAACTATATCTGCTAGATAAAAGAAGGGGGAGTGATCTTGCTTTTCTGCGGAACCTTAAGGAAACAGGACGCCTGAAGCAGGCTCAAGGAGGTGCATGTGGTCAGAACCCCTCTATGTGGGAGACTAATCCAGCACTACGTATTTTTCAATGCCTTCCTACGTAAGTAACTGATGTCACAAACTGACTCATTGTAAGATCATGAGACCCAAACTTTTTACTAAAACTCTGTACAGTACATTGGTCCATTGTCATTTGGTTCTTCAGGTTTAGGGAAAAGAATCTGACATTACTTTTTTCTTCTCTGCTTGGATTTTGTGTTTGCTCTTTATTTTTGGATTTTTGGAATGTTTCTCTGGACTCTATCTACAGACAATTCTTTTCTCAAGAACATCACCTCATGGTATATCCATTTATTCTTCACATTTATAGCTTTTTCAGTTCAGGAATATATCTGATGATTACATCTTTATTATTATTTTTTTCTGTCTACTCTAGACTTTTAAAATTAATTATCATGGAATCAGGTATGGTGGTACATGCCTGTAATCCCAGTTACTCAGGGGGCTGAGGTAGGAGGATTGCAAATTTGAGAACAGCCTGGGCAACTTTGTGAGACCCTGTCTCAAAATTTAAAATAATAGTAATAATAATAAAGGACTCAGGGATGTGACTCAGTGGCAGAGCTCTTGCCTAGTATGCATGAGGCCTTGGGTTCAATCCCCAGTGCCACCAAAAAAAAAAAAATACATATATATATATATTTATATAATATAATATATATTTTAATATAATATAAATTATATATACCCATATATATGTATATATATTTCTTGTGTTGGATCTATTTTCTGTCCTCTAGTTCATTAATCTGGTTTCTTTAAAATTTTATCTCTTCTGTTAAAGATTTTAAGTATCTCTAACAAATTTTGTTTCCTTAGAGGAAACAAATAAAAAGTTGCTTTTCAATACCTTATATTTCATTTCACTATGTTTTTTCTTCATCATGTATGTTATTGTTTTGTTTTCTGAAAACCTAGCATATCTTTCTTACCAATGTTTCTTTTTTCCCTTAATGTGTGCTTCCATGTTATTCTCCTCTTTTGTATTTTGCATGATATGATCTGCTTTCATACAGGAGAATCTGTTTCCCTCTCTTTCTCCCTGAAGAGGCCCATCAGTCACGTGGGAAGCTGCACCTTGTGATCTCTGGCTATCTTCTTCTACACAGTCCTTCTCTGGTGACACAAATTTATATGATTTGTTCTGCAGTTGGGATACACAGAGGGGCTTGGGAAGAGAACCAAAGTCCATGGGCAGGGCAAGGTGGGGAACTTTCTCTTTCTGGCTTTGGAGGAGCAGATTCCTGTGTTCATCTTTCTGTTGGATCTTTGCACATCACTATGCCTGGTCCCTTATGATGTCTCCACAATTACCTATAAATGCCTCTTCTCAAATCTTAGTAAATTCTCTCCTTTCCTCAGCTCTGTCCCTCTGATGCACTTTTTTTTTTTTTTTGGTACTGGGGCACTTGACCACTGAGCCACATCCCCAGTCTTATTGTATATTTTATTTAGAGACGGTCTCATTGAGTTGCTTAGCGCCTTACTTTTGCTTTGAACTTGTGATCCTCCTGCCTCAGCCTCCTGAGCTGCTGGGATAAGAGGTATAAAGGGGGCTTTCTGAGGGGTGTGATCCTTATTTCTTCAGACCCTTTTCTGTTGCCCTACCCTGACCTTCTAAATCAGAGGCTTCTAAAAGAATCTCTTCTGTTGCTCCTAGGCCTCGGCAGGGTTGTGTTCCTCTCTGTGGAGTCTGAATAGAGTGGATATATCTTTTCCAACTTCTGCAGGCCTGAATTCCTTGGTTTGTGATTCTTCTACCCTTTCAGAGCCAGAAAAGCCAAGTGTAGTGCTTCTTCTGTCACATCTTTGACTTCTATTCTCCTACCTCCCACTTTTTGTTTGATTCATTGTACACAAATGGGGTACAACTTTTCATTTCTCTTGTTGTACATGGTGTAGATTCACACCATTCGTGTAATAATACATGTACATAGGGTAGTGATGCTTGTCTTGTTCCACCATCTTTCATTCCCTCGGCTCCTCCCCTCCCCTCATTTCCCTTTACACAATCCAAAGTTCCTCCATTCTTCCCTTACCCGCACCCCTTATGTATTAGCATCCATCCACTTATCAGAGAAAACATTTGGTCTTTGATTTTTTGGGATTGGCTTATTTCACTTAGCATGAAATTCTCCATCTCCAACCATTTACCAGCAGATGCCATAATTTTATTTTTTTGACTGAATAGTATTCCATTGTGTATAGATACCACAGTTTCTTTATCCATTCATCAACTGAAGGGCATCTAGGTTGGTTCCACAATCTAGCTACTGTGAATTGAGCAGCTATGAACATTGATGTGGCTGTATCTCTGTAGTATGCTGATTTTAAGTCCTTTGTGTATAAACCAATGAGTGGGATAGCTGGGTCAAATATGGTGGGTCCATTCCAAGTTTTTTGAGGAATCTCCATACTGCTTTCTAGAGTGGTAGCACCAATTTGCAACCCCACCAGCAATGTATGGGTGTACCTTTTTCCCCACATCCTTGCCAACACCTACTGTTGCTTGTATTCCCAATAATAGCCATTCTAATTGGAGTGAGATGAAATCTTAGGGTAGTTTTGATTTGCATTTCTGTAATTATTAGAGATGTTGAACATTTTTTCATATATCTGTTGATTGCTTGTATATCTTCTTCTGTGTAGTGTCTGCTCAGGTCCTTAGCCCATTTATTGATTGGGTTATTTGTATTTTTGGTGTAAAGTTTTTTGAGTTCTTTATAAATTCTGGAGATTAGCACTCTATCTGAAGTGTGTGTAGTAAAGATTTTCTTTCACTCTGTAGGCTCTCTCTTCACATTATTGATTGTTTCCTTTGCTGAGAAAAAGCTTTTTAGCTTGAATGCATCCCATTTATCGATTCTTGCTTTTATTTTTCACACTTTGGGACTCTCGTTAAGGAAGTCTGGTCCTAAGCTGACGTAATGAAGTTTTGGGCCTACTTTTTCTTCAATTTGGTGCAGGGTCTCTGGTCCAATTCCTAGGTCCTTGATCCATTTTGAGTTGAGTTTTGTGCAGGGTGAGAGACAGACCTCCCTTCCCATTTCTAAGGACATTTACAATTACACTGAACCCCCCCACGCCCCCAGGTAATCTAGGATAACATTCCTATTTTAACATAAAATGATTGGCAACCTCAATTCTGTCTGCAAACATAGCTCCCCTTTGCTAGCTAATGTAACATATTCACGGGTTCTAGGTCTCAGGACACACACATATCAGAGGGACCATTATTCTGTCTCCCTAACTCTTAGTATCTTCTTCAACTGTGTTCTAACTACAGGATATCTAGTGCCACTTCTTTTGCATTTATTTCTGGCAAAAAATACTCCTCCCTACTACAAGTCACTGATGACACTTTTTCTCTGTTTTACATTCTGTGAGAGCTTAATGGGTATTTTCAGGTCACCAGTTTTTCTGGAAGTGCAGAGAGAATTTATTATGGAAGGAATCATGTAACTTTGTTAGGAAGATTGTCCCAGGAGTATGTTTACATATTGAGTATTAAAACAGTAGTTACTCACATTCTTTAGTCTCTATTTCCCTGGCTTTCGGTCTTTCTTTTGTTCTTTCAGGAATTTCTCTTGAAGTTTCATTATCAGGGAAACTCCTGTTCTGGTTGCTCATTCCAGCCCTAGATGAATGAGAGTTAACATAAAACTCCATTGCCAGTTTTGATTTTCACATAAAGAAATACACTAAGGAAGAGGTCAAAGGCTGTTCTTCCCATAATCAAGTGTACTCAAGGCAACTCTGTTTTGTTTCTCCTTTATCAAGCACTAAAATCTATCAAAAACTTTTCACACATGTTTTCCATTAGCATTGAACTGCAGTGAATATTTGGAAGATATCATGGGTTCTGATGGTCCCCCAAAGGAAACTACTAAATTTTTTCCAGTCCATTTTGCATTCATTTTTATGACGTGAAAACTATGTTTTATCCTACTTTACGTTGTGCTTTCAAAATATCAGGGGTTTCAATTTCTGTGAAAAACCTTTTGGGATTTTGTCTCATGCATTATGATTCCCATGGGAATCTTATTCCCTTCACATTTTTTCATTTTCAAGATTATATGGCATTGTAAGATTTATTTACTTGTTAGAGATGAGCTTTCCTAAGAAATAGGAGAGTTTCTGTTTTGGTTTTATATTTAAAAAATCCCTTGTTGGCTTATGGCAATGTCTCAGACTCCATCCTGTATCAGCTAACTAACATCCCAAAGAATAAACTGTCCCAAATGGAACCACGGTTTTAAAATGTAAAATGTTTCCTTATTACCAAGAGACTGCAAGATTCATTTCTTTGGTTCCCTCAAAAGAGCATTTTATTTGGTTAAAAGTTTTAGCTTTTTCTTTTATGCACTCAATGACTTGGATTTTTGTTTGGCTCTGTGACCTAAATACTCTTCACATCTACTAGTGGTGTCAGTTCTCTGTGCTGACAGAACACCCCATGTGCTAACTCTCAGCTTGGGTCCCCTGATATAAAAGTTTGCTGGGAGGAGTTGCTGAGCACTGTCTGTCTTATCTACAGACTTGAGTGAGGAGTGTGGCATTTCAGTGACACCAAGCCAGGGACCAAACTGTTCAGACATACCATTCAACACCTCCCTTTCTGGACCCCGACAGGCATTCCTGCTTCTATTCAGTACATTTATGGTCTTGGGAACAACCAACACCATCAAAAAATGCCTGCGACACTGAAATATCCCCAGTAGCTGTTGAATGGGCTGTGTACTAATTGCTTTCACAGAATGTATTGCTAAAGAAAAATTAGGAACAAATAACAGTCAGGAAAGGACGTATGGGAATCAACTGTTAGAATGGCAGCCCCGCAGTCAAGAATTTGAAAACAGGCTTCATAAGCATCTAAATATATTTAATATTCCAAATAAACAAGTAAACTTTGGCATTCAGACCTCCGCATTGGGGCTACTAGCTCCGTCAGAATCTGACTTGCTGTGATTCAACCTCGTTGTAGTCTTCAACCTGTGGGGTGGGGGTGCATCTGTCTTTGGCTGGCACAGGATGAGTTGGCGCGCTCACACATGGCAATGAACTGATTCCTCCTAGTGGTTGTTATGGCTCTCATGGGAGACAGTCTCCTAAATATCCAACATCAGCGATCCATTAAATAAAACATGGTTCATAATTAGGTTATGAGGTGGTCATTAAAAATCACATTATTTAAGAATAGTGAACAAGAAGGTAAAATATTCATTATCACCAAAGGGCAAGAGGCAACAGGATACAGAAAGTACCCTGGGAACCAGGATATCCTGAGGTTATACTAGGAATCAACTAAAATTATTAAAATGTATCCAAATGTTTTCAGTGTTTACCCCTGGATGTTAGCACTAGAATAAGTTTAAATTTTCTTTTTTAAAATGCTGTTCTCCTATTTCTGGATATTCTGCAGGGATCATATATTCTTATTATAATGGGGAAAAGTTATTTCTAACAAAGAAAGAAAAGAAATGCTTGGGTCCCCTGATATAATAACTGCTTAGAGCAGTTATTCCAAGTCTGGATTATCCTGTTGTAAACTCTATTGAATGAGATTTAGAGTTTCATAGGAAATATTTAATCCAGAGATTTAGACTATATTGAACAGGTAGGTACAAAGTTGGTTGAAAATGATTCTTAAGTAGGAATTAGTTCTCATTTTATAATTTCAAAGGGCCATTTTAGACATGAATATAAGAATAAGTGTACTCATTTCCAACATGTGAAATAATAAAAAAGCTTTAAATTGTATATATTGGAAATAACACAGATACCCCATAAGTGTATACAATTTTTATGTTTTTATGTATCAGTTAAAAATATATTAGATTTAAATTTTTGTATTTTCTTAGTGGAAAAATGAAAAAACTAGTACAATAGTACAGAGTAATCAATTTTATTTGTGCAGAGAGTCAAATCTAAGCTGTGTGTGTTCACCCAGATAATTCTTTTCTAGATGTTATTTGAATTACTGTTAAATATTTTTTGAAATAAGTGCTTATGGAAATTTGATTATATTACATAAAGATCTTCTATTAAGTATTCGATAGGTACTTTTTTTCCATGATGAATGAATGAAGGTCTGTTTTCAGTCAATTTACTGCGGAAGTAATACTGACAGTGACTAATATCATGGTTTGCCTTTGTCTAAAACTGACAATTGCACAAAGAGCTAAACGTCCATGTGCATCTTGAGCTGGGAGCATGCTGTGCAGTTACTCCAGGCTCTACCATAGCCATGAAAATGTCTTTTAGTACTTTTTTCCAGGACACACAAAAATTCAAGAGGTAAGCCTTTTGAAATTAAGCTCTCATTTTCTTTAAGGCACAAGGAAGAGGGACGGGGAAATTGGAGGATGATATACCATAGTCACATAGCAATAATTTCTTAACCCAGCGAAGGCAAAATGGAGTTGTGAAACAATGGATTAGGAATGAAATTTGGAGGGGTCTCCTTCTGCTTTGTGATTAATTTGTGTCCACTCTGTGGACCTCAGTTTTTTCATGTGGCAGCCTAAAGGACTGCTTCAAAATTAGATGTCAAATTGCAGAGGCCTAGAATAGCTACAGAATCTGGCAATGGCGATGGAAGTGAAGAGAGAGAAGTGGGAGAACCGATCTTCATTTTTCTGATCAGATTGGGACCTTGTTTGTTTTGCAAAATGGTTCTTTCTTTCTTTTTTCTTTCTTTTCTCTCTCTCTCTCTCTCTCTCTCTCTCTTTCTTTCTCTCTTTCTCTCTCTCTGTTTCCCTCCCTCCCTCCCTCCCTCCCTCTCTCTCTCTCTCTCTCTCTCTTTCTCTCTCTTTCTTTCTTTCTTTCTTTCCTTTCTTTCTTTCTTCCTTCCTTCCTTCCTTCCTTCCTTCCTTCCTTCCTTCCTTCCTTCCTTCCTTCCTTCCTTCCTTCCTTCCTTTCTTTCTTTCTTTCTTTCTTTCTTTCTTTCTTTCTTTCTTTCTTTCTTTCTTTCTTTCTTTCTTTCTTTCTTTCTTTCCTCTCTTTCCCTTCCTTCCATCCAAAACAAAATGAACAACACATTCACCACCATCCAGAATGGTTGAGGTGGGAAGGTCATGGAACCACTTGTTCAGACAGGTGGGTCTCTTCCAAACTTGATTTTAATATTTATAAAATGATGTTTGAGAATGACCTTCAAAGGCTTGCTTGCTCTGCAGGATTGCAGTTCCCCTTTTCAAGATGCTTTGTTCTGGAGGTGTGGATGGACATGTCATTACGTTCTGTGGTTACCTCTGTGAAGAAATCAGAAGCCACAAGCTCAGAGTGGAAGAATCTGCAAAAGAACCAGATCTGATGGCTGAAAAAGAGTCCCCCTGGGAAACCAGAAAAGCCTGCATTCTGCTGAATCACCCACTAGCTAGGTCAGAAGACATTTTGCTTTCCCTATCAGCAAAAGGAAGCTGACCAGTGTCCACCTTCAGATTCCACTGGGATTATTGTGGGAGTCAACTACAAATGCTTCCCATATGCTCTCTGAAGCAACATAGCTGTTCTGTACTTAAAGGACTGCGATGGGCATCATGGGGAACAGTTTCACTTGACATTTTAGTCAGTGAACCCAGATAATTTTAGGATTTCTTTTCCCTACTCATAACTGAACCACTAACAGCTGTTAATGTTCCCCAAAGGATCATTTCTTTTCCCCCTCGAATGAGGGAGAAACTAAGGAGGAAGAGGAACTTTTACATAAAAGGCTCTGAGGGTTTGAGATAAAACAAAGCATGATGTTTTGTTTCAGCCTGAGGTGGTTAGTTGTCCTGTGATCCGAAAGGCCTGTGGGGACCTCTATCCACCACTGTGAGACTTATTGACCTTGCACCCAGGTGTCCTCAGCCTCATGGGTCACCTGAGGCTTCCGGCAACCACAATAATTAGCACTTTTTCCCTGCTGGAATGTTTGTGCTCTCTTTGATTTCAGGGGATTCCAACTTTTATAAAATATAAGATCAATATTTTACAAAGACTTAACAGCTTTTTAATGAAGAAGTAAATTTGCAGTGCACAAGGATGGAGCTGATTTCATCAAATTACCACGGCTTCCTTGTTAGTATGATGTAAAGTGTAAACTATTTACATTTTTTACAGAAGCCACCTAGATCTGGAATCGCTGTAACTGATTCCCATACCGTGAAAATTAATGCCACACCAGAGTACCTCTGTGATATCCTCCAATGTTATGTGCCGAATGCCGTTTGGTATTTGGAAGTATTAATTCCATTTCATTAGTTGTGTGGAAGTTAAGAGTCTATATTTTTCTTAAGTTATATATTAGCTCAGAAATCATATGTCAATGTATTTACATAATATAAACGAAGGACCGCATACAGACAAAACCTTATTTGGTTAAATCTTAGATTGGTTATATCTTTTGCTGTGAGAGTAGAATTTTCCACCTCCAAATGGGATCAGATCCTCTCTTCACTGTGTCTGAGTGTGTTCATTTTCTTATACGGAGATTTCGCTGTGCTGCTTTTTTCTTTTCCTTTTGAAATCCTGTGCCTCATTCCAGGTCCTGCTCAGATCCTTCCCCTTGCAGGAAGACTTTCCAGTTATGAGTGGCTCACAGCGTTCTCTCCCTTCTATGAACTCTATTGGTATACGGTTAAGAATTTCCCCTTATCTTTATTTTTGGGTAGTCATTTTATCTTGTTTCTTTGGTAACTCCCACAACAATGAACCCAGTGCTGGTACCAAGTAACGAGTGAGCTTAATATTTTAAGCTCATAAAATACATGTTGATAAGTATTTCTAGAATGAATGAATGAATAGGCCCTCAACCAGTACAATATTGTTTTTATTGGTTGTAGCACTAGTTTCTGAAATCTAATTCAGAGTTCTAGAAGTAATCATCTCAGTTTTGACAAGGACACAAGTATAATTTTTTAGGAAGAAATCTCATCTTTGAGATAGACTGGATGACCAGAAGGGAGATGTCAGCTTAGAACATACCAGCTTAACTCTTAGGTTAACCTAGAGTCAGAGTCTGGCTAGTAGTATGCAGTGGTCCAGGGAAGCTTTCCTGACTTTGGAACACGGGTGTTCTGGCCTCTGTGTTTGCTATGCACCTACTGTTAACTCACCTCTAGTTCAGTCCTTTAGGTTTATCACCTACTGAGCAACTTCCTGGTTATAAGCTAATATCTCAGCTGTCATTTCTAAAGAGAGAGAGAAAGTATGAAAGGGCGACTCGAGCATTTCTTCTGGGCCAATGATGGGTGTTTTGTGTACTCTAAGTGAATAAATTGACATTCTTAATCGTAAGTCTGTATGCACTTAGCTGAGGTGAGTCTATAACCAGGAGATCAATAATCCTTCTCTGGTCTCTAAGCCTGCGAGACTGAGCCCCAGACCTTTGGTTTTAGGAGATCTTTCTCTTGGGGAAACTTCTGTATTTCTTAAAGCATTAAGAAGAGCTAAAAAGAGAGAAAGCATTGTTTTCAAAACTTTAAATATTTTAAGCACAAAAATCATAGTAGCATCCTATTGAATACAGCACACGCATCCTCTCAATCTTCCTGAATGTTTTTCACAGGGAATGTGGTTGACCTTCTTCTGAGTGCAGTTCTGAGGGAGGGATGGCACTTAGTTTTTTGTTTTAAGTATTTAAAGAAACATATGCGGGAATAAATAAGGAATGTTCATAAAAAGTGAAAAAGGAATAAAACATGTTTTCAAATAAAGTCTCATAAACACTGACTAGCAATTCAATTTTTTTTTTGTTTCATTGGTTCATGTGGTGTGTATAGAAGGGACACTGTATATTTATAGAAAGCAAGAGATAGAGAAGGAAGAAGGAGATCATTATGGAGACCCAAGATGGCCAAGACTGAAGATTTTTCACTTTTAACTACCCGCATGGCAGAGGGATTCCAATAAACTGTCTACTGAAATCCTAATTTATCAAGTTTTCACACTGGGCTGGAAGAGGTTTATGAGGCCATTTGGCTAACCATGGCAATTGGGAACATGTGGGAAGAAACACAGATAAGGAGAGTTAAGCCACGGGAGAGGGAAGCTGAGCTGCCAGGGATTTATAGTCATGACCATGCTTTTAATTCAACCTTTCTTTTTTATCTAGAAGCAGCAGAATTCATTTATTTAGAATAAGGAAAAGGCAGTTGCCATCTTTAACCTGAAGGATTTCAGAAGGGGTGAAATGAAAATCATTTCAAAATTTCTTCTTACAATATTGGGAAGTAATAGCGTTGGTGGAAGAATCACACTAGCATCTCACACATGCTTATTTTCTTAAAAAAAGTGTGTGTGGAACTGAGACTTTAAAGTTTATTCTCTTTCTAGAGATATGTATTCTGTGGATATTTTCATGGACATTTCCCTGGCGTCTTGGAGAAAGATTTAAATTTGGAAGACACCTCTTAAAGACACTTCACCCAGACTTTTAACACAATGACAATATTTTTCCAATACATTTTGAGTATCCCCTTTGGTCTTCTCACCAACTCTGTGAGAAGTGCAGTGTATTTAGTGCCACAATTTAATTTAAGTAAGGTGACTTGAAGTAGATTGAGCGATTGTCCAAGGGTACACAGGCATGGTACCCAACAAAGCTCAGTCTCTTAGCTCCTACTCTCTGCTGCTTCTTGGATGAAGTTCTCATATCTCTAGCAAAGGAGGTAAAAGCATTAGGACCTAAAATTAACAATTTACACAGAGAAGGTTCTAGGTAGAGGATTAGAAACTTTTCCCATGTCTTCAGGGAGAAATGCCCAAATGGTTGGCTGAAAGATGTGAGTAGCAGGCAGACTGATAGTTCTGGAAGGCAGAGGGTGTGCTTTGGAGTTAGGATTTGGGTTAATTGTGTTGTTTTTCTTAACATTTAACATCAAGGACACTAGGGCATACCTCTAAAAAGTGCTGATTTGATCCCTTTGTTCCCACATCTAATGGTATACTCAATATTATGTTTTCACAGAACCCTTCCTTTGGAAATATGAAGAAATATCTGTACCCCAAAGTACAGTCAATCCTCATCATTCACAACTTCTGTATTTAAGAATTAGCTTACTCAGTAAGATTGACTTGTCAACCCTAAGTCAATACTCCATGGTGCTTTTACAGTAATTTACGGGTATGTGCAGTGGCAAGAATTCTGTCACCAGACACTTGCTCTCCAGTTGAGGTCAAACAAGAGGACACCGTGCCTTCCCATTTCAGTTCTTGTATGGTAAATGAGTGTCCCTAACCCACCTACTTAGTGTCGTAATTTTTTTTTTTTTTTTGCATCCTTGCATTTTTTCGTGGTGATTTTGCCGTTTACAACAGTTCCATTCACAGTGCTAAAAGGTTGTCTGGTGGTCCTTAGCAGAAGAAAACTGCCATGGCTTAGAGAAAATATATTTATTAAATAAGTTTCATTGTTCTAGCTCTGTGTCGCTGAGATAGATGCTAATGAAGCAACAATACTGAACATCTCGCAAAAGGAAGAGGAAATTCGCCAATAAGGCAACATCTACAGTGTGAGATAAAACTATGGAGGAGATGGAAAAGCGGCTAAATTTATGGATTCATGAGATGACAACTGACTTTAAAAAGCATAGTGAACAGCATTGCTAGGAGGTTGAAAGCCAAAGAAATTTACAGTCACATCACCCAGAGTAAGGAAAATGTTAAAGCCTTCTTTTCTTCCAGGGCTGGCTTGCATGTTTCTGAAGGTGATACAGTATGAAAAATGTTAGACTTGCCAGCAAGGCAGGTTCTGCAAATCTGGAGGCGGCTGAGCAATTTTTAAAATACCTGCTAAATGTTGTCCAGGAAAAATGTGATAATGGAAGAGCTGATTTTCACTACGGATGCCACTGGCTGGATTAATAAACTTATATACTGCAAGTGGGCAAGTGGCACGTGGTGTTTTGGGTGAGGGCACTGCTGTGATCAAAGGCTCACAGGAACCTGTCCTTGTAGCCCTCCTGGGTCCATGGTTCAGCCTGTACAATTCAGTGATTGTGGTGACTTTATAGAACCTAAATACCACCAAGAAACAGACCCATCTACTGTAGAATCACTAGAAATAACAGAGAGGACACTAATCGTCATTTGACTTCTCTGGAAACCAGCCCTGGTTTTCAACATTTCTTGTAATTTCTCTGTATGATGGGGCTGTCCTTTTCACCATATCCTCCAATAAATTCCATGTGAAGGAAGAGCTTTTTCCTATTAGTACTGATAATCTGGTAATCAAAGGTCCTTGACCCCAAGTGCCAATATCTGTCACATTACTTCGGGATGGCACTGTCATCTTCTTGGTTCAATGACTCTGTACACTGGAGTGCAGTGTGTTTGACAGATGAGGGGACTTGACGTGGCAGTAGCATGCTCATTTTGGATGAGTCCTTTCACCTGGGAATCAGGGAGCATCGTCTCCTTACTCAGGAAAAGTGCCTTGTGACATCCCCTGGGAAGGAAAGGAATGTCAATTAAAAATATGAAATTTGATTTAAAAAAAAAAAGAAACTTGCACAAAGAAATAGTCTTTAGGAGCATCCTTTCCAAGTGTGTTCTTTCTGAGGACCAGGATCTTGACTTAAATAGGAATTTTCTACCCATTGAAGAATCTGTATGCTGTAATTCTTGAAAGAGAGCTTTGAACACTTTATAAAGCTTGCAAAGATGGGTGCTGGAAAAATAGTAGGCGCGTCATACCTACTTTTTGAAATAGAAAAGTAAATGAATTATTGATAATTAGCCAATTATCAATAAGTTCTGAAAGGTAAGCTCCGAAAGGACAGGCACGGAGTGTGTTTTGCTCACTGATGTCTCCCGTGTATCTAGGAAGGTGCGTGGCACATAGCAGATGGTCAATTAATACCCTTTGAGTAAATGAATGCTTATCCTCCTCTCTGTGACAGGCTGCTGGTGCTCTGCACCATCTGCCCTGGAGTATGGAGTGTCGAGCCTTTTCAGGTAGGTAGGTGACATTATATCTTTCTAAGTGTAGAGTCTTTACCGCTGTTTTGCCAGGGTTGTCTGGTCCCCTAACTCTGCTCTGAACCAAAACCATCTGCCTGCTTTACATGAGACTGCCTGATATTGCATATTTTGGCTTCCTCTCTGATTATAGGGCTGGGACTGTATTTCGGTGTTTATTCTCTGCCTTAATGTGGTAAAGAAAGAGACACTTAGACCTCTACTTAATATGCATGTTTTCAAAGTGGACAGCATGTGGAGAGGTATAAAGAAGAGCAGCTGTGGGTTTTCATCAACAGCTGGAAGTTGTGAGGATTAAACAGGCTCCTTATTTCCTAGTGGCAGGTGCTTCCTTAAAAGGAACACTCATGGCTAGGGAAGAACGTATCTAGGCAGGGACAGCAGGGTAGAATTTTAAAGATTGGATAGTTTTCTATCCCATTGGTTATCCTCTCTAAAAAAAGATAACTGCTTTGACTTCAAAACCAGGAAGAGTTTTAGAAAATACAGTTTTACAGGTTCTATACCTGTTTATTTGTTCTGGGGCATAGTCCAGGAATCTGGATACTTATCCCCAAGTGATCATCATGACAGACTTAGAAACCACCCAGAGCTGTTTTTATGGACACCAAGTTGGGTAGAGAAAAGAATCAGGGAGGAAGAAGATACCTACTACAGTGTATGAAAACCTGCTGTCTTTTGTAAGATTGCTTCTATGAGATGCTTCCTATTTCCTACATGCCATCTTCCTGTGCTTAGGGGTACAGTTGAGGGTTTGACATAAGGTCAGGTGAGGCTATGACTTGTTGATGGTACAGGCTAGCCTCTCTGTTATCCAAAGTCCAGCTTTATCTGAATTAATTTTTCACTCTGCTGTCTTCTGTGACATCACTCTGTTGGTAGCACCGTGAGATTCTAACTGGGAATGTTTATTCATAGAAAATAGACTTGACATAAGCTAAGCAACAACATTTTTTTGAAAAAAACTGTAAAGCCCTTTATACATTTGGGGTGTTGTTATTATTACTAAGAAAAAAATGCTTATTGTCTGCATCTGTGGGTGCTTTGAGGAATTCATCTGGTCAACATAGACGTGGTCAGTAGTAAGGAACTGGGTGTGCCTGGTGAACTAACCTCGGGTGAGTGCTATGTGAAATAAATTGAGTTGGCTTATGCTCTAAAACCCCAAGAGGATACATTTTTCACATTGTGTGATTTGGCAGTGTTTTAAAAATATCATCCAGGATTATTACTTTTACATTTTTCTACATAATCCCTACAGTTGTACACCCTAACAGATACATTGTTTCTCTAGTGGATTTATTTCTTTATCCTTATCCATATAGGTACACATTTTACATATTTTTATTTATGATACAAATAAAATTTCTTCAATTGCTTTTTTCTTTTCACTAAACATTTTTCTCATTGTTCCTAGTCCTCATAATTCCAATGGCAATGTCTATATATTATTTACTATTTTGTTCAGTAATTCTATTAATAGTCAGTTAAGTTGCTTCCAAATTCTGCTGTTGTGAATAACCCTGAGATTAATATAATATCTTCACGTCAACAGTTGTCCCTCCCCTGTCCCCAACTTGAATTCTTTTTTTGGCCAAACATTCAAATGTGAGATTATAGTTGCAAAAAATGGGAACATTTTTCAGGCTCCTGATAGCTATTAGAAAATCCTCTGTGCTTGGTTTCTTCATTCCTAAAATGAGATTTTAATAGTATGTAAAGCACATTCAATACACATTGCTTCTCATTGCTGTTGCCATCACTATTAATACTATTATTTGTGTCATTTTGATGAAAGTCAGTTTTATTTTCTGGAATGCAAATATGTTAATACGATATTGATCATCAGAATGCTTATACATAAATATATGTACATTATACATATATATATAATTTTAAAAAATTTTCTTGTCTTTTCAAAATGATTCATAGACTGTTTGATTTTTTGCGTTTCCTCCATAGTACCACAGCTCTCCTGCAAGAATGATCTTCTTAGTTTTCTCTTTTTCCTTTTCTTTCTCTGAGGAAACTACTTCAACTTGGGAAAGTGTTCCTTATATTTATGTTCCATTTGGTGATGATAAAGCTACACAGAAGAAGCAAAAGAAATGCTGGGAAAAGAAACACCATTGTCTCCAGACTCAAATTTAGTTAACTCATTCGGGATGATGTAAAAATCTGACCTCTGGTGGTTGTGAGCTGTAGCTGCAGGTCAAATACCCCAAGCCAAATGGGGAGCATAGGAAAAAGCACCCTGCCAATGTAGCTGAACCCATGTATGGTTGATTAGTTTGTAAAGCTTTTTCAAGTTCATTGTGATGATTGTTCTTTAAGTCAATTAAGACACCATTGCTTTCTTCCTTCCAAAGGAAGGCATTATTTCATAACTCAGTTTCTCAGAATAAAGGGGTTTAAGTTAGTGTTCCAAAAAATGTAGTGTTCAAAAAATATTTTTCCTAAACAACCAGATCACCTGACAATGATGTATGTATCTAGAAATACCAGAGGGGAAAAATGGATTGCTAAGTCTTAGCAAAAAAGGAACATCAGAAAGATTAAAATTCAATTTCTTTTTTGTCTTCACAACATCTTTAAGTGGAGATCTACCTTATTTCCTAATCAAATATTTTAATAATTTAAAAATTTTGCAGCTAGGATTTAGGTTTTTTTTTTTTAAGTTAACTGAAAAATCTCAAAAATGAAGTTCAGGTATCACTGTCTATCATATAATTAAAAGAGAAGAATATGAGTTAAGGAAATAAAATTGGGTCTAAGAGGTCATGAAGAATTCAGGAAAACAAACATGAAATATTTTGTTTTTAATGGTTGTTTAAAATGATGTGAGATTGATGCTTCTGACTTCATGCTTGACAATAATTGTTCATATTAAATTTTAATTATCTTCCTTCTATAAAAATCTTGCTTTTAAGGCACCTGAATGAATTGACAGGGCATAACTGAAAACTATTAATTTGGTAGTGTGTTTACATGTATCTGTGCACAAAAGCTATTGGAAAAGTGGAAGAATTTAGTGTATCCTAGTTGTGTGTCTGGTTCATACAAAAATATAGAATACGATGCAGTTGATATTGAACATGAGAGCTTCTATTATTTCCAGGTGGGTGACACATTCTCCTTTGGTCCACCCTAGGTAGGTGTCAGTGTCTATGTTCTTGTCTCCAGTCAGGAAGGGACCATTGCTGACACATCCTCTGCAAATTGGTTCATCAACCCTCCGCAACATTTGTACCATTGACCTTGATTTCAAAGAAACAGGATTAACGATTTCTGGTCAAATTAGCTCTAGATTTTAGTGTGTCTCTCAATCTTTCCAAAATCAAAATTTTAAAGCCTGATTATTTTTTTAAAAGCTTACTAATGAACTCTGCTGTTTGAATGTGTTAACTCTAATTACCTATTGTGGTTATAGATTGCTTTGGAATTTGTATATTTGTTGCAAAAAAAAAAAAGTTCAGAAATACCAAAATATATTGAGGACGATGACATTCCAACTTAAAAATAAATTGACATTATAGTTAATTATAAGTGACCGTGGCTTTCTTAACATTTGAGCAAGATTAATTAGTAAAAATAAATAGCTAATATCTACTTTGTGATAACTCTGTGCTAGGCACAGTTGAAGTCCTTATTTGTGTTACGAAGTGCAGTGCTAGCAATGATCCCATGAAGTGGCATTATTATTACCCCAATTTTACATGCGAAAAAATCCACAAGAAGGTTGGCCAGCATGACACAGTAAGTGGCTGCATGAGACCTCAAAGCCAGGTCATCTGACTACAAATTCTGTCTGTTCTGTATAATGCAAATTTTAAGTTAAAAGACTTGCATATGAACTGATAATTTACCCACAAGTCATGACTTCAAACAACCTAGAGGTGTAAAGAACAGCTTCATTAAAATCAGTTGAGATCATTGAAAGACATTCTAAACCATTAATGAATTTTTCCAGGATGAAATCTAATTAAAACAAATCAGAAAGAAATGTATGTTTTGGTACCATGTTAACAACATGGTTTCGTTCATACTGTGATGTGCCCTGGGAATTTTGAGCAACTAGGGAACTTGATTTAGGGAAGATTCTTTTTTATTTATTTAAATCTTATCCTGGTTCCATTTTTTTTTTCATTTCGCAGAGCTGTAAAACATTGCCATCCGTATTTTTTCTCACTAGAAATGAATCGCACTTCTAGAAAGGTCTTTTCAATTTTCTTCTACTCCTGCCCGCTGTTCCTTACCCCAGTTGGATCCACACCCAAACTCCTATCCCCATCCTACAACAAAGCGTTAACTTAAAAAAAAAAAAAAAAAAAAAAAAAAAAAAAGGCAGTGAGAGTTTATCAAAAAGAATTGTGTGTGAACAAGCAGGGGAAACAATAGGAACAGTTGGACATTGATTCCCAGGAAGCGGGGAATTGAGGACGGGAGAAGGCACCGGGAGCGGCTGCTCCTCTGATTTGCTATACGGCAGCCCCGGGACACGTTTATCCCGTAGGGTCAGGAGGGTTGACAGGGAGCCCCGGATCAGTCTTTCTGAGTGACAGGTCCAGGGAGCCCTGTCTCCGGGCTGACCAGGCTTGGCGCCAGCCTCAGGTCCAGCCCGGAGCTGCTGGGAGGGAGCCGCGGTGCCTCCCGCCAGCCAGCCGCCTGCGCACAGCCCTGGGCGGAGTAGTGCGCTCAAGGAGCCCCTGGGAGGACGGGAGGAAGGGGATGCTGTTCAGGGGACTCAGAGTGTGCAGTTCCAGGGTGATGGAGAAGGCAAAGATGATGCTAGGAATGCAGCCACTCCCCTCTGCGGACGCAGATCTCTTCCCTGATGGGCAATATGGCAATAGGAGGAAGAGCTCTTTTTCTGCTTACTAACTAAAATCTGCACCTTCTGGTCTCAGGCTCCGCTCCACTCCACCATGAGCAGCAGTTAGGTGACACTTATGATTATCTAATTGATGCGGCAAATATTTATTTGATATGTAAGGTGTACCATATAGTGTTCCAGATACCAGGATGTAAAGCTTTCACAGAGCTGACAGTTTACAGGACTAGATCTTTTGTGCCAGCTTCCCCAACAAATTAGCATGGGGGCTGATACATCTAATAGGCTCTTGGTCATGCTCACAGAATAAATGAAAGCAGTGGAAAGTTCAGGGCAAAGAGCAGTCACAAAGGACCAAGGGGTGATGAACCTGGTGCATGATGTGGTTTACCAGTAGTGCAGAAATGAGTTTTCCTCTCACATAGCTGCTCCTACAACCTTCAGGATTTCTTCTCATGTAGGCGTGTTGGGTGAGCAACTCCTTTCTGCCGCTCCTCAGAACTTGAGGGGAGCTACAACTGCTGGTAGTCTGCCCTGTAAAGCCAGAAAGGGCTCAGAGTGAAGTGGAAAAGACATTCATACAAAAGCAGAGAGCAGAACATGAAGTAATAGATGTGAGGGCAGGAACTGCAGGAAGGGCAGGAGACACAGACTGCTGGGAAACTGCCCCAAAGTCACATGGCTATGCCGTCTTCCACTCTCAGGTGTGGGGTCAGCAACAGAATATCTGTTGTGAATATCTGATTTGGGTTGGGTAAGTCCAATTTCTCCACACACTGCGCCATTTTGTTTTCTGCTAATTGAACTGTAAACTGCTCAGTTCCTAAAGACATATCACACATCCTGCTGCAGAGCCTGTCTCAAAGATGAGCAGTTATACCCCAGTGTTTAGGTTGCACCTGGCTGCCTGCAACTCTAGACCCTTTCTCCAATATTAAGGTTTGGAAACTGCTTCCTGCCAGTGTACTGCGTGAGTCAGGATCACTTAGATAATCCATCATGGATTTCCTGATAGGAAGAAGTCATAGGAAATTGCCTTGACTGAAACCACGAAAATAAGAGAATCATGGCTGGCTTCTTTGTTGGTATTTTTGGATTTCGCTAAGGGGAATCCAAAGACTGGATTCCTCTAGACCAATGGATGCTCCCAGCAACTGGACCACTGGGGTCAGGGATAATGGAGATTATGTGTCTTCCCTCTAGGGGCCTTTGCTGCTGTGGGCTCTGTTTTTCCTGTCTGAGTGGTGAATCCCAGATTGGCTGTAGAAATGAAATATAGGAACACAAAAATCACATGCAAGACCCGTGCCTGTGGCATGAGGGGTCTTTCATCAGATGCCAAAAGTAGTTCCTGCTTTGCATAAATGAATCACAATAACTGCTCTGGCTCCCGAGTTAACTTGCATGTTTTAGTCTTACTGCTTTAATCTATATACTGTTATTCCAGAAATGTTGACTGGCTGTTAACACTAAATGATACAAAGTTTGGGCCCTTTTTTCTTTTCTTTTCTAAATAACAAAGCAGTATATGAATTTTTTAAATTTAAATTAAATTTAATTTTGACTGATATTTAAAAATATAGAAATTGTACATACTCATGAGGTACCAGTGTGATGTTTCCACTATGTGAGGTCATTTAAATTTTGGTTGTTATTCTTCCTCTGAATAGTGGAAGAATCCTCATTCTGAGTTCTGCATAGCTCCACTGACTAGGTCTAATGAGATCTAAAAAGTCATTCAAACATACAGAGCAAATGACCTTTCCTAGCTGGTGACATATTATGGTCTGTGAACAGGTTAAATTAGCAGAATTCTACAGTTCCATAGTAAGATGGGTCTTACTGAGCTGCAGGGACAAAGGAATGCAATCAAAAAGAAAAAAAAAAAGTTATGTTTTTGTAGTCTGGATCTGGGAAAAAAATGGAAAGAGGTAAAGTTTACTTTTAGCTTTTCTCTTTTTGTGTGTCTTTTTCTTGCTTTGCTTAAGTAAAGTTTAGTTAGGGGTGTGTGCACATGTCTAAGAATGTATATATGAGTCTGTATATGTTTCTGTCAGTGGGCCAAGACCCAGTCTCCCAAAATGATAAAATTCAGCCCCCATCTTGACTGTGTCATTGGCGAAGCCAACATGGTCTGCAGTGCCCCAGTTCTTTTATTTAAGAACTATGCCTGTTTTTCCTTACTCAGGTTACGTCTTTCTAAGAATCCTCAACTCTGATATGTTATGCTTTGTTTTCACTTCATTCAGAATTTCTTTCCTAAATGGCACTCAACAACATTTCTAAGTCTTTCTGAAAAGAAAGTATTCAAGTAATGCATAAGAAAAAAATATTGACTAGGGCAAAGATCAAGGGGAAATACTCTGCTCATGTCGAACTTTCCAGATCTGTTGATAACAATAGAGAACAAGAATAGTCAGTCAGGAAACTCTTATTGAAGAAAGGTTTAAATCCAACAAATTGTGATTAATTTTAAAATACGGATAAAAGCCATAGACAAATTGCAACAATATTAAAAAAAAATTGTTTCTCTAATTGCCTCTATATCTGCATTCACCTATTTGTTTCTCTGTGCTGGGTATGATATAAATTGGCATTCCCCAGAGCATATTCCATCTACAAGATGCTCAGGGATAAACAGTTTAGGAATCATGACTGTTAGGTATGTTTCCCTCTCTAAAAATTTTGAGGGACTCTCCGCTCTCCAGTCCAGAGGAGTCCTACATTAGACAAACCTACTCAACTTTATTAAGTCCAGTGTTAGCCAAATTCACTTGACTCTCTTTCTTTTACATTAATACCTGTTTTGCAGTTTCTTCACAAATGCGAGAAAATAAATGTCTTTTAAAGAGGACTTCAATTTTGCCAAAATTGATACACAAAATAAGTTGTGAAAATAGTTAAAAGAAACCTTAACAGATTAATATCCATGTAATTAAATTTTTAACTTATAGAACTTTCTAGATTTCATATATTTCTGGTTAATTTGGAGGAATCTTTAAGGAGCTCATACTTTTTGTATTATACATTAAAAATGATAAATCATTTTAGAATGTATAAATTGTTGGGCATTATCTCTGTCCCCTACCCTCTCCAGCCTAAGAAAATCTCAGTGCAATTATTATGAGGAATGTATTAAAATAAATTCTTAAATTCAATAATGGTAAACCTTATTTTTTGGTAGATTTAGTAGCAATTCACAATAATTAACTAGGATTAGCCAACAACGTAAGGGTGATTTATTAATTAAGATAGCAGTTAATTCAGAAGGTTAATAATGATAAACTATATGATCCCTGAGAAAGACTTTGAAAGTTTGTGATAAAATTTAGCCTTTGTTTCTGTATAATACTATCTGTGAGAGCTAGGACTTGAAGAATAATTTTTTTAACAAGATAATCAGTGCCTACCTCAAATCAATTATCAGCTTTGTATTCAGTGTTGAAAAACTCATTCCCTTTAACATAAAAAGTGGGATAAGAATGTTTGTTATTACTGCTGATATTTACATTTCAAATTAATACATTAAAGTACAATGGCACAGAGACCTCCAAAAGTAAAATACAATATGATACACAGAATTACCACTGTGTATTTTCTGATAAGTAAGCTAATTAGTTTTAAAACCAAAGGAAATCATCCCTCCTTTTTTTAAATAGTTCAGATAATTGTATAGAATAAATGTGGAAAAATTTGACAGATTTTTTTTTCTCTAAATACCTAAATATTTCATTAACTAAGGCTAAAGATCTCACTATTAACATTACCAACATCAACTACAAAATAAGAATCCTAGGTGAAGAAAACTAAGTATTTACTGAGTGATTTTCCCTTCTATAAATGAGGACTAGAACAAAAGATGTAATCTGTTGTTAAAAAAAGTAGATTTATTCAAATAAATATGTCAGTTCTTTCCTGTTTATTAGTGAGTTCTTATTTAAATCTAAACATTTCTTTTATAATTTGGAAAAAATTAACATTAATTTAGAAAAATGAATATGTGAGGAACAGCTGATGGATTTTGAGAAATAATGGCCAAAAGGACTTTATGGAATATTAAAACTTAACTTGAACCTCATATTTAAAATAATATGGTCTCAGAAAATAATGGATAAGTAGTTTAATAGAAAAGCACATCCGTTTTTTAAAGATTGCAAAACAGTAATGTCACAGGAAATTACTAAGGTTAAATACAGGAAGTCTTCAAGGTCAAATAAATGAAACTATTCCAAATGGGTTTCAAAAACTGTATAAACATTACATACAAAATCTTTTTTTTTTTTTTTTTGGTTACATATCTTAGGAATCTTCAAGAGGAGGATTTGATTTGATATGTTCTATTCTCACAATCATTTAAATATGATTCTTCTTCTTTCTACCCAGAGCACTGTTGGAACCATTATTTCTGGAAACACCCATTACAAACAGCTGGCAAAAACCAACCTAGAACCAGAAAAATGTCTGATAAATAAGAAAAATCTTCTGACCTCATGGCACAATCTAAAAGTTTATATCTTCACTGAGTACTCTTTGCTAACTTCTAAATGTTTCTCTTCGTCTAAAATAGCAGCCTTCTCTAAATCTCAGAGTTCCACCATATCAGAAGGCCACCTTCCCCTTTGTGCCACTGTTTGGTCATACTGGGAGACCCTGGACATTTACTATTTAGATGCTAAGAACTGTTTTTGCTTTCTAGCTTTAGGCATATAAAATATGTCAACAACACTGGTACATAACAGCTAAGAGATATTCTTAACTTACATATTTATATTGGTGAAGTTCAAAAGCAGGGCCTTAGGAAAAGGTTCATTCATCCTTAATAGATATGGTTTAGTAGGAGGATCCCAGGAAAATACTAGAAGCTTTTGAGTTTGGGGATCCTCCGTCTATGGATCCATGTCTATAGGACTCCAGAAGTTTATAAAATTAATATGAGGGCTTGGCCAGAATTTAGTTTACCTATTTGCTATTGTTTTGCAAATTCAGTTTTAGGTTATAAAATAATACAAAAGACCAGTGGTATCGATTTTCTAATTTAGTCAGTAATACTGGGTGGTTCTTATAAGTTCCTCCTTGGTCCCATCTCCCCTACCCCTTATTTCCAGATATGTCACTTTTTGACAACTTGGAAATAACTTTTTCTCCTCTCATACATCATCTGGGTTCACTGTTGAAATTTTATACCTTCTTGTTCTTTTTCAAATTCTTTCCTCCTCTTTTTCCCCCTTTCATCTCAACCCTATGACAAAATCTTCATAGGTTGGCTACTTTCTTACACGGACTATTTCTTTGTCCCAGCTCCTAATTCATAAGCAGGGTCACTACTGAGCAGCACAAAGCATTCCTTTCCCTTTTCTTCTAGCTACCTCAGAGTTACACATCTTTGGTTTAGCATTATCTCTGAGCTGAATGCAGCCCAGAGGTACAGTGGTTTGGGAAAATTTCTTGCATACCTTATGGATTTAAAAGCCATACCATGCATAGGAGTTTACTGCCTATCCTGCAATTTGATTATCATATCCAATAAGTGTCAAGCAGCTGACTAAATGGCTCTCATTAGCATAACTCGACCTTTCTGCATTTGTGCAGAGCCTCACTCTATCTTTAAAAGATGGATTTAAGTCAGCAGTTCAACCAACTGGACACGTGCATTATGCAAATTTAAAAAATCACTTCCATCTCCTGAAATGCACACTTCCTCTGAAAACCTTCAGCAACTTATAGTAACACTGAGGGGAAAATGTCTAATCCATCATACCAAACTGCAAGTGCAGATCTAATCAAGAATTTAGTTGTAGATAAGAGACATTTTCCCCCTCTGGGAAATTTATTCATTTGAGTTTTAGGAATAAAGTTTCAGCAGAAGCAGGAGCATATATAATGGATATGATTTTTGTTAACAATACTGTATTTTCTCTGCTTTATACCAAAAATTGTGAAACAGTTACCAGATTTAAAAATAGGATAATTTTTGTTCAAATTATTCTTTTTCATAGACTATCAGAAACAACATAGTCATTTATTACAAAATCTGTACAAATAGTTGAATTACATTCTATTTTAGGTGTAAAATGTTTATAAATGTTGCATTGCAAATGCAAGGCAGGATTTCTGGGCAATTCATTAAACTATATATTTTTTCATTGATTGGTTTGATAATGATGTTGAAGTATGAAAATATCATTTTTTTTCCTGAGTTAGCTTCATGGAATAATAATAAAACAGTGTGTATTTAGCATAACTCCTTGTGCCTGCTATGGTTTTTAGAGACACACTGCTTAGGAGACTTGCCATGTATTCCTGAAACCTGCAATATGAGTGTGCATTAGACTGGGTGACCGCAAAATATGCTTGCAGAGGTAAGAATACTGACAAGACCAGGGACTGTGGCATTATTAAATCATAAAGCACGCTCAGGGAAGAGGGCACATCCCTCTTCATTTTGTAATGCAAGCAGAAAAGATAATATTCATCCTGAATCCATATATCTATTAATAGGAAAAAAAGTGTTTCAAAATAAGGAGGGAAAATAAGGTAGGATAGGAAAATAGATCAAAAGGATTTCTGAGACTAAAAACTGACGGATGCGTTAGTGTCATCAATTAGATTGGTATAAAGTGAACTCATTAACAAAACTAATGAGTGACATAAAATATGTTTTATAAATATAATGTTTTACATAATGTTTTACAAATTATAAAATTATATTATTATTTTTATAAATTATAAAACATTTAAGGTGTTGTAGCCTTTTTAAAAATCTGTATGGTCAATCATATGGAAACATCTTTGTGTTTGGTGTACCCTTATATATTTTTTAAAATAGCAGACTTTTGAAAAATAAATGCAAGGAAAATATGATCCTAAAATTACTGTGGTTTCAACATTCTTGGTAAAAAGAAGATCCTATTAAGTGTATACAAGTTAATATCTGTGAAAAATAATGAATTTTTTTCCATTCATATTTGGGAAGAGGATTACTTGATCTCTACTGCCAGAGAAAAATGACAGTCCAGCTTGGCTGCTTGCTAGATAGCTTATTTTAAATGGCATTTCGTGTAAATCTAGAACTAGAGATATGCTAATTTTAAGAAATGATTAAAGACTTTCCAAAAAGAATCTTCAATGGAAAACATTAAACCCACTAATGCCCGATCTCTTTTATGATCTACATGAAGTAAACAAGCAAATCAGTTCTGCTTTTCAATACTGTTTAAACACATTCGTGATACGGTAAAGAAAAGAAAAAGACTTATATAGAAAAAGACTTATATAGATTAAATTGAATATTTAAAATTTTTTAAAGTTTTTGAATATTTTCAGATGATCAGATTAAATACACCCCCACATGTGTGGAAACATTAACAAAAGGTTTAACATAACATATACACTAACATAAAACTATATGGAGAAAATGTGCATGTAAAATGATCATAGACACACAAATATATACATCGCATTCTAAATAAACCTGCCATAGTGAACAGAATAAAAAGAATAACTTCTTATTTGAAATTAAGCTTTTATAAATTAATTTTCTAATCTTGTAAAAATTGATAAAATGTCAACTATATCTTAGCCTACCACTAATACCCAGTAATGTGCATTAAAAAATAAAGAGAAATGAAAAAAAAGGCATTTCTAGGTATTATCTGTAGTCCAAAGAGCTAATTCTATCATGATCAAGGCCAGATATTTTCCTGAAATCATGGTGATTATCAAATGAGAAGCTGGAATTTTTCATGGTCTACTATTAATTATGAATTGATTTCTACAGATTTGCAATTTCCAAAACTTTTCCAGACCACAGTCTTCTTCAAAATGGAAGAGGACAGTATGGGTGACTAATTCCATCTATTCCTTGGAGATAGCTATCAGAAAAAAGAAAATGTTTCCCTAGAATGCTGGAAAGACTAGATTTAAAAAAAAATATATAGATATCCATGAACTCACTGAATTATGTTTGATTCAGATAAATTAGTAATTCATAACAAAACTTAGATACCAAATCACAACTCTGTAGACATCCTTAAAACCCTTTGCTATGTTAAAAGAATTTCAGAGCCCTTCCCTCCTTCCTGAAAAAATCAGTTCTAAATCCATTAGTTGGGACAGAGCAAGGCAGGCATCCAGTTGTGTGTGTTGGGTAGGGTCTGCAGTGACCCAGAGCCCAATGGGGTGAGGATGGTCCACATCAGGTGTCAGTTGCCAGAGTCCTACTCTACTGAGAAAGGTATCCCTGCAAAGGGAAGGGGTGGCCTAGGTGAGGAGGCAGAGTTTCATCAAAGAAGGATGTCCATGTAGAGAGGTGGGAGAGTGGGCATCAGGTCAGAACAGAGCAGAGTGAGGAGTGAGTCGCACGCAGGACTGGTCTGGTATGGGGAGTTGGGGACCAAGGAGGGTGGCCCAGAGTGATGTGTCAGAGCTCCAGTAGGGAGGTGGGGTGTCCCTGTTAGTGGTGTCCTGGACAAGCGAGCACATGAGAGAATGGGGACTGAACTCACCCTCTCATCAGGAGCTGACTCTGAGATAACAAATCCACCTCTGTGAGGACAGCTTACTCCATTCAGAAGGGCAGAATCCTCACAGCCTAACCATGGCTTACAAGTCCCACTTCTCAACTCTGCTGCATTGGTTAGGTTTCTGACACCTGGACTTGGAAGAGGTGCATTCAAGCCTGAGAAGTCTTTCACATGCTCATATTTTCTTCTTACCAACAGACCCTTCCTTGACCTCTCCCTACTCTCCACCTGCCTTCAACTTGTGCATGGGTTGCTGTAGTCCATATTTTCCTGGTATCTGTTTTCAAGATATGTCACTTATTAATCTTTATACCCACAGTGTCAGATACAGTGCCTGGCACAAAATAATTGTCCAGTGATACTTATTAAATGAATAAATGAAGGCAGAAATGGCCTCTTTGATTCAGGACTATAATTTTTTTCATGTTAGTCTTCAAGGGAAATTGTAATCCTTTTAACTTATCACATGTTTTCTCTTGTGAGTTTTTGGGAATACCTAGTTGCTTATCACTATTATGGCCTTGTATTTTTACACATCTATATTGTGTGGTCAGTTGTAAGGATGGCATTTTTGTGAGACCTTCTCTGATAAGTACTAATTTTATCAGATTCAAGTTCTACTTCAGCTACCTTTGAAGAAGCTTGAAAAAGCTTCTCAGAAAAGCAGTGCTTCTGTGAATTCTGAAACTTATGAAAAACTGGGACCAGTTGATTTCTTAGCTTTTCCCCTTATCAGTAAGCATGCTGTTAGTATGGAGATTCCTTAGAAAACTTGAATGGAACCACCATTGACCCAACTATCCCACTCCTTGGTCTATGCCCAAAGAACTTAAAATCAGCACACTACAGTGATACAGCCACATCAATGTTCATAGCAGCTCAATTCATAATATCTAAACTATGGAAACAACCTAGATGCCCTTCAGTAGATGAATGGATAAAGAAACTGGTACACGGGCTGGGGAGATAGCTCAGTTGGTAGAGTGCTTGCCTTGTAAGCACAAGGCCCTGGGTTCAATCCCCAGCACCACAAAAAAAAAAAAAAAAAAAAAAAAAAAGAAACTGGTACATATACACAATGGAATATTACTCAGTCTTAAAGAAGAAAAAATTATGGCATTTACCGATAAATGGAGTTGGAGAATATCATGCTAAGCGAAGTAAGCCAATCCCAAAAAACCAAAGACCAAATGTTTTCTCTGATAAGTGGATGCTGATCCATAATGGTAGGGGAGTGGCAAGGGAATAATGGAGGACAGAGGGGAGGGAAAGGGTTATGGGGGTCGAAAGATGATGCAATGAGACACACATTATTGTTCAATGTACGTGTTATGATTGCACGAATGTTGTGATTCTGCATTGTGTACAACCAGAGAAATGAAAAATTGTGCTCCATTTGTGTAATCTGAGTTGAAATGCATTCTGCTGTCATGTATAACTATTTAGAACAAATAAAAAAATAAAAATTAAATTAAATTTAAAAATAAGCATGCTGTTATCTGCCATCTCTCAGTATTGCTCTTGTGTGATCTTTCCCTTCACTCTTAACCTATAAAACACATTTTGATCTGTTTGCTCTCAGGTTCCTTTTCCAGTTTTCTTCCCATCCCATTGAGTGGTCATGAGAGCAAAATTGCATAAGACTAAAACAAGCCTGCTCCCAGGGCTGCTGACCAAAGGCAGTTCACAGCCCTGGGGACGTCCTCTCCCCAGTGCTCCAACCTCGCATTCCATTCTGGTCATGCTTTCCCTTGTTAATCCTGGCTCCAGATGAAACCCAACTTAAAAGCCAAGAATTGGTTAAACACTTTTCCAGTGACCAGCTTGGGCTCTGATCATTAATCACAGCTATAATTTTCAGCCTATGTATATGAGTCATCTAAGTAGTCTGTATTTTGCTGAGATGTGAGGACACTATGTGTTACTTAACAGTATTTGTCAACTCTTTATAAAGTTGTGATGATCTAATTGAAATCTCCCAGTGATTTACCTTCATACATGAAGCAAAAATTATGTATTTTCTGCATAGGGAGATTTCTTCTCAAGAATTGTCTTGAAAAAATCATACCCAATATGACAAAGACACGAACAGCTATTTGAAGGAGCTCATTTTCTCACAAGAAAAGACAAACTGACCTCTGTTCAAGTAACTGTGTTTCCTTGGCTTCCATTTATAAAGACTCATGGTACACCACCCCAAGACATCTACCAGGAGATCTGACCCCTGCTAGATCTTATAACTCTTTTTTTGTCACATCTTCCAATGGCTGGTTTGTAGGATCTGAAGTAGGCACTCAATTTTCAGTTCTTGTCTCACTCACATAGTCACTTAGGACATATTTATTTTGTTCTACCTAGATGCGATTATAGGAGCTGTAGATACACTAGAAAGCTAAATCTGATTCTTGCTCAGAAGATAGCTGATCAATAGAGAAATATCATGGGAAAGTATTTCGAAAGAGTATTTCAAAGGGGGTATTGGATAGAGAATAGGTGTAGGAGAGGAAAGGAGGTTTTATTAGTTTTTTTGCCTGGGGAAGGCTTTCCTCTGGAGATAACATTTCACCTGATAATAAAGTCAAGGAGGAGCCAGCCAGACAAAGATGGTGGAAAGGCAGGCTCCACGTGACCCTGAGGTAGCCATAAACTGGATGCATTGTGGGAAAGAAAGAACGCCCCAGGTGGTAGGAAGCTGGCAGAAAAGGAGGGGATGCTTTAAGATGAGGGCTTATAAGCATCATGAGAAGCTTGTGTTTTCTTTCTAAGGCATCGGCAACCCAAATGGCCTGGCTGCTCTGGGGAGAATAGAGACAGAATTGAAGAGAGAAGGACAATTAGGAGACAACTGTAGAGTCCAGGGAAGAAAAGTGGTGGTCAGGACCAGGGTGGCTACAGGAGGGATGGAGAGAGACCCAGGCTAACATGGGAAACACTTAAGCAGAGAAGTCAATAGCAATTACTCTCAGATGGGGTGGGGGGCTCAGGGTAAATCAAGGATGATGTCTCGAGGTTTCTTAACTTCCTTTCCCATTAGTATGTGTTTACTGTGGGACTGGAAACCTTGGAAGCATCCTGCTCAAACAGTAAACAGGCATCCAGTGTTGCAGGAAATAAGCACAGGGAAGCTTTCAAAACCAGAGGTCACAGGAGTCGGAATTTTATATCTCCCTCCAGACGAAAGAAATTGTGATTTATTTAATTCATTGACCTTCAATTTTTAGGAAAGTGGGGTTTTTATTTTTTTATTTTTTATTTTTTGGTTATTGTTAAGATAGAAATGATGACAAGGAATTAATAAGAGACTCATTTTTAAAGTTACATTTTATAGAAAACCATCTAGCATTTCATCTTAAAACAGACTAAATTGAGTCTATGTGTTCAGCTCTTTTTGATTAAGGAGGGAAATGTGATTAACATTTGTTTGGGGTTTTTAATACTACTATGGTTACAGGGTGATGGTTGAAAATGTCCTATCCAGCACATTATTAGTTATTCCATTTCTTGATAAAGAAGACATTTGAGATCAAGGCAGAGGCTGGGAGTGCAGTAGGGGTGGGGAAACCTAAACTGTGTGAAATGCTTAACCTTTTAACTTAGTTCAACAAAGTTTAGATTTCTGGCAAAACGCCTAGACTTTGCAAGTCTGTTCATGGTTGCAAAACCCGACGAGACCCTGGTGCTTAAATTACTCTGGCTCAAAAGTGGAGACAGTATGGAGAGAGCAAAGGGGGAAGAAAAAACAACCACACCCCGATAGCTAGAGTTGGACTCATGGCACAGAGCAAGCAATTTGAAGAAGGATGTTAGGGGTGGTGATTGCAACCTCTGGCTCTTCAGAGGTGCCCCAGCTACCTCTGACAAGAGAACAGACTGTGCTCAAAGGGAAACAGGAGCATGCGAGAGGTGAAGAAACATCTTAAGACCATGTGATAGATGGAATCTGTCACGGTTAGGAAGAATCACTTGTTTTACAGAATTACAGTGATGGTCCTCAATGAGAACAGCAGAAAAGACTAAGGAAGATATACATGACTCAGGCATTTAGTCTGGGAAGAGTTGTCTCAGGTACATGCAGGCTACAGTTCCCAACAGAGTAAATGACCACATCTTCCAGTCAGAGAAAATGGGAAATTTGTACCTAGCTGAAAGTAATCATATTTCATGACCACCTGCCATTGTATGTATATATCAACATATTTGTTGGTTTGAATTTCTAGGAGTTTCTGTAAAATTTGTCAAGATATGTGGGTCATTTTTATGAAAAATAAAAGTAAGATGATAATTACAGAAATAATTATGGATGAATGTAGTAAGGTGCTTCCCATACATGATCCTCAGAACCCTACTTCTGAGATATGGACAGCAGGTGACAGAGCGATCACTTCAAACATCGGTTCATCATCAATCTCTGTAAGATTGGGAAGACTCTAAATGTCACTTGTATTTTTCTATCATACTACCTTGCAAAGCCTTTAATATTTGATGTATAGTATGAAGTTCTGGAAAAGGTATCTGATATTTTCCAAGTATATTTAACCACAAAACTCTCTACTCTTGTTATTTCCTTATTTTAGTGGAGTAGCTCATATTCTGAGGGCACATACAGTGGTAACCTCTGGTGTAAGGCAATATATACCATAGGTAGATCTACAGAGTATTTATAAACATGAGTTTCAGAACATTGAAGAAGGAATCAGACAAACTGAATAAGGGAGCAATACATAGATTTAGCAATACATGGGCTATAAGAATCAAAAATATTTCCAGCAGCTTGAGAGACTGAGGCAGGAGGATTGAAGTTCAAGACCAGCCTCAGCAATTTAGCAAGACCTTAAGCAACTTAGTGAGACCCAGTCTCAAAATTTAAAAAAAGAATATAGAATGCATTTGTCTACAGAAAAATTTAACCAACTTAATTTAAGCACTTTAAACTTAACCAATTTAACTTACACAACAAGAAGTCTGAAGATTGATTGCTTCTGGTTTTATTTTAGCAACTTAACAATGCTAGATACAAGATGTCTGCCTTTGTCTTGACTATCCCTTCATAACTATAATACGACTGCTACAACTCTGACCCTCACATCTGCATCCAAGGCAGGAAAAAAGTAAGAGAACGGGGAAGGGTTTGGGAAAGGCTATTCTTTTAATCAGGAAAATAAAAGTTTCCAGCAGCATGACAGTAAACTTCAGAGTACAACTAATTGTGTGGGACTTTGCCATAGTGAAGAGCTGAGGAAGAGATTAAATGGGAATTTTATTTTGTTCAATTGGGTACTTTCTTTTAGTGACTTGGGGTAGTAATAGAATTGAGGTAAGAAAAGGAATTGTGTGTATTTTGAGCTGTAGAAACATATGTGGATTATGTTATTTTAGATATAGTCCTTTGGGCAAGAATTTGAAGTAACCGGTCCTTCCGGAAAAAAAAAAAAAAAGTGATAAAAACATCCTACTTTCTCTTTTTGTTTTCTGTCTTGGATAAAGTATATAATCTTAAAATAAGAAAAAAAAGTATGTGTATGTACACATACCTTGAAAGTTGGGTTGGGAGTTGACTTGCCCCACCCCTAGAAACACTGCTAGTGGCTTGTCATCCAGATCTAGGTCATCCTTGCCAGAGGACAAAGTGTTCTGAGACAATTCCTGCGTTACCAGTAGACTGTATTTCTTTAACTAGATTGGATCTTTCAGGACCAAATCCAGCCCCTGGTTTATAGCATAAAAGCATGTTCAAGACCTCTAAGGTAATTGCATGCTTTATCATGGTTTTTCCTGGCTTCTTAATAGGGATAAACATACACTAGGAAACAAATTGGTTGAGTTTGCTTAGGAAATTTTCCTTGGTTGCAGGACACAGGCATGTCGCTACAACACTGTTCTCTCTGGAATGGAATTTATTAGGAGCCAGGCCCATGATAATCCCACACTGGGGGCTTTCAACGGCTAGTCTACAGACTGCCAACAAAGCACATTTGCTAGAGAGTGATAGTGATTTCTTCAAAAAAATGAGCTATGTGGACCTCTATTTCATGTTACAACAGAGTTCCCACTGATATTACACTATCTTTTGCAAAGAAACTCAAAGCATGTCTCTTTTTAAAAAAATATTTTTCCATTATAAAATAATATAAGTCTCATTATCACCTTTTTAAAAAATAGAGACGTTAATCTGAATCCACTAATCCTAATGGTTATTTTGAAATATCTTCCAGGTTTTTAAATGTGAATGTTCTTGAAATATATGAGTAAACTTGTAGCATCTTACAACATTATTTGTTTCATTCTCTTTTGTAATAAAAGCATCGTTTAGTGATGTTACCT
Organism: Sciurus carolinensis; assembly: GCF_902686445.1. Classification (NCBI taxonomy): domain Eukaryota; kingdom Metazoa; phylum Chordata; class Mammalia; order Rodentia; family Sciuridae; genus Sciurus; species Sciurus carolinensis. Next base: position 22,920,037 of record NC_062222.1, on the reverse strand, counting down.
AGTCTACTACTATATGAACAATTAGTTCCCATTTTTTCTAAAAGTGCTATAATATTTAATCCCTATATCATTCCTTGTATAGTCATAGTGCTTTTGTCCACAGATACAAAATTATTCAGTTAGCTCTTTTATTGCCTGCTTATGTATGTGCAAGAAGCCATGAAGGATATACAGCTAGCGTAGTGGGCCCTATTTCAGGAGGATGTGGGTAAAAATGCATAAGTGGGTCTGTATGGAGTTGATGAACTAGCTATTTGTAGAAGACAGGCAAAAGAGATAATAGGACACACCAGGTCCCCTCACAGAGAGGCTAGGTCTCTTGGGGACATGGCAAGAAGGCAGTCATTGGCAAGCCAAGAGGCCTTAGGAGAACCACACACATTTGACTCCTTCATCTTGGATTTCTAGCTTCCAGAACAGCAGAAAATAATTTCTATTGCTTAAGCCAAGAAAGAAGAGGTAATAGGTGGTACAGAGTTGAGAAGAGAGGAGTTGAGGAAGGAAAAGAATGGAAATGGAACTGCTCTTTCCTTCGGTCCGTGGATAGGTAGGCTGGAAGGCATTCCCGGCTCAGGCAGAAAGGATGTGACGTCATTGGAAATGTTCAAGGAGTAGCTTAATTTATGCTTGGTTTGCATAATGGGTTTATTTTAACCTCAGTTTCCTGCATTTCCAGGAGAAAAGAGTCTGGAGCCCTTATATGTGGAGTATTTATTTCCCAGATTTCTTTTCTACTTGTCCGTACAGTCTCAATCAGGGAGTACGTGTCTGACAGCAAATAGATGGAAGATCTTCCTTTTTCCAGACTCGTACTCCTTGCCTGTCATCTCTTGGCAAAACCCCCAGAATGAAAGCTTCATTTGGAAGAGAAAAAAATCAAAGCCATTTGCATCTTTACATACTCAGCCTGACCAGAATTTTCACATTGTCTTGTGTTCAGGGTAGAGCTTGGACTTGTAATTCAACGTGGAAGGAAATATCTCTGCATTTTCTTTGTGAGATCAGTATTGAATGTACATGGATGTTGAAGAAATTTCATAGTAACAAAGTGTCAGAGCTGAAGCAGATTGTCACAGACGTTCATTTTTCAGATGAGAAAAATTGAGTTCCAGAAATTTGAGTACTCATGGAGACTCTCTTGTCTGTAATTCCACTGTGAGAAGCAGGCATTTCCCAGGTGCAGTGTATTGACTGACTCCAAGGCTTCAAGCCAGAGAGGAGGGCACTGGGAAGAACCATAGCCTTTACTGCATCCTCCATCTCCCTTCTAGAAAAACAACAACAAATACCCATGTCTATGTTTCCAGGCCTGGGAAACAGAGGAGAAGGCAAAGGGCATTCCCAAGTAGTCAGCCACATCCTCCACTTCCAGGTCCTCTGGGCCCCAGGCTGGGCTTTCCCCTCACACAGCCCCCAGAGAGCTGGGAGGCTCACAACTGCACGTCTGTCCATCCACTGAGCCAGCAAGACATGACTTTCTAAGACCACCAAGCAACACCAGAACCCAGGCAGAGACCTCTTTCTTGAAGAAACACTTGGTGCCCAAAACATAAACATTTTTTACGTTCCAATAACTGCTTACTCCCAGTTCCAAACTTTGAAATCCTTCTAGGGAGTTGGTTTTATAAGAAAAATGTCTGCAATGAACTGGCAAAGCCTTTCCTAGTTGAGTACTTCTAAGGGTATCTAATGAGCCCTTTTGCTTTATGGGCAAATATGTTACCATGAGATGACCACCTTAACAGTCACACTGATAATTTTTGGATTAAAGGACTCACAGAACAAATGGTGATACTTATGAGAGTATAGCCTACACCTATGCTAGTTGTGTTATGAATAGACCTGGAATCAGTGAGGTAGGAACCAAATATGATACATAGAGCTACTTTGTGTGGCATGCATGGTATTTTTGAAATTTTTGAAGACATTTTTAAAGGATTTCACATAAAAGTTCAGATTCCCAACTTCTCTGGAAAAAAAAAATCCAACGACTAGGCAGAACGTTTTTGGAGTCTAAAGGACTGCTAGCAAAGAAACATTTTGCCTGAGCTGTGTGGTGTCTGCCTCCTTCAGAAGGATATACATTCCTTAGCTTGCTACTGCTTCCTGTTCTGTAGCCAGCATAGGAGTGTGGTGCTTTCCTTATGGTGTTCAACATTCCTTTGTATTCACACTTCCATTAGAAGTGAGATAAGACACATTTCACGTGGAGGGCACCTGTGTCTTACAGAGAGCTGGATCAACATACATGATTTAATTGGCCCTGTGAGCATTTGGGTTCGCCCTGTGTAATGTGTGAACAGATACCACTGTGTTCCCCTAGTTCTATAATATGCATTTCCCCATTTTTTTGTTTGTTTTTATTTTTTTGTTTTGTTTTGTTTTTTAGCATCTCTGAGATTTGGAGGCATCTTAGAATTGTCAGCACACAGCAGGCATGAAGTGGTCGCTGACTGTGAACTTGGTCATAGCTGTGCATGTTGTTATGCTGGTCTTTATGCTCTGTCCTGGAAAGGGGCACAGAGTTTAAATGCCATTTCAAATCTCATCATCAAGGTTTCACCATTACTCAGCATTGACACAAAAAGCGACAGGGATACACAGAAGGACAAGGGCACACAGCAACTGGTTGTGAATTTGATGTCAGTGAAGCAGACATTTCTTGTTGGGTAGATCGCTGCCATTCCTTCTCTTCTTGGAAAGAGCAACCAAGTTCTTTAGGGAACAGTAAGAAGGAAGCTCTTACAGGTCTGCAAGGCTTTGTTACGTTTTGTAACTGAGATAAGGACAAAGGAATTCTTATTACAGGCCAAGCTGTGCAGCGGAAGGCAAGAGCAAATGCCAAATAACCTGGAATAGATAAAGAGAAATTTCTGGCCAAAGAAGGCTATATTGCCCACCCAAGCTTCCAGTAGGACTCTCAGTAAGGTATTCTATCTTAGCTTGAGCAGCAGTGTGTATTCTTTTTTGTGTTGGTACTGTCGAAGAGAACCAGAACTGGACAGCAGTTAAAGCAGCAGAAATGGATTTTATTCAGGAACTATTGCAATGAGGGAAAGCGACATTACAAAAGTGGACTCAGTTCTGAACCCAGCAAGCAGCACAGGAGGAATTCACAGCTGAGGAACAGGGCTCCGTGGAAGTCGGGGACCATGAGCAGAAAATTGCCAAGAGGAGACATCAGGGGCAAGGGAGTTTCATTTTATTTTTTTGGTACTGGAAATGGAACCCAAGATGCATGCCAAGCTTATGCTTTACCGTGGCTCTAAACCCCCAATCCTGAGCAGAATTCTTGCTACCTGAACTTAACAGGATTCTTACTGAATCCTGGGTTTTCTGAAGTCAGGGTTACTGAAGTCAGGGTTGCTCACATATTGAGCGTGGGGACTTCTTGCTAAACTGATGTAATAGGATTCTTGCTACTACAGAGCTTTGTAGGGTGGGCAGGGATGGGGGCAAGGTTGAGGCCCAGTTGGGAAGAGGGCTTAAAGGATGCTGATGGCAGTTTGATCGAAGAGAGTCTGTCCATGCATAAAATAATGGTTCACCTCACCCTGAATAATGCCTGAGATCTAACAGAATATGATAAAGCAAAGACAGAAAAGGTGGCACCATACGGTCCCTTCTGATATCATCTGTTTGCCCCTTCAAAAATGCTCCCTGTCTCTTCCTAACTACTGAGTAAAGGAGAAATGGAGGGTGGGGGGAATGCACAAATGACATAACCCAAGTAGAAATAGAACCCCAGCCCTGTGTTCAGTCTTATTAAACAACACACCGCTTATTCTGCCTCTAAAACGCTGAAGGAAGACCTGTGAAAACCAGAGCATAAGAGGATTGTGTCCCCAGATGTCTGCTACTTTTAGAGAGGACATTCAAGGGAGATCCCAACAGTTTCAAAGGAATTTGCAACCATAGGATAGGTGCACTGGCCTACTGCTTCCTAGGCACCAAAACTGGCTGTTCAGGACAGTGACACATCTGTCCCCTGCCATGTGTTGTTACTTTACAGTACATGTCATGGGACAGATGTTTGTTATTAGCAGAAGTTTCATGGACGAGTTTTATCATCCATTTTCTGGTCCAATCCAATTTAACAACAATTTTATATTTTGCCCACAGGCTAGAAAGCTAAGTTTATGCCAATGACATTTCTATTTTAGCTGTCATGACCCAAAATGAACATTTTGTTTTAAAAGGGACCTGGAAAAATGCATGCAAGTAGGAAGATATAATTTCTTTTTTGACGTTTTGAAAATAACTTAAAGTAATTCCAACGAACAAACAGCTGTTTGACTCAGTTGTCTTCCAGAAAGTGAGATACTGGCTTTGGTGTTTCTTGACACTAATCTTCTTTACTTAGCTAAGGCCCTGTCTTAATGCATATATTTGAGAGGTTGCTTAACGTAAGCTCTGTGCTCAAAGATACTGTGACATGACCTTGAAGTTCTGCATTCCTTTGGTTATTTTCTGTTTCTCACATTGAACATTTGGTATCACTAAATGATTTGTTAGTATGGGAACAATCTCATCATATCCCTTTTCATAACAATCTTTGACTACCAGACTTAATTAGCACATTTTTTTTTATTGTTAAAAGAAAATGGAAATGGCTTTTCATAAAACCATACATACTGCTTCCATCAAAAGGAAAACAAGAGCTCAAGGTAAAAGATTACTTTGCCTAGAGAATTTCTGCTTTCACTTTTAAGTTGCTAAATTATTTTGCCTTTGGCTTGGTGTTATTCATACTTTTAACAATTTTCTGCCAGGGAGATTTTGGTGATAGAGTTTTCTGTGTCACTGTAACATATTTGAAAGCCAAATTAAAATGGTCACTATGGACTGCTAGAAAAAAACACTCAAGTAGACTCAGAGCTGGAAGGTATCAGAAGCTTATTTGGTTGGAGTCTGTGAACAGAATTTTAATGTTTTAAATTTGGGGTGCTTCCAAGTGTAATAAGGCAAACTAAATGGGTGCGTAATAGTTTATATTTTGTCTGATACACAGTGGGCAACTGCATGGAGACTTGTGAGTAAACTCGATAGCCTTTACACGCACATGGCCTTTATGTGAATCATACACACTCACTCTCTCTTGTCAAGGACCAAGAAGTTCTCATTCTGAGAACATTCTGACCTTTACAATAAGCAGCAGCGCCCCTCCCCCCCTCCTGGCTGATAATTCTGACAGTATGGCGCCTATGGCGCCCACGGCTTCTCTTCCGGGACTACACTTTCCCGCCGGTGCGAACTTCACCTTCCCGCCAGCGCGAATTTGCACCCTATCAGGAACCCAGCAGAAGAACACAACCAACCAGGCTGCACCTCATCATACCCCTCATTCCCTCAGCATAAATACCCGTGAGAACAATAAAAATTTGCAGCTTGATCAGAATTCCTGTCTTGCTGTCACTCCCTGCGTCTCTTGTCCCTTCATTCCTTCTCTCTTAGGTTTGCCGTCCGCGTTGATGTCCCGCGGGTCGGGACACTCTCTAAAATTCAATGTTAGGATATGTCCTACAAATAATATATTAGAGATCACTGAGCAGACGAACTCAATAATGATCATTTTAATCAACTTGTAAATTAATACTTTTATCATTATTACTATGGTCGTTGTTTTTGTTCCTCTCAAGTGCATTCGCTTTTCCAGTTCTCCATTATTGTCAGCTCACAGAAGGCCTCCAAGACCTAGGTGAACTGTAGGGAGAGTCTGTGATGGGAAGGCAGCAGGTCATCTAGGGCAATCCCCAGGTGCAAACTAAGTCAGCTCACGAGAACTGCACCTTCATCCTCCAAGAGGATGAGGACCAAGGGAAACCTTTGCACTGGTTACATGTGGTCAAGAGGAAGGTAGCAGGAAGACAGAACATTCCTTTATTTGTTGATGTATTCCAGATATTTTTGTAGAAGGGGCAAATGTTATCAAATTTCAGGTGATGGAAGAAATTTTATACAGGAACAAGAACAACCTATTGCAACTATACCCATAATTCTTTTTTTTTTTTTTCTTTTTTTTTTAGTCTTCAATTTGTATTTTGAGTAACTGTTAGAATTGGGGGAAGCAAGGACCAGAATTAGAACTGAGAAGGGTCCCATTTTGGACATATCAAATTTGAGATGCCTATTATTTTATAAATTTAGATGATAAAGTATCTCAGATCTATCAGAAACATTGTACTTAAAATGGTTCAAGCAAAAATAAAGTTGTTAAATTTATAAAACCACAAGAGGTTTTCAATATGTAAACTTGGAACAGGGAAAGCTTTCTTAAATATGGTACAACCAAGAAGATTACAAAACAGTAAATTCAGTGAACTTAAAAAATATATAGGGTAAAGATCATAAAGTTAAAAGAAAACTGGGAAAGAGATCTGAAACTCAGTCACAAAGACCAATTACCATAAAATATAAAGAGCTTTTAGAAGTCAAAAAGAAATGGTCAGTAGAAAACCAGAGAAGGTATATAAATAGTATATAGAAAAACAAAACACAGATATTTCCTTTATTATGATTGCATTATAATTTTAAATAGCATTTGTTTCTTCTGACAAAATTTTACAGAAAAGGAATTTGATTTCAACCCCCATTCCCCTACTCCTTTTCCTCCCCATCTCTCTCCTTTTCTCACTTCTCTACTTTACTGATCTTCCCTTTAGTTATTTTTATTGGAACTTTCTACTTACACATAAAAGTGTGATTCCTTTTAGTACATATATATATATATGTATATACACAATAATTTTGTTCAATTCATTCCATATTTCTTTCCTTCTTTCTACCTTCCTCCCTCCTTCCTCTCATTCTCCTACTTCGGCTCCACATATGAGAGAACACTCACTCAGGACTTTTGGAGTCTGGCATATTTCACTTATCATGATGGTCTCCATTGCCATCCATTTACTGGCAAATGACACTATTTCATTTTTTTTTATGGCCAAGTAAAACTCCATTGTGTATATATATATTACGTTTTCTTGATCCTTTCATTTATTGATAAGCATTTAGGTTGCTTCCACAATTTGATTATTGTAAATTGTGCTGCTGTAAACATGGCAGTGGTTGTGTTATTATAGTATGCAGATTTTAATTCTTTTGGACAAATACCATGGAGTGGAACAGCTGGGTCACATTCCTAGTTTGTTGAAGAATCTCCACACTGCTTCCCAAAGTGGTTGTACTAATTTGCGGTCCCACCAACAATTAGACCTATAATTCTTAAGACCCTCTCAGTGAATTAAAATTCCTCAGGAGGAATTTGGGAAAGTTTGAGTCTGAATCCTGTTGACGGTGGAGACTCCATATGTAGCGGCTGGGCAGCCAGCACAGGCTAACACCATGATTGCTAAGTTTATTCATTTAGTTAGGTGAAGACTCTTTTTGACCAAACTTGAGTCAGTCTCCTTGGAATCCTCCTTCCATCTTGGTCTTACCATTGAGCTTTATCATTGGCCCACTTTGTTCAGTCTGAGCAAGAATGCTGCTAGGCTGGCTTAGTGAATGTCCCCACCCTTGGTATCTGAGCTCCCGCACCCTCAAGATCTCATTACCCTGGTCTGCTTTCGGCAAGATTCCTGTTGACTTTAGCCTGCAAGAATCCCCCAACCTTGATGCTTCCTCTTAGCACTTTTCCATCCACCAACCTCTACCCTGGTCCTTGGGAATAAATCCTTAGTTTTTTGTTTTTTTTTCTTTTGTATTTGGGATTGAGTTTCTGCCCGCCTTGCAAAACCTTCATTGCAATAGTCACTCTTAAACAAAAGCTCCTTACTGTTTTTAACAAAGAAGGATCATGAATAATTTTTTTAATTTAATATGATATGAATATTGCCTGTGGTTCACATCACTGAGGTTCATTGTATTGGTAAGCATTGATAAATATCCTAATAACTCACTGAGCCTGCCTTCTCTGAGAAAGTGGAAGCCTGCAATCAAACTGACCCCTGGAAATACTATCCCCTTATTGGACTTCACCCTAAATGAAAATACCTTACTTTAAAAAAAATTATTCTAAATAGTTCTACATGACAGTAGAAGGCGTTTTGACACATCGTACATACATGGAGGATGACTTCTCATTTTTCTGGTTGTACATGATGCAGAGTTACACAGGTCATGTAATCATATGTGCACATAGGGTCATAATGTCTGATTCATTCTACTATCATTCCTGCCAACTCCTACACTACCTTCTGTCTAATCCAGAGTACCTCTCCCCCCATCTTATTGTGAATTAGCATCCACATATTAGAGAAAACAGTCTTTGGGTCTTTGGGATTGGCTTATTTCGCTTCAGATATTCTCTAACTCCATCCATTTACAGGCAAATGTCATAATTTCGTTCTTCTTTGAGGCTGAGTAATATTCCATTGTGTGTATGTATATATATATATATATATATATATATATATATAATATATACACCACAGTTTCTTTATCCATTCATCTGTTGAAGGACACCTAGGTTGGTTCCATCGTTTAGCTATTGTGAATTGAGTTGTTATAAGCATTGATGTGGCTGAGTCACTATAGTATGCTGATTGTAAGTCCTTTGGGTATAAATCTTACTTCTAATAAACCTTCAGAGCATAGTGTCCAAATAGGAACATTTGAATGTGACTGTTAACAAGTTATAAATACCTGAAGGCAAATAGAAATAAGAACATGCAATTAGTGTTTTAAAGAATACCTCCTTTCTCCTGGAATTGTGGTCCAAAATCAGTCTCAAGCTAGCTTTGTGCCAGGGTCCATTCTCCCACCCCACCAGGGGGCATCCTTGAGCACCTTCTTGCCCCTCTATGATCACAGAGGTTCCAGCCTCAAAGCTGTAGTTGTTAGCTATGGAGTGTAACTTTCTTAAAGGCAGAGGATCACATCTGTTTTGCTCACATTCCTTTGCTAAATGATTTTTCCCTGAGCATTCACCCTATGCCAGATGTTTGGGATACATCAGGAAACCGAACAGACAAAACCAAAACAGAACACTTTCATCGAGTAAAAAACAAAAACCAGACAATAGCAAAACATAATAAGTTTGGTTGAATTGAAATAGGTGTCATGGGGAAACAAAGAGAACAGGTTAATGGGGAATTTGTGTATCGGAAGGGTGGGGTAGGATATTTTTGTAATGCAAAATAGGATAGTAAGGGGATGTTATGGTTTAGATATTAAGCCTTCCCCAAAAGCTCATGAGTGAGAAAATGCAAGAAGGTTCAGAGAGAAATGATCGGGCTGTGAGAATCTTAACCCAATCAGTGAATTAATCCCCGTGGGGATTAACTGAGTGGATACTGAAGGCAGGTAGGGTGTGGCTGGAGGAGGTAGTCATTGGGGGGCATGTTTTGGGGGTATATATTGTGTACCTGGCAAGTGGAGTCTCTCTCTGCTTTCTGATCATAATGTGAGCCACTTCCGTCCGCCACACTCTTTTTTTTTTTTTTTTTTTTGCAGCACCGGGGATCGAACCCAGGGCCTTGTGCATGTGAGGCATGTACTCTACCAACTGAGCCCAGCCCCGTCCACCACACTCTTTAACCATGATGTTTAGCTTCACTTTAAGCCCCAAGGATGGAGTCAGTTTTCTATGGACTGAGACCTCTGAAACTGTGAGCCCCCAAATGAACTTTTCCTCCTCTAAAATTGTTCTTGTCAGGACTTTTAATCACAGTGAAAAAGCTGACTAAAAGAAAGGAGGACTAATAAAGAAGATGAAACCTAAGATTCAAAAGAAGTTCGTGAATTAACCATGTGAATGGATGCAAAATGTTTTTCAGGTAGAGGGAAAAGCTAGCACCTTGACCTTAACTTGGTAGCACATCCAGCTAATTAGAGGAAGAGCGCAGGGCCTGGAGTGGCCAGAATGGAGTCCGCTAGGAGGACTGGGGGACATTGATGTTGGAGAGGACATCATCAGAGAGGAACCTTGGAGGTCAAAGCAAGCACTTTGGCTTTCTTGAGAGAAATACGGAGCCATTGGAGGGTTTTGAGCAGAACAGAGGCACGATTTGACCTTAAATATTATCAGAAGCATTTGTGCTGTTGTGCTGATAACAGGCTGTAGGGAGAAAGCTTTCCCTTTCTGTTGGTGTGGAAGGTACTGGTGTGGAGGAGGTTGGAATGGCTCAGTTAAGACATGATGGGGAATGGGATCAGAGTGAAGTAGTGGGCATGGTAGGAAGAGGTTGGACTCTATGTTTTGGAGGTAGAGCCCAGAAGACTTCCTGATGGATTGAATGTGAGTGTAAAAAAAAAAAAAGAGCCATCAGGACTTTCAAGTTGAGCAACTGGAAACAGAGCTGCTGTCAGATGACATGGGGGTGCAGTGGGTGGTGCAGGGTGGGAGCTGGGAAGTGAGTCTAGCTGTGGATGCACTGAGTCAGAGGCGCCTATCAGATACCCATGTGGAAACACAGCCGGGCAGCTGGGTACATGGTTTCTAGTTGGGGCAATGATTGGGGCTAGAGAACACTCCAGGTATGCAGTAAGCACTCAATAAATAGTCAATGAATGATGAATGCATTTCAGGTCTGTCTTCCAAGGTCAAGACTTCTGTTAGAGGGACTTCCTCTTCCCCAAATCATTATCACAGAAGGGTTCACTCTGTTTAGTCAATCTGTTACGATATCGCAAACAACATCTGTAAGTCTATCAGATGTACAAAGGTGCAAATAAATATTTATTTATAAATTGATTAAGTGTGGATAAGCATGTTAGTTGGAGGGGCAGCTCTTATAAATTTTACAAGGTCATTGAATAAATGGAGATTACAGTGGAGTCAGTGAGAATCATATGGGGTCTCAAACACTTGGGACATTCTTCTAAATTTTTCTTAAAAATAACCTGGGATTGGATTCAAAGAACTACAAATCAGCATCATGAAATCAAAGACCTCTAGGAGTGCCCATAAGTCAGTGTTGGTCCTGAAAATGTTCCCAGTAAATTCAAAAAGGGCAAAGATGACCGTTTCAGTTTCAGAGTCTAACATCTAAACCTTCTCGTTCCCCAATTTTCTCTATTTGTTTTGCTAGAAAAATTGTCCCTGTAGGAGGTAGCTTAGCTTTTGGAAAAATTGGTCTCAATAAATTGTAGTAACACTGTAACACTCTTGCGTCTTTAAAAATGAAGCTTCCCTATCCAGCCAAAAGTCATGTAGGTCTTTGTACATACTATGCATTTCTACAAAAGTAATTAAAACAACATGAAGGAACCACCAATTTGATGGAGCCTTTTGAAGCAGCCCAACTAGTTTGTTTATAAATGTGGTTTTCTAGATAAATGCTTAGAATTCTTTGCAAATAAATATTTGCATGGTATTTGCATGCAAAGATTAATTTCTCCTGGGATAAAATGGGATTTTAGAAATAGTCTTGTGCTGAGCTTCAAATGACCTGTCAGTGATGTTATGGGCTCATAGAAATATTTTTATTAAATGGAAATTGGTACCCTGAGCACGTCATTTTGGTGAAATTGATTTAAAATGTGGATTGTATTCAAACTGTGGAGTATACTATTTTAAATAATTCACAATAGAGATAGAGGAAGACACAAATACATGAGGACAACAGTACTTTAGCTGGCCATTTTACGAAATCGATCTCACTAGTGGCTAAGTCACTTTCCTTATGATATAGTAATTTCTAAAGCAGGTCAAATATGGGATTCTGTCACATTCTTCTGGGTTGACTGTGTATCTGTGGAACATTTTTAAAAAGATAATTCATCTTTTTCTAAGGAGAAACATAAATTTAGTTGTCAAGGGAGAATGTGTACATAAAATATTGTCATTTTTTTTCACTTAACCAGGAAAACAAATTGAAAAAGTTTGCATCCAGACCTTGCTATTCTTCTTGTCTGATTTAGCCTTTGGTTTTCATCATAATTATCATCAACAGTCCATTCCTTGTTCTGATGCTCTTATATTATCCTCAATCACAGGCATTTCATTTACTTACATGTCATTTTCCCCATGAAAGGATTAGAATAAATTGCTTGAACGTAGCAATAAGAATTCCTTCAGGCTTACTACGTGCTGACTTGAATGTTATCATGATCTCAATGGACAAGACTAGGCAACTGAGTAGATACCATGGTTATATTAACCCAAGTGCAGCACTTAGATGACTCGGGCAGATAACTAAATTTGAACTTTAACATCATTTTAAATGATTATGGTGTGGATTCAACCTACAAAATTTTTAGTTCCTAAAATATATAAATCTGTAAATAAACTCTGATTTCCTAAATAGGAAGACAGTGTTGCTGTTCATCTATACAAATAGATCCTAAGTAGGGTGAACAGTCCAGCAGAATTTAGTTGAACCCAAATAATATTATAAAGTTCTTGCCTTGCAACTGAGCTCAAGAGAGTGTTTAAAAGAAAACCAAATCTGAGGAATGTCTGCTCTCCATTTTTCACAGGGTAATTAAGTTTGGCTTTACTCCTAGCATTTAAGAACAGGGTTTCTTAAAAACTTATCTGGGATTCTCATGGGGGTCAGACTTCTTCAGGCGAAGTTCTTTGCTTTCTTGAGACCCATGTGGCATCAGGAGGCCTTTGGTGTGTGTTGGGAAGAGGTCCCCACAGGATGGCTCGCGGCATCAAAGCTGGAGATTTCTGGTGACATGAATTGTACTAGTAATTTCTACCATAATGCATCTTTCCTGGTTGTTCTAGAATAAAGAAAACTGCCTCTGAGGAAAAGAAATGCTATCCCTCCCTGTCCATTCTCCTCTCTTTGCCTTCATGGCTGTGCTTCAGGTGAGGCACAAAAGGTACCTACCTTAGGATACTGGAGCAGGGGAGAATAAACACCCAAACAAAGGAGGAGACACCTTCCTGTCTTCAATTTTCCATCCCAAATGTGTGCCATTTATTCTTGCTAACAGAAACATTGTGCCCTTAGACCAACACCTCCCCGTTCCCCCATCTCTTAACCCCCATTCTGTTCTCTACTTCTTTGAGTTCAGTTGTTTTGGATTCCACATGTGATATGAGAATATGTGGTAACTGTCTTTCTGTGCCTGGCTTATTTCACTTAAAAAAAAAAGTCTTCAAGCTTCATCTCCATTGTTGCAAACAGCACGATGTCCTTAATTTTGAAGGTTGACCAGTGTTTCAACTGATGGGACAGAAAAGTCCCACATTTTCTTTGTCCACTCACCCATTGATGGACACTTAGGTTGTTTGCATTTCTTTGCTGTTGTGAATAGTGCGGCAATCGACACCTGAGTGCAGATGTCTCTTTGACATATTGACCTCACTTCCTTTAGCTGTGGACTTAGTAGTGAGATTGCTGGATCAAATGATAGTTCTATTTTAATGCTTTGAAGAACCTCCGTACTATTTTCCATTCTGGCTGTACAAATTGACATTCCCACCAACAGTGTGCAAAGTTTCCCTTTTCTCCACATCCTTGCCAGCACTTATCTTGGTCTTTTTGATAATAGCTATTCCGACTCTTCCCATATCTTTTCAAGAACATGGTACCTGCAAGCTTCATACTCTTAGGTGATTCCAGAGACTGGGTCTCTGTTCTTGCTCTTTGGTTCTACCTTATATCACAGCATGCAATATTTCGAATAGGTTGTTTAAGCAGAAATTTTAATGTTTTAAGACAAGTATCAAAAGGAAATATTGTTTGTTTGAAGGTGATTTAAAAGAAATCAATTCTATGCATTTCTTTGGTATTCGAGGAACAGTTAGCCAAATGTATTTCATCGGCCAGTTGAACTCACAGCATAGAATTACTATTAAGGCTGTGTTAGGGCTTCTGAGATTTTCTAATTGATAATGCCTCTGTATTCTTCTTTAGTTAGTTTTCATCAATTTCTTTAAGCTCCTGCTTTATGTAGGCTATTGCTGTGATCTTAGGGGTGGGAGAAAGAGAAAAAGGTCTTGTTCAATCAACAGGGTCAAGGGTTTTCTGGCTAGGACGGCTCGGGAAGAATGGAGACCTGCCCCCAGTGGGGAGGTGGCATGCACGAGTCTGTACTTACAAGTCTATGGTATTTGAGGACCAGTGGCCCATGTGGTCTTCAGCAAAAACCAACTTCTGCAACTTCTCTGCTCCCTGAGCAGAAGCTATGCTGGGTGGCGGGGACAGGGTAGGATGGGGTGCAAATGTGGAGCTGAACTGCTGTGAACTTTTGAGTCGTGGGGGAGTTGCAGGGCAGTGCAGAGCTGGTGGTGGGATTCGTACAGTGATGGCTGACCTTTACCTGCCATGATTGCTCCAGATCCTGTCAAACATCTGGAGGAGAGAGGGGTGGATCTGTGCTGGGGAAGCCGGCAGTGTTGTGCTGTGATATGAATGTTCCCTGGACTCAATGTCTTGATTTTGCCGTCCCATTTACGGCCTCATTAGGACAGCAGGTGCCCTCTGAGAGCAGAGTGTACTTGTTAGAGGGAACTGTCCCTTCACAAATTATCAGAAAGTGAGAGGATGGTGATAAAATTGTAATAAGAGGATGGAGTTTGCCTTGCACCTCTGCCAAGTTTTCCTAATAAGTCCTTCGGAGAACCGATTTTGATTCTCATTAGTTCTCTTTGTGTAGGCAGAGTTTTGAATTTGTCCTTTGCACACAAAGTCTTATTGCATCTGCAGTTTTGGAAAAAAATTTCACCTTTTAAATTGTTAATGTGGGTTGTGAAAGTAAAAGAATGTTGATGGTAACCTTTGCCCAGAGGAGAATTCAGTTATTTCTCCTATTGTCCTAATCCTGACAGGCGGGAGGGTGGACAAAGCCTGCTGTCTGCTCTCAGGAAATGTTGCCCGCCAAATGAACACATGTACCTAAAATGGTGCTCCTTGGGCAGGACATCGTGATCTTTGCAGGACATCGTGATCTTTGTAGTGACCAGTGGTTGAAGTTGATTTGCAAAGGTGGGAAAAATCATATAGACATAAACACAGAGTTAACTGTGTGTCAAATTTTATGTTGCGCTTATTGTGTTTATTAATTTTCTTTGTTTCTTTTTTTTTTTTTTAGATGCTGGGAATCAAGGCCTTGTGTGTGCTAGGTTTTTTCATTTGAAGAGAGCAAAACACCACTTTCTGTTTTAATGTCTTATCATTTAGAACATCCACTATTTTATTTTTCTATTTATCTTTCCTTGGAAAACTTCTCAGATGAAGAAGTGAAGGAATAGGCAAACCCTCTACTGTAAACAGGATTCCTCAAAAGTGGTCTGTTTGGCTAAGTGCTTCAGTTTTGCTTGGAATCCTTCCCCTGCCCATTCTTGGTTGTGGTCCTTGGACCAGTGCCTTAACTAGTTCTGTTCTCAGCAGCAGTCCAAAGGCAGTGGGGCATGCCGCAGAAGTGGCAGGAGCTCTGAACAGTGCCTGGCGTATGGGGCCTGCCTAGTGCACCAGGGCTGGATGAATAAAGTGACGTTGTATGGCGCGTCTATATCTGGAGCAAACATGGTGCCCCTGCAAAGGTCAAGTGAGAAGACGAGGACTGGGAGATGGTGGTAGTGCTAGCAGATGCTTGGGTGGGCCAGGGGACTTGAAACCAGGATAAGATGGGAGACGTTCCTATTAAAAATGGGTCAATCACAGCAAAGGAAACAATCAAGAATATGAAGAGAGAGCCTACAGAATGGGAGAAAAGTCTTTGCCACCTGCATCTCAGATGATCTCCAGGATATATAGAGAATTCAAAAACCTTAACACCAAAAGAAACAAAAACAAACCCCCAAAGAACCCAATCAATAAATGGGCAAAGGAACTGAACAGGCACTTCACGGAAGAAATACAATTGATCAACAAATATATGAAAAAATATTCCACACCATTAGCAATTAGAGGAATGCAAATTAAAACTACACTGAGATTTTGTCTCACTCCAGTCAGAATGGCAATTATCAAGAATACAAGTAACAATACATGTTGGTGAGGATGTGGGGAAAAGGGTATACTTGACATTGCAGGGGGACTGCAAATTGGTACAACCACTCTGGAAAGCAGTATGGAGATTCCTCAGAAAACATGAAATTGGAACCACCCTTTGACCAGTTATCCCACTCCTTGGTTTATACCAAAAGGACTTACAATCAGCATACTATAGTGGCACAGCCACACCCATGTTCACAGGAGCTAATTCACAGTAGCTAAGCTATGGAACCAACCTAGATACCCTTCAATAGATGAGTGGATAAAGAAAATGTGGTACATATACATAATGCAATATTACTCAGCCATAAAGAAGAATGAAATTATGGCATTTACTGCTAAGAGGGTGGAACTGGAGGCTATCATGCTAAGTGAAACAAGCCAATCCCCAAAAACCAAAGGCTGAATGTTCTCTCTGATATGTGGATACTGACTCACAATAGAAGGAGGTGGGTGTCGGGAGGGAGGAGTGGAAGTTCACCAGATTGGAAAGCGGGGAATGGGGGCAAGAGAAGGGGGATGGGAATGGGAAAGACAGTAGAATGAATCAGATATCACTTTCCTATGTTCACATACAAATACATGACCAGTGAAACTCCACATCATGTACAACAACAAGAATGGGAAGTCATACTCCATGTATGTATAATATGTCAAAATACATTCTGCTGTCATGTATAACTAAAAAGAACAAATTAAAAAATTGGTCAAAAGGAGACTAAATACTTTCTCTGCTTTTATACAGATGACCTAATATGTAATATATCACAAAGTTTCACAAATTCATTCCACTGGCCTAAGCAAACATACCTATACTAAAACCAACAACAGGTTTGTATGGGCAGCAGAGAGACACATAATTTTTAAAGAATACTACCTATGGGCTTTGTAAAATATAATCTCTTTAAAAATAACATTTGGAATATTATTTTTTAACAAAAAGCATTTAATTGCATCTATATACATTTGTTTCATCTGTTTTGTAACAGTCTTTGAGAGGGAAAGCTTGAGTTTGGGTGAGTTTTCAAAGCATGTTTTGATGTTATTATCTAGAAAAATATGTTGAAAGGAGTCCAAGATTACTCCCTCCCCAGCCTCATATATCTGAGATTTGCTGAATGTGATAAGAAAAAAATTACTTTTTTCTTAAAATGAAGAATAGAAGGGGAAAAAATCATTGTATTTTAAAACCTGATTTCTTTTTAAAATATAAAATAATTAGATCATTTGCCAGACTTTGCAAGGTCAGTGGAAAAGATACCACCATAACTAAGTCTGAGAAACAAACAAGAAACCCCAAAGATCTGGAATGAGAGAACGGAAAGCAAATAAGTCGAGAGGTTTTGACTTTTGATCAAAAAAGGAAAAATTCACAATCAAGGTGTGGGTTGGAGGGCCACCAAGTGGAAAGCTGACCCCTGCAGAGCAGGAACTTGGCAGGAGTTCCCGTGGTGTCTGTACACTATCTTATCTCCTTGAGAAAAGTCTCTGGCTCTGAACTTAATCCTCTTTGCAAGGAAGATTTAGGAAGCTTGTGGGTTTACAGCCTTGCTGGGCACTTGCTGCACCTATCGGAAGATAAATGCATGACCCCAAGGCATTTTACACTCTACCTAAGTAAGGATAACATTTATCCAGATACTTGGTTATTTTCAAGCCAAAAAAAAAAATGAGAGTGCAGGAACATATCCACCATGGATAGAGATAAGAGTCCTCCTGCTTAGACAGCAGAGGATCTGGAAGACACCAGATCCCAGGCCAGAATGTCACTCTGAGAAGCAGAGGGGAATAGTCCTAATCTCTATGGGATGAGAGACTGTAATTGATTCCGTCAGCAAATGGAATTACCTGGGGAATAATCTTAAATGACAAAGGACACAATTGTCTTGAATTTATGTTTTCCAGTTTTCTTGGGATATGACAAATTAAACTTGTATCTATTTACTGTGTAAAATGTGATATTTTGATATAGGTGTGTATTGTGAAATGAATTGGATTTAATACTTTTTATCACCTGCTATTTAGTTATGAGGGATTTGGCACAACATTAAATGTTTTTTTTTTTTTTAAAGGGATGTATCAAAATTTTTTTAAAAAGATAACATTTCATAGAATCACAGCCAGGTGGAGCAGAAGGAGCCTGGCTAGAATTAAGTCTGAAATGTTCATCTTGCTTCCTTTGTGATCTTATGCAAGTTGCTTACCTTCTCTGATCCACAGTTTTTTCATCTGGGGATAATGACAACTTACTTATTATTTTGTGATGAGGATTAAATGTATAAAGTGAGGATTAAATGAGCCACTTCTATGAATGTGCTAAATACAGAGTAGAAAAATGAAAAATGATAGCTCCTAATGTCATGCTTTAGGGGCTTGAAACATAATCTGAGTCTTAAATTCCCAGGAGATGTTCTCAAATGATTTGTTCCTTCTTTTCTTCTTATCCGAGGGTGGGGGCAAGGACAAAGAAGTAGGTATTGTGTTCCTGGCTTTAGAGAATCATCTTTAACTAAAAATAAGAGAGTAAAGTTCCAATTTAAATAATAAAGTTCAAGAGCTTGTTCTCTGTCATCTTCAAATTACTAGCTTGCTAGCTTTCTCCTATCCATCTCTTCAATGGGAATAGTATTCCTGACTCTTGGGAATCATTCATAACAGGGCACAGAGGAAAATTTATCACCAAGTTTCTCTACGTCACAGAATTCACATTTTAAAGTCTTCCGTGTTTATCTGTAGCACTCGAGAACATAAGGTGTTTCAAAACATTCCATTACAAAGGCCAGGTTTTCAACTGCTATAGGAATGGGGACGAGGCATATTCCGGTGGTAAATCAGTGACACCCAGTGGCTGTTGCTTTTACATTTATCTTTATAAAAAAATTTTTTTTTCAATTTAACTTTCTAAAATTCTTTCCCAGAACAAATTGAGAAGGCAATGAGAATATGGAAGTCATAGAGGGCTTCAGAGAGTTTCTCAGTGGTGGCCTGACTTTCCTAGGACGTGGGAACCATCTACCAGCAAGACCAAAAAGGGAGAGAGAACAGGAAGGTGAAGGTGGAGAAAACAGTTCTGGGAATTTCCAGCCCCATCATTTACATGTTAAAGAACTCCAGCTTTCCTGCCCCTGTTGGATTTCCCAAGAATTGTTCCCATCCGTGAAGTGACATGTCAACTGCCCAGACTCCAGCTAAATGCTAATGCGGGGGGAACACTTGGGACACTTCCTGGAATTAGGCTTCTTAGGTGTAAGAAAACTGAACCGGAGGATTAAAGCGCTGTGAGTTCCTGTGAGTACTTCACGTCTCCACACGTGATGGAACTTGCTGGTCTGAAATCCCAGCTCATTCGCTCTGCTGTTGAAGCCTCTTGGGCCACTTACTACAACCTCTGAAAGGCCTGTGTTTCATCTGTATGATGAGGATAATAATACCTACCTCATGGGCTAATGAAATGATCAACCTAAAGTACAAAGCATAAAGTTATCCTTATTTTTTTTTTTTTTTTTTTTATCAACTGTGGTTTTCTCCACCTGGGAGAACTTGACAACTTCTGAGAAAGACACTCCCCTCAAACAGGATGAGTCTATTGCACTAGTTAGATGCTCCATGAACTGACTGTACTCTTGGGTGACAGTTCAAATGAAATGTACTCACTTTTAATGATTAAAGGGTAGGATTACTTTCCACATAGGACTAACGTTGATAAAACACTTCAGGTTTCTTCAATGAAAGAACCTAGAAAAGTATTACATTATAAAAGTGTTAGCTAATACTTCCATTGTAAAGACTAGTATTTTTCCCACACAAAACATTAAAGAAGTTATAGCAGCACAGAGACATGCTAATGAAGGCAATTAGGTAACATAGTTTATAAGGGAGGGTACATTAAAACAAGACTCAAGGGCCAGACTGTTGCTTGCTTTAATTGCCAGCTAAATATTTTCAGTGAATGGATTATTAAACTATTTAACTAGAAGTTTTGTAGTAAATCAAATTTACAAAAGACGACCTTTCTCAGTTTTTTCACATTGGTTAAACACATGGAATGGTTAAGACACCAAGTTTTGTGACCAGATGGGCTTGGATTGGAATCCCAGTTTTCCCGCTAACTTATTTGCCTAGTTTCCATTACTTATGGAATGGTTGGTGCATTAGTCAGGGTTCTCCCAAGAAACAGAACCAACAGAATATGTAACTGTAAGAGAGAATTTATTGTATTGGCTCATACAACCACCTGGTTTGAAAAATCCTACACTGGCTGACCAGAGGTTGGAGAGCTGGAGAAACCAGTAACTGCTCAGACTGAGAAGCCAGAAGCCTCAGAACAAGAGACAGAAGCACCATTCTGAAGGCCTGAAAGGCCCCTTTGACAGCCGCTGTGTTAAGTCCACATTCAAAGGCCGAAGGACCCAGAGTCTGCTGTCCACTGACAACAGCAGCAGAAAACCACGCCTGCTTGGGAAGGGAGGGGACTGGTCAAGGGTGAGCTTCCCCTTTCTGCTCTTTAGTTCATTCCTGTCCCGACCTATTGATGATGCCACCCACATGCAAGATGGATCTTCCCCATTCAGTGCACTAACTAACATGCCACTCTTCTCTGGAAACACCCTCACAAACACACCCGGAAGGTGCTTTACCAGCTCTATAGGTGTTTTAGTCAGCTTTTTCACTATTGTGACTAAAAGATCTGACCAGAACAATTTTAAAGGAGGAAAAGTGTATTTGAGGGCTCATGGTTTCAGAGGTCTTAGTCCCTAGAAGGTTGGCTCCATTCCTTGGGGCTCCAGGTGAGGTTCAACATCATGGTGGAAGAGCGTGGCAGAGAGAAGCAGCTCACAACATCGGAAAGCAGAGAGACTCCAATCTCCAGATATGAAATATATACCCCCAACCACGTCCCAATCCCACCTGCTCCAGCCGCACCCTACCACTTCAGTTAATCCCATCAGGGATCAATTCACTGATTGGGCTCAGACTCTTAGAGCCCAATCATTTCTCCTCTGAACCTTCCTGCATGGTCTCACATGAGAGCTTTTGGGGGACACCTCCCATCCAAACCATAACAGTAGGCATCCCTCAAGCCTGTCAAGCTGACAACCAAGATTAGCCATTACAGTTGGGAAGAGTTGAAGCAGAGCAAATCTGGGAACTCCTGCCACCTGGCAACAGAGGAAGTACTCAGTATGGAGAGGGGGACTTGAGGACTGCTCAGAACAGTGCCTCTCAAGTTTCTCTGATTCCCACCCTTCTTATGTAACAAATAATTATTTTATTTTTTAAATTTATAAGTGTTATGGTTTTGATATGAAGTGTCTCCCAAAGACTCATGTGTTGAAAGCTTGGTCCCCAATGCTGCCATGTTCAGAGGTGGGATTTTGCGGAAGAGATTGGATTACGAGGACTCTGACTTGATGGTGGATTAATCCACTGATAGCTCAATGGGAGGTGGTGGAAACTGTAGGTAGGTGGGGCCTGGTTGGAGTAAGTAGGTCTCTGGGGGTGAATCCTTGGGGACTATATCTCATCCCTGGCCATTTTCACTGTCTGCCTGTCTCTTTTCACATCCTAGCTGCCATGAACTGAGCAGCGGTCTTCTGCCACACCCTCTACTGTGATCTACTGCCTTATTTCAGGCCCAGAGTAATAGAGTCAACTGATCACAGACTGAAATCTCTGAAACTATGAGATTTGCTTGAAAACAACAACTTAGGAGGATTTATTTCCTCCTCTTCAGTTGTTCTCAAGCATTTTTTTCACAGAAAAATAAAAGCTAACACAAGTAAAAATTGTCCATATTTTATGTTATACAACATGATATTTTAATATATGCAGATATTGTGGAAAGGCTAAACCAAACATTACTTTGTGTTGGAAACACTTAAAATCTACCGTCTCAGCAGTTATTAACCATGCAATATATCATTACTGACTATCGTCATCATGATGTACAACAGATCTTTTGGATTTATCCTTCCTGTGTAACTAAAATCTGTGTCCTTTGACCAACCTCTCTCATTCTTTTAACCACTAATGAATAATTTTTATTCCCCCTTTACTATCTGAAAATGAAATTTTAAAGTTAATATCAGCTAATTTCAACATTATTTTAATGTTAGTGAAGTCCTACATTTGTATTAGAAAGGAGAGATAGAGGAAATTGACTTATGATAAAATAAAAGCATTTCATTATAAGGTTTGGGTACATCTACACATACACAGTCCTTGTGCCTTGTCATCTGCCTGTGCTTCTTGGACACGTACGCACATATGATTGCCTTGAATATGACATTAGGCCAAGGCTGATTCAAAGATGTGATTCAGATGCAACAAATAGTGAGTACTGCTCTTGGTGACCTTTTGAAATAGTGAAAAACTCTTGGCAATATTTCAGGCAAGGCAAAGAGTGGTCCTCCCTCATTAAGTGGTAGCTGACTTTTTTACTGGGAATTTTATATTGGTTTATATAAACCAAGTACATGGTTTATTTTTAACCAATACAAAAATAC
Source organism: Sciurus carolinensis (assembly GCF_902686445.1). Taxonomy (NCBI): domain Eukaryota; kingdom Metazoa; phylum Chordata; class Mammalia; order Rodentia; family Sciuridae; genus Sciurus; species Sciurus carolinensis. Next base: position 22,897,635 of record NC_062222.1, on the reverse strand, counting down.
TTTGTTAGTTTCTAAGTTCAGAAAATTATAAACAGATTTTTCACCTACACAGCCTTTGGATGGAATGATATTTCATTGTGGAATTGCCTCCTTTATTACCACACATTGATCATCTTTGATCTCTGTTACTAAATGCCAGTAATTCCCACCCCCCCAAATCTTTGTGCCAACCAAAACAACCCCACAGTTTTCCAGAATGCCTCCTAGGGGGTGGTGCTAGCCTGTTTAGGAACTGATGTCCCAGAGAGTCATTGGAACTCAAAGTTTAATTTCTGGACTTCTTAAGCAAGGTTTTCAAATCCAGGCTGGGGGAACAAGACCTAGGAACTTCTAATAAAGAGCTTCCTTCAAATTTCAAGAGATAGAATTGGCAGTACATAGAGTTCACCTAAGGGAACCCTGGCCACACAAGAAGAAGGGAGTCCTTGTCCAACCCTTTCCCCACCAGGAGAATGTTGGAAGGATGGAGAGATGGGAGAGGCTGGATGAGACCCCAGTGTCCTGTTTTATCCTCTTTCACATCAGGTGCCAAGGGAGGATGGGCATTAAGCTCAAGGTCAACAGACATTTGTCCACTTGGAAACTCTGCATGGACCTTGTCATATCCTAGTGTTTAAATTCAGCCTGGATAAGTCACTGTGACCAAGGAGGATATGTCCTGTCTTCTCTGCCACCATATGATCACATAAGCCACACTCCTGCTAATAAAACCAGGGACGATCTGGGGTGACACTGGAGAGACATAACTTGACCTACAACAATAGAACATTTCCTGAAGGTGGTATTTATAATTACTGTCCAGTTTAGTTAAGTTTTTTCCTCTCACTATCCAACAGGCAGAGGCTTATGAGAAAGACAGGCTCAATTATAGGAGGAGGTGGAAGCCTTTATTTTCTTTACTTAGGATTATAGAGTGAATAAATGTGTAGTCTATCTTTGCTATAACCAGGAATTCAACCCCAGGATCTGTTACATGTGGATGGTGCTATTTTGATAAGAGATGGTTTTGGCATAATGCATCACAGTGACTCGATATAAATATTGCTCGTATTTGGGTTCAGCGTTTACCTTGTAAACAAACAAAAGTAACTCAGTAATTTCCATTGGAAAATTAAAAGATCATGGATTTTTGTAGGAAAGCATGGTGTCAAATTTCCAATATAACCTTCAGGCAAGTTGACCCTTGTCAAGCAATTTCCCCCCGTTTTGGTAAGATCAAGTGAATGTTTATTTGCTATTGTTCATGTGGGACAACTTTTTAAAAAGTCATTCCTGAGCCCATTTCAAAACTTCAGCTCATTTAAGATGGCTTTTATAGAAAGTGCTTCTGTGATTTATCCATCTCCAATGTGAATGGGTCAAGAGTGCTAAAAATTGAGGTAGAAAATTTATAGGAGGTGAAAATATTGTTATTGACTGTAGCTCCTCTCCCTGCCATCACTTGTCTGAGTTTCACACGGTTCTCATGCAAGGTCCACATCCCTAGTGGGGTCACAGCCCTGCTCAGTGAACCATGAGGAAAGGTAATGCTCATTCTAAAGATGGCTGCTCCTGAAAGCTCGCTGACCCCACCCATTCCCTCCTCAGCCTTTACACAGCATCAGTCAATCAGGCAGAACTTTCCCAGCAGAGAAGTCTGCGTGTCATAGTGGACCTGGCCCAGCTCCCACAGCTATAAATAGGTTCTCAGTGAGTCTTGGAAGGGTCTGGAGACACCAGAAATATAGCAGTTCTGGGCAGGGTGGAAGTCTGAGGCCAGAAAGTGGGAAAGGACTCAGATACAAGTTGTATTGAGGCCAGAACCTAGACTTTTGTTATTAATAGTGTTTCCTTTCTCAGAAGGAAATAGCTGGGTAGTTCTTTGACTCTGGCTGATTTTATACCTCCCTTTGGCTAAATCATTTCATTTCTGCTTGCTCATGCCCTCTCCACCTCTTCCAAGCAAGCTCAGGGACTGATTTCAAATTGCTTTCCCTTGTGGGTTAGTTTAGGTCATGAAGTTGCTTTTTCTCTTGACTAATTTTTAACCCCATTATTATACATGGCTCTTTAAACAGTCACTAAAATATAGATTTGATGCATGAGTGTATCAATATGGGAAAAATAACAAACTTGAAAAAAACATAAGAACTGAAAATGTTCATTGTAAAAGAAAATTTTAAAAAAGAACTCCCCAAAATCTTAATTGACTACTTGGTCTGAATTCTGTAACATTGTTTTAGTCAACTTTTCTATTACTCTGACCAAAAGAGCAATTTTAGAGGAAGAAAAGTTTAATTGGGGCTCATGGCTTCAGAGGTCCCAGTCTATGGATGGCCATCTCCATTGCTCTGGGCCTGAGGTGAGGCAGAACATCATGGCAGAAGGGTGTGGAAGAGGAAAGCAGCTCAGGACATGGCAAACTCACCAGGGACAAAATATGTACCCCACATGACCTACTTCCTACTTCCTCCAACCATACCCTACCTGCCTACAGTTACTACCCAGCTAATCTATTCAAGTGAATTAATGCACTGATTAGGTTAAGGCTTTCACAACCCAATCATTTCACCTCTAAGCTTTCTTGCATCGTCTCACACCAGAGTTTTTAGGGGATACCTCCTATCTAAACCATAAAAAATGTTATAGGCATAGATTAATGTTTGTATTATCATACAAATGTGTACACAAAACTACTATAACAAAATAAAACCTGGTAGGAAGTATAACAAAATATTTATAGGAATTTATCTCTAAGTGGTTTTGATGACTTTCATTATGATTTCATTTACTTTCACAATTTTCTATATTTGGCATATATATGTTTTATAAAACTATTTTGAAATCACCAACTATTTCTTTTGTTTCCTTTTTCACATCAGCTGGTATATATAGTTTTTTGAAATGACAGTAGGTTGTGCTGATGGAGGTGGGAGTATAATGTTGAAAAAGGGAAGCAGGAAAGAACACCTTGTCCATGGGAATGAGTTTGTGCTATTGATTTAGACATATGGTGTTTTATGGGAATTGCCTGAGACTTTTCACTTACAAAGATGGTGATGAGCTATAATGGACATTGGCTGGAATTTGGCAACCCAGAATGCATTTTTGTCTCGTAAGAACAGTTTTCTTTCCAGAAATTACCTCTTACCTGGTCTGGTGCACCTGTCATCAGAAGTCCTACTCTATACTTTGGGAACAATCACACCACTCAAGTTTAACTACTGACATTGCCCCTTCCCCATGAATTTAAATTTTTTAGTAGAGAGACATAAGGACTGAAAGTGGTTGGAACTCCATCAGATCCTAGCAGCATCTTGTCATACCCACTTCCTTATTCTGGAAATGCCTTGTCGAAAGCCCTTTCTCAAGACTAAATAATTCCCTTTTGCTTAAGTTAATCAGCATTGGGTTCTTTTGCTAGCAGTAAAAGGCCTGGTGAGTTATTTTACAGTTGGATGGAGGCAGCTCTTTGCTTATCTTCTGGATGCTTTGCTTTGACTTTGGCCAATTCAAAATCAGTGAGCTCACTCACCAACTAACTCGTGATTTATGACGCACTGTTTACAGCCTAAACTCCCCTGTTGAAACTCAGGGCCAAATTGTTTGTTGATAGCTTTCACCTGGCCACAACCGGTTAGCCTGACTTGGTTAAAATGACCAAGGGGTAAAAAAACCCTACAGGGAACTTATGCTCAGAGGTTTGGCAAGCCAAGATTCATATAAAATATCTTGGTTATTTCATCTGGAGAGCAAGTACCTCCTTATGCAAATAGGAAGTGTGTTGCACAGTTGCATCTGGGGGTCTCAGACTGTCTCAGGGCTCTGCCAGTCCAGAGTTTCTCTCTGTGCACCAGAGCTTTGGCCTTTATTTGAAGCTTAGGTGAATGAAGTCTGCAAAGTCTCCCAAGTCCTTTCAACTGACCTAACCCAAATAAGCTTTATGGGACCCCAACTGACAAGTGGATAGCAGAATGAAAGGAGACTTTCAACTAAGGGGAAAACCTGGGACAGGAGGAGGTGAGGGCCCATTTAAGACAGAGAGAGGGACTTGGGTGACTAGGTGGTCTTCCCCAACAGCTCCAGAGAGAGAAAACATGCCAGCATTTCTTCATGAATGCATGAAAAACTAAGGGGGCATCTAGACAACTTTTATAAGATGCTTAGATCAGAATGAAATCAGGAGAAACTTTGACCAACTTCTCATGACATAAAGTCTCTGATAGTGGAAGGCTGTCAGGACCACGGCGTCATGGTGTCGCTAGGGGACCCTGCAGCTGGTCTTCATGTGCATCCTCTTTCTCTTGCCTCCTCTGCATGAATCCCTTCTCTGAATTGCTTCGTCTCTTTCTCCTCTGGTTGCTTGGTGAATTTTAAACTAAGATCCAGTATACTTTTTGGGAGTCAGTGTTACATGTTCCAAAAATGTTGTTTCTCTCTTGTATCGGGCTGTGGACTAGTTCCAAGTCACAAAATTATAGCATTCCCAAACCTCGTGGCTTTTTGTCTTCTTTTTGAAGGAGTTTTAGATCATTGTACTATCATAGTTACATTTACATATTTTTTTCTCCCCTAATGTCTGCGAGCATCTTGATTGCAGTGGCTTATCATTTATCTTTCCATCCCTGATAGCATCAAGGAAATACGTCCTCAAAAAAGCATTTCCAGAATAATGTGTACATAAAATACATATATATTTGAGGCCAAATTACCCAAAGCTCAAAGAAGCTTAGGTTTTTCCTTCTGCCTCAGTGTCATAATTTTGAGAATGGCGTTTTTAAAAGCCCAGTGAGCTCATACAAGAAAAGAATTTCAATATGCAGCTTGTATCCTCATCCAGAAAATGGGAATGTAAGACTACCTACTCCCCAGGTGGTTCTGAGGATTGCATGAGTCAATTTTTCTAAAGAGCATTTGGCATGTAGTAAGATGGCTTTTACTCTTACCCTATAATGGCTCAATAAACTCAATATGTAAAGTCTTACGAGCAATAAGTTTATAAAAATCCAGAAAGCTCCTCTGAGCCTGTATTCTGTACTACCCTTTCTCTGGGTTATCCTCATATATTCTGTTTCTGTGTGGACTTTCTGTGTGTGCACATTAGAGCAGGGACCACTATCCTTTCTCCTGGGCTTCTGGCTCACTCTAAATTCTTGGAGAGAGTTAGTGAAGGTTTCCCATCAGTCTCTTCTCTCACACTGGCCATGCATCTTATCATTTTCAAGGTGTTAGATACCAAAAACAGACTGCCCAAATCAATCAAGAAGAAAATATTGCCTCGGAATGCCTCTCATTCAGATAACGACTGAAATAAGGCCCACTGAGTGAAAAGAATGAGGAACAGGCAACTATTGGCAGTGACCCAGATTTCAGTCTAGGAAGCTCTGTAGGGACCTCAACTACTAGTCCTATCCACCCTTCCCTGGGGGACCCTGTTTTGATGCATAAGAGGTGATATTTTACTGGTCTCTGAAAGGCAATGTTATGTACTTCACCTTTAAAGATGGGCAGTCTTGTAAATCAGAAATTAAAACACAACATTAAATTTAAGAAATATCATGACTTACAGCAATCACTTAGTCCAAACCAAATATTTAAAATTAAAAGAACTAAAATTGCCTAATAATATGCCTTTGATTTATTCTTTTTCTTCCATTTTGATCATATGGGTTCTACCTTCTATGGACAAATGTATTTACATGGGCAGATTTGACAGTCTCCCTCATCCAAAAGATTTGGGAGCCAACTCCCACACACCGCTGAATGCTTCAAATGTGGGAGGACAAACTCTAGGAAGGCCTACAGAGGAAATACGTGGAGAAGCAGTGTGACCCCCTCCAAGATACCAGAGATGAGGTGGGACCTCCAATCTTCCTTACAAAGACCTCAGGTTTCAGGCAGCCTGAGGGACTGGAGGAAACCAATGGGCTTCCCACAGATGTGAAGGATGGATGGTCTTAGACTGTGGGTCTGAGAGGCTCCCAATATTAAAGTCACCTTTGAACCTACACAACACACAAACATGAGAGAATTTACACTGTTACTTCTGAAGAGTCAAAGGAAACACAATCTTGCTATCCACTGACCACTATTTATGACTTTAGGATTAGAAACTGGAAATGAAGTTTCAGTGTCTAGGAATAATAATCCGTAGGCTGGAGAAATTCCTTCAATAATAGAAGTCTTTATTGAAATATATTTATGTTCTTTCCTGAGGGTTCTTTTCCTTCACCTTGAAAGTTCATGCAACGTTCTGATTCTTGAATGTCTCCAATCAACCACTAGATGGCAACATTGTCCTTTTATGTTAAAGCTTTGACTACGCTAAATAAAATGGATTTGTTTTAAAAAGAAAGCAAAAGTTAGTCATTGAACTACATCACTCTGTAAAATGGGAACAAGGTAGATCATACTCAATTATTAATCTGTAATCGACTTACCTAAAAGGTGTCCTGAGCAACTTCCTATTTCTGTGCACCCTTGGAGAACAGACATCTATATTTTGTGCTAAGAGATCATATGGCCTCAGCTCTTCTGGTGTTTGTGGCTGCAGGGAACAACCCTGATGCTGGAGGATTTTTTCACCCAATTCATTTAATGTCTCTTTTGATTTTGTAACTTCCTGGAATAGTGGTTTCCAAACCTAGAGGCATAATATTAAATAAGTAAAAGATTCCAAAAAACATTCCTCAGAGATTCTGATTTGGAAGATCGGGAGGGGGCATGAGTATCTGAATGTTTTTCCTTCCATGTGCTTCTGAATACCACCAAGTTTGGGAATGGTCCTAGTGTCTTTAATTCCTCCAGCAACAGAATCTTCAAAATCATATGAATTTTAACTCACTTTAAAAAATTGCATTATATGCCTTTTTGGGGAAAGAAGTCTTAACTAAAAATATTCAAACATCTCAATTATAAGAAAGTTGAATTTGCCACAAAAATAGCAGAGCTGTCATGACTGAAATATTCTTCTACCCTATGTATCTAAAACAAAGGTTATCAGACCTGCGTCTGAGTTGCAATTGATGTGATGAGAAAGAGGGTTTGCTCATGACATTAGCAATCCTGTGTTTCTTATAACAGAAGGCTCTCAAGCTGGGAGTGGGAGATTTCTACACGAAGAACTTCAGATATTCCAGAATGATATCACTTTATTGTTATGCTATTAGATAACAATAGCATAAAAAATTATGCTATTGCATAATTTATTGCATAAATTGTTATGCTATTAGATAACAATAGCTTAAAAAAATCATGATGGGTTCTGAAAAAGATCAGGGTCCTCCAGCTACATAAAGCAGTATTTTTCTTTGCCATTTCTCTTTTTCCTTCTTTGCTTCTTCTTCACTCTCCCCTTCACTTGTTTCCTTCTCTCCCTTTCTGTCTCTTTGTCTTCTTTTGTCACCATCTCTTTCTTCTTCCCTATCTCTCTGTGTCCCTCTCTTTCGGTTGTTATTTGCTCTATGTCATTACTTACTATTAGGCTTATGATAATAGGATGCGACCAATCAAATATTATTCAATATTCTCTGTTCAAATATTATTTGTCTTGACCTGTTTGAATCAAGTGACCTCACGAAATTTTTTATCTTTAATTTATTTTATTATCTTTAAATTTTTGTAGTTAAATATGAAAATATCATGGGGATTAGTATTAAAATAGTCAATTATGAAAGTAGCATTAAAAATAATTTATAGGTTTATATAAAGGATCTTATAATGACTAATGAAAGAGAACAGTGCTTTCCCCAATGGATTTACAATTAGGCTATAGATACTGTTCAAACCTTATAGAACAATTTTATTCCCATAGAAACCAAGCACCAGAGTACCATAATATAATTCTCTACTTTCAAAGAATCAAATCTATTTCCCATGAAGCTGTACCTAGGTGACTTTTGGTTGCAAGGATGTAGATTCCGGGAAACTTCTGGCATTGTTAAATTCATGTGCCTTTCTGTTTCTCTGGTTCTTTATGAAATTCTTCAATTTAAAGACAAGAGGTTTCCTAGCCATTTTCTAGTTCATAAAGCCACTTGCAGTTTTTGAAAGACAATTGCAAACACACGCACACGCGCGCACACGCAGAGTAAGGAAAGGGTGTGGGTATTGAAATGTGCATTAGCTTAGGAAGCAGATCTGCCGTGCAGAGGGCTCTCCTCTGCGTGGCTGCTTACTTTTCCTGTTATGATTGGAGTCCGCATTTCAGACACTCCCTGCAGGCTGGTGATGGTTCTTGGCGGCAGGAAGAGTGGACAGAACAGTCAGTTTAGAAGTTTTAATTTAAAGGTAGACATGTCTGAGCCTGCACTCCCACTCCCACTGAACCGGGCCAGTAGAGGGACCTGAAGTTCTGCTCAGTTGTCTGGGTCAGGGATAGAAGTCTGTGAGTCCAAATAAACACTTATTTTCTTGGAACTGTATTCCTTGTTTCTCTCCTTTAAAAAATGCAAGAGAATTATCTGCAGGAAAACATTCGGATTTAGATCAAAACAGAAAAATGAAGCATTGCTTTCCAGAGAGGGAGTTAAGCCCCCTCCCCCTTCCGGAAAGTGTCAGTGATTTTGATTAGCAGGAATCACTGACATGACAAATCAACCCTGTTTTAATTTTTAAAAGACACTTGAGGTATGTTTCACAGCACCTTGTGCCTGTGCAAACTAAAAATTTAAAATAAAATAAATTTAAAAAAAATATATATTTTTTAAATGACGGAGGGTTGGTGAGGGATGGCGGAGTCAGGTCTCTGAATTGAGAAAAATGTTAGATTTTAAAACACCAGAAAATCCTGTCTTGGTTTCCAAATGTTTACCTTTCTGCAAAGCTGGCCCACAGAGTACCTTCTCTCTTCAAAAGAAAATTCTGGCACCTAGAAGATTGGACTGACAGTGACTATTAAAATGACTTGTTTAATGAGCAGCATGATTGAACCACGCTGGGGAGGTTTCTCGCAAGGACTTGGTTTGGTGTTTATATTTTGTTATGTTGTGTGCTTCTGCCATCCCTTATTTTGACAAGCTATCGAAAGTTTGGAATGAGGATGGGCAATTTCTTTTTTTTTTTTTTTTTTTTCCAGCCTGGTTGCTAAAAAAGAAATGGTGCTTCTTCTTACCTGCCGCTAATGGAACCTGGCTGTGCCACCTAAGTGGGAGTACTTGGTAGGGATGCAGTGCCAAAGATTTTCCAAGTCTGTGTAACCCTGATGAGCAGGGACCTTGATGGATGTGCTTATTCTTTTAAAGCGCTAGGCTACCCTCCCCTAAGTAAAGGCTATTTGCTAAATGGTAGGCAAATTGTCGATTCGTGGGCCTGGGAGGAACCACCTTCCAGAAATCATTAACTGCACTATATTCATCTCCAGGTTGGATATTTAAGGCATCTGCCTCTTTCGTCTTCTGAGATGATTATCCACTCTCCTCTTTTCTTTTTGATAGATTGCACAAATTCTGCCTCTTGCCACATAGAAGATCATTCTTTTTAAAAACTTAATTTAAATTTCCCTTCATAAATAGAAGCCGATTACTTTTTTTCTGGAAAGAAAAAATGGAAAACATCCCTTTTCTTTGCCATGACAAATGTACCAAATTCCTTTTGTTTTATATGTTTGTCATTTTGCTTCAAAAGTTTGGGCTTCTTTCTCAGCAAATTCAATATTCTCTTCTCATTTTGAACTTTTCACCATTTCCCTTATTTATGGAGTGATTAATTGAAAATAAGATGATATTAAATAATTAGTAGATGTTGAATTTTAAGAAACACAGGAGATAATATCAAAAACCATACCTAAAAATAGAGCATAAACCTAGGACTGCAGAATTCTAAATTTCATGACTGACTAGTCAAAATAATAAAATTACATGTCTTATAAGTAGACAGCTTTCTTTCTCACCTGATCAAATAGGACTCATTGATTTTCTGAATCCCCTAAAAGCAAACAGTGGCTTGCAAATATCCTAAAAATTCTAGCCTTTATTCTGCCAAGTACGCCCACTTGGTGGCACAGACAGGGTTCCATTAGAGGCAGATAAGAAGCACCATTTCTTTTTCAGCGACCAGGTTTCAAAAAAATTGCCCATCCTCATTTCAAATTCTTTTATCCTAGAATTTCTGGGGTTTTATGTATAATATTTTTTCCTTGTGTCTTTAAAGGAAAAAAGGAGTCTGTGTTGTTCGGGGATATTTTTTGTTGAGATATTACAATATTACCACTGAAGAGATGATTTGCTCTATTTTAGACAGATTTCTGAACTCCCAGTCTCTAAGATTTCCATTCACGTTGCAGTTGATGAGGTGGAACAAAATAACCACAGAAAGATTTTAAGCAGAAAGCTTCCAGGATCATGTCATGCAAACTAAGACTGGCAATCATTGGTGAAAGAGCGGTTGTTTTAGGAAAAAGAAAATCTTCAAACTGACTCAGAAGACAGCATGCAAATGGCACGGGGTTCCAAAGAGAAGGATTATACCAACATAGAAGATATGTGGGCATGCACATGCAGTGTGTATATGTGTGTGTGTGTGGTTGACGAATTCCTTTCTCAATTTTGATGACCAAATCTTTGGACCCAGAATGGGGGTTTAAACTTCTAAACAAAACACAGGGGAATGGCACCTATCACAGGAGAGCAGGCATTTCCCACTCTGGTATGAACGCAGAGAATTTTAGAGCAGAAAGGATCCTAGAAATACTGACCCCACAAACTTCCAGGTTGCAAAGACGCTGGGTCCAGTTTAGTGGGTCTTTTCAGAGATAAGTCTGTGAAACCCGGTGGGGAAATGCAGTTCTGCTGCAGATCAGTCATTGCCTTTCGGGGGTCCAGCAGGATCTCTAATCCTTGTCTTTTCTTCCTATCAACTCTCCTCTTTTTCTCTCTTCTCAAGGGGAAAGTAATCCTGAAGTACCAGTACACATTTGAAGCATGCATTTCAAATACCGACTGGATTTGATTGGGGCAAATTAAATAACCCTGTGGTTTATAACAGACTACCTGAGAACTGTGCATTTTGCCTGGTATAGAAAAAGAGTTTGATGAGTGTGCTTTCATCTCATGCCATTGGCTTATACTGAGGGACTCTAGAAGAGACTTTAAAAAATCTGCTTTCTTACCTATTCTAAAGATCACTGGGCTGCCAACCACAAAATCAGGCTACCCATGCATGTTTGGACATGACCTTTGGAAAGACACTTTTTGCATTTCAGAATCCAGGAAAAGTCATGTTTCTAAGCCAACAATTAGTGTGGTTCTTTTTTTTTTTTTTTAAATTGTTTAGGCTGTTAGGAAACACCATTTGCAATTAGAAAGACAGTATAGGGTACTGGTTAGTGCTCAAGCTTGAGATGCTGAAAGGATCAGGTTAGTATCCCAGTGCCTGCACTTACCTGCCCCAAGTCTTGGTTTCCTCATCCGTAAAATGAAGATAATTATCTTCCTCATTCTTTACTATGCAGAAAGACAATGACTTCCCACACAGGGTATATATATTTTTCCCAAAGATAATGAAGGTAAAACATTGGCTTTCTTTTGTGACCCATGGTGAATGCTTAATAAATGTCAGCTATCATTATTTATGCATGGGAGAAACAATAAGATGCAGGCAAGCAAGTGATATGTCAGGCACTAGGCTTGACACTGGGAATAAACGAAAGAACCGAAACCCAGCTCCAACTCTCAAAGGGTGTATTATCATACAGCAAAAGCAAGCTGCCAAGTACATAATAAAATGTGACAGATTTCATGATGAGAAAGGACAGGTGGGAACCTGCTTCAGGATCAGCCACTCCCATCTGAGGAGCATGACCCAGAATTGAAGGAAGTTCAAGTTCAGGTTCCTGCAGGGAAGACGCAGGGAAACCTTGTTGGCAAGGTGGTGCAGGAAAGGGCGTATTTCAGTTGTTGCAGGAGGTTTGGTGTGGCCAGGGGGCAGCATGGGACAAGGGCTGAGGCAGCCAGGGTGAAAGTAGTGGGGTGCCTGGTCACCGAGTTCCCTCTGCTACAGTGAGGGCATCTGACTTTAAACACAGTGGAAAGTTATACTGTGAGCAACGATAAGACTGGACCTGCTCTGATGTGTAGGGGTATCACTCAGGCATGGAGAACGAGATTAGAGGAAGGGAGCCCAAAAAGCCATGCTGAGGGGAGACTGGACTAGGGTCATGGCAACCGCAGAGCCCAATTTACACTTCCCATCTTCCGTGAACCATATGGCAGTGAATGGTTTGCATTTGTGTATTTCGGAATATTTCCTTCAGCTTTTATTTTCTCTCTGATTTTCCCTTTGCTACAATATTGAGGATTTATTGTATCCTTTGTATTTGCTTTTAGGCATGTCTCCTCAAATCTTTCATGCAATAAAAACAGGGAAGATGAAAAACAAAGAAAAGTGGAAGAAAGAGAGGAATGTGGGAGGACAGTGAGACAAACTATAACTTTTTTTAAGTACATTTATTTCAAAATGACTGTAAAGATCTGTCCTGGTTTTGAGCTGATTGTGGGGGAAAGCTGTGTATTGAACTCTGCATCTATTTTCACCATTAAATGCATTATAACCTTGCTGAGGATGTGACCCAGATGGCTTCAGGGTTTTAGGACAGACTCCAGCTTTCCTCCTCTGTTTAACATCTGACCATAATGCAGACACCTGCGTATTTAAACAGGTGCAGTCAGAACAAGTTTTCGAGCTCATCACTTCTTCGCCCAGCAAGGTGTGTGAAAGAAGATTTGTGCAGCCAGTTGATACTAAATTGCATAATAGGTTACCCCGAGCCCTTTGAATTCAAACAAAGGAAGTTCTCAACCTGATTGGAATTAACCTACACCGACTTGACTTTCCGCTTCATCTTTGATGAAGCCAGCGAAGCTGATACCGATCGGCAGGCGGGAAGCCTGATGGGTGTTAATGGGGGGTTTTCAAGTTTGTCTTGCTTTCCTTAAACTATTAAGAAAGAACAAAAAACATTATTTAGAATAGAATCAGTTTCCAGGAAGGGAAGAAAGAAAACTGAGAATTTATTATTAAAGAAAGAAATGGAGCCAAGGTGGGGGGAAAAAAAAAAAAGGCCTTCTCACATCTCCTGGCCAGGTGCTCTGTGCATATAAATGTTTCAAGTTCAGCTTTAAGATCAAGGGAAAGTCTGTAGGGAGCCTTGTTTCCTAGAGGTCTGCTTGCTAGAGCTGCTCCTGAATACAGCCTGCCCATTTTTATTTGGTTATTAAGGATTAAAGGGGACGACGATTCTGGAATGGTAGTTCTTGGTTTCCATTAACTTTGTACAAGACAGCAAAAAGCAGGCTTCCAAGGGGCAGTTTGCATATGTATTTGGGGCTATCAGCTCGAGTCTTCCCCTGTCATCTATGTGTATGTTAAACATGAAATTGCCCTTCCTCTCATGAGCTCAAACTGGAAGAAAGCTGCCTTGTTGTAATCGTTGAGAATCTCTGGGTCTCTCAGAAATCCTCCTGCTTTTCGCAGGAGTGTGGAGGGAAGATGAAAAGAATTTCACATTAGCTAGCTGGTCGCTCCAGATACTGCGGGTTAGCAATTGCCTTGGAAAGCTTCTCACCATTGCCCAAGTTCTCTGGGCTCTCAGCTGTCTGAGGACGCGAGCAGGCAGGCAACCCATCAGTCCATATGTAAAATTTTGGGGTTTTGTTGTTGTTGTTGTTGTTTCATAGTCTATTGTCAAATCTAAAGCATGTCCAACATTATTTTCATTACGTCACTAGTAATAAAGTACCATATACCTAAGAGAATGCTTTATGATTGTGATGGGTAATTAGGTTATAAATATCTGTTGTGATAACAGTTATTAAAATAATAGTACCGACGAAGAGCTCAACCTTAAAAGACACCCAAACTAACAAACCAGTTTCCTGATGGCATCCAAGCAAAGTTTTCTGGGAACTCTCAGTTTATGAAAATTCACACTCTCTGTCATTGACATTTTTAATCCCCCAGAACTCCAGGAGCTTCAAGGTAGAGAACAAAATATTGAATCCAAGACAGCAAAGTGGCTTGCCCATGTCATATGACCATCCAATCGTGGAATTTGGAATAAAAACTGCCTATTATATTTCCACTTCTTGAACTATCTAGCAGAATAGTTGTGTTTTTAATACTGCATATCTTTCTTCAGTTATTCTGGGTTTTGTAGGAATGTAGTAGGCTGCATATTACCAACAGTGAAAGATCCACCAAAAAAAAGAGAGTCCTGGAACTATTTCTTATGGCTTGTTTTTAACTGAAATTCTTAAATGCTCAGAGTCTAATTTATTTTATCTTAAAACCTTATACTTCCATGTTCATGACTATTCAATATCATGACTATTTTAAAAGTTGTAATTAATAGTTATAGGTTCATAGTCATTATTACCTAATCATGAATACAGTTAAAGATTATAGACTTGGCAGTTTTAGTTTGTGGTTTTGCCAATCTTCTGCTAAAATGTGGGCTTCTTTTGTTTCAGATGGAGTATAGCCTAGAGAAAAGATTATAAAAATACTTTAATGCTTTATGTAGTAATTATTGGACCTCTGCATGGTACTTGCTCTTTGAAAATGTTCTGAGTTCTGTCTTTTAGAGAAACTCTACCCCAGGAACATCATTGTTTGGGGAAAATGAAAGGCATCCTATTCTATTTACTCTTTATTTGCATCTTAGGGAAAAGTCACCACATTTATTGGGCATGGGAATTTGGAAATGCTGAGTTTGGTCCTAGTCATTCGTGGGTTTCACTCTCTCTGTTACCTCTGTTGCAGCTGGCCTTTAAGGACACATAGGTGGCCTCATTCACTCATAACACCATGTTTTCATTCAGGTTCTATTACTCTTAGGTGGCTGAGCTGGTCCATGACACTTGGCCACCAACTAGAGAGAAGTCCTAACCTTGAAGACCTGAGAGTACAGAGATGTGGTGTTAAGTGGAATGTTTGGTGGGAAGATGGCATCCTCTTTAGGTAAGGCCAGGATCCCTTGGATCCTGGTGGAAATGTTGAGAAGAAGTGTTAAGTGAAGAATCAGTGTTGCCTGAACATAACCAGCACTTTTACTGATACAAAGGCAGTTGAGCTCATTCTTGTCACTGAAATTCTTGTTGCCAGAATGCTTGGTAAAAATGTATTAGAGTTACCATTACTTTGATCAGATTTTTCCCCTAAACATTATTATTTATTATCATAACTCTGCTTGGAGTTGGTTGAGTTGTTTGGGGATAAAAATGAGAAAGCAACATAAGGAGAATTAAGCTAACAGATAAACAAAGTGAAAGTTACATTTGGACCATCCAAGGAAACTCTGGCTGCAAATGCCTCCAAGACATTAATATGTTTCTTTTTAGTTCTATTTTTTTTTAAAGAACTCCTGTTTTAGTCTTGAAATAACAACTTAGATTCCATAGCCCTGGTTGGTTTACAGAATTCATTTCCATGCATTTTATTTAATGTAAGGGACTGGAGATGGAACCCAGGGATGCTCAACCACTGAGTCACATTCATGGCCCTTTTATTTTTTTATTTCGACACAGGATTTTGCTAAGTTGATGAAGGCCTCACTAAGTTGCTGTGACTGGCCTCAAAGTTATAATCCTCTTACCTTAGCCTCCTGAGTTGCTGGGCCAGACAATTTTTTTGGTGTGTGTTTTCAGTGATAGAGATGGAACCCAGCATCTCATGGTTGCTAGGAAAGCACTCTACCACTGAGCTACATCCCAAGCAATCCCATGCATTTTTATCAATCCTATGATTGTGGCCTAGTTCGAACAGATTTTATTATTCCCATTACACAGAGGAATGAAGCTTAGGGATGCACTTAGTGGAAGAGACTGGAACTTACCTCCAAAGCTAATCATCTTTCTACTACTTTCTACCTTTTCTACCTTCCTGCTATGAATTCTGAATCAGGTCTCCAAAAAATTGAAACACAATCAACAGTTGTGTCCAAAGTTTTAAGTACCCAGTGTGTCTAGGTTAAGCAGATATTTGGGGAGGTGATTTTTAAATCACCTACTTTTCCAAGCAACTCCATCTCAGAACTGAGAGTGAATTTGGGAGTGTTTCCCAGCTCCAGAATAGAGAATCCTGTGGAAAACCAATTTTAATGGTTATAGATCACCAGTCCCTTCTGACTGGTATTTTTTTAAGCCAAACCATCTGGCAGCTGTGTCTTACTTCGTTCTTCTGCCAGTGGCTGGACTCACACACATTCAGACCTCACACGAAATGCCAAGGTCTGCACCTTTTCACTACGAACAGGCAGTTTCAGTCAAAGCCAAGAGAAATGAGGTTCTGCCTGTCGGTTGCAATAACATTAATATCATTTCTGTACAGATGCTTTTAGAAGTACGGAGTTAAATGCAGAGCCCCGGAGATGCCTAGAAGCGCACATGAGATAAGCACAGCCATTCACGGAAGACCTAAGAAACTGAAAATTTGCAGGATAAACTTTTCACCATGACAAAGTAGAGCAATGTCGCCTATTCCAATACGAGATTGACAGCAGGAAATAATGACAATAAGGTTAGTGTAGGAAGCATTTATGGTACAGAGAGGTAGACGCCATATACACCTCTACTTGGTCAGAATAAGCAGAGATATTATTAACTACCGATGTAAATTTGCCTTTGGGGAATGAAAAGGCTGAAATCTGAAGGCAAGAAAGTCAGTCCAGCTATGGACAAGCTAGGGAAGAACAGATGTGAAATAAGCATGTATAACAGGCCCTCTGACAAGAAAGTCTGTTATATTAGTGAGTGGTATTTCAGAATTCAAAGGAGTAGAAGGTCAGCTTTGCAAACAGTGCTGTAACTGCAGCACGAAATATGCTTTGCAAAACTGTCCTGAGACTGTCCTTACAAAGGCAGTGGTAGGGCCAGGTGAGCCCCTGGAAAATGCTGGTGTCCAGTGACTCACTGGTCCATTTCATGCTCATCTTTTCAGCTGCTGTTAAGTTCACTTAAGTGAAAAAAATGTCACACACACACAGGTGTATGCATCATATTTATTTAATGACAGTAGTCTATTCCCTATTTACCCTTCTAATTTTTATGAGAGGAGAAAATTTCATAGGCATTTAAAAAAATCTGATAAAGCAGAACTACCATAACCAATGGGAAAAGGAGGAAAGGGTCCAATCCTTTGCATTCAACTCTTGGTACCAGAGGATGCTTGGAAATCTGCCACTTAGAATAAAGTTGAGCATGTTCCTACGAGGGCACTAGATTAAATACTGACACCTGTTTGCTCATATCAAGAACTCAATACAGGGACTGCATTTCACACTCATTTTGATCCTTTATGAGTTCTACAGACAACAAGGCTTTCTTTTCAAAGATGACGGTGGTGATCATCAGATGATCTACAATCTTGTGATTATCTAAAATTTGATGTTATAGCCAAAAATCATATTATATCCCTCTTATGTTAAAGAGTATAAACTCCACGTTTAGGAAAATGTTTAGGAAAAGTTATGAAAATTTTTTCCTAAATTAGGAAAAGTTATTTTAGAATTTCAACCATGGGTACTTTGTGAAGATTTCATTACTCTGAAATTCAGATCTTGCCTTTTATTTTTCATGCAAATAGAACCAAGATGCTATTAATTCTAAAATAAGGGAGTTAAAGACTGGAGCTTGGAAATTACCAAAGTTGAGGGCCAATCTTGACTTTTGTCTTAGGCACTTTGGTTTACTGCAGTTAATAGGTGGATCGTTTTTTTCATTCCACTGTTGTGAGATGCAGGCAGCAGGGTCAGTCACACATGAATTCATTCATTCAGATCCTCGAGTGTCAACTATATGCTAGGAACTCTGCTAGATGTTAGGAATGCAGGAATAAGACAAGCCTTTGCCTTAGAGGAGCTCACAGCTAAACTAAAGAGGTGAGTGGGCAAATTAGTAATAATACGCATGCTCTGAGTCATGACCAGAGTCTTCTGGAAATTTAGAGGAGAAAGAAACTGCCTTGGGAAGACAGTATCTGACTTGGGTCTTGAGTACTTTTTGAATATACTCACCAATTCTTTAAAAAAAAAATAAAGCAAGGATCATTCTATACTCATATCTCTAACAATCTCTCTGCCAAAATGACTGAGATTTGCTTAAAACTTGCTCTCACTACAGTCATTATATATATAAGTGTGTGTATATAACACCCCCACACCCCTATATATATAATGATGGTAGTGATAGATCTTTTTCAAGATCTATAAAAGGCACTTTGTTATATATTTATATAATATAATATAGTTTGGGTTGGGGATATGGCTCAGTTGGTAGATTGCTTGCCTCACAAGCACAAGGCCCTGGGTTCAATTCCAAGCACTGCAAAAAAAAAAAAAAAAAAAAAAAAAAAAAATATATATATATATATATATATATATATATATATATATATGTATATGTTTTTTTCAGCTTACAAAATGCCTTTTATAGGTCTTGAAAAATGCTGGCACCATGGTTGTTATTCTTCCCATTCTGCATGAGTCAAAGCGGAGGCAGAGAAGGGAAAGTGACTCAGGCTAAGGGCCTGGTCTGTGGTAGGACCTGGTTGCAAACCTTGGCTTCTAGTACCAGAAACCAAAATCTGTCCTCTGGTTTAACCTCAATTACATAAACAGTGAAGTATGACAGCACCCTTCCATTAAGCTCCCTCTTCAAAATTGAACAGTTTCCATTATGCTTCTGTTGAGGAGATAAATGCTCATCTGGCCCAGGTACCTATTAGCTAAAAAGAACACAGGAGCCACTCAGCTGGGCGAGCCTCACGTTCCATCCAACCCAATACTGTGTTGACAACAGAGGCCTCGAGGGATTTGCCAGGAAAGGACACAGTTTTCCTCCCTGACATTAACCTTAAAGGTTAGGTGTACTCTCTGTAGCCATTTATGGCTCTGACATTCATAAATTTGGTCAAAACCTTTATGAATCCATTTATATTCCTTGCCTGTTCCTCTCCTGTGATAATGAGCTCCATACGTTTATTATTTTCTGCATAGAGTCACACTTCCTTGTATTTGTCCTTAGCCCACCTCACTCAAGTTCTGAGGGGCTTCCGCCTCTTCCTGAGAGGAATCGAGAATTACAATAACTGTGCTTCCGTTCAGGGTACACACCATCGCCAACACTCTCTAGATTTATTTTATATTGTCTGGAGCAAGACTGAATAAAATTGCATATCTATTTTGTTGAGAGATCAATGTTTTATTTAAAAGTTACAATTCTGTCTTCTGGTACATTTTTTTTTTTTTTTTTTTTTTTTTTTGGTGATGCTGAAACTGGCTCCAGAGTTCCCTCAGAATAACTTCATTTTGGTATTCGTAACACGAATTTGCATGCTGAAGGCAGCTCCGATCCGGCCCCGGGGGAAGCTGGAGGTAATTTTTGTTCTAATCTACAACCACTTTTAGAGAGTAAGCGTGTAGTTTATCATGTTATATATATTTGATGACTGATTATAACTGATGTATTATAGAACATCATAGAGTAGAAGGAGATCGTTGGCCTGGGTGTTGAGAACCTCATGCACTAAAACTACCTTTCGACTGTAGTTTCCAAGTTTATTCAATTAGGGGATTGAATCAGGTACTTTTCAAGATCTCTTCCTGCTTTAAAATTCTAAGTTCCTATTTCCTTGGCCATCGACTTGCTGATGGAACATAATGTCCATATCCCAGCGGCCATCTCCCAGGTCTCCATGATTTCATTGGTCTCAGTATTGGTAAAGGCTTTTGATGGATCTCAGATGCTGCTTTCTTTTATCATTCTGCTGATTTCCCACCATCTATATCTGAGTTAATTAAAAAATATCTATAATTTCCTCTTAGGTGTTGGCTTTATTTTAGGCTCCACGGCTGGTCTTTTTTGGAGGTCAAGCTCAAAGTCCTCCTCTGGTTATCCTGGTAATCCACCAGTATCATCCTTTAGGAGTCCTAAATATTGACCAAAGTGTCTCCACTTGAATCATTGAGTTTCAAGATCTTGAGGTCAGTGGTACCTGTCCCAGCTACATTTCTTTGTTGAAAGCTTTTGAGCATCAGCAACTTATTGGTTTTGCCTTAAGGAGTGACATTTGATAAGAATTATTTGAGTGACCTATTTTTTTTTTAAAGAATGAGTACAGGCCTCCAAAGTCCTCAGTCATCTGAATACAGTACCACTCGACTCAGCAAATGAATACACTTTGCACATGCACTTGTGATCAGGTCTCCATCTGTCCTACAGTGGCATTCTTGGTGCAAGCCCGTGATTCATGATTCATGGTGTGCCAGGGCCCGCCACCTCATCTGTACGGTGACATGCACATCATGGGATTGTGCTGGGCACTAAATGCATGGCCCACCTCTGACACACAGAATGGTTTGTGAGTGTTGGTTTCCTCCAGTAGCTTTCGGGTTCTCTATTAGATCATCCAACAATTCAAACAGGAAAAGGTACAGTGTCAGAGGTGTACGAAAGCCACGGGACATTGACTCCTGGCAAAATATTGCTCACGAAGAGAGGAATGCTTAGTCTGTGAAACTGACCAAGTGAAACTAAGTGAACTGAAGGCGCCTCATCACGTTGACCAGACGGATGACCCTGATGGCCGTTGTTTTAAGAAAAGCTGCTTTTGTGTTCCACTTGGCTCTGGTCATCACCAGACTGTGTCCTCTTCTGACTGAGCCACGTGGAGGATACGAATTGCAGTTCTTTCTCTTGGCCAGCCCACTTTATTAGGCTCTAGAGCTCTATCTGCCTGGGTTTGCAGTCAGGGCCTGTTACGGTTTGCATGTGAGGTGTCCCCCAAAAGCTCATGTGTGAGAGGGTGGAAGAGGTTCAGAGGAGAAATGATTGGGTTGAAAGAGTCTTAACCCAATCAGTGATGTAATCCCTTGATAGGGATCAATTTAGTGGTAACCGACGTGGCGGGGTGTGGCTGGAGGAGGTGGGAATTGGGGTGGCTTTGGGTATATATTTGTATCTGGTGAACAGAGACCTCTGTCTCTGCTTCCTGATCATCATTTGAGCTGCTTCTTTCCACCACACTCTTCCACCATGATGTCCTGCCTCACCTCAAGCCCCAAGGAATGGAGCCACCCTTCTATGGACTAAAATCTCTGAAACCATGAGCCCTTAAATAAACCTTTCTTTCCTAAAATTGTTCTGTTCAGATCTTTTAGTCACTGCAGTGAAAAAGGTGATGAAAACAGGGTCCCTGTTCCGTTAGTGGTTTTCTTAGGCAGTTGAGCAGTTCTCTGAAACTCTTCATGCTGTCAGAGAGGTCTTGTCATGAGTGACTTGATTTCTGCCACCAAACCTAGTATAATCCTCAAAAGATGGCTTTACCTTCACCTCCCAGTCCCTTGGCCCTCTCCCTACACCACTGAGCAGAGGCATGAGGGACTGGAAAGGAGAGAAAAGGGAAACGAATCCTGGAAAAATCCCAGTTTCTACCTAGGAGTAATAGTTCATATATTTACTCTCTTTTGGTATCTCCAGAATTGAAACAAACAAACAAACAAAAAATGTAGCTCCTTCAAAATGCTAATTAGAAAAGATTAAATGAGTTCATTTAGAAGGAATCGGGGTTGTTTAGTTATTCATAAAGGCACTCCATTAATACTATGGGATCCATAAAGTCAATTCTTAAAAAAATTCAAATACCCTTTTTTTCCAGCATTTTAAACATTTGTTCTAATTAGTTATACATGACAGTAGAATGCACTTTGACACATCATACACAAATGGAGTATAACTTCTCATCCTTCTAGTTGTACATGATGTAGAATCACACTGGTTGTGTAGTCATATATGCACATAGGGCAATAATGTCCGATCCATTCTACTATCCTTCCCTTCACTTCCCTCTGCCTAATCCAAAGTACCTCTGTTTTTCCCTAGCACCTCTCCTTATTTTGAATTAGCATCTGCATATCAGAGAAAACATTTGGCCTTTGTTTTTTTGGGATTGGTTTATTTCGCATCACATGACATTCTCCAGCTCCATCCATTTACCAGCAAATGCCATATTGTCATTCTTCTTTCAGGTTGAGTAATATTCCATTGTGTATATATACCACAATTTCTTTATCCCTTTATCTATTGAAGGGCACCTAGGTTGGCTCCATAGTTTAGCCTTTGTGAGTTGAGCTGCTTTAAACATTGATGTAGCTGCACCACTGTAGTACGCTGATTTTAAGTCCTTTGGATATAAACTGAGGAGTGGGATAGTGGGGGCAAATGGTGGTTCAAATACCCTTTTTGATGTGTTTAGAAGAAAGCACTTGGTAGACACTGGAGATCACAGTGACAACAAAATTTCAGGTTTTGTCTGAGCAAGGAGGCCACATATGTACTTTCATGTATGAATACAGCAATGTCAAGCAGGGCAATAAGATGAATTGTCTGCACGTGATACAGAAGTGTTATAGGGGTGCAATGGGGAAACCCATTGGGGCTGGAGGAATTTTGGAGGTGGGAGTGTTAAAACAGGGTCCTACAAAGAGGGGACAGGCCAGGGAAGGCTATCCTTCACAGCTCTACCCAAGTTATTTCTTACAACATCTAATAAGCATTTCATCAGTATTTTGGGTCTCACTTCTAATCTGGAGAAGGCAAGTTTGTGTTTTATTTTGCTTTTTTTCTGAAGCCACTGTGTGACGTACAAATAATACGAAAACTTGGCAGATGACAGGATGATTACTCAACCATTCACTACTAAGTGTTCCTTAATGTATTTTTTTTAAGTGGGCAGTTTTTGTGGCTAGAGAAAGGAAGCTGAGAGGTGTGGGAGAAGACTGTGGTGGTGGTGATTTGGTTTTGTCTTTTTTCAATGAAAATCCTATACTCCACAGACTGCTCGTGTGTATAACCTGGTCTCTAGAGTTAGGGCCTCAATCTTCACAGTTCTAAAATGGGGATAATAATGGAACCTACTCAGTGAACCTTAAAAAGTGAAGAATCTCTTATTTCCTTGGACTGAAGTCAGGAGGCAGACAAGCTTTAGGGTTGACTCAAGAGTTAATTATGTCACCAGGAACCCTTCTCTTCTTTCTTTCCCACAAGCTTTGCAAATGGGTTTGGTGCTTGGGCTTCTCAGTGAATGGTTCCAAGATGGCACCTGCAGTTACTGATAGAACCTGGCCATTTCTTCCTGGTATCTCCTTTGACTCATGAATTTTGTTCTGAGAAATTTCCAGAAGATTACCCCTCATTTCTCATTGGTAACAACTTCTCAAGGGAGAATATGCTTACCTTGAATCAATTCGGCAAAGATATTATCAACCAATCATGAACACTCCTCTGGGGACTGACATCTCTGGGCTTTTGGCATGAGGAGCAGTAAATATGGAAAAAATTAGTGCTAAGATAGCAAAGGGTAAGGAAGAACAATGGCTTTGGGGCTGGCAGCAGAATATCTGCCTCACTCACTCTGTATTTTTTTTTTTTTTTTGAGGATTAAGTCAAGATCCATAGAAATAATTCACAAAATACCTGATTCATGATAACCTGTAATAAAATTTAAAGGCTATTTTTATTTTTTATTCTTATTAGTATTTAACATTATTTCATTTAAATGCATTTCTTACCTGAGAGATCTGGGAAGCATCATTTACATGGCAGGACAGTTGCCTATGGACAGAAGTGATGCTTCATAGTTCCACAATGGCTGCTGTAGCTCCAGGCAACATGTCTGTATCACAGCACAAGGAGACGAAATAGGGACAACAGAAGAAAAATCTGTGTTTTACTATCTTTGATATCAGGAAAGTGAACACTTTCACAGAATTCCCCAGAAAAATTATTTTTAATGTCCTATTGGACAGAAATGGGTGACAAGACTGGGCATGCTTCAGAAGAAGCTGGAAAAGTGAACATTTAATTTTACCAGCTTCTAAGTTAGTGACAGGACAAGAGAAAAGGAAGTTGGAGACGGAAATCAGGTGAGCTGACCCACAATGCCTGCTATAATCCTTTTAAGCGTAAAAGCCCCAAATCATTGCTTCAGATTTTCAGAGTCAGGCAGAGGAAGCATGAGACCAACACGACCAGGTGACGCCAGCTCTGCTCTGTCACAGTGGTCTGTCAGCTGCTGGTAAAGGACTTCTCTTCCAAAATCTCCAGTGGTTTTAACCAGAGTTTTGCTTGTGTGGTTATTTTTTTAACTTTTCCATAGTTTGTTATGCAAATTGAACAAGGCAAGGTGTGCCATTCTACCTTCGGTTTTAAATAGGACGTCTCCTCCTTGAGTCCCACCCTACGGTGCCGGGAAATCTGAACCCTTCCACCTGCGCCAGACCGGCTCACAGGGCCTTCCTAGAAGTGGCCTGTTTCCCATCTCCCAATATTTATAACCCTCCCTTGGAGAAGAAAATGGACTGTACTAGGAAGTCATATTATGCTAGAGAACTCAGGCAGCCTCAGTAGTAAAACATAAAGACATAATTTAAATTCATATGGTTGAAAAGATAAATGCACATAAAAGCCCAGTAAACAGGAGCCAAATGCCTTGGCACAGAGCGCGCAGACAATGGACTTGGCGGTCAGCCACGGAGCCCTTGGCCTCTGCTGAGGGTCTGCTTCTGCGCAGGCGCGAGTGCCCACCAAGGGTCTCTACCCAGGTGCTGTGCGCCGCGAGGACGGCTGAACGAAACCTCCCAGGGAAGCCTGAGCAGGCAGGAAGGGCTTGGAGGGGCTGAGAAGGAGATGGCGGGAGGGAGCCCGCAAGTCTTCAAGAGCTACAGTCAAAAATAGCCTCGGGCCACGGTGCTCAGAAAACTTTTTCAAATATGCCCTTTGCTTTTAGAAAGCAAACTTAGAATGCCTTTGTCCTTCTTCGTAGTGAAACATCATTTCTAACTGGAGAATATCTTTATTTAGAAATACCTGGAAGAATGCTGTTGACGCAGCCCGGGCTCTCCGTGGCGTTTTGCAGGAACGGTGTCACCCTTTCTGGGGTGCAGATCATTCATTAAACATGGGCTGAGGGCTGAGCGTGTTATGGAGCAGGCGCTATGCTCGTTTCTGAGTTTAATAAGATAAAGAAGACAAGGCACAACCCTGGAGTGGCTTACGCTATGACTGGAGGCAATTCTGTCCCCCGGGGAAGAGTTGGCAATGTCGGAGAGTTTTGGGTTGTCACAACTTGGAGAGGGTTACTGCAATCTAATGGGCAGAGGCCAGGGAGCCTCCGAGGCCCACAACACATAGGACAGCACCCATGAGGAATTAACCGGCCCAAAATGTCAACCCAGCTGAGACGGAAAAACCCCCTACCTGGTGAAGATACACTGTGGAAAAATAAACATGAGAAGCCGTACAATTTTAGAGTTGTGTACCAGGTGAAGGAGCATCTTCAGGACAAGACTTATAAATTCTCTGCAAGGGAATCTGGGAAAGAGATGCAAGTGATAGGAGTGAGTTTTGAAAGATGCTTGGGAAACACCCAGAAAGGTGAGGGCGGGCTCCTGGTGGCAAGAGGAAATAAGACTCTAGGCAGAAGTATGTTTAAAAGCAGAAAGATGTCAGACTGAGCAATGCGAGCGGTAGGAAGCCCTGGGAAATAATTCTGGAGGTGTAGGTAAGACCCTACGGTGAATGGCTCAAGAGTTTGAGTCCAGTTCTCCAACTGAAGTAGGGGGCAATTGAAGTAAAGCAAAGCAATATTACCAAAATATTAGGTAAAATAGCCTATTCAGGAAAACAGTTTTTCTCTATATTTACACCTACTGCATGATGGAAGGTGGTGGAATGTGTGGGCATTTCTCCCACACCAAGAACATCTACAATTCTCTGTGGATATCCACTGCGCGTCCTATAACTTAACTCAGTTCTGACACCGTAGCATTACAGGTCAAGGGCTCAACCCCCACAGAATGCCCCTGCACTTCAGAGGTCAAGAGCAGAGAGCAGGTCCCCAGGATACCCAGGACTTCTATCCAATATGGCTGCAAATCAGTGCTCCCATTGAGGTAGGTGGGATAGAAGATATGTGCATAGTTAGAGGGAGACAAGGAGGGGCTGTAACTTTAAATCTGAATCTTCCCTGAACATCCTTACCTTCACTCCCCAGGTTTCTTTTTCTTCCACGCCTAAATTTTCAGAAGATCCAATAAATCTTAGAGTCCTGAAAGTCCAGTTAACCAATGCCTAAAGAGATAGAGAGATTGTGAAAAACCCACAATATGGGTCCCTCCAGGTGCTACCTATTAACTAGATAGCATCAACCCGAAGATTCTAAAAACCAGATCACCGAGACCCACTGCATGCTCCCCGAGCAAAAGAACTGAATATGGAGCTCATTAAGCAGACACCACTTCACCATAAGGTGGACTTGAACAGAAGCCTGGGACCCCAAAAGTGGCCTCATTCCTGAGTGCCTGCACACTCTCTCCCGCTGTGTGCTAGCTCCTGAAGAGATCCCTTTGCTTTCCTGAGTACCTCTCTGATAGTGCTTCTTTTGATGAATCCTGAAATTCCTTTCTGTGGTACAAGTCAGGAACCTGTCAGGGCTGAGTTGAGGTTCCCTGCTCCCTTCTGGGAGACCTCCTTGGCCCCCCATCTGGTGACATTGTTAGGTAGTAGTTAGTAATGAGCAGTGGAATGTGAACCAATGACATAGCAGGGTGACGGCATCCTTTGAATTGCCTTTAATGAAAAATCTAGTAACTTTTAGAAAAAGAACAGGTGTGCTTACCCTGAGAATAAATAGGAAGAAACAAAGGGAGTCAATTAAGAAAGATTTCAAGAAGAAAAGATCAATGAGATAACTCCTCACAGGTTCTAATGGGTCGTTGTAAAACCAGGATTTATGGTCAGAGGTTTCTCAATGTACGTCAGAAAGAAAATGTCATTAATAGTGCAGGCACACTAAGATAAAGCTTTTTGGGTCACTGATCTCTGCACCTGCATAACATAGGATTGACTTATGGATGAAGCCCTCCTGAATGGGATGGCCACCATGACAGTTCTGGAGAGGAACAAAGAAGGTCAAAAACTCCCCCACTGGACACGAAGGAGGAGCTAAACATCTTGCTGGTCAGGACTGCAGAAGGTGGACCCCAGTTCTCCTGGCAAACATGGAAAAGCAATGAATTTGGAAGCAGCATTGTTTTTTGTTTTTTTCTTGTTCTTCTCTGCTCTGAGACAAGAATGGGCTGAGACTCTCTTGGCAGTGCTTGTTGCATGAGCCTTGCTTCACTTATAATAAAGTTTTCTGGCTTCATTGTTTGTGTCTGACTTTGAATTTTCTTTCATCAGGACACAAGAACTGAGGTTTGAACTTCAGCTTCCCCCTCCTATTACAGCACCATGAATGTCTTCTGATTAATAATATGTGAGGTTGCTCATAGAACCCAGGAAAACAATTTGCTTACAGGCTACAAGTTTATCATTAAGGACATATTAAAGGATACAGATGAAGATCCATTTAAAGAAATACACAGGGTGAGTTTTGGAGCTGGTTTCTCTGTTCAGTTTTGTGGGTACCCCACCTTCCGGGCACGTGTGTGTGTTCCCATTCACCATCCTGGAGACTCTCTGAACACTGTCCTTTTGGTATCTTTAATGGAGGCTTCAATACATTGGCATGGTTGATTACATTATTGGCCATTGGTGATTTACTCCACCTTCAGCCAGGCCTGGCTCCCTGAAGGTTGAGGGTGAAGATGGGGTCAAGCAACTCTAATTATAGGGCTGGGTCTCCTGGCACCCATCCCTCATCATCAGAGTATTTAGGAGCAAAGCCCCCGCCTCCAATTAGTCATCTTTTAGCACTTATCACTTGGTTTTAGGAGCTATGTGACAGGAAATGGGGGCAGAGACAAAATATATTACTTATTATTTCACAATTTCACAGATAAATAGCTATTACATTCTGAAGTACATTAAAAATGATCAGAGAAACCCCATTACATAGCTACTAGCATTCTACCAAATGGCTCTCTCAACAACCCCTTCCACCTCACTCCATATACAAATACATCTTTGATGATATATCCCCAGAATCACCTGTACTGTTATCTTCCACCTTTACGGAGGAGGGGTTGTTAGTGCTCAATGTTGAAGCCTGGCCTAGGTAAGAAAAGTCAAGGCCGGGAAGAGACTAATCATGCTACCAGTTTCTTTTCCTACTTCATCCTGTTCTCAAATAACCAAACAGTTCCAGAAGCCATGGCCGATGGATGGAGAAGGGAACTCAGACTCTAAAGGCACCGTCTCCTTGAGCAGGTCTGGGATCTGGGGAATGAGGGGGTGTGGCCAGGATACTGTAAGCCAAGCCTTTCACAGGAAGGAGAGATTTCTGGGTCTCAGGTTGCCACCTCTTCTCTTCCCTAATTTGGGCATGGTCAGATGTCATGGCATTGGTGGTGGTGGTGTGTGGGTGCATGTTTAAATAATTGTAAGGAGGTTATAATGAGCCCAAGGTCATCTACGGTGTCAACACATTGTCTGGATGAGCTGGTCTGGACCCCACCATGCCCCACAATTGGAACTATGTGATAATGATGTCATCAGCGTCCAGATGAACTCTTGCCAGCAAGTGGCCATAATGACAGATCAATAGGCTATCAGTAATTTCAGGTTTCAGTCTGGTGACAACCGCCGGGGAGAACATCGAGACTTGGAGAGCTTAGAGATCTCTATGAAGCCCCACCAACAAAAGAAAGACAAATTTGGTAGAAGAGAGCCAGAGAAAATGAAAGATAGAGGTGACTGGAGAATGAAGTATTGGAATTTTAAATTGCTGGTGTAGGGAAGATCCAGATGAGATAAGGTTCCTAAATATGAGTGAATGATGGAGATGGCAGTTGATGGACACTGGATGTTCTGTTGTTTAAGTCACCCAGTTGGTGGTATTTTGTTATGGCAGACGTAGCAAACTAATACACCAGTGAGAGCAAAGAGTCATTGGCATGGGGTGTTTGATGGCTTATTCACCTAGCCATTGACATGCCTGAGATGATAGAAAGATTTGAGGTACAAATGAAGAGTTTGAAGCAGGTGTCAAATTGCCCATGAAGATGATAAGATGGTCAGAAGATATAGTGATGAGAGATACTAGAGGATATTCACCAGCTTGACCTGCAGAGCAAGAGGGAGTTTGACAAGCTATTGGTGGAGCAACTCCCTGGAATTATCAACTAGAGAATGTCACCTCAGTACTTGATGAATCGTACTCTAGAGAGTCACATGGGAACCACCGTCCTGAAGACAGTGACTGAAGCTGGAGGGCTTGTTTGGTGAGAAGAAGAAATATGTTGGGAAGTTTCTCAAACATGGAGCAGGGATTGCAAAGTTCACAGCTAAACATTTTGCTTTTTACTTTTTTAAATCAAAAAGGGAGCAATAGATAAGGTATATGGCTGTAATCACAAAGCTCTAAAATGAGTGACTTTAAGCAGTAGAAGTCTTACTGTCTCATGGTTTGGGAGGCGAATTGGTTCCTTCTGAGAACTCTGAAAGGGAATCTGTTCCAAGTCTCCTTCCTGGCTTCTCATGGTTTGCTGGCAATCTTTGGCATTCCTGGGCTTGTAGGTGCAGCATTCCGACTTCTTTTATGTGGATATGATGCATATTGAATTTAAAGCCCACCCTACTCCAGTATGACTTCATCTTAACAAATTCCATTAGCAATAATCCTATTTCCAAATAAAGTCACACTTCGAAGTACTGAGAGCTAGGACTTCAACATACCTTGTCTGGTGGGACCCAATTCAACCTATAACATGGGGTGAGAGAAACACCGCCATATTGTAAAAGACCCAGAAAGAGGAAAACGGACTTGAGAGGCCATCATATCACAGAGACTCAGTGGAAGAATTGACTGTGACTTTCCTAATAAATCTCTAGTGGTAAAGTCAGGTATAGTCAAATGGACTGAAGCCTAGGGCATGCAGGCTTGTCACTGCCCAACCCTAGGGGAGCCCCTCGGAGGTGCAGTCACATAGACTATGGTGTGAATGATGCTCTCTTCTGAGTCATGCATCTTCAGTCTTGAGCCTTCACTCTGGTTCACTGCACAGGTCCCAGAACATGGAAGAGGAGGTTTGGCATGGACTCTGGGTGCTGCTGATTGGGAAAACCTCAGCACCTGTCTTGATGCATACCATTATGAAGACTTTCCAGAGGCCTTTCTGTCTCAGCCATGAGGATAGGATCCTGACTTTCCTATTTATGTATATTTCTCTAGCACTTTAAAGTCTGGTACAAAGGAAATACTCAATAAATAGATGAAGACCTGTCTCCTAATGGTATTAACACGTGTCATACTTCAGTGAATTATGAATTCTTAGGGAAATATTGGAAATGGAATATTGAAAGCTTAGAAATCTTCTCAAGGTGTCTGGGACTGTGGGAGACTTTTCTGAATCAGTGTGCCTGTGATTCAGACTTTAGCATCGTTTTTTACAGAGTCAACTTCTGGAAGAATTTTCTACCTGGGTATTACTAAGAAGTTGTAATACTTGGTGTTTTGAGGTGTGTGTTTTTTCTCCTTTGTCACAATTATGAATTTTATAATTCAGTAATGTCAAATTGTACAAGAAAATTGTTTTTACCTCATTATCTGAATAGGGGAATTCAAATGCTTATGATAATGGATCATGGTAGGTAAGTAATGTGATGAATATTATAACATTAATCCTAAAAGTCATAAAGCATTTAGTTGAGTTTCTCCAGACTGTATGAGAAATGAAAAAGAAAAAAAAATTAGATGTTATGATATATTTCAGAATTTAAAACGTCAAAATTTTCTAGAGGATCAGGACTATGCATCAATTAGGACATTTTTAACTCTGTGTAAGCAGCAAATCCAATGGAAGTGACTTAACTAATTTATTGGCTCACATGATGATAAAAAAATAGGGTCTAGCTGATGAATTCTACAGGTCAGGGACTGCAAAGTGGAACTGAGTTCTTTGTCTTTCTGCTCCACCTTCTAGCACATTGCAAGAATTTCCTTTATGGTCATAAGATGACAAGAGCAACTCTAAGAATAACGTATGTTACCAGGTTATGGGTATTGGAAATATAATGACACTATGTGGACCTAGTGTACTAAATTAACTAGAAGTACCCAAATAGATCTCCTGCTGTATTGTGAGATAAAAGACAAATTCTTTAACTTCATTAGGATATGTCCTAATGGGAACAGAGCATAAAATGAGAGGAGAGGATTAATACAATATTTCAAGTCATAGTTGGAAAATGCTATGAAGAACAATATTGCTGGCAAGGTACTAGAGAATGGTGAAGGAAGGGGCTGCAATTGTTTAAGTGGTTGTCAGTGAAGTCTTCCTTGCCCTATATCTTAGTCAGCTTTCTGTGACTGTAACAAATACCTGGGATAATCTACTTATGAAGATGAAAGGTTTAGTGTGGGTCATGGTTTCAGAGGATTCAGTCCATGATTTCTTGGCCCTGTTGTTCTTAGGCCTGTGGTGTACTATACACCATACCAGGGACACATGGCAGAGGAGAGCCTTCACCTCATGGCAGCTGGAGAGAAAAGAAAGTGAGAGGAAGTGACTGGCCTCCCACATCCCCTTCAAGGACATGCTCCCAATGACCTAAAAGCTCCCACTAGGCCCCACCACCCCCACAGGAAAGCTATGTCTGATTCATTCTACTGTGTTTCCTGTTCCCATCTCTCCTCCCTTTCCCTACTCTCCCTTGGCCAATCCACTGAACCTCCACTCCACCTCCCTTATTGTGAGTCAGCATCTGCATATCACAGAGAACATTCAGCCTTCGGTTTTTCGGGGATTGGCTTAATTCACTTAGCATGATAGTCTCCAGTTCCATCCAGTTACTGGCAAATGCCATAAATTCATTCTTCTTTATGTCTGAGTAATATTCCATTGTATATATGTACCACATTTACCTCTAAGGAATTCTTTTTTTTTTTAATATATAAAAATGGTAAAAAAAAAGGTTAAGTTTATTCAATATCCTTGATATTTAGTTCAAAAGTACATATCAGTCTTAACTGCAAAGAAAGCTTTCTCATGACTGCCTCAGAGCATCTCCGCCTGTGTAGAACTCAAAGCCCTTTCTAGACCCAAGTGCTCTGGAGGAAAAGCAAAACAGCCAACAAACAGAAAGGATAAACAGAAACCAGCTGTGCCCCAAAAGACTCCAAAAGTCACATTATATGCACAAAACAATGCTGGCTCTATTTGGAATGGGAAGTGGGGTGTACCATCCAGTCCTTCTGCAATGAAGATAACAAGAGTTCTAGTCCTTCCCCACTTTCCCTAGCCATACTGCATGACAGTTTTCATCACCCATTTCCAAATCTCCCACCAGGTGTTGATCCAACTTCATCACCCATGTCCCTCAACTTCAGTTCAGTTGAACACTGTTGTTTGGGGATTGAAGGCATAGGCTAGTGCCAGAGAGGGGGTTGGAAACTTGGGAGAAACTTTCTCAGCACACCCCAAGTTCAGAGATGAGGCCTTCTCTGATAAGAAAGATGATGCCCTCAGACACCATGACCTGGTTGTCATCCTGCATCCTGTTCAGTGCAGCCTGGATCTCTTCTGAAGAGAAAGGCTCTTCTTTGTCCCGGTTGATGGATTCTGTGAGGCGATTCATGCCCACAGACTGTGCATGAGCTTCTCGGAACACATCCAAGAGGGCCACCTTGAATGCCTTCAACCTGGATTCACTCAACTCTGCCTTCTGGGATTTCTTGGTCTCCGGTGTGTCTGCTGCCTCTGGAATGTGCACCTGAGGCACTTCCTCCTCTGTGTCACTGAAGTGTAGGGGTCATAAGAGTCTCCATCCTTGGCATCTGACTGCTGAGTCTTCCTCCTCTTCCTCTTATGCTTGAGGTCCTCCTGGCTTTTCTCTTCATCTTCTGGCTCTGATTCATCATCACTTCTTATGTTTCTTCTTCTTCTCCAGAACCTCTGACTCCAAGGAATTCTTGACAGCTATCTCCAAATTTATTACTTACCATTGTACCTTCTAAGTTTTCTTGGATTCTGACTATGTTGTCATGTGCTTGTAGGATTTCATCATTGATGTAGACAAGGAGAAAAGGAGAACCACATCTCGAAAGGGTTAATATTACCACTTTAGAATAATCCTCTGCTTTTCTTGAGGGGAGAAACAAAAGAAAGTACACCTTAGGTAAAATTTGGGCTTTTTGGTAAAGAACTTGTTTTCTAGGACATAATGACTTTTCAAACTTTCTTCAAGCAGAAACATAAAAATAAAATTCCCTTTTTATATTCCCCAGTCAAAATAATTTAGTCATCACTGTCTGAAACCAAGGGTCTTCAATTTTTCTTCTACTTTGAATTAGAGTTCTGGGTAATGGATGTAGGTTCCCAGGACTTTGTTCTTCTAGAATGAGTACAAGTCCAGCAGCTTCTACGTTAAAGACTTAAGTCAGTGAGGTTTGTGATTGTTGGTGGAATTCAGTTTTCCATATGCTAATTCTTATTATCATTTTTCTATAATTTATAATTTTTTAATTTTTACAGACCTCATTTGATTCATGGTACACAAATGGGGTACATCTTTTCGTTTCTATGGTTGTGCATGATGTAGATCATACCATTCGTGTAATCATACATCTACATAGGGTGATGATGTCTGTCTCATTCCACTGTATTTCATACCCCTGCCCCCTCCTCCCTCTCATTTCCCTCTATATAATCCAAAGTTCCTCTATTCTTCTCATACCTCTTATTATCATTGATGATTGCAAATTATCTAAATATGTTAAAACGTTAAATATGTTAAAATGTATTTTGCAAATTGTTTTCTTCTGAATCATTAGTATTTGTTATCATATAAGAAATTTGTCATCTTGCTTATGCTTTGTCATTTTAAAAATTTTGATAAAGACTTTTTCTTCATAAAACGGATTATGCCATCCCATCCACTTTTGCTTGGGTAAGTTATTTCCTCAGTGCTGCTGAGTCTAACCCTCTGATCCCAGCTGTCACTTATGACAAATTAGGGCTTCCAGGCCCACAAATGCAGATCCCGCAGGTCACCTGTCCCAGAAATGGAAAATGTGATTTCTCCCAAGGGTCGGATATACAGACCATTATATCATCTCACACTCTGAGAGAGTCTCCCTTCTCCAGACTTGCTGGGCATCCTTTGATTGCAGAGCATCTTTATCTCTGACCTCTAAGCAGGGTCACTGTTGTAACAGCCGGGAGAAAGCTTTCAGGAATGAGTGAGTGCTCAGAGGAATCAGGTAGCATACTTTGTCCAGCACAGTGATCGTTTCTGACATCGCTGATAGAGGGACTTCTTCTGCAGCCCATTGATTTCAGTGTCAGGCAGATGAAAAGTAGCATATTGATGAGCCTTTGTCATTACTTTGCCAAAGGTGTCTTGTCAGATAAAAGACCAGTAGAGGAAGCCAACTTAAGACAGGCCATCACATCAATTTTCTCGGTGCTGAGGGAAAGAGAATGAACTGTGATATTTAAACTAATCGATGCCTATAAAGGTACTCTTAAACTCTTACGATAAATTGTTTTGATTTGCAAAAAGAGAAGACTGATCTACAAAAGGAAAATAGGCCGCAAAAGCTGAAGCAAAAGATGTCCATTTGCAGTGATACTGAAGTTATAGCTGAGACTCTTTTTTAAATGTTTACTTATATTAAAAGCTTTCCTGTGTGGTATGATAATATAAGAGTGCCTTGTGCAGTATTTTTTAAACTTTCCAGGACTGGGTTCTGGAAATCACAGTTGAGAGAAAAGGCCTCTCTCTATTCAGCACTCCAAATTTAGAAAGAACTTGAGGCTTAGGTGCCAGCTGCTTCCCCTAAAGGGTTTGGTGAGAGGGGCCATTGAGCCAAATCA
Organism: Sciurus carolinensis; assembly: GCF_902686445.1. Taxonomy (NCBI): domain Eukaryota; kingdom Metazoa; phylum Chordata; class Mammalia; order Rodentia; family Sciuridae; genus Sciurus; species Sciurus carolinensis. The sequence goes on along the minus strand of NC_062222.1, from coordinate 22,862,849 downwards.
GAGATAGGAAAATCTTCCAAAGGTTGTATTGCCTCTGATCTCTCATCCTCTGTATAAAGAAAACTTGAGAGGGGTTAGGAGATAATTTTTAGAGGCTCTGTCCTCTTCTTACTTCTTTAAGGCAAAGAGAAGTAGGCACTTAGTGATTTCTTCTCTGCAGCTAAAGCAAGTGGAGACAAAGACTTCCTCATAATGTCCGTGGGTATCGGCAAGAAGTAGAGACTTGTTCCTCACTCAAGGTCTTCTAAGAAGTAGGATTTTCAGGTTTATTCTATTGTTCTGGGAACACTGAGGAAAGATGGTGGGTTAATAAGGTCAGATGCACAAGGTACAGATCAGTCTGCTTAACTATTTTCTGGTTGCTGAGAATACCTCTGGGATTGGAGTGGTGGCTGTTAGCTTGCTAGGGCCTACAATGGGCTGTGGCCTGGGGAGGGTTCACTTTTGAAGGTGCATTCATATTTCTAAAGAAAATACCTTAGGGTTGAGTCCAGTTTCAGTAGGGTCTTTGGATCCTTTCCTATCAATTTCTACTTGAGAGACTATTTTAGTCAGTGTTCCATAATTGTGACAAAATACCTGAGATAATCAACTTGTAAGGAGGAAATGTTTATTTGGGCTCACAGTTCTGGAGGTTTCAGTTCATGGTCAGTTGGCCAGTTGCTTTTGGGCCATGGATAGGCAGTACATCACAGTAGCACAAAGTGGAAGAAGCTTCTCAACTCATGGAAACCTGGAGGCATTCAAAGAGAGACAGAAAGGAACTGGGGTCACAATATTCCCTTCAAAAACATGCCCCAAAGACCTAACTTCCTCCCAGTAAGTCCCACCTCTTGAAGGTTTTGCTGCCTCCCAATAGCACCAAGTTGAGAAATAAGCCTTCAATACATGGAAATTTGAGGGACATTACAGATCGAAAGGAGAGCACAGACCATGACTTGATTAGTGAAGCAGAGCACAGAAAAGCAGTAGGATTTTTGTAGTTCTGAAGTATAACTGCTCACAGAAGGCAAAAACAATACAGGTCAACACAGAAGACAGCATCTTGCTACACAGAGGTGTGGCAGGAGCTGGATCAACTCCTCCTCTCCTCCCAAAGCCACCCAGAGGAAAGTTTCAAGGCAGATGGAGCAGGGAAGTGGGTGAAAAGACTTCCACCCCAGCTCAAGCTGAGAATCACAGGCCTAGTAGCCTTCGTGGGTCTATGGAGCGGGGGGGAAACCTTGGCTTAACAGGAGGTGATGCAAACCAACTGTGAGAACCCGAATTTAGAAATTGTTAGTGGGAAGGGAGTTGGTAGCACAGATCACAGCAGCAATGTGAACTTACTCCATGTGCAGAGGAGAGGATCCACATACCTCTGCTGACCTAACATCTGGCCGTAGCCACAAGCAAGATCCCAGGTCAAATCCATCAAAGCTGGCCTGCATGGTCTACCACAGGACTGCGGACTGAATAACTTATTTTTGCTTATGCCAGTACATCCTGTGGAAGTTTGTTCTGCAGTCAAATCTCTCTGATATAAGAATGTGATATGCTGTTTGAAAAAAATCATCAAAAAGCATTAGAAATAAAACCATCCCATGATCCCATTATGACCAATTAACTCGATATTTTAGAATTAGCCTATTTCTGACCTTCTCTCAAAATTCCATTAGAATCTATTATTTTTAAAATTTCTGATGAGGCAAATAGTCTGAGCACACCCCTTTTTCTTTCTATGCAGGTCTGTAGGATTCTCTTTCAAGACACTGCATTATTAGGCAATGGCTTGTGTTGGGTCACTTTCCACCCCAGTGCTTCAGCTGCATGAGGAATCAAAAGAATTTTCACAGCTTATCTATGTCCTTGGTCATCTCAGAGGTCCAGTTTGCTCCAAGGTGGCGGGAACAGCACTAGCAGCAGCATAAGAGAACACCCTAGTTAACCTTGGTGGCATTTGAGGAAGCAGGATTTTGAAATTAACATTCCCCATGGACAGCCTTGTCTTCCACTGTGATTATTTTTGCCCATCTCATTGCATGAGGAAATGTATACTGTTTTTCCTGTATTTATCTTTTACATTGAATTCTGGTTCAAATATCTTAAAGAGGAGTCAATTTCTCTATCCCCCATAATATGCATTTGTTTTTAAAAACTTTTCTACAATTGGTCATAACTAAATGGCAGTTAATTGAATCAGACCAAAGTAAGAGATCTGCTTGGCAAGATCTAGGAAATAGCAACAGACTGAGGAGTCTGCAGATTTAAGTTTTGTTCTTCGCTCCATCACTATTGAGCAGTGATGTGTTAGAAGGAGTCACTTTTCTTGTTGTGCCTCATTTTTCCCATCTTTAAAGGGAGAAAAGCGTGCCTTCATCAGCTCAGAGCATGGAAAACAGATACTGTAGAGAGAAATCTGCCGCCCAGACAGCACGGAGTGGAAGACCCCAAGCTTCCACTTCCACAAAGAGAGCTAGGCAGTGTCCCAGTGTCCTGCAGCATCCCAGAGGAAATGGGTGTATTGCATGTAGAAAATCAGTCATTGTCACACAGCGTCTGGTAGAATACCTGACTGTTCTATTTTTCTCTTCTATCACCTCATTCAAAAAAACACCATAATAGGCTGCTATAAATAGAAAAAACATTCATAGATGGACCAACACGAAACCTTGAATTAAAAGGTATGAGTCTCAACAAGCAAAGAGAAGCATTCAAAGCAGAGGAAAGCAAATCACTAGAGCAAACAAGTACACTGTGGAAGTATTATTAATATTCTTCTCAGGGCAAGAAAATATTCTCATCAGGGCATTTACAAAACAAAATTTTCTGTTGAGAAATTAGAAATATGGAGAATATAAAATCATTGTAAAGATTAATCCATCTTCGGAGGAGGAATGCTTATGCAGACAGTCTCATTCAGAGCCAGAAGAATGAACAAAATGTAGAACTTACGTATATCAAAGTTCATAAAGAAAATCACTTTGAACTTCAAATTCCAAACATGGTCAAATTGTCAGTAAGAGATAATGTGAGAACTCCTTGAAGGATAAATATGTATTTTGTATTTCAGCAAAAATTTTAAAAAATGAATAAAAGAGAATGGTAGGTAAGATACAATGAACAGTGATAGGGAAATAAGCAAAATGTGTGGTTGTCTAACCTCTGTATGGTTCTGGAGTAGTAGGGTGGGTAGGGTAGAGGAGGATGTGGGAATAGAGAATTCTCAGTACCTGAGATTTTAAGTAGTTATGGGAAAGTATTTTAAATGTGTACTAAATAAGAGAGTAAAAAGTTGACAATTTGAAATGAAACATAACTTTCAAACCAAGAGAAGAAAAAAAATTAACAAACCTTGAACAATTGCAAAAGCAACAAATGAAAAAAAAGTTAAAATAAAGGACAGTAAATCAAAAACATGAAAAAAATAGAAAGAAGGCCCCAAATATCAGTAATTTTAAAATGTCATGATTACATAAAAAGCCAAAATTTCTCAGACAGCTACCTACTGTATGGGAAGATGGTCAACTAGAAAATAAAAAGGTACACCAGACAAATATTAATAAAATGACAATGAACAGTAATGTTATTAAGAAGCAAGTAAAATTTAAGGTTAAAAAATTATAAAATAGACAATGAATAATAATAATAAATTTCATCATACAAACCCAAGATAATAAGACAGTTACAGACTTATACCTTTGAGACACGTTGTTTTAAAATATATAAAGCAAAGATTTAAGGAACTATAACAAATTCCTTAATAATAATAGAGAGCTAATATAATACCCTCAGAATTCAAAGATCAAATAGACCTGAAATGACAAGGCTGTAGAAAAATTAAATCACACAATAACTCAGGTTGGTCCCACAGGATGGTAGAATTTTGTACTCTAGAGCATATTGTCATGTGCACACAGAAAAATCATAAAAATTAATTACTGGTCTACAACATATTTTCAAGATTCTCAAAGAGCCAGTTTCTTTCCCCATACACATTCTCTCTTTCTTTCTTTCCTTCTTTCTTTCTTTCTTTCTTTCCTTCTTTCTTTCTTTCTTTCTTTCTTTCTTTCTTTCTTTCTTTCTTTCTTTCTTTCTTTCTTTCCTTCCTTCCTTCCTTCCTTCCTTCCTTCCTTCCTTCCTTCCTTCTTTCTTTCTTTCTTTCTTTCTTTCTTTCTTTCTTTCTTTCTTTCTTTCTTTCTTTCTTTCTTTCTCTTTCTTCCCTTCCTTCCTTCCTTCCTTCCTTCCTTCCTTCCTTCCTTCCTTCCTTCTTTCTTTCTTTCTTTCTTTCTGTTTTTTTTTTTTTTTTTTTTTTTTTTCGGTACTTGAGATTGAACCCAGAAGTGCTTTACCGCTGAGCCAGATCCCCAACCTGTTCTTGAAATTTTTATTTGAGACAGGGCTTCTCTAAGTTGCTGAGGTTGACTTAGAACTTATGATCCCTCTGCCCCAGCCTCCCGAGAAGCTGGGTGCCACTGCACCTGGCCCATATTCTTCTTAATGAAGTAAATAAATAAATAAAATAATGGAGGGAGGGAGGGAGGGAGAGAGAGAAAGAGAGTAGTGCTTACAAGTTGTTCTTATTTAACAAACAAAAATCAAACTAAATTTTAATTTAGCTCTTAATTTCATTGGAAATGAGTGACAATTAAGGCACATATTGAAAACTGTGAAAGCTAGCCAAAGTAGGACTCAGCAAATTTATAGCCTTAAATGCACTTTTTAGAGAGCAAAAAATTAAATATTCAACTCTAGAAACTAAAATAAGAAAACTAAAGACTGCTTCTCAAAAGAAGTGATTATTGAAGATAAAAGAGAAGGTAATGATATCAAACAAGCGTTCACCAGCAAAACAAGATTTTGCTCTTTTTAAAAATCAGTCTTCGCTACATACACATAAACAATAGGTCTAACTTTTAGTGACTGATTTTAGGAAAGAGATGAGAGCTATACACATACCCACACATTGGACATGTCAGGCAAGTGTATGAGAAGCTAGAGATGGTGGCCTAACAGTAAATGATTGATGTCTATCAATTCTCCCTTCTCTGATTCCCCAATGTAACAGCAGAAAAGAAAAAAAAAAAAAGTATATAAGAAAACAGAATTAAAGAGAAGAGTAATAAGCCATTGGCGAGTCACTGTCTTTAAGAGACTGAGAGTAGATGGAAGAGTAGTCATTACAGGAACCGGACAGAGAAAGCTAGGGCTTACACTGCACAGAGGGCGAAATGCACCAAATCTAGGTTCCTCAAAGTCTAGCAGGCAAACGGAATTGCTTGGTGAGCTTGTTGAAGCTCAGATTGTTGGATTCCATCTCTAGAGTTTCTGATTCATCAGGCTAGGATGGGCCTGCGAATGCACATTCCCAATTCCCACGTGATGCTGATGTGGTTGTTCAGGGGGTAGAATTCGTAAAGCCACTGCTCCAGATAATCTTGGACAGGCTCAGGACTTTGAATCATCAGGTATAAAGGAGGACAAGGGATGAGATGGAGGTAGAAAGCAGGGAGCTTCCTCAAAGTCTGTCTAGAACAATTAATTGTCCAATCAGCTCTTTGAATATACAAGAAGTGCTCAGCAACCAAGACTCTTTCTCCAAACAAGTAATCAAGATTTTTATTATTGTTCTTGGAATACCAGTGAAAAGGTCTGTTAGGGAATTAATTTCTATTGTTTGAATTTCTTACAATGGTAATGTATTCTCATAGTATTTGAGCAATCAAAAACCAAGTCCGTATGCTATATACATTAGTGGGATTTTATTCCTGTCACCAGAGTTACCCCAAAAGATCAGGGATTATACTAAAAGGGTCTTTGGTCCTCAAGAAAGAGCCTTGCCAAAAAATATGCTTTTTTGGTGTTTAGAAAAATTGAAAGAAAAGAAAATATCTTCATTCCCATATAGAAGAGTTAGTTTCTATTTTGTCAAGAATCAGATTAGTGCTTGAACATATATGAATGATGAACCTCTTAATATCCATATTTATAATGAAAACTTTTGCTAGTAATGACTAGAATAATATAACTGCTGTATTTGTAACTGTTTGTAATGAATGTGTCTCAGAGCCCAGATTTTCTTGCTAAAGTTGCATTATTTAGGGCCAGACAAGAAAGCTACAATTCGTGAGACAATAATCATTTTCTCTCTAAAAAATGAATGAGCATGAGTATATATGCCTGCTGGCTTATTATTTTAAAATAGCTCAAGTCAAATCTTTATACTTCAAGTGCTATTTTTGTTTCTAAAAATCCTATGACTTAACAAATGTTATTTTAAAAATTTAAGAGTCCAAAATCAGATCTGCTGTAAACTGTATCTGCCTTTTCTTCACTCCTGTGAACCTCTGTCTCTATCTATTACATATTTCAACTGAAACTAAGGGTGTATTTCAAAGTAAGTTCCAGGAAAGATTTCTGCTTGCATCCTCAGGAGTATGGAACCCTAGCAGACCATGCACATTGTGACCCAAATTGACATCCAGTAGAGCTTTCTCCCACAGGAGGCATCTGGCAAAGCAACCCTCTCCACCCAAGAATTTGTGACAAAATCTATTTGCATTCTAAGTTTTCCTGATTTACCCATATGAGTTCCTTCTGTCAGCCCATCACCCATGTAATGAGAAAGGGATGCCAAGTACATTATGTTGCCAAAATGTCATAATAGGCACAGTGCTTGTCTAGTCTTTGCTACATCATGTGGCTGGATAAGTCCCTTAAGGGTCCAAAGGCTGTTGGGGATTTTGACATAGTGTATGCTCAGAGGAGAGAAACAGGGCTGTCAGTGAAACAGGGCTGTCAGTGGACCAGTGCTTTGACATAAATACAAAGTGGTGGGATGCAGGGGAGACTGTTTTTAAAAAACAAAGTAAGGCTGAACTCAGTGGCACACACCTGTAATCCCAGCAACCCAGGAGGCTGAGGCAGGAGAATTGCAAGTCCAAAGCTACCCTCAGCAATTTAGTGAGACCCTGAGCAACTTAGCAAAACTCTGTCTCAAAATAAAACATAAAAAAGGTCTGGGGATATGGCTCAGTGGTTAAGCACCCCTGGGCTCAATCCCTGGTACCAAAAATACTCCCCCAAACCAAAGTAATGACAAAAGAAGAGGGACAACCCCTTCCCGGACAGTCAGGGACAATGTAATTCCAGTTATCACCATTATTTTTGTATTTAATTTTCCTTCACCTTGTGCAAAACCAAATCGGATTAAAAATAATAAAGCATAGGCATATGAAGACAGTGATTCTTCAGATTCTGTTTAAAGTTTTCTATGTTTTCTGTAGTTCTCACAACTCTTGAGGTGGGCACAATTATAACTCTAAAGATGATGATACCGAGGGTCAGGGAGTTTAACTAGCTTGCCCAAGGTTAGGCAGCTAGCTATTAGTGGTGGGAATGGAACTCCATCTCAAGTCTGTCTGAGTTTGAAGTTATCTTAAGGCAGAACTGTACAAAAATCAGAAGATAGGATGAAAGAGTTACAGAAAGTGAGAAATTCTTTTTATCAATTCCAAATTCCGTGTGGCAGTCACGTGTTTCATGCACTTAATGCACAGCTTCGCCCTTAGTAGGTGCACATATTTGGTGAATTAAAGTGAATGCTATAGTAAAAAAGTTTCTCTATCCAAAACTTGTGAATAATGGCATTGCCCACAGCTCCACGGAGCAGGGGAGGGTGGGTAGAGAATTGTCAGAGATGTAAATAACACACTTTTCAGCTATGGGACATGAATGCTCTGTCTCTCTTTTCTTGTTCCCCTTCAATTTGTTCAAACATATTTTTTGTCACTCATAATTCAAAAACGGTTTAATGGAAAAACTTCAGGTGTTATATATATATTAGTCCTTGATGAGAACTAGAACATAAGAATAATTTTGCCAACAAGGAATTTAAACTTTTTTTATTTATTGAAGGTTAATTTTTCTTTTCAAGGGAGAGCACCATGAGGGTCTCTCTGGACAATATCATTTCCACCAGGCACCTGGCAATTGTTTCGCTAAGCTAAGGTTTCATTTTGAAAAATAAAATGCCTAGCCCTTTCTTTGAAAGGACAAAATCTTGGCCACAAAACGGTTTCCTGTGGGTCAAAGTTTGTCATATTTACTTCTGTAAAGTGGCAGGTTACCCCCTGGCTCTATTTCCATTTCTATATAGTTCTGCTTCACTTTTGCTTGTAGACCTTTGGGGGAGAAGTCAACAGAATGTCTCTATCTGTAGAATCGTGTGTTTGCCAAAGGGGAGGATTGGACCAGGTCAAAATGGAGAAGGCCACGGTCTCCCACTCCCTGGGGTTCCCCAAAGCAAGGCCAGTCTGTGTTCAGGGAGCCGGAGCTGCGTTTCGGGTTAGATTTCTTCACCTCTGTGATTTAGTGAGCAGAAGAGTTCAGGCTTTCCCCTCAGAGGGCCTGGACTGCCTGTTCCACAATGAGTATGGTCTAAAGATAACTTTTTAAATGCTTCTGAAGATGCATCGAGTCTAATGGAGACTGCCAAGGCCTGGGCAGAAAGTAGGAAGGGAAATTGAAGAGGTAGCTTTGGGACAAGTGCTTTCTCTCTTCACACATGCCAGGGATTGCTTAATGCTCACACAAAGCCTATGACCATAAAATCCCTTCCAGCAGGTCCCTTGGAGGAAACAGAACAAACCACAACCTGCCCATTATAGAGGGTTAGCAGGCTGCTTTACCCTGCAGGGATGAAGGACCTTTGGCTCCAAAAAGTCTCTGGCTTTCTTTTTTTTTTTTTTTTCCCCTCTTGATATGGAGAATTGCTGACCCATCATGTCTAGGAAGAAGGAGATAATAATAAACAGGTTAAGGGATCATTAAGGCGAACCTCGCTCATTGATGACATTTCTTTCACATCCCTTTTATTAAATGCTTTTAAAGCTTGCCACCGAATAGGTTTGCAATGCATTAAAACTCCCGTTGAAAGGGCCAACCTCATATAATATGGGAAAAGATGAGAAGTCATGAAATACTGCATGGAGTATATTGGCTCAGATATGGAGTGAGCATCATCTTTGTGGTTCAGACTGCCATTATAAACTCTTCTTGTGGTCTGTAGCTCTTACCACAGTCAATGTCAATAGCAGACAAGATGCAAACTATTAAGCAACATTACAGACGAAAGGGGGTTTTCCTTCCCAGAGCAGCGTACCTTGTAGTGTAATGATATGCAGACCTTCATCAGATGGGATGCGCTCTTTTATCTGGTCCATCACTGGAAACATTTCTATTAGCATCGGTTAATCCTTGACCTTCTTCTTGTGTTGCTATTTAGGTTTCTTCCGGAGGGTGAATTGATGCTATAGCGTTTAATCCGTATTGGCTGCTGTAGCCTTTAAAAGGATTCCAAATGGTTTCTGTCATATGTGCTGCTCGTGGGGGGTTGTGGCTTGGAGGACAGTTCACTCACTCCTAGCATTTTTGCACCCTGAATGTGATCAGGGAGTAGCCAAAAAGTTGGTGAAAGAAAAAAACAAAGTTGTTGACAGCCCAGCAGTAATAGAGTCTTGGAGGCCCAGCTGGGGAATTCATCTGGGCCAGAAGAACAGCAAGGCCAGATAGGTCAAGAAGCAATGAACCTTAAAACAGCTTTAAAAGGAAACAGATGAAAAGAGTGAAGGATTCACCAGGACACACACAGGCCTAAAAGCAGACGCAGAGGAATCCCAGCCATACTAAAAGAACGTATGAACTACTGCCAAAGCCAGAGGAAATTCAAGCTGGATGCTTACATTTGAGAAGGAGTGCATTTCAGCAGGAAATCACAAGAAGAAACATGTTATAATCAACGTTTTAGCTAATGAGGAAAGAAACTGAATGGATTAACAAGAGTGCAACATTATTCAGTTTTGCAAAAATAATAATAAAAATACTTCAGTGCTGGGGATATAGCTCAGTTGGTAAAGTGCTTGCCTTGCAAGCACAAGGCCCTGGGTTCAATCCCCAGCACCACAAAAAAAAAAAAACAAAAAAACAAAACTTCAGATTTCTGAACCACTTCACATTAAGTCCCTCTTTGTATATTTAGTGACCCTCTACTCCCTACCCTCTAGAGTAGGGTAAGATGCTATGTCCGTCAGGATTCTGTTCATTGATAATCAAAATTCTACTCAAACTGTCTTATGAATGATAGAAACTTATTGGTTCAGATGTGACTGGATCTGGGTACTCAGAAAATGCATAGGTATCAGACTAAAACATCTTTTAACTTGATTCTGTTTTCCTATATAGATTCCATTCAACTATTGACTTTGCTTCAGTGGAGAGAAATGTTTACCTGTGGCTCCAGGCTTATCTCCTATTCCTTTGTTCACTCAAGAAAAAAAGAAATTGTTTTGCCCAATCTTTTCAGAAAAATAGTGACTCCCATTTGAATCACTTCATCGCTGCTAAAGTTGTTGTTTATGCCAAGTCACTCACTATGACCAGCATGAGGAGGGATGGGTGGAGACTTGCAAAAATTGGGCTGACCTTGGAAAGTATGGTGTGTGGCTGACAGATAAAGTATCTTCTTCTGTTTTGTGTTGCTGTAACAGAATCGATAAAGAGCAGAAATGTATTCCTCACAGTTCTGGAGGCTGGGAAGTCCCAGATCCAGGGGCCAGCCTCTGCTTCCAAGATGGGGAATCCTCCTGAGGGGAGCATCCCTGGCAAGAAAGTGGAGGACAAAAAAGGGACCAACTTTGTACCTCAAATCTTTTTATAGAGCCATCTAAGCCCACTTGTGAGGGAGGAGCTCTCACAACCTAATCAGTTCTTAAAAGTCTGACCTGCTAATATGGTCACATTGGTCATTAGGTATCAACCCATGAATGTAGGAGGGGACACATCCTAATCAGAGCATTGGAAGGAAGAAAGAGCATCAAGCAGGCCAAAGTAGATGCCCACCTTGTAGGCCCAGTAGGTGGCACTTTTCTTCACCAGGGACTTGCATTAGATTAGTACTTGACCAAAATGCTGCCTGAAAAATACAAGGATTTCTAAAACAAGGCTCCTCCTGGGAACCACTTGTTGGTTATAGAAGGAGTATGAGGAACTGAAACTAGACTTTACTCCACTGAATTAATTTATTTATTAACAAGCTATCACTGAATCTATGCAGTAGAGGGCATGTGGGGTTCAGTGAAAATTGGGGTAGCTGCTGTGGGAAGTGGGAGAAGAAGTTAATGGAAGACACACAAACAATTCAGAAGTGGCCTTAAGGGTAAAGTTGAGGTTGGAAACCATAAGTGGAGAGTCATTACAACTTCAATAGGGCTTGTGATTTTTTTCTTAGTTCTGCATAAGAAAGTTGATGTTAAAATTGGGTCATGTTGGAAATATTTCTTATGGTTACCACGGAGTGTGGATGAGGCTGGCTAACTGAGGGAGAGAGCCAGAAAACCATAGGCCATTGTAGTAGTGAGGGCAAGAAGATACACACTGAAGGCAGAGTAGTTCCTTTTCGTCTCCTACACTATGAGGCCACTGAACATTACTATCTCTGCTACACCCATTGAATATTACTGTCTTATATACACTCTAAAGGGGTTGACACCTCAAGCTGCATCTGCCTTCACATAGTGACAGATCATCATTTAGCTATGAAGATTTCTATGAAACCCAAAAGTATCTTCTAAAATGGGACTTGGTGCATAGCAGTGACTCAGTGGTGGGTATACAAAGTGACAGATCACGAGAGGTGCTGATGAAGAACTACTAGAGGTGACAGGATAACCATCATCTGACTAGTGTCAAAGAGGACTTCACAGAGGAGGTGGCATTTGAAAAAGTATAGAAGAAGGTAGACGATTATCTATCACACAGGTTTCAGCAGCAAAATCGGATGTAAAGGAATGCTTACTTTTTTCTGAACAATCATGAAGATAAGGGTTCCAGTGTTTTTATTATGCAGAAAATCCAAGAGACTTTTTTCATTAAGTTTATATTTATCTTTATGAACATCTGAGTGGCTAAGGTGATGCATTGAACTTGGTGATAGCAGGATTGCAGGGTCCAGACTCTGCCCTCAGAGTATCCACTGCTGATGAACCAATATACACACAGACCATGATACAATTAGAGATGTGCAAATCTTTAGAAAGAGCCTAGCAGAAGAAGGATTTGGTTCTTCCTAAGGTAGATCTTCACAGAAGTGATAGCAATGAAACTGAGTTTAAAGAATAATAAAATGTTAATGATAACAAAAACATATATGTATGTTACTTATGTCTCCACCATTTTTTTTTTGAGGTACTAGGAGTTAAACCTAAGGGCACTCTACCACTGAGCAAAATCCCACCCAGTTTTACTTTTATTTTAAGATAGGGCCTTGCTAAGTTTCTGAGGCTGGACTAGAACTTGTGATCCTCCTGTCTCAGCCTCCTGAGTAGCTGAGATTGTAGGTTTGTGCCACCACATCATGCTCCAGTCATTGTTGTAAGTGGTTTACATATATAAATTCTCACTTAATCTTTTTAAAAGATATTTTTCAGTTGTAGATGAACATCATACCTTTATTTTATTTATTTATTTTTATGTGGTGCCTCACACATGCTAGACAAGCACTCTACCACTGAGCCACAACTCCAGACCTCACTTAAACTTTAAAGCAGCTCTTTGAGGTTGGTTCTATTACTGTCCTCATTTTACAGATGAGGAAACCAGAAGTCTACTGAACCCACTTAGCTAGGATTCATGCTCGGGCTCAACTGAAGACAGGCAGGCTCTGGATCTCATGTGACCACTACCCCACACAGGGTTAGGAGGACTTTTCCCAGGAGCCAAATGGGGAATAAAAGAGAATGGAATATTCCAGAAATTGCAAGCAGTTGAGTCTTACTAGATGGAAAAGTACCTAGTTGAAGGTCAAAAGGGGCAAAAATACCCCATTTGAGAGTTTGATTATTAATCTCTTTACCCTGGGGAACCATAGAAGAATGTAGGGCTTGAGAGTTCCAGGACTGGATTTTTTTGTTAGAAAGAAAATTATGCAAGAGGAGGAAGGAGGCAAAACCAGAGACACGAAGAACTCCACCTGGTTTTGGATAGATATCAGGTAAAAAGTGATGAACTAAACCAGGGCATTTGCCAGAGTTCGCTTAGTCACTGGGATGGTTTGGAAAGCGTCTTTGCTCCTAGCTCCATCCCTACCCTTACTGACCACATTCTCTGTTCCTATTGTCAAGAGACATGTTTCTTAGTTTTCCTTCCTTCTGGTTTCCAGGTAGCTACGGATCAAGGAAGACCACGGCTGCCAATGAGAGAAGAGGGGAAATGGAGGCATTTCTGTTTTCTTGACACTGAGGCATCTTCAGCAGCAGCTGTCTCTCCGCCATGGCTCCAGTTCGCTGGCCAACCTCTCCCTTCATTATTCCAGCTCTGCACTGGGTGATCTCTACCGTAGTTACAGCTCTTGCTCAAAGGCTCCAACTTTAGATCCTGTTAACTCTACTGCTGCCCTTTGAAAATTTATCCCTAAGGGTGATACCAGTGACTGGGTTACCTCGCCATTCACTATTTGCCTTCTTTCTGTCACCCTTGTTATAATTTATCTTATTAAATTCTATATTAGAAACACCTGGAAGGTTTTGTGTCTTCCTGGCTAGACTGTGACTGATGTATCCATTGAAAAACCCAGCCATATAACATTTGAGGCCCTCCAGGCTTAATATACAAATTAAGTAAAAGAAAGAAAGAAATTGCTCTTGAAAGGCAAAGAGCGACAACAGGGTAATGTCCCAACAAGGCCTGCACTGCACCTGAAGAGCTCAGAAATTGAGAGGCATTTTTAAACCAGGATTACTTTGAAAAAAAAACTGTTTTAGATGAGGCTTGATCTTTATTGAAGCAATTTAGCTAATCTGGAATCAGACCTGCTGTAGTTTGGATCTTGAATGTACATCAGAAGCCCATGTATTAAAGGCTTGGTTCCCTGCCCATGGTGCTATTGGAAGGTGGTGGAATTTTAAGAGGCGAGGGCCTAGTGGGACTTCTTTCAGGAGTGTTCCATGGAAGGAAACTGTGGGGCATTAGATACTTCCTCACTTTCTTTTACTTCCTGGCCATGAAGTGAGCAGTCCCTCCATGATATTTTGCCTTGCCCTAGGCCCAAAGCAGTGAGACCAATTGGTCATGGACTGAAACCTGCAAAACTGTGAGCCAAATAAATCCCTTCTCTTTATAAGGTAATTACCTCAAGTATTTTGTTATAGTAACAGAAAGCTAACACAGTATCTTATATGTCCTTTGAATAAGCATAAAATTCTTAAATTATTAAAGAGCTGAAATATAAGTTGTAGCCAATAGAATGCACTCTGAACTATTGTCATTTTCTTAGCTTCTGAAGTTTTAATTAGTTATTTATCTGCCATTTGTGACATATCACTGGGGAACTCATGTACATTTCAAGAAAATTGTGAAATGGTCCATATAAATGTTATTGCAGCAGTTAACTATTGGAACTCTTGATTAGAAACACATTATTTGATACTATGTAGTTAGTAATCCAGTTAGTAATCCAAATCATCAGTGTGTGAACTCTACAAAGGCCTTTTTTTGGGGGGGTGTTGAAAACTTTCATAATAGCTAATACAGTATCTAATATATAAAATTATCAAATATAGCAGATAAAATGATTATAGAGATGTCACCTTGACTTGATAATTTTATGAATAAAATGAAGGTAAATGGGGAAAGTGATTACAGAGACTGAGAGTCTTGTTGTAATCCGGCATCCTCCCCTCTCAGTCTTGCTGTGGAGCTTCCATTTTTCAAATATTTGTGACTATTCAATAAAAGTGTCAATTCATATAGTATGCATTTTTTTTTTAATAAGAAGGACACTCAAGTTCAAGGTGTACTTGTAACTGGTATCCTACTGAAGATAGGAGTCTGGAAATTAAAATTTAAAAAGAAGTTTAAACTTAGACCTGCTCCTGAAGATTGTGACTTAGAATGAGAATCTTGGAGTCACCTGCTTTTTAGGTGACTGGAGTCAGTGGTATAGCAGCTAATTGAAACTCTAGCTCTAGGGAAAGCCATTAAGGTTCACACACCTCTTGAGAGGGAAAAATACGTTCCTGAGGCACAGGAATGCTTCCTTGGAAATCTCATACTATATTTTTAAAAGGATCTTGGCATTAATACTTTTTACCTGATGGTCTATAAAACATAAGCTCACTGCCTTCAATTTCTTTCTCTTAATTTTGTTTTTGAATGTGATTCCCTTTTATGTTTTTTTGTTCTGTTTTCCCCAGAAACACTGAACTGGTACATACATTTAAATCAGACAAATGAGTTCCTAAGAAAACCCTGCCTAGAGGAAGCCAAAGACAGAGAAAATGAAACAAGGTGTTTACAGGCAAGGACTTTAGTAACTTTCTCTTCTTGACACACTTTACTTTCCATATCTTGTTTAAAGATCTTTTTTTAGTGAAACTTCATAATGTTACTCACTATGTTTGAGGATCCTTCTTATAAATGGACTTGCCATTTCCTAACAATTGTATATGTTTGTAAGTGTCTTCACCACTATTTTGCACTTTACTTTCAAGATACACAGCCATCAGATTTCAAACTGCTCACCTTTTGAACTCTCAGAGTTCTAAATGTGTTAGTGGCTCTATTTGACAGCAGAATTTGACATCGGATGCTTTTTCAGTTGATTTCACTAATTTAAACCATCTAGTTGTCTCCCCTACTCTGCACTTCAATGAGAATCCACATTTTTTTTTTTTACTTTAAAATTAAGTAAAGGAAAAATTGTCATTTTAATGGAAAGGGACAATAAGTGAAGTCACAGTAGGATTTTGTGTGCTCTTTTTTTTGGTATTGCACACATGTCTTGTTTGGGTGTTTTAAATTGGAATTGTGGTGAGTTCTTCCTTTGAATATTGCTCTATACACTCCCTCTACTGATACCACCATGTATAAACATTGCTTCTGTGTGTGAGAGAGAGAATTTCCCCAGAGGTCCACAAAACATTTAATGAAGTGTGAAGCACAAACATTTCATTACAACATATTGTGTACTTTTGCCTTTAATAACTACATTCTTCATCCAAGAAGTCTCAATAGCTTTCAGAAGTGAATTACAGTAGTATTATTTTCCCCAGAATATAGTTTTTCCATGACAGAAACAGCACTTTCCTAAACTATTGTATTTATTAGCAACCTGTTGCCCTTCGACACTTTCATCAACCCTGATCGAGTGTGTATCATTTAAACTTCCTTTAAAAATTATTAAAATAGTTTCATGTTATTGGATTCTTTTTCCTTAACTGTAGGCAACCATCACAGAAAATGATGCTCTTGAAGTCACTGAACATTACGTTTAGTGGAGAATTACATCCTCCACAGTAAGGGTGCAGGCCTTTAATTGAGAACTTTAATAGGAGTGGGGAGATCTTTCCCTTGATTGGTCACCAAGGAGGTAGGTAAGCTCTGAATTCCTGCTAGATTGCTCCCTACTTCAGTGGGCTCCCGGAAGCCATCTTTCCTACCTTCCTTCTCTTCATCTCCAAGGCAGTCCCCATTAGCTACTTTTGCACACATGACAAAGTTGAGAAGCAACTTGCTGTAGTGACTCTGGAATTTTGCCAGTTAGCAAAAGCTAATAATTGTTCAATTCTACAATTCCAAGTGAATTTTTAAATATGTCCTTAAATATGTGCAGCATGTGTATACCTGGGTACCTTCCCCCAAACACCAGTCTTTACATAAGTCTGAACCAAACCAAAACAACAGAGACAGATCACCCAAGAACCTGTGCAGGTAATGAGGAAGTTGGTCCTTTGGAACAGGGTATATTCTTATTCTGAAGTATGCTTTATAATGTCATTTTAATGTGACTGCTCTCTAGTGTCTTAAGAATTATTGCTGCATCTCATTGAGTCCATAATTATTGGTCTCCATCAATAGTCTGTTCAATTAGATTCTTGGGAAAATTAAAAGGAAATCCATGAAGTTGGTATATCTATAGTTTTAAGTGGTTTGGGCAAATGTTTGTGCAGGCAGATAGATATAAAGCTTGCATCCTCTGTTCCAGAAGTATTTTTGTTATAGTGAATTACCAGGAAGATTGGAAAAACATTAACCTCACCACATCTAACAAAGATTTACTAAGCAAAAAATATCTTCATACATTTCCTTGAAATATTTTACTAAACTGGGAACTTTTTATCCACCATTATTTTCATTAGATCTGGTCCCAGAAGCTGCCTTTGAAATCCTTAATAATTCTTGAGTTGGAGAGAGATAGTCTGTTACTAACTCATTAGAAAAGGCATAGGAACTGAAATAAAATGGTTTCCACTTGTTGGTGAGCCAAGAAGTCGGGGATAGCAAAATCCCATGGCCAATATTACAAATTGTAGGATACTTTATCTTGTTCAATAATAGCCCTTGTGGTTTCATCAGTGAAGTGAGTTATTTAAATGTTTTTTAAAAATTGCTTATTTTAATTCATTTTTTAATTATCACTAGTTTATATCCAAATGGTTAATGCAAAATACTCATTATTTTTCTGTCTTGGGATTTTCTTGGAACATAACCTGTTAAGAATGTTATCTAAATCTATGTTCCAAACCAGTGAATGCGCTTAGATTGGCACTTGATAAAGTTCTCTTTGGTGGATTTTGAATAGAAGAAATATAAAAAAATTATCTCAGTGATTTATGAACCCATGAGCTATAAATATCAAAGCTTTCTAAAAGTTAAATTCTTAGTCTGTAAACTTTCTGAACCAGTATTTATCTCTTTTGGCAGGATCAGAACAATCAAGCAAATTGGTATTTTTCTTGTAGTGCAAAAACATCCAAGCAATTTTTCATCAGTGCTGAAAAATAAAAGGGATATAATCGGTGAGGACCTTATTTCTCTGTTATTTGCTTCTTTATTTTATTTTTGGCAAACTAAGTAACTTATGTTTAAGTGTGGTAATTTGATGATTTGAACAAATTAATTTCTTAAAAGAAATATTAAGGTATTTACTAGCCTCTGTTCCCCTTTCTTAAGTCTTTTTTTTTTTTTACCTTTATATACATTGCACTTGATATACCTTCATTCATGCATTTATTCATTGGATACATAGTCATTGGGCAAGAAAATGGGAGATACTAAGATGAACAGACATGAATTACACTCTCAGTAGACCTGCTAAATGTGGTATATACTGCAGAGTGAATTAATCTACACTGTCTCTGACCCACTTCTACCATGACTTTCTGTGTTATATTGGATAGACATCTTAAAGTGACATTTCTCAGTGTCCCTTGTAGCTAGAATTCCACATAGGCACTAGGTTTCACCAAATATATGCACCCATGTAAGACTTAAAATGAGCGATGTTAACTCGGGTCATGTATGGAGAAACTGAATGATGTGGTAGAAGCATTTAGTTTTCCCAAGGCACTGAGATGTTAGAGTCTATATTTGGTTCTTAGTGTGAGACCATGAACTGAGGAGAGGCAATAGCAATTAGAATTTTTAGCAAACAATTCAATTGGTATGACCAAAACATTCTTTTGTTTGCATTATTCCTGGATGTGAATGATCTAAGTTTGATTCAATGACTTTTCCCAGAACTATAAAACTATATAATAACCTGTAATAAATTCCATCCTGCTTGAATTAGCTGAAGTGGATTCTGTTGTCTGCATCAAAACAATTGTACACCATACAGTTGGCAGATATTGTGGGCACAAATTACTTGAATACCAAGTAAACTAATTAGTACTACAGAACAGTAAAGATATATGTGCATGAACATGGGATTTGGAAGAGAGATTATTTGTTTCTTGGGTGTTCAGATAGAAAGAGCTGTTGATATTTGAGAAATGCTTTGAGAAATGGATAGAGGCAAACTTCTCAAATGAGTGGGGAGGAAGGCACACCAAGTGAAGGAAGAGCCCAGAGTAAGGGATAAGAATGGGAGCAGGGCTGGAGCACAGAAGCATAATGAGCAATAATGAGATATAATGAGAAAGAACGTTAAAGAGATAAATAGGAAATAATGAGACGCCAGAATATTTGTGTGGAGTGGATAAGAGTCACTGATTGATTTGTTCATTTAACAAGTGTTCCTTGAGACCCTATCCTGTGCCAGGCATCGTGCCAGACAGAACTCTGCCTCATTATGATTAATTTAGTAGTGAAGTAAAGAATAGATTTTAGTGATGGAAGCATGGGAGGTGGGGAGCCAAGAGGCTTTTACCATAGTCTCAAGAGAAATAATGAGCAGTGCAATAGCAAAGGAGTTTACTATATGTTGTGTTGACTTCTTTACTTGGGCATTATAGTCACACGGTGCAATTTTGACTTCACTGTATTCACTGTAAGAGTTAAAATGTTCTGATATATGTATTTACACTTACATGATGTGCTATGATTTGCTTATGATTTCATGCATGGTTCATCACCTCCTATGATGTTCCAGGGAAATAATAGGCACTTGGTAAATGCTTCTTGATTGACAGATTTAAGAAATCTCCAAATCTACCTAAGATTTAAGAAATCTCCAAATCTACAAATGTATCAGAGAACTCTAAGACCCCAAAAAGTCACATGCAAGCCAGATATTAGCACAGGTGATCTGGGCCTCATTGATTCTAGAAAAATGGGTGCAAGTCCCACGGCATCCACAATGGAAAATCTGGCCTCCCTGAGACTCTCTGAGAGTCCCAAGGTATGGGTTTGGAGTGGAGGAGGAAATTTGGGATTATCCAGGTGTCCTCTGGTCCCAAGTTTCTGGATCATCTACCCATTGTAGTTGTACCCCTCTGTCCCACAGTGAACAGTGCCCTGACTCCTGTACTGGTCAAAACACTAACACAGCCTTGCTGCAGAACAGACTTTCAAGGATGGGTTGAAACCTAAGATAGGGTTTCTGTTAAAGAGGTAAATGCGTTTTACTGGTTCTTAGGGTGCTGCTCCTAAAAGTCCTCTGGGGCACCCGGAAACCCTGCTAGTGTCTGCACTGTCAGATCCAGCTTTCGAACACGCTGCTCAGCCTATTTGCTCTCTTTTGATCTCATTTGGTCTCCTTTCTTTCCACTTTACTTCCACCTCCAATCCCCGCTTAATTTTGTAGATGGAACAATTCAGTCCTTTATTGGTTTGCTACTCTGCGTTCCAGGCCATTACTTGGGGTTTTACCTTCCTCAGTCCAGGTCATCACCCATCATGGAGTGGCTCTCAACACACTGGGGAACTCTTTTCTTATCCAATAATAACAATAATATCCAATAATATACATTGAATAATAAAAGTTTTAAACAAGCTTATCCAAGACTCTAAGAAACAAAACTAATTTACTAGTTAATTCCATAACAGCAACATTGAAATATCACTTTCAAAGGAGTAATTGTGCTCAATAAATTATAAATTTATTTTATTGCCTTTGGAAGTTTGAATTCCAAATATCTTTCCATGGATCAACCAAAAACTTTGAGATGGTATCTCTGTCTCTCTCTTCATCCATGTGGCATACATACATATAGTATTATATACATATGTATAGTCTCAAGGTTTTGATTATAATACATATTAAAGATATAATATATGTGATATTTATTCATATATATAGTCTCAAAATTTTGTATATAATCAAATATATATACATCTTATATATGTATAGTCTCAATGTTATAATACATATATGCATAATATATGTGGTTTATATACATATAATACATAGTCTCAAATACATGTATATCAAATATGTATACACATCCAACATATATGTCTATTTCTGAAATCTTTCCAAAATTCCACATTTTAATATATTAGTTAGTTTAAAATAAACAAAAACCTTACTCCCTCAATCATCTGTGAGCCAGGGTATATTGACTGCTGGGAAATCTCGAATCAATTAACAAAGGCGGCAGTGACTTTTGAAGCAAGGGGAGGATTCAATTAAAGCAGAAAAGCTCTAAAGCTCTTTGCTCTGTCTGATGAGTCTTCTGTGGCTAGTTCACATTGATACCCATCAAAACCTGAAAAGAAAGTACCAGCCAGTGTTCAAAACAGGCACTCATTCTCCAGTCTACATCCTGGCTTCCAAATACCTGTGAGGAAACAACCCGCAGGTATTCTTCTGACTCGGGGTTAAATGCTGGGAGGGAGGGGGTTGTCTCAACGCCCTTCTCTGCACAAATACCATACTTTCCACTCAGAAATGCTCATGACATTGGCTAACTAGAGAGTCATTCCCCATTTGGCAAAGGATATATGTACCTAGAACAGAATGTTCTCAACTTTTCTGTCTTGAACTAGAAAATATTTTTTTTTCCCCAGGAAATTTTAAAAATAGAGGTTGCTTTAGGCCTTTTCTGACTATAAGAGTTAATGTATTTTCATTTTGGAAAGTTTTGAAAAGAACAAAATAATTATCACATCTGGAAATTATCATTGCTAATATTTTTCAATCTTTTCCTTTACACTTATGAATGCATACAAATGTATATAAACGTGTGTGTGTGTGTGTGTGTGTGTGTGTGTGTGTATAGATGGAATCATACTGTTATGCAAACCTGTCTTTATATACCAAGAGATCTTTCCATGTCATTGTATATTTCCTGGAGCATTATTTTCCTTGACTTCATAATATGAACATATACCATTAATTTATTTTAATTAATACCATACAGTTGCATAGTTTGGTTTGTTTCTAATTATTCTCTATTTTTTTATAAATGGTTGTGGTCATGCATACATAAGAAATTTTATCATTTTAAGAGTATCCCAGGAAGTCTAATTTCTTCAGCCAGAAATAAGAGAAAACATTAATTTTTTTTCTATAATTAGTTCTAAATTGCTCTCAAGAAGTGCTGGGCTGCCAGTGGTGTAGGAGAGTGGCCATTCATAGGAGGCCATTTTGGTTGCTATGTTCACCTTAACTATTATTTTAGTATTTATAATTTTCATACTTTTTTTTTTAGAAACTGCTTCATATTGGTTTTCTGATGACAATGGAACAAATTACCATAAACTTATGGGTTTAAAAAATCCCACAAATTTATTACATTAGAGTTCTGGAGACCAGAAGTTTGAGATAAGTTCCCCTTGACTAAAATTGAGGTGTTAAGGGTGTTTTAGCAGGGGATCAATTTTCTTGCATCCTTTGGTGTCTGGAGACTGCTCTCATCCCCTGACTCATAGCTCTTTCATCTTAAAACCTGTCCCTCTCTTCTCAAAGCCTGTCCCAGACAGAGGTGTCTTTCTCCCAACCCCATCTCTCTGGTCCTAACTCTTTTGTTTCTGTATTGTCCATTTTCTGACTCTGAGGTTACTTTGGGCCCAAGTGGATAATCCAAGATTGCTCTCTATCTCAGGGTCATCTAATTAGTAACCTTAGTCCCCTCTGCAACCTTAATTTCCCTTTGCCACAGAATATCACATCGTAGGTTCTGTGGACTAGGACATGGGCATCTCTGGGTGATTGGCATTCTATCTACCACAGGCCTCAACTCTTGTAGTGGAAAAATACAACATAGCAGAGAAATGTTAACATGCAATGTGAATTCTGCATTCACATTACCTACATGAGCTACGTGCGTCATGTATGTATCATATTATGCATGCTGTGCTTCTGTATGTGTGGCTCCTGAAAAACCCTTAAGCTTCCTTCTGCACAACCTCTCCATTAAAAATGGAACTTCCTAAACCAGCTTTATTGATCTCACTTGGATAGCAATATGTTTTGATAAGAAGCAATGACACATGATCTTTAACAGGAAATCTTGAGAAGGATCTTTATCATTTTGAAAAAAAAATGCCACTCTGATGGATTCTTCACTCCAGCATTGGAAAGACAATCAGGGTTCAGTTCCCATTCACGGCTTTTCTTTCTGTCATGATGCTCTCTCTCAGGTTTCTTGCTTTTGGTGTTGCCTTTTGGTAAATCACAAACAGGTTGCAAATGAACCCACAGATTGAATTTTGTACCAGCTCTTCTTATGGGTATTTATTAAAACCCCCAAATTTAAAAGATGTGTTGCTTCTTAATGCAAGTGATCTAAAAATAGTTTTATAATTTTCCACACAGCTCCTTTCTCCCTTGCCCTATTGAAACATGGAAGCAGGCTGCCAACAAGAGACGGCCCCAAAGAATTGGGAGTGAGGAGCCACCCTGCAAAAATAAAAAGCTGCAATAAGGGGCTAGAGTGAAGTGATTGGAAATGCTTTGCCTTCGACTAAGCTTGAAAGGGAGGGCAGAAAGGGCGGAAGGCCAACCATGGTGACTTGGCTCTCTGAAGGCTCTTCCAAAGTAGGAGAACAAACAGCCCAGACACGGTTTTAGCACCTCCAGTTTTCAGAACACAGTTGGATGTAATGTCAACATCAAGGAACTGACAGAATGAAGCTAACTGGTGTGAAGAAAAAAAAAAATCCATCCCAGTCCTTCTGAGGAAGCTTCTAAATATCAGTTGTCTCAACCTATTGATAAGCATGGATGCATTATTAATGAAGCCAGCAGCCTGCCTGGTGCTACTCAGATGGTTCAAGCATTTAGTAGGAAATGCTTCTGTGAAGTTCTGCACAAAATAATGACAGTGTCTGTCTTAAATCGAAACAAATGGCTGTTGCAAGCTCTGGGGAGGCTGGGAGCAAGCAGCTGCTTTGCAGAGAAAGGCAGAGGGCCACCACCTGCTGCAGACAGGCGGGCAGGCAGCCGCCCACTGAATATTGACTACTTAATAATTCAGGAGAACAGGAGCCCTTGGCTCTTCAAACATGGCATTGCCCTTCGTCACCGGCTTTTCATCACCCTAATGAGTGACTTGAAGAATTGGATGGTAAAATCTCTCCCAGCAATTCTCCAAAGTCTAGGACTGAAACTGCCACAGTGTAATCAAAGAGTCCATTCTTATTTTTTCTCTCACTTCTTTTCCCTTTTTCCTCCTCTCTCCTTCCCTTGGCCCCCTCTTCCTGTTCTGTTTCTTCCTTCCTTTATTCTTCTCTTCTTCTATTAATGTCTTGAGGATGTCAGGGAAAATATTAAATCCCCAAAATACTTTGGGGTCACCTTCCTCTATCAGTTTCCAATATATTAAAAGAACAAGGCTGCATTGGTGGCCTGACTGATCTTCTACAGGAACGTTGGAAGACCATGTGCTTCATCAGGCCTTCCCTGTGGGGACTTCTGTAGCCAAGCTGCAGATGAACCTGACTTTCTGATTGCTTCAGAAAGGAAAAGATGAGAACCCTTGAGTTCAACTCTTGAGTTCTCGTCAAGGGGACTGCACCCTCAGCTGCCACCTTTGAAGCCCAATTTTTGTGCCCTATAACCATCCTACCTGCAGGAGGGGATTGAGGTTTAAATGCTCACACAGAATGGCAATGTGGACAAAGCAATGCTTTTATTTACTAGTTGAGTAACTTTTTAAAAAATTTTTTGGCATTTTTGCTCATTTGCCCATTTATCATATAACAAGAATTTATTTAATGATGCGTCAGGCAGAGGGCTGGGTCCAAGGAATATGATAGTAACCAAGGCCCTTGTAGAGTTTATACAAGTAATTAATTAATGAGCAAATGTGTACAGACAGCAATTACCGATTATGTCAAGTGTTTTTGAAATATGATCAATAGGCTAGGAGAGAATAACGGGATTCAGGCTGTGATGGTTTTGAACTATGAGAATGGTCTTGCTCAGGAGATGGCATTATAGTTGAGACCTTAAAAGGGAGCTATGGCAAAGGTCAATTGACAAGCATTCCAAGCAAGAGGAAAAGAAAAGAATCAAGCAATTCTACCTTGGAACCACAACAGAAAGCTGGTATGATTGGCCTCCCGTCAGTGACCAGGGGTAGGGCACATGATGAAGTTGGAAATGTTTGTCCTTAAATATATTAGTCATTTCAGCATCATTTCAGTTTGTGATTTTCCCAGCTCCTATTTTTCCCTTATTCCTTACCAACAAACCCACCATTTTATTTCAAACGGCAATATACCGAGGTAAAAACTACATTTCCTGATGTATTTTTCAGGCAAGGATAGTTGATAAAATACAAGTAGAAGTAAAACATTGGGTAAGCTTTCTGGAAAAATCTATTTAAAGAACCGACTCAGCTAGGAGACATGCCCTTTTGTCCTTCCTCTCCCTCTTTATTCTTGCTTGGAATGTGGCTGTCAGGCTGGAACTTCAGCAGCTGTATCAGTCCATGTGCTGATCTTGAGAAGAGAAGCCATAACTAAGAATGGTGGAGCCCAAAGGTAGAAGCAGCAGTCCCTGTTGACTGGCAGGCCCCAGGTTAACCTGCGTGTTTATCCCCAGACTTTTTTCATGAGAAAAAGCCCACCACTATTTTATTGTAGCCAGTCCAATTTGGATTTTCTGTTATATTCACGAGAACCTAATACTTTCAGAAATACCACAACTAGGGCTTGGGATGAAGTTAGTGGTAGAGTGTTTGTCTAGTGTGTGTGAGGCTCTGGGTTTGATCTGCAGCCCTTTTGGACTTGTTGATTTGTTTAACGAGGATTTAATTGAACAATGTGTCAAAAAAATTTAAAAAACACAAGTAGTGCTATTTTAGATTCTATCTTCTGAGTTTAGATACTAGTATATATATATATATATATATATATATATATATATATATATATATTTTTTTTTTTTTTTGTATTGGGGATTGAACTCAAAGGGCATTTAACCAACTGAGTCACATCCCAGCCCTTTTTTGTATTTATTTTTAGAAACAGGGTCTCACTGAGTTGCTTAGAGCCTTGCTAAGTTGCTGAGGCTGGTTTTGAACTCAAGATTCTCCTGTCTCAACCTCCCAAGTCACTGGGATTACAGGTGTACACCATGGAGCCCAACTAGATACTAGCTTTTTAAAGAGAATAAAAAGTAATGCAATTTACTAGAAAAGATATTGCTAAGATTTAAAACAAACAAACAAATGTGTATTTTGAGAAGGATTTCCCAGTACTAATTTTCTTTGGAAAATATTTTTAGACATGATTCACATACACTTTCTTTTATCCTTTCAAGTCAGACAACTTGAAAGATCCTATAAGTAGAGGAATGAAAATTTCAAAATGTCCAAAAAGCTAAGAGGAACTTTGTCAATTCTAAACACCCACTCTTTCCAGTTCATTGCTTATTCTACTGTTCTTTTGAATTCAAAGTAGGTCATCTAATCGCATTTACCACTTACCAGAATATTTCCAAAAATTAGTTTTAGACACTTTTTAAAAAACCAGTGACTTTTCTTTTTGTTAACATTAAGCATTACATTACTCCCTGGCACTCACGAATCCATGTGTCATATCCAAGACATGTTAATATTCTTACAACATCATTTGCACTAGCTGTGGTTGTTGACAAATTTGGGGTCCCCATTTTCATTTAGAGAAAGTAAAATTGCAATGGAGGAAACATCAGTGTTTTCGAGTTGACCCTAGTTACCAAACAGAGATGTGAGTTACTTTATAATTAACCAGCATATTGCTAAAGTCTAATGAACAGCAATGGCTTTAGATGTTTCTATGAAAAGTCTAATGCAGAAAACCAGTGACTTTTTAGCAGTTTTGTTTCATAAGTGGGCATATATTTTGCCCATTGAGTTCTAACCTTTATTTGCTAAAAGGAGGAGGAGGAAGGGATCATCAATTTTAAAACTGAAAAAATAAATTGAATTAATAAAAAAACCCTAAACAATCAGAAATGTGGTGTTGAAGGTGACAGATGTGGCCTCCACAGGCTGTGGTCTTTGGTGTGAGCTGAGATAGGTTGGATGTGGTAAAGGGAATGGTGATGGATCTCAAGGAGAAACTAACTGTGACTATGGGAATCAGAGGTGGCATTTGAGCTGGGTCTTGACAAACAAGAAAGAGGCTGAAAGGCAAAGAATGCAGGGAAGCCATCCAGGCAGAGGAGAGGACATGAGATTATGCACACTGGTGTGGAAAACCTGAGAGAACAGAGAAGTGGCTTAGCAATCTCAGGGACAGGGGATGAGGAAGACATGGATTGAGACCACAAGCTTGGCAAAGTTCTTGCTTTTCAAGGCTTTGCAATGAACCAATGCCTGGATGTCAGTTAGGGAGGTAGAATGGAAGGGGAAAATAGGGTGCTAGGAGAAAAGTCTTTCAAAGTTTGACTGCTGGGCACATCGGGTGTCACTGAAACACAGCGCTGGGAGGATCTGACTGGATAATGCTAGGGAAAGAGCCTTGGAAGCAGAGGAAGCAGATCATGGTTTGTTTGGGGGACAGAGAAGAGATGTAGCAGGAGGTGGATTCACAAGATATAAAGTTGGAAATAATGTAGAAATTGGCACATCTTCAGCCTTTGGTACACGTAAGCAGCTCTGATTTCCTTCTGTGTGCACCAGGAAACCATGGAAAGGATTAGGCACAGAGTGGCATGATCTGGTTCATGGTTTACCAGATTGCCAACTGATAGGCGCATAATAGATTGGAGAAGAAGCAAAGAGAACTGGAGACAAAGGCAGAGGAGTCCCAGGAATAGATGGTGGTGATTTAGGTTAGGCTGAGTGGACTACAGAGAGATCTGGGAGGCAGAATCATGGGGATTCACTGAACCACTGGGTATGCAGTTGAGGTGATGGTAAGGGAGGAATCCAATAGAGCTAGCTCCCTTGGGAGTCCCATAACTAAAGTGAAAGGAGAATTCCTCCAGGAATATTCCATGATATTCAGGAAAATGTTAAAAAAGAAACTAGAATTCTCTACAATTTTTACGATTCCTACTCCACTGACAAATTATAGAAAAATAAATAGCAATTCTGATGTCATCAAACTCCAACTTATTTAAATTGTTGTCTCACTTCTAAAGGCCTAACCCCCTTTAAAAATATATCAACCCTTTTAGTGAATTAAGCTTAGTTAAAACATTGAAAATTGATGCCCTAAAAGAAGTATATGCTCTGTGTTAGTTGTAGGCTAATTTTTTTGCAACAATTTTGAATGTCTTTTCTATTTTAATTAAATTATCTTGTTATCTTTAATTAATTAAATTATCTGACAAGCTGAACCACTTTTTTATGTTAATGATGAAATATCCATTCCTTATGATAGTGGCAGACAGATTCAGCCAATTAACTGGATTCTTCAAAACAAACTTTAACCACAGGATCTGATCATTTTTCCTGCCAAGACTTCGACTGGGTTGGTAATAAACAGCAATGAAGGTAGATTTGTTGCATTCCTGTTTTGCACATGAGTTGGGTGAGATGATGATTCAAGTAATTCCTAAAAGAAAGGGAGACATATTGTTTGAATACAGTGAAGTCACCTATATGACTGATCCGTGGTTAAAGCTGTTTTTAATAGTCTCCTCAATACCTGCTCATGCACTGACATTTCTTGTTTCTTTTTTCCCACATTTTAATTGGTGCATTATAATTGTACACAATGGGGGATTTTTGCTGCATATTCATACACACACACAATATAACAGTATAATTTGGCCAATATCCCTCCCCAGTATATTCCCCATCTTTCCCCTCTTCCCACACCCTGGTCCTTTTCTATTCTTCTGATCTTTCTTTGATTTTCCTGAGATTCCTCCCAACCTTTCTTTTTTGCTTTCCTGTCTAGATTTCACATAGGAGAGAAAATATACAATCCTTGACCTTCTGGATTTGGCTTATTTTCTTAATATTCTCAAGTTCCATTCATTTTCCTGCAAATGACATAATTTCATTTTTTTTAATGGCTGAGTAAAATCCATTGTGTATATATTTCAGCATTTTCTTTATTCATTCGTCTATTGACAGACACTTAGGCTGCTTTATAGTTTGGCTATTGTGAATTGTGTTGCTATAAACATGAGTATGCATGTATCAGTATACTAAGATGACTTTAATTCTGCAGGCTAAATACTGAGAATTGGTATAGCTGGGTCATAAGGTGTTTCCACATCCAGTCTTTTGAGGAACCCTCATAATGATTTCCATAGTGGTTGTACTAATTTATAATTCCACCAAAAGTGTAAGAGTGTTTCCTTTTCTCCACATCCTCTTCAACATTTACTATTGTTTGTATTCTTGATGACTGCCATTCTGACTGTGACACACTGACATTTCTAAATACCTGCGATGACATGTATATATAGATTTATTTTTCACATTTCAAAACAAAAGTTTTCACAGTTCGAGTAATTGAGAAAGTCAGTAATATTTTACTTGGCTACTGCTATTTCACCACATAGAAGAAAAACTTCTTTTGAAAGATGTATTTTTAAGTGTCTTTCAAAGAAGTTTGGATTTGGGCTCCTTGTGGTGCCCAGGAAGTGAAATGAACCATAAATGAGACACATCAAAAGTAACTTACAAAGAACTTTTTTAATATTAAAGTGATGAATCAGAGCTCAAATTAACAAGTCAAGGAGTCCGCCTATAATGAAAACCTTTTTCCAACATAACACTTCATTATAAAGGGAGTTTTTCTATAATAGAAGCAAGTGTAATTACATTTTTATATATAATTAGGACATTATTATCATTTCACCATATCAAAGTTCATTATAAGACATCTCCGATACATTTTTCATAGAGCAAAAATAAAAAGAGAACAGGAGTCCTTCAATTAGACTCATATAAGGACATCCGTAGAGACTGAGAGAAGCTGATCAAACAACTTAGCCCAAAAGGGACCAGGTAGAACCCACGTTGCTTTTATGACACAGAAATTGCTTTTTTTTTGTATCCTGAATAATTTCTAATTACAGTTTTCACTGGTTCCTGTTCAACCTTAAGAAATTCAAGGTGCAATGTTCTTGACTACTGGAACCCAACTTTCCCCAACATGTTAAGCTTCATTGTTTACTGGGCTTGGAGTCATTCTTAGTGTGTCTAACACAAACACTTGCTAAACAGAAAGGAATCTGCAAACTGCCTTGTTCGGTCAATTTTATCTACATAATTAAGGTTTCCTACTTCCTCCCCCCCCCACCACCTTATAACATCTTTAGAAATAATTATCAGATAAGCGGATGAGGACATATAATGGGGGGTGGGAGGGGCTAGCATTAGGGTTAGGGTTAGGTTTAGGGTTAGGGATAAGGAGTGTGGTAAGAATGAAGGAAAGACTGTATAGAGGGAAAAGATGGTTGGGAGGGGTGGGAGGGAAGGGAAAAAAAATAATGAATCAAACATCATTGCCCTATGTAAACTTGATTACACAAATGGTATGCCTTGACTCCATGTACAAATAGAGAAACAACATGTATCCCATTTGTATACAATAATAATAATAATAAAAAAAGAAAGAATTATCAGAGCTTCGAAAAACAAAGTTGCACCTTTTAAACTGGGTTCTATAACAGATTGTCTAGTGGAGGGTGAAAAGTTAGTCATGTGTCAGGATTTGTAAAGATGTGTGCAAATAAATTTTGACAGACATCTATTAGCATCATATTAGCATATTAATATGTTCTTAATTTTTCCAAACTTAATTGGAACAAAATGCATTTATCATGCATTGTTTTACTGTGAAAGTTGCTTTTGGAGCAGTCAAAATATGAAAAAAATACCATTATGGGAATCAATTCTCCGTACACCAACGTCAGAATTTTTTTCAGCTTATCGAGACCCCTCACTGAGCAGTACCCTGGTGACTGTGTCACGTATGTTCAGCTTGGTTTTCAGATCTTCATCCTCTGCTCTGCTAGCAGGATACGTGGTTATGTGCAAGAGAAAGATTTCTTTTAGACCAGAGTAATTAGAATACTAGAAATTCAGCACCGGGAGCCTTGGACGGGTCCCACATTGTATAGAAAGTTGAAAGGGAGACTCAGAATGCCTTTGCTGGCCTGGGAACTGGGGTCCCTGAGTTCCATGGCCAGGGCTCTTTCTATGCCACTCTATTCAATAGCATTTTCCACGTTTTTCTACAATTCCCATGCTTCCATGAAAGAGTTTTAAAAATTTTTTTGTCCTTGTCTCTACTACACTAATTAATTTATCTTTACTGCAAAGTTTGTTTTTATGCACATATTTTTTCTTTGGTTATTGCATGACATCACAAACTCCCTGCTTTTTTCTTTGGAATAGCAGCTTGGTGTGAATTAGTGGGTGTAAAGAAATAAAATGCATGAGGCTATCCCCCAAACTACTGATTCAGAAAGGACTTCCTGGATTCCAGGTTTATAATTTAAAAATGTTAATTATTATTATTAAGCTATTACAGAAATATCATTAATTCAATTTTGTGATAAATAGAATTTCAATAAATACAGAATTTATACCTGGCCCTTTTACCTGGGCTCTACAGAAGCTTTCATTCTGGGGGATTTGCCTCTTCGGATGCACGTATTTCTTAGGACAGCACCAGAGTCTGAACAGCAAACTGTGAAAGATCGCAGAGTTCCAGCTCCCTTGTGTAAAGGTAGATAAAAATAATATCTTCATCACCTAAAACAAAAGTACACTGATTCTCAAAATAACTGGTAACTCAGATGTCAAAATGGTGATTAACAGGGTTGATTATTCTGGTATAGTTATAGGTGTAATTCCTTATACTGGAGGAAGCCTGTTACAAATGAACTTGTCTCTGCATCTTTAACCAAATTTAGTGATCAGTAACTTCTCCTTGTACCGTGGTCCTGCCTGTAATCAGGTTGTTTATGATGGTATTAATGTGTTACCGATTAAAACTCTGTCAAAAATTATATCCAGTGTTCGTTTTCCTGTTGAAGGTTCATGAGATTTATTCTCAGATACTAGAATTTTTCATAAGAAATTATTTCTTAGAATTAGACATTTTCTCCTTTATTATACTAAAATGATCAATATTAATATAACAGTAAAATAAAGAGGAGAATCTGTCAGGGATTCTTTAAGAAGGAGGACAAAATTGATCAAAATGCTTTTTCATTCCTTGTTTTATATTTTCAAAATAAAAATATAAAGTTAAGTTAGCTTAACCATGTGTTAATTTTCCCCTTAATTATCATATAAAAAAGAATCTTTCAGGTACATTATTTTAAGACAATGAGCTAAAAGTCTACAAATTCTTTTTTTTTTTCAGTTAAAATAAAATTGATTATGGATTGATTTTATTAAACCTTTATCATCTGATCAAACTAGGTAACTACTGTCCTATCTTATAGCTAAGTAAATGCTGAGGGGAATAAGCAAGTTAGTACCGTGGACGGTCCTGTCACCCAGTTGTGTGGTATGCCTGGCAGTTGAAGTTTTAAGAACCTCTCAAATTAAATCACCCTGTTGCCAAGCCACCTCGGCACAAACTCCTTTGTATTTGGTTTTGTGTGCTCTGATATTTTTAAAACTTATGTGCTCTGTGTAATTCGCATACATTTGTGAATTACATTTATATGTTTCTTCCATTTGACTCTAAGCTCTTTCAGGAAAGAAAATCTGTTTACCATTTCATGCACACCCTTTCTGGGTGCCTGGAAAAGGGTTCTGCCCACCATGGTCTTCAGTTGATATTACTGACTTGTTTTCAAACAGTCAATCACTATTACATTATGGATTTGTGCTTCCTTTCTTGTTTGTTCTGTTTTAATTCGATGGTAGTCTACCTCCCAAATAAGCTGAAAACTTTTGCCTTTTAAGAGCATCTGCATACTGATGAGGAAAACAGGACCGATGGACTGTGATCTGTATTACTATGCCCCCACTGCATTTGCAATGAACACATTCTAAGGCTTTTCATGATTTCCCAAGGAAATGTCAAGTGTGTGCTCCTTATTTACAGAGGAGACATCTTTTCACAAATCAAAGAAAGTACATCTTTTTCCACTTTGCATTAGAATAGAGGGTTGGTGAAGCACCCCTTTTAGCCTATCAAAGGACTGATCAGACGTTCAGAGTCTGAAGTTATGCGGATTCATATTTAATTATGTTGGCCAATTATTTCACTGCACTCGCAGGAGGGGGAGGATGGTGACATAGAAGAGAATTCCCAGACCACACAAACTATTGCTTGTCCCTCCTGGCCATCACTCCCACACTGTCTACATATTCCTGTACCCGTTTTTTGAAATGCAACTTTCATCTCTGAAAAGAATAGCATTCAAATAAAGAACAACAGAAGGGACCTGCATTTGGAATTGAGCAATATGCTGGAAGCGCTTGCTTTTTAGAAATGCATTTTTTTTTTCTTCTCTAAAAGGAAACATTCTTGATCTCACCAGGTTGGTGGTTAAAAAAGCTCTAGAAGTGTTTACGACCTCGACTCTGAATTGGACTCTTGTATTACATTTGGAATCGGAACTCTGCTCTTTTTTAACCTTTAGAAACTTGAGGTTAATATTAATCTTCTTTTTCATGCAAAAAGCATGTGTATTACATTTATATATTGTTCCAAGTGGTGGCTACAACAGGGACAATATTCAAGGCTAAATTAAAAGGGGGCTTGTGTAGCACTTAACGAGGTGACCAGTTCTCAATATGATATTCTATTTTCCTTTATGTGAAAATAGAAATTTTTTGAATGATAAATTTAAGTATCTAAATCTATTACCTTTATTAATGCTTTCAGCTCTAGGTAAGGCACAGTTTATGAAAGGCTGAAATGATTTTGTTTTAAGATTTTATTTGTGGTCTCCTGCTTGTTAACAGAACAAATCCTGTGAACTTCTAACTTCATATTTATACTTGGGAAAATTAGGCAGATGATGGAAAACTATCATTCACAGGAACAGTTCTTTTTATTTAACTCTACAACTAAAGAAATATAAAGTTCTTTTTCTTCCACGAGAGCTGCTCTAACCAAGCTCTCTCCCTGGTTCTCCACGCCAGGCTGTCTGTACTTTGTACTCATCAAACTGTTCATTCCTGCCAGCATGTGTGATTTCTTTTGATAGCTGCTTTAAGGACTGACCACAATGCTAATAGCAGATTTCGGGGAGTCCCAGCCTGGTTGTAAAGCTCACAAGCAAAGCACAAACATGAGGTTAATGCTTTCATTGTTTCAAAAGCAGCATTTGCTTGTTTTCGCCTCATCTACCGTCAGGAGAGTTGTTTTGATTTTCTCTGGGGTTGAGACACCTCGAAGCAACAGGGGTTGTGGTAGCCAGAACCCCTTCTATGTGGGGAGCCACAGCTCCAGCTCCAATGCTCTGGTGTCGCATCTCCAGGGCAGCTTGGACAGCTGTCATGGCCGGCTCATCTCTTGTCTTTTCTGACCTCTTCTGACCTCATTTCATCCATAAGTAATGTCTGAAGTCTCATCCAGTGGATGATGCTCCTGCTCTGATAATGTAATTATTAGGCTCCAGCGGTCGACCAGTTGGCCAGATGAGCAGGGCAGGCATTTTCTCCCAGATGCCCTCAGCGCCTGACAGATGGCTGTGTCAATCGTGTTTAAAGACACTGTGTGCTGGTTCCCTTTCAGTCCCCTGTAAAGCTGTACCAGCCAAGATGAGCATGAGAGAGATGGTCCAAACAGGAAAATCGCTGTGAAGCCTGAAAACCATGAAGATAAGGGAAGATAGTAAAACAGGTTCATGCAGCAGAGAATGGGTGGGTTGGGCCATGGTCCAGGAAACTGGTCTCATTGATGCTCTCTTTTTATTTTATTTTTCTTGCCTAGCCTGGCTGTGTACTTCTGGGCTTAAGAGACCCTCCTTCTTTAGCCTGGGTGTGTGCTGCTACACTCGACTTTTAGCAATATTCTTTTCAATTCATCCTAGTCCTTGTATCTTAGATCCAGGCCTCCATTCTTCTAACCTGCACTATTAAGAAAAAGGTCACATCAAGTTGGACATACCTCCTAGATTTCAGTCACCAGTGCTCTTCGGTAGGACATCCTTGTGCAGGACACAGCCTGCTCCACCCTGTCCCTGTCACTCAGATTTAGCTCTGTTTCTTTAGTAACATTCGCAGGAAGCAATGACTCTCTTCTCTTCTAACACCAAGAACATGTTACTTCCCAAAGCACAAAGCCTGGACAGTCATTCCCTGCAGCAAGTCTGCCATGTAACCACGCATTCATGCTGGGTGTGTCCCTCAGGAGGTCAAGATGGCACATTGTAGACCCCTACCTTAGTCACATATTTAGTCTTATCTCTATGGAGTGATTGACAGTCATTTCCAAATACAGCAAGAGGGTAACTTTGTCATAGGTTACAATAAACTGTCACTTCTTTTTTCTCAAAATAAAGTGGCTTTTACATGCTAACAATGATTTGAAACAAATGCAATGCTTGTTTTCTGTCTGTGCTGTTGTGTTCTACTTTTGTCTGTCTTTCAATTCATTCATCCAATCAAGCATTACAAAGTGCATGTTACCCTCAGCGCTCTGTTCAGGCTCTGGGAGAGGGAACACAGACCCTCGTGAACTTAGTTCCTTTCACCCAGAAAGAAGCTTGGGATTGTCAACAAGTTTCCTCAGAACTGCCCACCCCAGGGTAGAGAGAACTGAGTGGGCAGGGTAATGAGGTGGCTGTAAGCATTTGGGTTGCAGTTCCATTCTCCTGACAGAAATATCTCAACAGTTTCTATTATATTTAGCTTCTTTCTTCAGCTGACTCTGAAGAATTCTCAGCCTGGAGAATTACACACATCCTAAATGGTCTCCTAGTCCCAAGCTCTTCAAGAAGAGCTGATATTCCTTCCATATAGCTATCAGAGTTACTGTAAAAGGACATCTGATTATCACTCTTCCCCTTTGCTGGAAGCTTCCAGTTGGCTTCTTGTT
Source organism: Sciurus carolinensis (assembly GCF_902686445.1). Classification (NCBI taxonomy): domain Eukaryota; kingdom Metazoa; phylum Chordata; class Mammalia; order Rodentia; family Sciuridae; genus Sciurus; species Sciurus carolinensis. The sequence continues at coordinate 22,827,239 of NC_062222.1, read as the reverse complement.
GGCTGCAGAGTAATAGGGTGAATTCTAAAGCCCATGGGGTCTTTGTAGTATGCTCAGAACGCATTGCCCTAGTCTCCCCCACTCTTCATCCCACATACTCAGCTTAATCTCTGGTGTGTTGACATGTTCCCCATTCCCTAATCCTGCTGCCTATGACTTCAGCCTCTCCACCATGTTTGTTCATCTCCACCATGTTTTTGCAGTCTTGCCACATCTGGCTGGCAGGCAGTGCTACTCTCTCCACGAACAAACACAGCACCTTTTCATCCATTCAAAAGAGTTGGTATTATAGGTTTTCTGCTTGCAGAGATCCTTTTCACTGTACTCTGAGTTCTGGAGGGAAGGGATTGCATCTCACTTGTCCCCACATGCTAAGTCCCCCTAGGGACTTAGCAAAATCTCCAGCTGGAACAGGATGCTCATATTGCTTCCTGAATGAATGAACACATGAAAAGGAAATTGACTATATTTGCTCCAAGGACTTGTGTCATCAGTGCCCCCCTGATTCAATGTCCAGAAGAGCCGATGATAAAGTCATTCCATGGGTATTTTGGAGTGTGTGTGAACACCTTTGGCACATGCCACATTTGATGTCTAGAAAAAGAAGCTTCAGATTCTCTGAATGTAGTACACCAGCAGGTAGCTTCCTAAGGCCAGCATCTCTGTCCCTGTGAGGACAGTCACCCCATTATCAGCAGTGGGACCAACCTCTGTGCAGTCATGGGCAACCTTTGTTTTCCCCATTACTATTTTCCCTGGGCTTCGAAGAAGTGCAGCAAAGATGTTTGGGCGACTGTTTCCCTGTGATGCCAAGATGTCTTAGAACAATGTTATGATGCTTGGTCGCACCTACTACCACTGAGACAAGCCCAGAAGTTAAATTATGAAGCAAACGTAAGCTTTGAAGAAATTTTTATTTAATCTGTATTCCCCTGTTTCATCTGCACATCCATCCAGCACAATCTGCATCATTATTAGCCACATCAACTTGCTTTAAAAAAAAAAGAGTAAAAAGTAAGACATCTGTGTTACAGCATTAATATATTCAAAGGTTTTTACTTTCATCTTGCAGGCATTAACAGTGTGTAAATGTGATGTAAGCGCAACTTACAACAGCACTAAGTTAGCAAAAGAAAAATGTACTTAGGAGCAGAGGAAAAGAAGAGGGCTTACAAAAAAAAAAAAAAAAAAAAAAAAAGAAGAAGAAACTAAAAGGAGAGAAAAGGAGGTCTGTTTGGGCAGAGGGGACAACCAGGTTGGGAATTAGGTAAAAAGCAAAGATTCATCCGTAAATAGAGTATTTTGCCTATTGCTCTTACATGGCTGATTTCTAATTGCTAGTACCATTTCTAAGGCACCCAGGCAAGCCTCCAGCACTGTGCTGAAGGTGTGTTTGTGCTGCTATGCCCTCTGGCTTGGCTGCCAGCCTATTCCCTTAGATCAGAGCCAGAAGGCAGACTGTTTTCGAATACCGATCACCTCACCCAGACCTAATCCTTTGAGTTCTCTTTGGCATCTATTCCTTCTGCCAGTTTCCTCTTCTGTTCCTCTCTTTTCTTCTGAAGTTGACAACAAAGACATCCTCAGGGCCCTCCTTGATGTAAGACCACTCTTGATGTTATTACAGTGTGTTTTTTTTTTTTTGTACCCTAAAGTTGTGCTACTTTTATATTCAGCTAGCACAATATTTGCACACCAGAAGATAAAGAAAATGTGAATATGTTATACAGAGCGATAGTTTCTTTTTAATTTGTAGCCCTCCGTGTTTTTTGAAGTAAACCCTTTCCTTCCCTGTCACTCATCTACATACCTGATCAAGAACCTGAAGGTCTCCCTTTACAGACGATGGGACTTCTATACCTTAAATTGGCCTGACCTGCCACTTTTAATTTTAAAAATATGGCTGCACAGGATATGGATGAATATGGAATTTCTATGAAGCACAAAACTTTTGAACGGTTCCTGTCCTCTGTGATAGTGAGTTTTAAAAGGGAAATCTCCAAAGAGCTAATTAGTAGACAAGTAGAGCTCAGCCTGAACAAAGCTGAAAAGATAGCAGATAACTAAAAGGACCTGGCCATAGCTGACAAAAATCAAAGCCCTGACAGAGGACTGGCAGTAACCTTGGGCTGCTAACTGACAGGGACAATAAAAAAAAGTAAAAAACCTCTGAACCTGGCGGAGAGTGACAGTCATACTCCAGGCTCTCTGAAGAGCACAAACCTCCACCCCAAGGACAGTGATCTTCCAGGCTACAAAACCAAAGGCTTGTGATGCTCACCCAGCTCCAGAAGATGTGAGCTGGCCGGAGCATCACTCTTGGAGAGAGGGAGAAGCGGCCCAGGAGCTTTGGAAAGTTACTTGGAAAGTTCTAGACTGTTGATTAACTCGAGAGTGGGGAATGTCTCTCTGGGGTGGTGGGAAGACGTGGAGGAAGAGGAAGAGCCAGGCGGCTGCTGGTTCTTCAGACAGATGGGCCAGTGAAGAAAAGTGAGGAGAACCCAAACTGGAGGAAGTCCACACTGGCCAGGGCTTATGAGACCAAAGGTCACTGAAAAATAGTTGGAAAGGACAGGAATGGCTCTGGAAACATACTTGAGGCACACAAGGAGAAAAAGAAAGAGGGAGTCGAGGAGAAGAGGAAGGGCCAGAAGGCCATAGGGGCTCCCTGTTAGGAAAATAATTTGCAAGGAGCCAATTATTTGTGTGGAGCAGAGAATAAACTGGGAGGGAGAATAAACACAAAAATAATTGTGTTAGAGCAAAATGTCTCATCTGCCATGAAGAGGGAGGACAGAACGGTGGGTTTATAATAAATAGGTTTAGGCATGAATGAGATCTATTCTGAAGTCTCAAGGACATAAAGATCATGAGAAATAAGAAAAGATACTCCGTAAACTGAGTGCTCTGACAATGTCCTGGTCTTAGTTACAGCACATTATCTATTTCTGGACACATGACCAATTCTATTTAGGAGAGAAGCAAAGCCCTAACAAAGTGTTCTGACTGTGATTCAGGTGGCATTCGAAAGCAAGTCTTAGAAAGCATTCTGCTTTGGGACCCAAATGCTCATAACACACATTAGGTGGTTTTCATCACCCCTACTTAAGATCTTAGCTCCAGATAACTTCTTCTGGATTCTATATTTCTTCCTCCCTGAGATGCTAAAATCTAAATTCTTATTGACATTTTAACACTCGAAGACGTGAACAGCAATTGCCATCTCCGGGGACATTGCCTCAGAGGGAATCAAGTCACAAGGCTGGGTGAAAACTTCAGAAGTACAAACCCAAGGGTATTTAAAAACAAAAAAATAAGAGCATATAAATATGTTTAAATTCAAGGAAATTGCATCTCCATTTTCTGCCCAGATGCCAGTGCCTGCCACGTACATCTCACAACAGAGGAAGAATAAAAAGAAAACTGTGATTTCCCTCCATCGTAAAAGGGACTTCAACCCTGCCTGCAACACAACCCTATTCCCACAAGAGAACACTTTTGGCAAGTTAAGAAGCTTGGCTTCACACACACAGTGAGTCTGATCCCACTCATCTGTCTGAGCAAGGAGGACAGATCGGGAAAGGTCTCTCTGAGTCAAGCCGACACAGGAGATGTTCTTGGAAAATTCACCCCACACTAAGCTTGTGGGAAAGAAATAATTTTCTTCTTAATTTGGGTTGGAGATTCAATATCCATTTTAAAAAGAATAAATGTGTATTGGAAGACAGTGTTTTTGAAAATATCTGCTCATATTTAGAGCTGAATATATAATCTAAAACAAGCTTTTTAAAGCAAGGAACTTAAAAACTAGTAAGTACAACCTAGCGAATATTTGGTTTTGAATATTCTTTAATTCACATGGATAAGAAAATTAAGAACTTTCTGTTTCATAGTTGAAGATGATACTACTGATGCACCCACAGTAGAATAAGTTGAGTTATTGTCTCTAGGAACAGGAAAAGATTTTTGGTGAGCTGTTTTCTGGGCTAAGTCAAATACCCTCATCCTGGATCACTTGTGTGTATTTGTGATCTGACCAGGATTCAGAAAAAAAAAAAAGAAAAAGAAAAAGAAAAATAGGAAACTGGAAGAATTTTTACTCTCTTGTTATACAGATGAGGTTCCTCAAGCCCCAGAAAGGTCCAGAAACTTCAGTTCAGTGGCTGAGCTGGAAATAGAGATCAGGACTGACTCTCCAAGACCTTGCACTAGTCAGAAGAAATGAGTCAAACTGGTTGAGTCCGGAATAGTTTATCTGCCTCCTTTGGTAAAATCCATTATTGTTTGCTATTTTTAGTTTTTCAGATTTTATTTGTTTTGTTTTTATCATCTTGTCGGTATTTTTTGTTTGTGTGTGTTTTTCTAATTTGTCAGTGATGAGGTTTGAAGCCAGCCACTAGAAACGCCATGGATCAGGATACATGCTTCTCTCTCTCTTTCTGTCATTCAGTTCTTAGCCTGTAACAACAACTCTCTCTGTGGTAACCCTATATACATTGCTCTCAACACAAAACCCTAAGAGTATAGAATTTTTCCAGTCTCGAAATGCTGCAGTTGCTGCATCTTAATCCTGAGTTTCTTTGTGATTTTTCCTTTAGAACAAAATTTTTTTATAAAGGACAATATGGATTTTAGTTTAAAAAGAGGAAAAAAAAAAGAGTGGGGATGTGGGGATGTGTTGATGGGATGGAAGTATAGTTCAGTAGTAGAGCATGTGAGAGGCCCTGGGTTCAATCCCCACTGTGTGTGTGTCGGGTGGGGAGCTTGCAGGAGTAATGAACGCTATGCATTTACCCGATGATTTGAATATCCTTCAGGAAAATCATCAGAAGATATTGATATGCTAAATACCAAAACTTCTCTAAGAAATAATAAAAAGATGTCTAATATCCTTCTGTTGGTATGAACTGTCACTCTTGATTAGCTTTTGCCCTAAGTAGTCAGTGTGACCTCTTTCCGTTATTTTCATAATAGAAGCAAAGATAATTCCTCTCTGTCCTCCCAAGTCTTTCTTTCTTTCCTTTCCTTTGTTGCAATAATATAATTTGGAAGCATGGGGAAATGATGCTTAGGATCTTTTAAGTACGTTTGGTTAACACGATCATTTATTACAAAAGTGACTTTGGAAAAGCCTGTGCACTTCATTGGAAACGTTTTTTTTTCAGTTATTAGTATGCATTTACAGAACTGTTGCAAGCCCAAATTTCTAGTGTCACTTACATTGGAGGAAAAAATACTTGATAGGAAATTTTCTTTACATATTTTCAGATTGAGGGTTCCTACATTTCTACAAATGGAATAAGTCCCAAAGAAGCAATTTGTAAAGATGGTGCTTATAAGACAGCTAAGAACTATAGCCATAGAATAATCTTAGCAAACCATACTTTAAAAATGATTTTGCTTTCTTTCATGAGAAATGACATTTTGTTTCTTCCAGAAGTGGAGAATAGGCAAGAAAGATCTTTTGTGATTATTTTCTTATTCAATATTACAGTATTCTGCTTTATAAAAAAGAATAAAGAAAAAATCTTGAACATAGAATCTACTCAAATTAACTTGAAAAACTAGGTTGAATGCAATCAAGTAGTTATCCTGAGAACTAGATGAATTCAATTAAATGCTACTTATAAAGAAAAAAATTGTCAAACAAATAAATTTGTTTCTCCTTATCAAATTGTTCTCCTTATCCCAGGTCAACTGTGTCAACAGCATTGAAAGAGAATAAAAGATAATGTGCATAAAAAAGAAATGGAAAAACTTGTCCACCAAAATGACAAAAGATCAAAATTTAGAAAGCTTAACTTTTAAAATAATTCTTATTTTTAAAGCATTTGTGGAAATTATTGCTTTGGGGGAGTTTTTTTTGATTAACTGTATTAAATAACTAGTCACTTATTTTTTAATTTCTGATGTATTTGGATATGTATGCATGTAAGTGTGTGTGTGTGTGTGTGTGTGTGTGTGTGTGTGTGTGTGTGTCTACACAGAGGGAGAGAACCCATCTATTCAGTCCAAAGATATTTTTAAAATTCCCATAAAACGAAGCCTTCTTAAATCAATTTAAATGAAAAATTTTTATACTATCGTGTAGAATTATTCTTCTCACAGGTTTGTGTGCCCCCAACCATTTTACAGTTATATAGGCACAACTCATGTTGATCTGCTTCACTACATGGTTGTTTTTGAACCTGAACATAACAGAATTTATGGTTTACCTATTTGATCTCTCAATGCCGTGCTGTCAATGTTTCCGCAGATACATAGCATCTCCTTTTTTCTTGCTATAGTCATTCGTTAAAAGTAATTGCCAATGATGTATAAGTGTCCTGTAGATAGATATAGATCCAGAGATCACTCACAGGCACTGAGTGATAATTAAAATGTTTAATAACTGACATGATAGAGGCATTATATAAAGTAAATGCCTGCAGGATATTTCAATAAGGATGTCAGACATACATAGCTGCTTGAATCGGTCTGCTTATATAACAACTGAACATCACTGGTAGATAAACAATCTTCCAAAAATAGATGCATTAAGGAAATCATGATGTATATAAAGAACAAACATCCGTTAAATTCTGTTTAGTGTATGTGTTTGTGTGGGGTATATGTACTCACATACATGCACACATATGTACACATATAAATAAATAAGATAATCTCTAACTTCCAAGTAGTTCTTCAGAGTTCATCACTCTAAATCATGTCACTGCAATGTCATAGGTGATATTTAGATTAGTCCATGAAAAGCTATTTAAGAGAAATATTGCACATTGGCAATTAAAATTCAAATATATTCCCTTAGCCAAAATTTATAGTTACTGTTTAAAAAGGGGTAGTTGTGCTCATGACACAGATGTTATTTAGACTATTATAGTCTGCAATATGGTGTATTAAAATTCTACCTCCTTATTTGGATAGAATTATAAGTAAAAATGTGTAAACTAAGGAACTTCAGCAATATCCCTTTATTTAACTCACTATGATTGGATAGGTTTCCCTTTCCTTATCTTATTCAAAAAACAATGATTTCTAGTCCTAGTATATTTCCAATAGAATAAATGAGAAATGTATATACTTTAAAAATAAAAGGTGGCAGAATAGCACTCATAACAAGTACATTAAATTTTCCCCAAGTTTCCCCCTCTTCTCAAATTACAAAAGGTAGCCCTAACAGAATCCACTACAAGATCCTCAATTTTGTGACAAATACAAACCTCTATGATGTTTAAATTTAGAATGATAGTCTGAGATTTTTATCTTGTACATCTATGGTAGCAACTTGCACCTCTAAGTGATTTAGATACATGCTTGTTGATGGTTATTTTCCCACTGCCCAAATGACAAAAGTAGAGAATAAGTGTGTTAGCCAAGTTTCAAAGTCATAGTTAAGTCCAAGATTTCCTGATTTCTGGTTTATCCATGAGGCCCATCTCAAGATTCCATTGCCTCTTTAGTGATTAAATGCACTATAAATAAATGCACTATAAATGCACTAATAGGAGACACATCCTCTCTCTTCCATCAGAAATCACATTTAATATTAAGCTAAATACTTTATATGTTTAAAAATTAAAAATAATTTCCCAGTATGATAGCTCAATGTCTCTTAATATATTCACTTCAAGTTAATTTTTTAGGTGAAGGTGAACGCAAGCTTTTCTTTAAGTAATTCTTTGTTTTGTTTTGCTTTATTTTTAGACAGGATCTCATCTGGAGCCCCAGACTAGACTTGAACTCTGGGGGCTCAAGCGATCCTTCCACCCAGGCCTCTCTGTGACAGGGCCTCCAGTCGCGCGCCACTGCATCCGGTGAAGTAATTCTTTTCCCTATTTGATCATCACATCAAATGATGTACAAGTCACAGATTTGATTATCACAGATTTGATTAAGTTTGCTCAGAGGAAACGGCAACAACGGGTGCACTTAGTGCTAGACTGAAAGCATTGTTAAAAGTCAGCAGCTGTTCTATGTAAGGGGCTAATTATGCATAACGAGTGTCTAATTTGAGAACAACACCAAGTACATTTCATCGAAGCAGCAAAGAGATTGATGTGACATGCCCAATGTGTCTCTTATGAATTTGTTGATTGACCTAACTAAGTGGAAGGATGAGGGGTGAGTAAATACCACTCTCCACTCTTGGTCAGGAACCACTGGCTTACAAGAATATTTTGCTTAGGGAAGTGCTTAGGACCACTGCATTCTGCTGAGGGAGTCTGTGTGCTTACGAGTTAAGCAGGAATTCTTGGTTTGGTAGAGAGATGCTGTGCATGGTCATTGAGGGCTGATTGTGATTTTCCTCAACATACGTGCAAAATCTAAAGGTGCTTGGTGGCTTCAACATGCTGACAGATTCAGAAAATTAACCGCAAATTTCTCCTATAGCAACATGTCTCATATTTATGAAATACCATGATTGAAGCATTTCTCATAAAATAAATATTTCAAGTCTGGCTAAATATAAAATGATACTGGTCCTACTGCCTTCCTTAAATTTCACAAATTATTTCAAAGAAATAGTATCTATTTGGACTTGGCTCTCACATCCCAAGACAGGCAAAGTTGAGCCATATACCAATTTAGAATCCCCAGTGGCCAATCTGCATTGTGCTATTCTCTGTAGGCACTAAACTTTGTGAGAATAGAAAGCATTTCTATTTTGTCATTATCCAAAATGTCTACCCCAGTTCCTAGCACACAGTTGGCAATCAAAGACTATGCTTTGAATAAATGAAGGAATGAGTGGAAATAGAACCATTGTTTTTATCTAATTGCTTTGAGCACTTAGTTGGACAGTTTCTTGTGATTTCTATTTTTTCTAGTCACTTGTCTTATATAGGAGATGTAACTTAATATCTCACACGTGATGGGGTAAAACCTTAGAGGGTTGGATCAACACACTGCTGCTCCATCACCAGGCAAAGGTCATGACCACTTAGATCAAAGAGCACCAACTTCAGAATCAGATAGACTTGGATGTCTGACTCAAAACTCTTCTGACCCCCGTTTCTTTGTCTTTAAAGTACTCCCCTTGAAGAGTTTGTAGATGACAACATGAATATAAACACTAGCATTACATCCAATGCCATATAATAGGTTTGGATTGCATATTAAATTTCCTCTCTTGCCTTTAGAGGTATATAGAGACAATTACAAGATTCAGATTGAGAATATGAGTGAAAAGATTCTTAATAATGCATTAAAATATTAACCTTCTCTTTTAACTTCCCTGTAACCTGTGAATTATGCATCATTCTGCTGTTTTCACTTACAGCTTTGGAAGGCCTATCATCTGCTCATTTGATCTAGTCTCTTTACAAAACATATAAACTGGCTCTTGCCTTAGATGGACTTATCACCAAATTAAACATAGGCTCATAGACATAAATATATAGCAAGCACTGAAGTGGACCCTCAAAGGAAAGCAACATTCAACTCAATAGGCCGTATTAAACCCACATTAGATCCACCTGAGCTGCACTCTTCTCTTGACAGGCTAATTGTAAGGGTGCACAGAGAGCCTGGAGGTGAAGGGACTGGGCAGCTGGTGGGAGGGGAGGAGACAGGTGTTTGAATAGACACAACCTTCCCAGTAGGTCTGTCCAACTCAATGATTCTCAGTATGTTTTTCTTGCCCCACAAGTTCCATTTCTATTCTTAGTGGTTTTGCAGATGGCCACTGAATAAACAGATAAAAATGACAGTAAAGTGTGTTTAAATATTAAACAGGACCTCGGCACAGGGCGATCTAGCCATTGAAGAGACCTTCGTGTATGGAGTACCCTTTTGTGGTGTGAGACCCTCTAAGTGTATAACTCCATCAGTGGGCCCTTCTAAAAGCTGCCAGCAGGTTTGGCTGCCAGAAGAGAATCACAAAATTAAAAGAACCACAGCTGACCAAGAATATGTGTAACAGCTTAGCTTAGCTCAGTATCTTTAAATCAATACTTAGGAGCATAGGAGACAACAGGAAGCCACCTTCTATTGAATCGAGTCCTAGCAGAGATCACTTCAACTAACCTGGCAACATTTGGTCAATAGTCCTCGAGATAGTCCTGCTGGGAAGTTAGAAGTCAGTCATTGTATTAAGAGTGCAGACTTTGGATTATACTGTTTCAGAAAAAACCATGAAGGATAGGTCTCTAGTCTGGGGAAGACAGCAATTTAACCTAAACCACATCAGGAGAAAATAATGATATTTGCCCTAAAGAAAGGAATGTCAAGTAAACAGAAAACCAAAAGTTTTAATTGCCTCCTTTGTTTTACACAGTGTTAATAATACTTCTGTTTGGCCCCAGTTACATTCTCCCTTCCAGTTAGATTCCTTCTTAATGGAAAAGGACCATGAATTTTCAGCTTACAGCAGCCAGATGGAAAGGTTTTGAACCCTGAGCATTGCATTGCTTCCATGGGGACCAAGGCAGGTGCTCTTCTGCACACGGAAGACTCATGGACCTATCACCTCTATTCCTGCCAGCAGGGCTTTAGTGCTGAACTCAGGTGACAGGACTGTGCAGTTGGTGGCAGGGCAGGAAGAATTCTTTCTCTTCTCTGCAAGTTAATGTGTGGCAAGCATTGTATACGCTCTACCTGGGGTGAACTCCTTGAGATTGTAAACAAATCTAAGATGTTGGAAACAAGAATCTCATTTACTCACTTATGCAATATATTGAGTGCTTGTCATGTGATAGATGGATCCCACGGTAGATTCTGGGGGAAGAGAGATGGGCAGGATAGATCTGGCTTCTGTTTTCACAGGGTTTAGAAACACCTTGGGGTCACAAAACCCCACAAATGAGTATTAAAGTGTAATTATGTTATACTTGATAAATTTATTAAAGTAAAATACATTTTTTTACTTTTCCGGGGCTGGGAGTTCTGAAAAACTGCTCTGGGGCAAACATTTATGCTGAGATAGGAAACCTGAGTATTGGTTGACTAGATGAAGAATAAGGAAGCATGTTCTGGTCTTAGGGAAGAAAAAATATGAAGGACCCTCCCTGGGTGGGAGAGAATTTGGCATACCTGAGAAGAATGAAGATTTGCATATTTTGAACATATAGATGAGATACCCAGGTTGTGCATATCCTTATGGGAACTGGGATTTATCTTTTGTGCAATGGGAAACCATTGAGAAGTTAAATAGAGGCTGAAGGGCAATACCTTTACAAGTTTACCTTGGATAGATCATGAATAAAAGAAAATATCAAGAGTGGATGTGGAGAAAGGCCTTAATGCAACAGTTCCAGGGAAAGATGGTAGTGATTTGAACTCATTGGGAATGGAGAGAGATGCCCATGTATATGTTAACTGGCTTTTCCCCAAACCCTACCTGGACCATGTCCTTTTTCATGAATTATCATGGCAAAGCATTTAAATCATTTCTTATTTCCTGGGTAATAATTGCTTCCCTTTCTGTAAAAGGGAGTAGCAATACTTAAGTTGTCAAGAACAAGTCTTGATACATCCAGGCTCCACCAGGAAGATTCCAATGATGTAAAGCGAATTCATGGAATAAAAGTGAAGCTGTATTATTTTCACTCCCTTGATAGGTTGGTGTCTTATACATGGCACATTGAGAGAACAACCAGGTTTCTTGTAATAAATAGTATTGTGACAATAATTGAATGAAATTAATGGAAACACCTGGACTACCCTAAATAACTTAAACCACAAGAATTATAATTGGACAGGATGCATTCTATTTAGACCACTAGTCCTTCCTTACCTAGGTAACTGACAATGAATACTCCATGTCTTTAACTTTGAAGCCTCCTTTAAACTAAGTTCACATTTCCCTGTGGGACTGCCTCACTGGTCTGGTAGAGTCCTTTGGGTTTTACCTCTTTCTTGCTGTGCTGAGTCTTCTGCTCTCTGATTCTTCCTCGTGTTTTCTGCCCCTTTCCTGTTCACTTTGGCAGCTTTCTCTTTGGCTCTCTGGTTTCCCTTTGATCCACCATTTCTTCTTCTGCTACACGCTGGACTGATCTCTTGCCCTCTTCTTCTGTTCTTTGCTCTCTTTTCTTTTCTACTCACTCAAGGTTTCTTTCAGGAGACTCTGCTACTCTTCATAAGAGGAAAGGAAGTCGAATTACTTTCCCTATCAGGGTTGGATCCTGTAGCTAATGGAGTCAGGAGAAGCAGTCACTTGGAGTAGCCAGAGAGCAGAAGCTCTGATTCTGGAAAACAAACATGTACCATCAGCAAGTGTTCCTCAAGGCTCTCCAGGCACCAGGCTTTTCTCTAAGAACTCAGTTTTGATGCTCAACTTTGATCACTAAAGCTACTAGTTTAAATGTAGGCATTTGGTATAGATAGGAGGTAAACAGTAACATTTTTAATATACCAGTTTCATCACACACAAACCAAATTCTGAAGTAACCACACTGTCACTCAGATTGGAGGTCATGGAATTATAGAACTGGACTGGACATTAGAAAAATTTGAGTAGTACATTGGCTTGAAAGAGTAAAGAGGTATCACCTACCAGGAGGAGGCCTTGTGGCAATGAAATAAAGAAGTTTTATTTTCACCAGATGGAGAGAAAAGGACAACTTGAAGGAAATGGAGAATGGCTTGGCCAGCCATGAGACTTGTGGAAAGATGTCAGGAAAGAGGGCCAGCAGCAGGAAGCCCAGCAAAGGATACAAGTGATATCTACTTTGTTTCTGGGCATATAGGGGTTCTGGACCACGTGTGTTCAGCTTTGACATCAGACATTCTGCCCACTCATGCATGGACTGCAGCAGCCAAGTCTCAAAAGTCATGGAAAAGGAAGGGTAAGGCACAAAATTATTCATTCATTCAACAAACAAGTATTAAGTTCTGACTATCTGCTAGGCACTGTTTTGCAATGAGAATATGGTTGTAAACAAAGCAAAGTCTTTGACCTTAAGGATCTTAAGAATCTACACTCTAGGGTAGGAGGCAGTTATAATAGAACCCCCAAAGAAATATACTGCCATTAGGACTAGTAGTAATACTAATGGTGAACACATACAATGCTTATAGTTGGCCAAGTGTTATTATTTTGCATATATAATCTCCCTTGATCCTGTCACAATTCCTGTTTTACAGATGAAGCACAATGGATGTAGTACCTTGCTCAAGGTCACACGGTCCTAAAAGACTTGCCTGATGTTAGTGATAAATACAAAGAAAAATCAAGGTCAGGGCATGCCATATAAAGATGTGGCCAATGGAAGTGGTGAAACTCAGAGAGAATCAATATCTCTTTGGAATCTGTGATCTTGGATCCATCCGTTGCCAAGTTTTGTGACGTTAAGTAAGTTATGTCTTTATGTTGGACTACAGATTTTCTCATCTTAATAATGGGGATAATAAAACCTAATTAGAGAGCTTTCTATAAGCATAAAATAAGATATATAATAAGATACATAATAATTTTAGAGATTTAGCACAGTCCTGGCATAGAATAAATGGCATAGAATGTCAAAATTAAACAACAGAGTTCAAAGCTCAGCAACCAAAGGAGATGACAAATTGCTTGCGGCTGAATGTTTCTGGGACAGGAAATAATTGTTTCCTCTAGGATTTAGTAACTCAGAGGACTAGGAAGGAAGGAATACAAGAGACTCGGGTCTTTTAAAGGGAAATGGACTTTTTCAAGAAATGATTATTTTCAGCAGAGACCTGAGGACAGAGGCTTCTTGAGGAACTGAGACTCCCCTGATGAGCTGAGCAGTGGAGCAGAAAGAAGCAGAGCCCTGGAGGGGAGCAGGACTTCACAGAGCCACTGGGGATGCCCCGAAGTTGGAATGGATCACATGGAACAGACAGAGCTGAAAGTAAAAGGTCTGACCCAGCCGGAAGCCTTGTTCCTGAAGGGCGTTTCACTGGCCGGATGTAGGTGGCTCTTTATACATATGTAAAAGGAGAGAACCTGGCCGGAAGCAATGACATCCATTTTTATTAGTCTTAGACAACCTTACATCAGGTTCCCATTTGCACTTTTTCAGAGACTCACTATGTTCAGCAGGAATCTTAGTGGAATTTCCCATTATGGCAAATTGAAAAAAAATTAATTCTCACGTTTCTTAGTATTTTTTTCTTTTTCCTAAAGTCATGGTCTTGGCTTATCAAACAGTTTTGCTTTCTTATTAACAATCCAAGATGGGCCAAGTTCACTCCAAGGCTATCTCTAAGGATATGTTGTTTTGGGTTGATTGGTTGGTATCCTAGAAAAACATGAGTGAGCCTCATGGTGATTTTCTTGGTCAACTAAAAAGATTTTGGGAACCATGACCTCTGTCCTAGATCAAGATAAAAAATGTTTAGAGTTCATGTTAGGATGTACACTGGCATTATGGGTAATGTTCATGGTTTGGAAGTGAAGATGAATGAACTTGATGATGAATTTTGTCAACATTATCCTCTAACATTTTTTGGAAAATCCATTCATCCTGTTTAGAGATTCATTTTTAGTGCTGAATGGCAATAATAACCACCATAATATCAGTGAATTAGATTGTGGTATAGCTTCAACAGGATTTATTTCTAACTTGTACCAGGACATTCAATCAAGAGAAAGGTAATTTAAGGCAATAACTTTATGGGGGCAGGAGGCAGAGAGTACAAAGTAAACTTTATGTTATAAAATGCAAAGTTTTAGCACATGAAAAATTCTTAATAAAAATTTATTTACAAAAATGAATATACTCAGTCTACTCTTGATATTGTTTGGCATAGTGAGAAATATATAGGTAGAAAGTGCTAGGGGATATAGGTTCTACACATTTCTTAATATCAATATTTGCATGCTTTTTCAATTAAATGCCTATGTATGACTTTAGGTTTATACCTAAAAAAATGTTCACTGGTGGTACACGTTAGTAGAATCAACCTCTCGTTTATCCTTCTTGGTCTACCAGATATCCAGTGGCTACTTTTGGCTTTTCTAAATGATGCACAACTAGACTCCTAGTTGCTCTCTTGGTTTTCATGTCACTAGAGTTAATTCAGAAGCTTAATCATTTTTAGTTAAATTTCCTGAAACAACTGGAATGACTGTCACCACTGAATCTGAAACTATAACTATAAATACTTAACATAAACTTAAACTATTACACATAATATCATATATAATATATTTTAGTATTATAACTTATAA
Source organism: Sciurus carolinensis (assembly GCF_902686445.1). Lineage (NCBI taxonomy): Eukaryota > Metazoa > Chordata > Mammalia > Rodentia > Sciuridae > Sciurus > Sciurus carolinensis. Next base: position 22,812,103 of record NC_062222.1, on the reverse strand, counting down.
TGTTAACTATAAAAAATACCTACATAGTAAGTACCTATAATAAGTACGTGCTCAGTGTAAGTCTATTAATAGACTATTATTTAAATCTATTAATCTGAGTAATGGGTACTCAACTCTTTTACTTGAGAGATCCTGTCCTTTGAGTGTGACACCATGCTGACAGGCAATGGATGGAGAATCAACAGCTGTTAGTGTTCTGAATCATGGCCCCTTCCACAGAAATACTTATGATAAAAAATTCAAAGTGGCAAACCACATGAAAAGAAAAAAGATTGAAGAAAAAAAAGTTTCAGAGAAGTCAAACTGTAAACCTGAAGAGTGTTTTGAGTGGAATTGGGACATGGTCTCTTTGGTCTTAGTAGCTCTAGACAGGGTAGATGGACTTCTAGGCAACATTTGAGCAATAATTATTTCCTCTTCATATAAAAACTCAGATTCACATTAAGTAATTTTTTTCAGTCTTCTTGGCCAAGTTTCTAGCTAATCAAAAGTATCATTCTCCATTTTTAAAAATTTAAACTATTGGAAGAACTATGTGTCATTAGGACAGAATAATGTGGATGTGTGTATTTGACAAGAAAGTTTTCATCTTTGAAAGAGTTACATTAAAAGCAAAAAGACCACAGTGGCTTGGTGGATCAGCCTGTGTCATAAATTACTTTGGCACCTGGCACAGTAGTCGTGCATAAATAGTAGTTGAATAAATGAAGGGACAGAATGACCCCTCTGCAGAGTAGAATCTGCAAAGTCCTTTGAGTTTGGAGTAGATTAGAAGAGAAATACTCTTTTTCACTTTTTCTTTTCCCCCCTAAGTTTTTAACAGTCCAACCTCGATAACTCTGCTTGTCAATCATTCTCTCCCCATCTGGACCAAGACCAACAATGCAACTTGCCAGGTACGATGGTGACACCCCGTGGCTCAGGGCACCTTCCTAGTCCCTACTTCATCCTACATTCTGAATGCTCCTGCTCTGGTCTAGACTACCCCTTCACTTCTGTGGCCTCCCCTCAATTTTGTCTCTTACTCAGATACCTCTTTTTAAATTTAAGCATGAGCTTTTTTTGATCATTCAAATCTTAATCTGCAGAGTTGCCCAGTCTCACCCCCTGCCTTATCCAAGTCCTAGGTCTCAGCCCTCTGGATACCCACTGAAATGGAAAGATTGTTTGAATATTAGTCTTAGTCTCTTTCCTATGCCTCAGATCATGCCCACCACCTGAGGTGGGAGTGCCCAGTACTCCTTCACTACCAGTGTAAAACACTGATGTGTTTCTTCTGGAAGTTTCTCCAAATCTCCTATAAGCACATACCCATACTTTAAATGACAGGTCCCCAGACTTCTGCTTGTCTAGTTAGTCAGCAAGGGACAGAGGCAGAGCCCACGCTTCAGCAGAGTTCCCAAGGCCACGATCTGCAGGTGTCTGGTGGAATCGGTGTCTGAGCCTTTCAACCAGAACATTCCAAGGCCACAGGTGAATGCCAGAAATTCACTGGCAAGAGGGCCCCTGCAGTCCTTTCCTCACCAGCAGGAGTATCACTCGTGTCTGGGTCTCCATAAAAGTTAGCTTAACAGCATATCCCCATACTCAGCATGAGAGGGAGAGAGATAATGGGGCTGCCTCTATCCGGAGCCCCAGGCCTCCCAGCAGCATATGTGGAGGCCCAGGACAGACTCTCCAGTCCTTACTCCCAGACGGCAGCGCTGCCATCCAGCCCACAGCTGGTCTGTTTCCCTCTGGGAACCGAGGCGATGACGTAACAAAGCCCTCCTAAGGCGATAGAGAGTAGAAGAGGTCAAGGAACGGGAACCAGGAGCCACACCACCTGGACTAGAAGCTTGATTCTGCTTGCGTGTGTCTGGGACTTGGGGCTTTGTGCTTTAACTCTGTAATTCAGTTTCTTCCTCGTAAATTGAGACTTTTTCATTCAACAACTACATATTGTGCTATATCTCCAGGAAAGGAACTATGTGGGGGACTGAGAATATGACTGTAAACAAACCAGATAAATTCCCTACCCATTTGCAACATAAGTTCTAAAAGGGGAATAAACAACATACAAATACATATATGCCATCAGGGAGAAAAGAGCCATGTAGAACATTAAAGCATAGAAAAGAGAGATAAGGGGCATTTCCGGGATCAGAACCATCTTCTCTGAGGAAATACCATTTCAGCAGAGTTCAGAATACAGTGAGGAGTAAACTGTGCATGTAACTGGAAAATGGTGTTCCTAGCAAAGGAAACTGCAAGTGCAAAGGCCCTGAGGCTGAAATACACCTGGTACAATGACATTATCAAATACAGCTGTCGTGAAGTCAAGTGAGTTAATTCATTTAAGCACTTTACATCAAGCCTGGTATGTCTTGATTAATGTTAGTTATTAATATTTCCAAACTATTTCATATATTCTGATCCAACTGGTCCACTCCTCCCCACCAACCCAAGGAAGGCCTCTGATATTTGAGGACACTGCCACCTGCTGCTCTTTACTGGGAAATGGTGGGTGTGAGTATCATGTTGAGACCCTGGTACTGATTCTCATCCACTGCCCATTGTTTCCCTGTATCTTGGTCTCTCATGTCAAGACATTCATTCAGCTCCTTAAATCAACTCTGCCCTCTGCTTTGTAAGAATTTTATCATCAGTATTACCTGTGTCACCTGCCAAGCCACAGCCCACCCTCCACCTCAGTGCCAGGGATCCAGAACAATTGTGTGTCTTAGAGGGAGATGTTTTTTAATGCAAAGAACTGCTCCTGACCCTGGGGCCTGCACTGTCAAATACCTGCCTCCCTCTTTGAAACTAAGCAACTCTGTAGAAAAATAAAAACACTAAGTTAAGATGGAGTTCATCAGATTACCCACCAACTCCACAGGGACTCAGGTGCCCTTATGAAAGGAAAATGGGCAAGCTCCCACAGAGCTACCACGACCTCAAAGCATTCACCATTTGAGACTTGCACCTGCTCCCACAGATGCATGACCTTCTGCAACAGCTCTACTGAATGCATATGCAATTTGCCATTTTAAAATAATTATACTTCCATGTGTCTATAGCCTTATTCATGTATGGGAAAATGACAAGTAGAAAATGGCCTTCTAGTTATGCCTTGGTCTGCCTGGGCACACAGTGGTGCCATTGGGTAGATGCAGGAGCCTGGTTACCTACAGAACTTAATGGACCTATTTTATATGACCTTGTGGTCCAATGTCCTTGTATAATCCCTTAACATGATGTATTAGTCAACTTTGCATTATTACCATGAAATGCCCGAGGCAAACTAACTTTATGAAGAGAAAAGGTTTATTGAGCTCACAGTTTTGGAGATTCAAAATCCAAAATGAGGTACCCACATTAGTTTGGTCTCTGGTGAGGTCAGCAGATGGTAACACATTGTGGCAGGGGCACGTGTAGGAGCAAGCAGTCACATTTCAAACCAGAGCAGAGAAAGACTGAGAGACCAGGGTACTGAGAATACCTTTCAAGGGCATGCTCCCAGTGACTGGACCTCCCATGAGGTGCCATATTCTAAAGGCTTCACCACCTCTCAATAGCACCAAAATGGGGGCCAATCTTTTAACACTCATTTGAGAGACACTCAACATCCAAACCATAGCCCATGACATTCAATAGTCAATATCAATAACATCAACTGCAAAAGACATGTATTTGAGAGGCTATTAAAAGCCAGATGCTATGCTAAGTGCTTTTCATTTACGATCTCCTTTCAACCTTGCAAGAATTTAACCTACATACTGTATACATCAGCAACTTGCAAGATCACACCTCCCTTTAATACCCATGTCACAAAAATCTGGGTCCTCTACCCTCCTCAACAGTGGAGATCTGGTGTCTTTTTCAGTTTCTCTTCCATGAATTTCTCAGGATTCCTGGGAAACTCTTCCATCTCCAAACCCACTGTCTATGCTGGGTTGGTCTGGGAGTGACCCCTGCAGGGCTGTTCTGCAGGCCTCCTCTTCCTGTCCTCAGATGGGTTCTGCTCAGCAGCAATTGAGTCTCTCTGACACAGCATTGTCTCAAGTGTAGGCTCAGACAGACAGTGGCAGGGAGGATTGAGCTGTGATGTTTCAGTGAGACTCCTAAGCTGGCTCTGGGAACAGAATGCAGTAATGCACAGAGGATTTATAGTTGGTGTTAGATGTGGTCTGAGTCCTCTCGCTTAAGTCCTTCTGAGGCCCTTTATGAAGTCCAAGCCCCTACAGTGCACTGATCTTTTAGCCCCTTTCTTTCATCACATTATAGGAGTGAATGTAAAGTCCTGGCCTTAGGATATGTTATGGTTTAGATATGAGGTATCCCCCAAAAGTTTATGTATGAGACAATGCAAGCATTTTCAAAGATGAAATGATTAGATTATGAGATGTGCAACCTAATCCATGAATTAATCCACTAATATGGATTAACTGAGTGGTAACTGTAGGCAGATAAGAGTGTGACTGCAAGAGATAAGTCCCTGGGAGTATGATTTTGAAGTTTATATTTTATTCCTGGTGAGCAGAGAGCTCTCTGTGCTTCCTGGTGCCATGTCCTGAGCTGCTTTGCTGTGCCACACCCTTCTGCCATGATGTTCTGCCTCACCGGGGGCCCAGAGCTATGGAGTCAGCCAACAATGGACTGAACCTCTGGAACCATGAACCAAGGTAAAGTTTTCCTCTTCAACATTGTTCTTGTCAGGTATTTTGGTCACAGTGATGAAACACTGACCAAACCAGATGTATCTCTTATAGTCTGAATCCAAACATCTTTTTTGTTCCTCCAGCTCTACCCAGAAAAATGGTTTTGTCATATCATGTAAAACTAACCCCTGGACTCTCATATTTAACTCCTGAATGAAGAACGACTCCATCTTTGGTCACAGGGCCTTTCCCTAGGGTTCCCACCCAGGCAGTGCATTAAAACACAAGTCAACATGGGGACAATTCCCAATTTCTGAGTTGTTTCCTCTTCTCTAATGCCACATCTGAGGCCTAAACAGAACTGCCCAAATTGAGCATAGAATTTCCAGCCCAGTCCCTTACAGACTTGAAGCCAAGGCCAGCTGTCATGGCCTCCCTGTCACCTCCCAGTTCCTGCCCCCACCCTGCATCCACTCTGTCTTGTGTGTATCACCCCATTAAATTCTCACCACTGTGTCACTTTGTTCCTTACTATGCACACTTGACGAGACTGGAATTAGTATCAGGTCACATGATGGGTCAGACCACCCAGGTTTAGAAAGTTTAAACAACTTGCCCAAGATTATGGACACTTTTACCCAGAGAGCATACTGTATGCCCCTTTCCCTTGTCCCTTCATCCAATGTCGTCCTCTTTGTCAAGGACATTTTATTGTCCCTATGAATTCCTTAGCCATTCATTAGATAGCAGCATATCTAGTTTGTTTTCTGCCTTTGAAAGGGAATATTCAGATAGATAAGCCTCTTTCTTCAGGTCCATACCCACAACGGATCATCAAATGAGTTCAACCTTCACTCTTCCAAATACGTGGACCTTGACCTTGATCTACACCGTTGGTGCCTGCCGCCCTCACACCACCACCTCAGGGCCTCCCCAAAGACTTTCCCCAAGTCCTCTGTCTGGAGATCTTCCTTCTCTACACTGGTGCCAGTCCCTGCTTTTATTTATTTTTTTAACTACATAACATAGTATTTTGTTGTTTTACAAAGGTCTTTTATCATTACATATAATTTTACATTGTTCTCCTATAGTTGTTGGAATCGTCTTGCACATAAAATTACAATTCCCTCAAAGGTAAGGACCACATCTAAAATTTTTCATTTTCTCCAAAGAATGTAATATTATGCTAAGTGCAGACAAAATGCTAGAGGACTATTGATGTGATATATTGTTGATAGGAGCTAGCCAAAATAGAGGGAGCTGGTGCAAATAATTCAATAATGTCCTTGAAAACATATACTTTCAGTTATTTTTTCCTATGGCCAATAAATTTATAAGGGCTACAAGTTGTCAATGATGATTCTAGAAGCAAGAAGCGAAGTATTTTTTTCTTTCAAAACAATTTGAAAGGAGATGAATTTCCATAGTTCATACATAAGTGGTAAAAAAGGAAACAGACACACGTGGTTTTTAATAACTTGAAAAAGGAGTTAAAATAGCATCTAGAGTCTCTAAGTAGTAATTTCCACACATTAATTGTTAGGTGGTCTCATCTCAACACTTTCTAAAGTGTCTCTGGATGTTTTTATCATCTACTTTATATAAATAAATCGACAATATAAGCTTTGCAATTTAAATACAAAAAGGTAGCTTTTTGTTTTGATTTTGGATAAGATTGTTTAATAATAAAAAACAAATGCCAGCACCTCCTTTTGAAGCATTTCAGTTTAATGAAGCTCGTTTGAACATACATTTAATAAAATACTGAATACAAAGCTCCACTATTTACTAGGTGCTTTGTGAGCGAGCAGAAACATCTCTTGCTGCCTTTTTTGGGGAAAGCATGCTGCTTTCTGATTACCAATGATACATCTTTTGTCTTGTTTCTTAATGTTTCTGGAATTTAAAAAACTAGATAGCAGGGTACAGTTAAACCGACTTCAGGAACATTAAAATAAAAAGCCAAAGATGATCTTGCCATGGGCCATTGCTGTGCCCCTAAATGATATGAACTTGATCAAAATTAGACATTGAAGTAGACAACATTCACTGGGAAGTTCTCATTTCTTTCCAATTTTCTTAAAATCTGCCAGAAACTTGTTTATTTCAGCCAAAGGCCCCCCCTCCCCCAAAGGCGTCAGGCTTCCGGAAGCTTTATTTAAATGCCTCTGCCAAATGAAAGCCTCCTTTCATGCCATTTCAAGCCCTGAAGTAGCAAAAGGGTAAATAACTTGAAGTATCATTTCTGACTGACTTGGCTTTGAAACCAGCACAGCCTGCGTAAACAGCTGCTCAGCTCCAAGAGGCTTACCTGTCTCTCTAAACAGCCCCCTCCCCGTCCCACTAATGTCGGTAACCATGATAAACACCTTAATTCACTGGATTAATGAGTTAGAGCCAACAGAAAAGGACAAAAACCCATAACTTTTCCACAAACTTAGTTAAATGTCAAGGTTTTTAAAGGCCTAGTTAGCAAGTATATTAGATGAGATATGTCAGTTTCCCAATTTACGACTCTGACTTGTCTCTTGTGATTCCTTATAGCCTCTAGCCATTCTCCTCTTACCTGAGGCATTCTCTGGCAAAAACCTGATGCTTCCAGTCATTCTGCATTCTTGTGTTTCTTCAAAAATAATTGGACAGGCACCTTTCCATAAACAATCATCATTAGTTATATACGGTACACAGATAAGAATACCACACAAATACCTTTCAATGGAATGTCTTGAGCCAAATAATAATAATTTGGCCTGTGTGTTACAGATGTGATTGACAGAGAGTTAATGCACTTAGCACTTTTCCAGGAGGCTCTGAGAATGAGCTCCTTGATGCTCAGAAAGTCTTGCTCCCAGAAAAGTGACATAGACATTGACCATTGAGTTTGTTGCTATTCAATAGCCAGTTCCGTTTCCAGACTCTATGATTAAAGTCATTATAGGAACTGTCAGCAGAGGGGAAGAAATGGAAACTGTCACAAGAAGCAACTGTCTGAAATGCTAAAGATTTCCGTAATGTTTAACAGTTTTAAAGCCGGGGATTTTAACTTAATGAAGATCAACCTAAATTATAAAGCTGTAAACTTTGAATATTTTCTGATCAATTATTTCCAGGTCCCTCTTGGGTTTTTGCTTTTTGTTTTATTCTTTAAAAGCAACAAAGAACTCCTCAGAAAAATTCTGAAAATAAAGCCCCCAAACCTTTGTACTCGTAGCCATGAACAAAGTTTGCAGCAAAAATGAATTAGCATCTCTTAAGGGTTTTTTCTTAGAAACGTATAAGCTGTGGAAAAGACTGATGAAATGCATGTTTAAATTGAGTAAAAATAAAGCACATCATTTAAAAGGTGTTAGTGAATATCTCTATTCAATTATAAGGGTTGATTTATAACTATAATATTTCAATGTAATATTTCCCATGTGATAATAAGTCTGAATATGTTACCAGTTGTTCTTGGTTTTGATTTTTCCAAATGTTATACTGAAAATTCTCGATTTATAATTAGGATTTATTACTGCTTTGTAATCTTAATGCAAATATCACTGAATACATAGATGACTACAATGATTTAAAAGTTAAAAAGTTTTAAGAACTCATTGATGTAAAAAAAAGTAGATTCTGAGTACATGCATCAGGTATTTATCAGCAGTATTTGATTGTCAATGAATGCTTTAGATTTTTTTTTTTGTACTTTATTTAAAAACAATGAGAAGTTTGAGCAACTATCACAGACCAAAAGAGCTAAGAAGAAAAGATAACCACATGCAAAGTGTTATCTTGAATGAGATCTTAGAAGAGAAAACAGACATTCGGACAAAACTAGTAAAATCGGAGTAAAGGATGGAACTCAGTTAACCGTACATATACTGCTTCCTTAATTGTGACAAATGTACCATAGTAATTAGGGTCACTACATATACTAAAAAACTGTTTTGTTGTTCAACCGGAATAAAATTTAACTGAGCTTTCTATACTTAAGCAGCTAAATTTGGTCACTCTGATATAATGAAAGATGTTAATAATAGGGGAAATGGCATAAATAATATACAGGCTCTCCATAATATCTTTGCCACTTCTCTGTAAATCTAAAATTATTCTAAAATAAAAAGTGTATTTAAACTTAAACCATAAATGGGAAAATAAGTAGCCTGTGAAATGCACGTTGCTTTAATATTTTAGTTGAAGCATCTTATATATCTAAGAAAGATTAAAATCTGATACCAACCTAGGCCTTGTGGTCTTTTTCCCCAATATGTAAACAAGTTTGCCCTTTAAAAAATGTATGCTTTAACCCCATTTGCTAGTGAGAGGAGAACCTGATACAATAATACTAACAGTGATACTCTATTTATTTTTCTTTCCTCACCTGCTATGCCCAGGTTTTGACATTAAGAATATTGTGTTTGATATTTTCTGCATTAAAAACCACTTTAGGCTTTGGTTCCATTTTACTTCCAGTCAGAAAGATCAGAAAAAGCTCAAGTCACACAGTGAGAAACTTTATCCACTGAATGAGACATTATCCATTCCACCAGACTGCAAATCAAAGAGTATCTCTTAGGCTGCTTAAAAATTCATTTTAAAATCTGATCCTGATTGTACTTTTATGGTAATTTCATACCATCAATCATCCTTTTACCTTTAGTCTCTGGGTCCACTGCTCTCCCAATAGATCTCATTCACTCTACCTCATTATAATTCTTTAGGTGAGAAAACAGGGTAAGAAACCTTAACAGAAAATGAGAGAAAGATGTAAATTTCTTGAGAAAAGTCAGGTTCACTAAGAAGCAGAGCTAATGATATGTTCTGATCTTTTTTTTTTTTTTTTGGTAATTAAAATATGGGAGGGAACGTGTACCCCCCCCAAAAAAGCAAAAATTAAAAAATAAAAAAAAAATCCATGTCTCCCATGAAAATAACACCATTGTAATCTGGGTTCCATCTCAATTTTATCCCTTATGGTTTTTATCTGTCGGGGTGCTGCCTGCTTCTGCCATTTGAAGTGAACAAAAGAAATATTTTTGCAACTCTCCAGAACTTTTCTTTTTCCTTGTGTGAGGTTTGCCTGCCCTTCGCTGACTGATGGAAGCCACCTCCTTTCTAATTCTGCTCTCCATAAACGAAATGATCAGGGTGTAGAATTTTCAGCATGCAGCTCTAAGCCACGCAGAGCAGGCCCCTGTCTAGGTATAGAAGTTCGTGTAGAGTTATGGGAAATCAATAATACAACTTCGGTTATTATTCTCCATTTGGCAATGTATATGTGCCTGCTCCCGCTAACAATTAATCACTGGAAGCGAATAGCATGTGGCTGTGTGTCAACCAGAAAGCGCTCGTGGCAAGTGAAATGATTTCTAACATCCAGTTTAAGTCAAGCATTCATTCAGCCTTTTCAGCATGATTCAATTTTACTAACAATAAATGTTATATTTTTACTCCATTGATTTGAATGCTGACTCCGGTGTAAAGCATATTTCTTAGAGCAACGAGAAATGTAGTAGATAATAAACCCAGCAGCTCATGCAACTCAGCCTCAGTACATTTAGAGTGGAATAAAAAAAAATGGCCATTAACCACATGGGAAAGGACTGATTTCTCTGAAATACCAAGTCCAGCTGCACTATTGCTTCTAACATCTTTAACAAAATGTTGCCATAAACCACAGAATGCCAATAATAGCAATAATCCCTCCAAAATGGGTTGTTACCAGCAGTTAGTGACCAGTTTCTTAGTTAATGGCCTGAGGGGAAAGGCTTGAAGAAAGCTGTATTCACTATTTCCTCCCAGGCAATTTAACTCGATGCATTAAACTACATTTTCATTGGGATTTCAAAATGTTTGTGCTCTGACAAGTCACTCGTCTTCAGGTCTTTTGATTAAATCTCCATCTCCACAGTTTTCCGGAGCCCAAATGAGCCACACATCTAAGCCTAGCAGAGGGATAATTTAAAGTCTCTCAATTAAGAATTTAAATTGCAATCCGAAATATATAAAAACATCTGTGCCGATACAGATACAATCATGCTGCCCTTTTTTGTGATTTAATGCTCTGCACCATTGATAAGCTGTGTATTGACCCTCCATTCATTCATTTCTACATGGAGATGATAATCCTCGCTGCAGACCTCTCAGGACTACTGTGAGGATCAAAGACAATTGTCTCTGTGAAAGAGATGGGAAACTATGAGGAGCTCCATACTGTAAGGCAGGACCGCCAGCCACCAGTACTACCCTCCCCCATCAGTAGTTACCAGGTGTGCTTTGACAGAGCTAACTGGCTAATTCTTACAAATGCTTCCGGGGTTAAACTTTAACTCTACCATGCAAAGGAGACTGAGGGTGGGAGTGGGGAAGTGATCCAGGTAATGAGATCTCAGTAACTGCTTCGAGTAAGAGTGGAAATCCATTCAAATTTAGATTGAAAATTTAGATTTAAGGAACTTACCTCATAAAACACAGATCCCACTCTTTTGAAAATGTAAATTTTTCATCAGATGCCACGAAACAGCTTATTTTTAGAGGTTAGTTTTTGCTAGGAATAAATTATACCCAGCATGCAAATTAACACAGGTATGTAAACTTGGAACTTTGAATGGATTACAAGGTTTTAAAATTCTACATGTGAACAAATAAGGATGTTATAATAATTCATACTTGGATAAACTGTCCAATATTATTCTTATTTGGCCTCCTAATGCACATGGCCACAGAGATATTTTACTAGTAAATGTAAAAATAACTGACAAATACCTTTCAGGTGATAATCTGGCTGAAACAGTCATAAGAATGTCATAAAAATAATATACTTAGCCATCACCTCTAAAGAACTTCAAAATAATATTTCATATTCCATCTTTTTGATACATTGTTTTTCCTGATCAAACCTAAAATGATTTCTCCTGCTGATTCATATTTTATACATGTAATTAACATATTAAAACAAGGCATGGTCACCAAAACACGTTCCTTATTTCAATGCATTAATCATAGGAATATGCTTCTAGATTTAAACTAAAATGTTCTGACACTATTTATATACTAATCATAAATCATTCAGAAACCTGAATAGGTTGCGTAGTAGTATTTAATTCATCACTTCCATGGTCTGTTGGTTTTAAGTGAAACTTCAAGAGCTCATTAATTGCAAACATTAACCTACCTTTACAAATAAAGGCAAAAATGATTGACAGTACAAAGAACGTGGCGTGTGTCAAGCACAGGTCTGCTCACACTCATTAAGCCCAGTGCTATCTCAGATTACAAATACTTTTAGATGTGTACCAAGGGGACAAAGGCAAAAGGCATGCTGTCCCTCTGTTGCCACGTAATGTATCTATGTGGGTATGTATATACATATATATAAAATATTGTATTCTATTACATATTATATGTAGATGTATATTATGAAAAAAATCCAAGAACGTAAATGAAGGCTTATGTATTAAGTTCATCAAATTGAAATTAGATTTTAGGAAAATGAAATACACTCTTGAAATCAGAAGTTTTATTTTCTTAAGAGGCAAAGTTTGAGCTGCATCTAGCACCTAATCCCGGTTCAAAGGATGCTGGAAAGATAATGGAGGGCAAGATTTGTCACCTGATATGGATGTGTTAAGAATGAATGACTCTATGAAGAACTCAGATGGAAAAGGCTATTTCGCATAGAGAAAGGGCAGAATGGAGCGGTCCTTGCCGCAGTGCTCCATCTGCTTCCCTCAGTGTGGTTTGCCCTCCCCATCCCTGCGGTGGCCAGCTCCCAGGTAGATGAAATTAGTGTAATCAGACACAAAGCTTATTCTCCCACAATGCACCTTAAGAAAAGGTGGAAAGCTTTGGTTAGGATGCAGAGCTTGAAGTCGCAGCCTCTGAAGGGGAAGAAGGGAGCCATCCAGAAGCGCCGGTGTGGACATAGTAAAGAGAGCCTGTGAGTCCGGGAAAACAGGTGCAGCTCCTCCAGCATCTCTTCCCAGGAGCAAGACCAGCCTTCTGTCAATCGATTCCTCTCTTCAGAATATTCCTACAGGTTTATGATAGAGTGCAGAATTCCTTGGAAGATGAGCAAGTATTCCATAATGCCCCCATCTTGGAAAATGGGAGGAAGCACCAGGTCCTGCACAGGAAGCATGATATTAATTCAGAATTTTACTAACTCGATTCCATTTTATTTGACATGGGCCTAACTTGCTATCCATTAGAGGAGTCATCAAAGATGTACAAGGAACAGCAAGAGCACAGATGCTTTGCGGGACCCTGCAGAGCCTGTGTTTACTCCTGAGTGTTGCCGTTGGTAGGAGAGAATGATGGAGGACAGAGGAAATGGAAGGAAAACACTGACTGCAGCGCTAGGGACTTAGCGTAGATTATTTCTTTAGTCCTCCACTGTGAGGTTTTATCTCCAGCTGCTACTGTCTCCACCATACAGTTGGCAAAGTCATAGAAAGTTTAGGTAACATGCCCAAGTTAGCAACTGCCACAGCTAGTGCTATGGTGCAGATGTTGTCCCTCCCTCGAAGGTTCATGTGCTGAGAATTATGTCCTTTGTGTGGCAATGTCAGGAGATGGGACCTTTAAGAGGTGGAGGCTAGCGAGAGGTGCTGAGGTCATTGGGAGCATGCCCTTGAAAAGATTCAGGACCCCAGTCTCTCTCTGGCTTCTGGCTTTAAATGTAGTCTCTTGATCTTATACAGTTCCCACCACAATGTGATACATTCAACTGGGCACTCACCAGAGTCAAGTTGATGCCAGTGCCATGCCCTTAAATCTCCCAAACTGTGAACTAAATAAACCTCTTTTCTTTATAAAGGAAGCCTGCCTCAAATATATCATTATAGTAACACAAAACTGATTAATACAACCAGTGAGTGACTAAGTCCTCAAATCCTAAAACAAATCTCTCACAGAAGTAATTGCAGGTCTCAGTTCCTATGAAATCAGCCCTGGCAGGGCATCTGCTTAGAAAAACTTTGATAATTCATTTGAATGATTATAAAGTACCTGGTCATGCCATAATATTTTTAAACATCAATTTCAAAGTCTACAACTCTCTAAAGTAAATATTCTGCAGATATATTTGCTCCCTGAGATATTTCCACGTAGTCCTGGCTGAAAAGGTCTCTGAAAATGATATTTCTACCTCAATTAGTGGCCTGCAATTGTGGACAATTTACAAAGATCTTCTTTGAAATGTTTAAGGATTCTTGCTTGTAAACGGATGCCATTCACCACTTCCTAATGGGCTTTTAATTGAAGAATTTAAGAAATTTCTGAGGCTCACACGTCTCCCGAGTCGGACACCAACCCTCACTGGTGCTTCTGGAAACAGAATTGAAAATGTGCAGCACTGTACCACGGCGATCTCAAAATGCAAAACATTTCCCAACATGCACAGTTTCCCAGGGAGCAGAGCCACTTACTATGAAATCGCACAATTTCAGGGGTACAAGGGATGGCTGAGAGCTTGTAGTCCAACCCCTCAACTATGTTGGAAATTCATTAGGAGAGAGCACAATGTACCTCGCAGGGCTGATTTCTTTCCCCAAATGTGGAAGCCCCACGCCACAGACATCTTACTACGGCAGGTAAACAGCCCCTGACTGTAAACAATGCCAATTAAATCTGATATGTGTCTGTAAGCAGTGCTCTCCAGGACGATGGGTTTCAGACGCTGTTCCCATTTTACAAGCTGGACCGTGGGGTCTCGATGTTATGGATTAATGATGGTCGTCTTTTCCACATTTGTAGGAAAAAGGTTGAATCAATTAATGAAAACCTCTCCACTAAAACTTTTAAAGCCCCCTGCCTATATTTTCTTAAGTCTGCTCTATGTGAGATTTTAGTATGAAATACTGTCTTTCTGAGAAGTAAATTGTTTTGAATTTGATGTCTTCATATTTCATCCTATTTCACATTAAGACTTTAGTTGCTCTAACAGTTGAATGCATTTGGGACTCACAGTAATAGGGGTCCTCTTTCCTCACCAAGAATCTGGAGGTTCATTTTTTTTAATCCAGTGGGTTACAAATGTAGTATTTAACCAGCTGTTAATAATCCACTTTCTTTCTTTCTTTCTTTTTTTTTTTTTTTTTTTTTGCGGTACTGGGGATTGAACCCAGGGCCTTGTGCTTGCAAGGCAAGCACTCTACCAACTGAGCTATCTCCCCAGCCCAATAATCCACTTTTTATATCACACAATATAAAATATTTTAATCAGGTTTCTGTAAATGATAAATTATAAATAAGGTTGGCATATCATCAATGAAATATGAGAGCAAGAAAAGAAACAATGATTTTTAGTGAAGCCTCCATGAACAACTCAGGATTTGGGTTAGGTCCCATCCTGGCCAGACCTGGACTCAGGTGTGAGGTCACAGCGGGTCACAGACTGGCTGGGTGGCTCAGACGGTTTGCTCTCTTCACTGAGGATGGTAGAAAATACATGGGTATAAGTTCCAGAATTTCGTCCATATGAACCACAATAAGTTGAATCATTGTGAGTCAAGAATGGATCATATTATAAATTATGAAAGCAGAAAATAATAGAAAGCACTCTGTGGTAAAATCCATAAAATGAAAAGAAAGTCTAGTAGAAAAGTTTTCCTTCCCCTATAAAATGGGAAAGAAACAGTTATTACTAATGCTTCATAGAACATATAAAAAGGAAATAGAGATCATTTTTCTACATATCTAGGAAAGTCTTTAAATTATATTCGACTTGGAATTTCTGTTCCTTTTTGTTTGTTTTTGCATTTGGTTTTGGGTTTGTATGTTTTTGCAGTGCTGGGTATTGAACCCATGACCTTGGGTGTGACAGACCAGCACTCTACCACTGAGCTACTCCACCAGCCAGGAATTAAAAACAACAAAAAAAGATATCCCTATGCCTCTTATTGTTTTCATTTGTTTGAGGAGCATTATGACTCTCATTTTGAATTTCCAAATTCAGTTTAGGCCTACAGGATTAGCTTAAGGTTGGATGCTAAAAAAAAAACAATTAAGAAAATGGGATAGAGAGGTGGCGCCACGTGAAGACTGAAACAAGGTACTTGAGACTCTCCCTCAATCTCCCCCATGTAGCAGGTGAACTGAAAATAGGCATAATTATTCTCACCGAGGGGCCCAGGGAAGATCCTCTAGTTAGTCTTCAGTTAGCCCTGAGGATGAGTGAGAAAATGTGGATAAGATGAAATCAGCAAATAGATCTCCGTGGGATGAAACTAATGGATAGAATTTTCTTGGTTTTTATATTTTCATGCTGTGTGTGTGTGTGTGTGTGTGTGTGTGTATACGTACCTTTGCTATGCAAGACTTCAGTATAAAATTGTATCTCACTCAGAACTGGTTTCTTGGAATGAAGTGATTTGTGATTGATGACTAAGCAAAATGACCCGTGGGAGACCAGCTGACATCTATCATTCAATGTGATGTCATGACCTTGCTCTGCACTTGGCACATAGTAAGGGTGCAATAAACTCTTGATAAATGAAAGAATAAATGAATTCATGCCATTTGTGTGAGATTCTGCAAAGTGAAGACACACTGGAAGTGTGCGGTGGAATATTAGTACGACCTCAAAAATGTGTCTTCGTTATTTGTGTGTTGGTCTTACTTTCTTCTATCTCCACTGCTACTACTTTAGTCCAGATTTTGTCAGCTCTCATGTAAGCTATTGCAATAGCTTCCTGCTTGGCCTTCCTGCTTCGACTCTTGCCTCAATTCTTTTCTCCAAAAAGTCCAGAGTAATCATTTAAAAATATTAATCAGATCATATTACTCTGCTGCATAGAACCCTTCAATGACTTCCCTTTTCAATTCAAGTACAACCTGACCTCCCTACTTGGCCCACAAAGGCCCTGACTTCAGGGACACCTGCCAAACTTTCTGTCGTTTCAGCCCTTACTGTCTATAGTAACCACTGTGCTCCCATTACATTTAGCTTTTCCCTATCCCTTATATGTGCCAAAGTTGTTCCTACCTTAGGGCCTTTGCACAAACTGTTTTCAATGCCTGTTAAGCCCAGCTGCTCACAAAGCATGCTCCCTCTTATCACAAAGTCCTCCATTGCAATCTGCTCTAGCAAGCAGCCTTCTCTGACCACTTATCCAAAAATAGGGCTCACTAGGACCTCACTAGTTAGTTTCATCATGTAGCACTTATCATCATTTGCTATTTTATTGTTCACTTTTTATTTTTCTGATGCTGAGGATTGAACCCAGGTCCTCAAACGTGTTTATCTCCTACTCTACCACGGAGCTACACCCTCATTTCCTTATGTATTTTTTAAACTATTTTTCTCCTGAGAAGTGAAAGATAAAAATCATGAGAGTTTATTCAAAGATGTGTGTCTCCAGCTACTAGCATAGTCTGGCAGCTAGTAAGGGTTCAGCGAAAGATTATTGAAAAATGGACTGAATAAATGAATAGAAGTTTGTCTGGGCTTGTGAAGGATCCATGATGGAGAATCCTGAAGAAGAATGGGTTGTTTCATGTGTTGGTATGTGTTTCTATGCATGTCTTAGGTGCCAAAAAGACATATTAATATAGGGGAAAATCAGTTAAGCAAGAATATCCTTGGTGACGTGTAGGTATCCCAATGACTTCATGAATGGGATTATTTTCTCTTCAGTCTCCTATTTGCAGCTCTCATCTGATTTGAATTATTTGTATTACTCTGGCACACTTTTTAAACTTGAAGTTTCCAAGTGGCTATTTTCTCTTGACTTCTGACTGGCTTCCCAAAGTCTATGGGGTCTCAGAGTGATTCTCCCCATCCAGTCAGGGTGATTTTCTGTGCATCAGGTGTACACAATCGTTGACAAATAAATCCTGGCTGTGTCGGCAGCCAGGATGTCCCTAAGCAGGGTGTTATAATAGGAATTTGTAATCAGGTGGAGGAAGGAGTGGGGTGATAAAGTGGGAATCTGTCCACCCACACTGGCTGGGAAACCTACTTTAAAACTCACCCTGCACCAACAGAGCTTGGAGTTTAATATTGTTGTTATGGGGAATATGTGCACTGTGATGGCAATATGTCAGGCCTAATTGGGACCTTCTGAGAGCTAAGAGTGTGTGCAATTCTAGCAGGAAGATCTTAATCCAGCCACAAACACTGCATTCACGGGAAAACCTCCCTTCAGCCCTCCCTGCCCTCCTTACTTAGCTATTCAAGGGAAGTGATCGGTGCATGCAAAACTTATAAAAATTTAAACTATTTGGGTGCTTTTGGAAATGAGTTACACAGCTCCACTAAACAAAAATTTTCTCCATGAAAATGAGATACTTAATGGGTTCTGCTGACTCCTCTCTCACACAAGGGCAGGTCCAGCCAGCAAGCAAGCCACCCAGATTCACAGGAGTGACATTTTTAGGGGATTCAAATTCAAACCAAGCCCAGCCAGTAAACCTGAGCCCCACAGGATGCACAGTCCTCTCTATCAACCTCCAATTTCCAGGTTTAGGTAAGTGTTGACCAGATCATTTCTGAAGCAATAAGTGGAAACTAACACGAGGGAAATCTCTTGCTCCTTCCCTTAGAGGGAAGCTGAGGGCGGACATGGGGTAAGGTTGTTCATGGGGATATGATCAGTTCTGGAATCGTTAAGACCCAGGGAGGGTCATGCTCTAAGGGGGACTACTACACTTCTGCATTCGTCTTTTATTTGGGTGAAAACACTGGAGTAAGGAAAAATTTCAGGTTAGGAGATGACTCTTCATTTCACAGCATTTACTGACCAATGATAAAGAAGAAAATCAACAACTCATAGATGCAGAGAAAGAGCTTCCACCCCTCACTTTTGTGTCC
The DNA here is from genome assembly GCF_902686445.1 of Sciurus carolinensis. Taxonomy (NCBI): domain Eukaryota; kingdom Metazoa; phylum Chordata; class Mammalia; order Rodentia; family Sciuridae; genus Sciurus; species Sciurus carolinensis. Next base: position 22,793,668 of record NC_062222.1, on the reverse strand, counting down.
TGCAGATGGTCCACCACATGAAGATGTTTTCACTGATAACTTATGATGCCTGTCAAGACAGATCTACAGGAAACAAAGCAAGAGACCTCAGAGAAATTCGCTATACCATGCTCCTCCTTTTTATGGGGGAAATCACAAAACAGACTCTAATAGGCTTCACCGGGCATCTAGATGTATCGGGGAAGTTTGATATGACTATTGACTACTCTTTATCTTGGCCTGGTTTGCCCTAACATTTGTTGATCACTTACAGATATGATTAGCGTTTTATGTACATTTCACTGATTCAAGTTCCACGACAGCTCTTTGGGGTGGCTATATCCATTTAACACCCAAGGAGGGATATGAGGTCACATAGATTTAAAATACAGCACTCTTATGAAACATAAAATACCACTTAATTTATCAGTTTCAAAAAAGGAAGAAGAGGAAGAAGATCAAGAAGGAGGGAGACAGGGAGGAAGTACTGGTGAACCGAGTTTACCAAATTATGTCACATTCAACGTACAAACATACCACGATGTTAATAAATAACGGTAGGCACTAATTTAAAAAATAATAATGATAGAAGGGAGATGAGTAGAATAAGGGGGTGTGGGGGGAGGAAGAAGGAAGGGAAAAGGGGAAATACTAGAGAACGGAATTGATTGAATTATGTTATGTGCATGTATAAATATGGCATAATGAATCCCACTATTTTGTATAATTATAATGCACCAAACTATTAAAATAAAATAATAAAAAGAGACTTGAGTAAACTTGGAACCAGTGTATTATCCTGTAAAACTTACTCTTTCAGATTTGAGGGTACTTAGGACAGGACCTTGGGAAGGGTGAAGAGGAAGAGAGCAGAGTTGCAGGCGTAAATGTGACTTTTTGACATGACTATGAGCATTCACTAATCAGAACCTAGAGTTTGCAAGGGTCAAGAATTTTGCAGTCATACTTTTTTATTTTCTGCTACCTAAAGCAAAATCAGCTCTGGGAAACATCTTCCGCCTGGCCTGTATACCACCATCCTATGGGTTGTTTGCATATGAGTTTGCTTTGATTTGTAGAAACATTGTGTCTCAAGGGCTGCAGGAGGAGGATGTGACTAGATCTCATCCACAAGCTGTTTGCTCCCTGCATCTAGTCACAGGTTGCTCCTTGTAGGTAATCCTGAGGACAGAGTGTGGTGATGTGTCCTCCAGTTTCCCCAGAAGCAATGCTTTGTTTATCCAGATTTCTTCCAGATCATCTCCAAAGATCTATCTGCTTGTGTTTTAGTTCACCTATGTTTTATTTACAGCATCTCGCTGAGACCAGGCAGTACAGAAAGGGACTTTGTGTTTTGTGACAAGTTCTCCTTTCAAGCCCTCATGCTCAAAGAGAATTGACTACAAAGTGTCAGGTGACCTTTCTCTGAGGCTTAACAAGCAGGCGGGACAAAATGATCAGAAGATGGGTTTATTGGACATTGTGTACCAAACTACAATGTCTTAAGTCCTTCCGGGATAAAGCTTATTATGGAATAAATTTAAAAATTTACTGGGAGAATTTGATTTTGTCCCCTACAATATTTTCCTCCCCCGATAAAACCTAGACAGAAGTAGCAAACAATATTTTTCATTCTGCCATATTCAGCTCTGCAGGAAATAATGTCAGGCGAGACATTAACTCCCGCCTTGTTGTGCATGCTAAAGTGTCCTCATTATCTGCCATGCCAGCTCTAAACTTATTCAAGAAGAAAAAAATAAGATCTCAGCATGAAGCTCATTCTGCCTATAGGGGGCCCCATGAACTGTGTTTAAAAATTCAGCAGAAAATGTCCTCACCCTATACATGAGGTTCTTTTTATAAATGCCTAAGGCCTTAAATTTTAGGAGCCACTTTCATGATTGTTTTCCCAGGGAATCCGTGAAAGTAAAAAAAGATGCCGCATTATCTGCAAAGATGGCTGTCCTGGTTAAGAACGCTATAGAGTCTCTGGTGGTCCCTGTTGGATTTCACACAATTAATGAATCCTTTCAAAGTTGTCTTGTAATACTTACTCCTGAAACCAATGAACCAGTGTGTTAGCCAGATTTCCATAGCTGTGACAAAATACTTGAGATAATCAAAAGAAAGGAAGATTTATTTTGGCTCACAGTTTAAGAGGCTTCAGTCCATGGTCGCTTGGCTTGTTGCGTTTGGGCCTGTGGCAAGGCAGTACATATGGCGGGGAGAGCAGCATGTGGTGGAGGAAGATACCCTTTTTATGGTGGCCAGAAGCGAAAGAGAGAAGGAAGAGGCAGAAGTCCCACTATCCCCTTGAAGGGCAGGCCCCCAGGGACTAACTTCCTTCCAGGGCCCCATCTACTAATTGTTACACCACCTCCCAGGGATGCTAGGGGCTGGGGACCAGGTTTTCAACATGTGAGTGTAAGGGGACATTTCAATGATAGCAACCAGTCAATGGCAAGTGAATAACATTACAGGACAGTTTCAGACACAGAAAAGCAGCTCACTGAACACACGCTTTCCCCTGAAGCCTGATCTACCACCACTCACAACCCACGTTGCCCTGAGAAGTGGTGGAACCCAATAGGGAAGACTCTACATTCAAGGAGAGCTTGTCAATTCCACTTAGATGTTCCATCCTCCAGAGTAGATGAGAAATGGTCTCTTTTTTGGACTTGGCCTCCCAAATTCATCTCAGGTATCTCTGTTTTTGTTCAGGTGAATTACAGACATCTATACTAAAGACCTCTACAAGATATGCCAGAGAGATTTTCCTCTTCTTGGGGGTGTGAAGAAAGTCACCATTTTTCACATCTGTCAGTGGATGTGATGGGATTGCTGGCACTAATGGAAGGGCAGAGACTTGGATTCCGGTGGTCCCAGAGGATCCACTGATTCACTGGGCCTTTGTGGTATCTCATAGTGAGCCCACTCAGAAATCCTTCTGGACCAAAAGGATTCCTCGATATTTAACATAATCAAACATAGATAGTCCACAGGGTTCTCCTGGGACCAAAATTATTTACTGTGAATACTTCCAATCCTGGGCTGTGAAAGGATGCAGAGGAAGGACTTGGGTATGACTGGGATGGGTCAGTGGGTTATGAAACCAGCATTCCCAGAATAGCGGTTCTCAAAATCTTCTGCCCTTTGGAATCATGTGTGCAGCTTTAAGAAGTCTTTGTCAATTGAACAGGAATTTTGAAGACTGGAACTCAGGCACATAATAAGGAATCACATAAGAAATTATGTGCAGTATGCAGTCAAGTTTAAGAACCAAGACTGTTTTGTTCTTGTCATTCAAAATACAGTCAGTAGGTTTTTGGAACTGAGGATTCTCAGGCCCCTCCCAGATTTTGTGCATTAGAATCTGCATTTTAACATGGTTCTCAGGTAATTCACATAAACCCAGAAGTTTGAGGATGACCATGGTTGCATTTATAATAAACCCTCCTATGAATCGCAGGGCCACTAAAATTTAAGAAACTAGAATTATTTTTATTACCTGCAAAGATGCTACAAGGATCATTATACTCAGGAACATGGTATTTCTTCTTCCTTGATTCAAATTATCCTGTTTTATGTTCCAGCAGTTAATTTTCCAGTCTTCCTTTCTTCTTTTTTTTAATTTTTAATAAAATTTTTATTGTGCATATTTAAAATATACAACGTGATGTCCTCTTCCCTTAACTTACTCAAGCCCCACCTCCCTAGAGAAGCAAAATCACTCCACATTTTTATGGCAAGAGAAAACAGTAACAGGGACAATGATGTCAGGAGAGAATTCCCAAGAAGCAGACACAGGTTAGAGGGCACCAGCACGTGTCCTGTAGTTCTCGATGGACATAGTCTGACTCTTGTGTCATCTATATAATCCTCCAATAAAGACAGGCAATTGTTTTGTTTTGTTTGTTTTGGGGTTTTGTTTGTTTGTTGTTTTTGCATTGAAGCCATGTGATTGTACAACCAAAAGTAAGTTTCAAAAACTTGAGGTCAACCAAGAAGGTAGAAATTACTTACTCCGAACCTAATACTTGAACCAGAGGAGAGGAGAGGGTCAAATTTCATGGACATATATCATATATTCTCATAACTCTAAACTTGGTAATGCGATAAAACATGGGGGCTTAGGCACATTAAGAAACATTTTGGGGATGATAGAGAATATTGTTCAAATATAGATTGTAGGACAATACCAGTCATTTCCATTTACCCTGGTATTCAACATCATTGTTAAGGCCTGTTAATTCACACCTTCCAAGTTCCCTCTCCTTACGTTTCTGGTACAGTTCTAAAAAGAAGTGGCCCCTCATTACACTTACCGTTATCTCTATGTCACCCAGTCATCAGAATGTTCTACCATGGGAATGATTTCTCCACTGCCACATTAAAACTTTTTGAAGTATTAAAAACGTTCACTTGACCTCAGTGGAAGAAAGAGCACGCAGTGCTTCCTTCTGAGTCACAGAGTCTAACGCAGTGACTGGCTCCTCGCCACATTCAGTACGATCTAATTGAATTAATCTCTATGAATTTCAGTGCTAGAATGGAACACCGTGCAAACTGACAGATGTAAGTCCTTACACATGGCCACAGCGCTCTCCTTTTTAAATCCCGTGATGAGCTGACCAGAACTTCAACGACTAGCCAGGATCACATCCCAAAGTGTGACTTAAAATAGCAATAGTAACAACTCGCTGGGAATGAAAATTAAGCTGTTTTACAAAATGAGACAAGGAAATTTGAGATTTTTAAACATTTCTCCCATGGAAAAATGGTACTTAAGTATTCATATGTAATCTGTCAGGAACAAACTCTGATGAATTTCCACTAACTGTCAGGACCTTTATATCATAGTGGTATTTTTTGGGGGGAATACTTAATCACCGAGTTATATCCCCAGCCCTTTTAAAATATATTTTCATTTAGAGATAAGTTCTTGCTAAGTTGCTTAAGGCCTCACTAAGCTGCTAAGGTTGGCTTTGAACTTGCAAATGTCCTGCCTCAGCCTCCCAAGCTCTTGGATTATAGGTATATGCTGCTGTGCCTGGCCATATCATGGAACTTTACTTTCAAAAAAAGTGACTATAGAAGAGCAAAGATAAAGCTCATGAAGGAAATGGCATTTGAGAGAGGTATTGTTTGTTTAACCCTGTTGGTGATTTTAATGGAAGCATGCATACATAAGTAGTACACAATTCTGTATGTGGGTGTGTGTCCTAGGCAACCAGGCAGGGTTTTGATTTGGAACGGGGACAGGATCTCATCTTCTGATGGGGTCCATGGCAGATGCTCTAGGAATATTTAATGAAGAAATAGATGTATGATGGCTGCAAAGACAAAATGCCCAGGGACTATGTCAGGAGCCCCGAGTCATCCCATTTGGTTGAATAAGAGAAGGTGAGGTTTCTCAACCTTGGCAGTTTTGAAAGTTTAAGTCAGTGTTCTTTGTTGCAAGAGGACTGTTACATGCATTTTAGGATGTGGTGGTGCATGCCTGTAATCCTAGCAGTTGGGGAGGTTGAGGCAGGAGGACTGCGAGTTCAAAGTCAGCTTCAGCAACAGCAAGGTGCTAAGCAGTTCAGTGAGCCCCTGTCTCTAAACAAAATACAAAATAGGGCTGGGGATGTGGCTCAATGGTCGAGTGTCCCTGAGTTCAATCTCTGGTACCTCACCCCCAAAAAGAGAATCACTGACTGCTATGGTCTAGATGCCAGGAACACCTGCAAGTCAAGATCACCCCAGATATCTCCAGACATTGCCAAATAGTCCCCCGGGATGAAAGCACCCCTGATTGAGGACCATCGAGTTAGGGAATTCATGAGATATAGGGCTGGAGAAAGAAGTTAGGATCAGAATTTGAGAGATCTTGCATTTTAGGATAAGGTATTGGCCCTTAATTTCATAGACATGGAGTATTCATTAAACATTTCCAAGCTTGAGAATTAAAGAGTATTGCAGTTTGGGGGAGAATTTAGCTGTTTGTAGAACTGTTTGAATTTTTATAAAATATAAAAGTATTTACATTACATACATTAAATGAGCACAGTACTTAACTTCTGTGCCTCACTGTCTTCAACTGTAAAATGGGGATAATCATAGCATTATGATGATGATTAGATGAAATGATTCATAGGGAATGCTTGGAGCCTTAAATGCCACATTTTAAATGAAAAAATAAATTTGTTATTGTTAATATTGTTTATCAAAGGACAAGGCACTGTTGTTGGCGCAAGCTACTTGGAACCATTTTTAAAGCCCAATTACCGTTTCTAATGTGAATCAATATAAAATGCTTTATTCCAAAATGCAATCCCAGTATAACCAAAATAATCACACCCAACGGGATTGCGGCTCCCATTTCTCCTTAAAGCCCAGATTAAAGGCTAATGAAATCATACTTATAAACCAAGTGGGAGAAAATGTTGGAAAGGAAAATAAAGCTGATTTTAAAGCATCTTCCCAAATAGGTTTTGGGGTGCCCTGAAACCGAGTGAAGACAGACGAAAGGAAGGCGACAGCCCAAACCTACCCCACGGGGGGCGACGGCAAACGGGTGGGCGAATCGCTAACAAGCCACAGGTGCCAAACCACGCGAGCGATGATAGCCTGATTTTGAGAAGAGAAATGACAATCCTTTACCCATCATTCATCCCCAGGCACGCTTGTCATCTCCCATAGCACACAGCGAGTTACCTTTTTATTAGTGGCTTTGGAAATATTTTTGCAGGGAAGTAGCAGCAGCCACGGTACCTGCAAAACCAGGTAAATGAGACTATGCTGGATGGAAGGAGCGCCATCCGCCTGCGGGGGGATGAAAGGTGCGCATTTGAGCTCCCAGTGGTGTGATTAGGAGCTCCTGTCCTTCCACAGATGGGTGAGTACCTGGAGTTCTGCCATCTTCCTTTGTTCTCTTCCCCCCCTGCCACCCCGTTCCCTGCCCATCTCTTCTCTTCAGCTTCAGATTAAACACTTTCTAGGCTTACAATACAAAATCAAGCTAATTGTATCGCTTTGTTTAATAACACAGTCTCACATTTTTAAAGAAAGTTTTCTATGCTTCTCTATAAGTCACCTTGTTTGGGCCCTACCACCAAGCTTTAAGTCAGCAGCCCAAAAGCTACCCACTTCTTACAGAAGGAAACTGGCACTCAGTGAGGCCCAGGTGACTTGCTGGTGGAAACGACAGGACATGAGGACAGAAGTCAGGGAGGGATTCTGACTTAGGGTCCCAGCATCTGCTGAGCCCTGTGCCTCTGTGGCCATATTCTAATAGAATAGCTCTTCTTTTGTTTTGACAACACTCTTTAAGCCCCTTCCTTAGATCATCTCCTGGGCAAATCATCTGCACCCAAGATTTGACTGGCTCACCAATCTGTCCCTCTGCCCCTGAATGTTCTCATGCTCCAGAACCATAACATCCACTGCTTCTGGAACACTGACTCCCGGATGTTAGCCAGCCGGGAGTGAACCTGGGTGCCCTTCTCCTGTTCTTTCTTCTCTCCCTTCTTTTCCATCTCAATCTGTGGCACAGCATCCAGTTATCTTCAAATCATTCTCCATATCTTCTCTCCTTAAAGTCAACTGGTTACCGGGTCCTATCCACTTGACCTCCTAATTATTTCTAGGTTCTGTATCTTCTTCTCTCTGTTACTCCTTTAGTCCAGGTTTGCAACATCTGTCCTGCTGCTGAACGCTTACAAGAGCATGTGGACTTTAGTAGAGGAATTCTCAACAAATCACATTCTTGTGTGGTTTGGAGGGGAGTAAATGACCTATGACTTATAGCATTATTTCTGGGTGATTTTCTTTCATTCTTTTGTATTTCAAATAAATAATAACAAAGAAAGGTTTATAAAGTTTGAATGATATACTACACTCTAAGCATTTGCATCTATTAATTCATTTAATCATCCTGAAGAATCCATGAGAAAGGAACTGTTATTTCTCTCCCTGTCACTGAAGGGGTACTCAGAGCACAAGGAGGTTGGTTGAGTGACAGGGAACTGAGATTGCACAGCCAGCTTGGGTGCTGAGCGCCAGATCTGGGCAATCTGTCTCCAGACTGTGCCCTTGGCTGCAGCATTGGGATGCCTTTGAGGTCCCCATTGTGTTTCAAAATTTCAAATTTACATATCACACAGGATCACACCCTCCCTACCTTGCCCACTAGCATGGATTCTTTCTTTTCTCATTTCTTTCTTTTTTTTTTCTTCAGTACCGAGGATTGAACCCTGAATCATTTAACCACTGAGCCACATCTCCAACCTTTTTCTTTGTTTTTTTTTTTATTTTGAGACAGGGTCTCACTAAGTTGCTAAGGCTGTCCTCGAACTTGCAATCCTCCTGCCTCAGCCTCCCAAGCCATTGGGATCACAGGCATGAGCCACGGCACCTGGCAATCTTTTCTCATTTCTTACCGCTCCACCACTTTCATCCTTTACTCCTGTTGTCCTCAGTTGCTTGCAGACCCCTGTACTGGTGCTATGTTCTTTCATGCCTCTCTGTACCTTTGACATTGGCATTCTCTCTGCATAGATCACCTGTGTTCCTCAAAAGCATCTCCCACTTTCCTCCCCACCCTCCTGAGGTCCCCTCATCTAATTCTGGCTCAAAGAAAACTGCTCTGCATTTTTCAAGCCCATCTTTGAGGTGCTTAGGTGTTCTGCGGTGACTTCCTGACCATGGCCACTGCCCAGATGCTACCTCCCTCATCTGGAGAGTGGAGGTGGCTGTTGGGAGTTGGCAACTCTGTCACTACCTTCATAATTCCACTTCACACAGATCCCTAATGGCTCCGTTCTGAAACATGGCTGTAAGGTATTTCTAAAACTCAACATATGGTCAAATTCTTCAGCCTTCCGATGATCTTTAAGGCATCTAATACTCCAAAATAAATTCATTTCTTTTTCAATTATAGAGTAGCTTCTGTCTTCTACATCTGAACCCATTAATAAAATCAGCTATCACATTTTTCATTAAAACTACTCAGATTATTACAGAATTCCAACACAGGAAGTTCCTCTACCTGTGAACATTTACCTCTTCCTTTCTAAAGCAATGTTTCTCAAATTTTGCTGTACATTAAAATCACCCTAGAAGCTTTTAAAAACCCTAATGGTTTGCTGCATCTCTTCCCAATTAAGTCTCAGGGGGTGGTGCCCAGAAATGTGTGTTATTCTAAACTACCCAGGAAAGTCCATTGTGCAGCCAGAGGGAAAAGTCAATACTTGGAGAACATATTCCACGTCTATGTCTTCAAACTGTACAGAACAGCAAGGCACATAAGATGAAATGTATTTAATCCTAGAACATGTTTTTATTCCACTCAGAACTCATTTCACCAAGAGATTGAAATAAAGAAAAGAACCTACAAATTTAAATTCGTAAGTTCATTTTAACATTGTTCAAATGATTTCCTCCATGAGAAGAACATATGCTCAAGCATTTGGACAGTTTTAATATAGCTTTTCTTAGAGAAGATGTGTTCCAGTCAATGTTTTGAAAAAAACTAAGAAGTTACTCTCAGCTTCTTCACTCCTAAGATGAAGATTTGTTCCAAGTATCTGGACTTTCTATGTTGCTCTTCCAAACAAAACTACCTATTTGATTTGTGCCTTATCATATCATAACTTCTGGGTTGGGGTCTCCAGCTGTGAGGCAAGTTTGAATGTTGTTGTACCATGTTTACAGAAAATGTGTTTATCGGTATAAATTCACAATTTACCAAAAGATAAAGTTTCATTGATTGTATGAGTGTATTGTTTTATGCACCCTCCATTAAAATTTTCCAAATTTCATGACTGCTGCTTTTTGGATCTTGAATGTCTCCCCACAGCACTTCTGTTGAAAGCCTGGTCCTCAGGGTGATGCTATTATGAGGTGGTGGGGCCTTTAAGATGTGGGAACTAGTAGGGTCTGTAGGTCATTCAGGGTATGCTTACAAGGAGGGCTATGGGACCCTGCTCCCTTCTTCTTTCTCTTTTGCTTCCTGGCTCTGCATTGAGTAGCTTTGCTCCTCCATGACCTCCCACCATGTTGTGCTGCCTCACCACTGGGCCAAAGCGAGGGGCCAACTGGAACCTCAAAAATGTGAGTCAAAATAAGTTTTATAAGGTGGTTGGGTCAGGCATTTATAATAGTGAAGAAAACTGTCCAACAAATGGCCAAACCACCTTTAAAACATGCAGCAAGACTAACCCTGGGGCATATACCTGTACTCTATAATTTTTCCCTTCAGTCAACACTTCAGTATTCCTTCAGATTAGTTCCTTTGCTAAGGAAAATACTTATTTATCTCCAGGCACTGGGTAAGCACCAATACCAAAAGAGGGTGTGTGTGTGTGTTTGTGTGTGTGTGTGTGTGTGTGTGTTTCTCATGATCTTTTTAAAAATTAAAATTATTGATATTTTATAGGTTATGCCTTTGAATCATACACAATGTAAGCAAAAACAAACGTAGTTTAAAGCTATATCTTATTCATGTAATTAAATTTATTAATACCAATAAATTTATTGGTAACAATAAATTTGAAATGAAAACAATCAAAACAAATGGAACAAAACTTTTAAATCTACAAAACACTGTTATCATCTCACCATCGTAAATCAATTATCCAAAGTTCAACTGGATAGGCTTTACTATCATCAAATATCACAAATATTTGATGATAGTAAAATTACAAGTAAAAGTCAGTGCACATTTAAAGGTTGCTGTCAATAATAATAAAGTTTATTATTAAGGAGCTTAATAATAAACTCAATAAATTATATAAGAAATTCACTATTAGTAGTCAGAAAAAAGCGGAGTTTGAAACTGAATTTATACAAACACACATCAAATTAAAATTCCTGTTTGTTCACCTAGTGGAAGTAGTTTTTCTATTTCACTAGCTAAATAAAATATCAAATTATTTTTTAATGAATCATTCATTTTATTGAGGTAAATTTGCACATACTAAAATGCACAGCGCTCGCATTTCAGTGAATTTTGACAAATGCATACACCTGTGCAACTCACACCCTCAATGAAATATACAGAAAGTCCTCTGGTGCTCAGAACTAGTTAATTTCTGCCTTCTCAAAGAAAATCACTATTTTCTGATTTGGATCACCATAGATTAGTTTCGCCTGTCCTACGATTTCATGAAAGTGGAATCATACAGGAAGGTCTTTTTGTTTTAGATCTGGTATCTTTTGCTCAGTGTGCTTGTGAGTATTTCAATAATTTATTCCTTTTTATTGCCAAATTATATATTGTTTTATGAATAGTCTGTTACTTACCTATTCTTTAAATGGTAAATATTTGAATTTTTTCCCCCTTGGAATTAATGTGAATGAATATTGCCACAAAGAGTCTTGCATAAATCTTTTTGGATGTATGTCTTAATTTCTCCATAATAATAAATGCCTATGATTAAAGTTCCTGAGTTGTAAAACTCGGAAAGGTGTAAAACTCGGAAGGTGTAAAACTTAATCACCTGATTAACTTTATGTGAAATAACAAAATGTTTTTCCAGTTTAACACTCCTACCAGCAATGTATAAGAATTTAGTTACTCTACTTCCTCAAGAGTATTTAACATTTTTAAAAAACTTTACCCATTTTAGTGTGTTGTCATCAGACTGTAATTTTAATTTGCCTTTCCCTGATAACTAATGAATTTAACATTTTTCAGGTGTTTATTAGCCATTTATATGTCTCTCTTTTTGAAATGTGTTGAAGCCTTTCACCTATTTTTAAACTGAGCTTTTGGTTTTAAATAATTGGTTATTTGCAGGAATTGTTTTTATTTTTAGATACAAGTCCATTTTCGAATGTGTGTCTTGGAAAGATTTTTTTCTACTTCATGACTTTCCTTTTCATTTTCTAAGTGTTCTCTTTTCTGTTTTGTTTCATTTTGTTGCCGACCCACTGAATTCCATCCCCAGTCCATTTTATTTTTCATTTTGAGACAGGGTCTCGCTAAGTTGCTAAGGCTAGCCTTGAATGTGGGATCCTCCTGCCTCAGTCTCCCAAGTTGCTGGGATTACAAGTGTGTGTCATCAGGACTAGTTCTAAGTGTACTTTGAGAAACAAATATTCTAAATTTTGCATTTATTGATAATTTTATGATTAACGCTTTCTAAGTAATCTTGGTTTATTCCAAGATCATGAAAGAAATTGTCTAAGAATTCTTTTAGAAGCTTTTTTTAATTTTAGCATTTACATTTATGTGTATTACACATTTTGAATAAATTTTTGTGTATGGAGTGAGGTAAGAGTCAAATTTACATTTTTCCAAATGGAATCCAGTTGTGCCAGCATTATTTGTTGGGAAGATTTTCACTTCTCCCATGAAATTGGGTAAGCTCTAATGTTAAAATTTAATTGACCTTTTAAGTTTGGATCTATCTTTGGTTAATATACTCTGCTCCATGGGTATAGATACTTCTCCTTAAGCTAATGTCATACTGCCATTATTTTTGAATGCAGGCAGTATATGTCATTCTTTTCTTTCTTTTTTTTTTTTTTTTTTTGTGGTACTGTGGATCGAACTCAGGACCTTGTGCTTGCAAGGCAAGCACTCTACCAGCTGAGCTATCTCCCCAGCCCTTGAATGCAGGCAGTATATGTCCTCTAACTCTTTAAAAATTATTTTCACAATTTAGGTCCTTTGCATTTTCCATATAAATCAGCTTACAAATTTCTACATAAACAGTCCCTTGGATTTTGATTGGAATTGCATTGACTTAGTAGGTCAATATTAGATTGACTAAGGTTATATATAATACTATTGAATCTCTCAACCAATGAACATGAAATGATCTCAATTAATTTCAGCCTTCTTTAATTTCTATCAACAATGCTTTATATTTATAATCATAAGAATCTTTCACATCTTTTCTTACATTTACCCCTAAATATTTTTGGGTCCTTTTGGATACTTATCTAGGTGGTGTTTTAAATTTTTATTTCTCAATTACACAATTATTTCAACAAGTAAGAAATATAATACATGCTAACCTTTTATCTTGTGATCTTGCTAAGTTCACTTGGTGATTTTATGGCAGAATTTTTGTAGATTCCTCAGTATTTCTAAGTATCTGATCAGGTCATCTACAAATTAAGACAGTCATCCTATTTTACTAATTTAACTTTATTTTTTGCTTCCTTTTGGCATATTTGCCTCTTTTTCTATACTGAAATAATGAGATAAATGAATCAAGTCCTTTTCTAAAAAAAGTGTGAATTTTACTTCAAGCATCTCTTTAGCTATGTCCTAAAATTTTGGTATATTTCTTAAGATTTCTTCTTTGATCTATGGGTCACTTAGAAATATTTGCTTAAATTTCAAGTATGTAGAAGAATTTCCAGATAATTTATTGTTTTTGATGTCTAATTTGTCTATTATAAGCATAGAACATATTTTATATAATTTTAATCCTTTGAAATTACATTTTCTTTTTTTTCTTTTTTTCTCAGCAGATGGTATATCTCATTAAATATTCTATTACACTTAAGAAGGTATATATATTCCATAGTCCTTTTGTGCAGTGTTCTATAACTAATGCTTGTGCTAATTGGTTGACAAAATGACTCAAATGTTCCTTACCCTTACTAGGAGTTTTACCCACATGTTATGTCACTGACTGAGAGAAGAGATAGAATCTCATCGATAATCATGGCTTTCTATCTTTTTCCTTTCTTTTCCATCAGTTGTTGCTTTGGGTATTTTGAAGTTGGGGTATTAGTTGCACGCAAGTTTAGAATCTTCCTTTTTTTAAAATAGCTTTTTTAAAAAAATCATTATACACCACCCAGCCTTTTCCTCTGGTAATTCACCTTCCTTTATAATCCTTGATGGCAGTATAAGCTCTTGACCTTTCTTATTGTTCATTGTGTTACATTACAAATCTTACCATCTCTTACTTCTAACTTAATCTGTATATTTATGCTAAAGTGTGTTTGCTGCACACAGCACATAGTTAGGTTCTGATTTTTAAAACAATCCAAATGGGCAGTCTCTGCCTTTTAAATGAAACTTTTAGGCCATTTACATTTAGAGTTTAAATCTACCATCCTGCTCTTCGCTTCTTTTAGTCTGCATTCCTGTCTTTCCTCCTTTCCTTCCTTATTTGGATTACTCAGTAACTCTTTTTCTCAATTTTTATTCTCAAATAAAAGTGCAATTTTATTTTCTCTGTTGATCTCTTAGCTTTCCTAGTGGTTTTTTCTAAGGACTATGATATGCATCCTTAACTGATCTAGTCTGTTGTGAGGTTATTTTATGTCACTTCAGGTATAATATAAACACCTTTTTAGCAGCAGCTTCCATTTATCATAAGTCTCATTGTCATATTTTGCTTCTTTTTATGCTATAAACCTCATCATATATTTTTTTAAAAAAATTAAACCATCAGTTGGTTTTAAAGAAATTTATATGCAGGAAATATTGTCCTATTTTACCTTCATTTTTCCCATTTTGAGTACTTCTCATTCCTTCCTATATATCCATATTTCCATCCAGGATCATTTTTCTTCAACCTAAAAACCTTTATGCTTGAGTTGCCTGGAACTGTGGATTATTATATTTAGTCAAATTTGGAAATTTTTCAACAATTATTTCTTTAATTTTTTTTTTTCTGTCCCAGTCTCTTTCTCTTTTCTCTTCTTTTTGGATTTCAAATATACATATATTAAACTTCTTGAAAGTCATGTCCTTTTCCCCTGTAGTGCTGGGAATTGAACCCAAGCTCTCACACATGCCCAACATGCACTCTACCACTGAGCTATACCTCCAACTCCCACATGTCACTGAAAGCCCTATGATTGGTTTGGTTTTTTTTTTTTTTCCTCTTCTGTGTATTTTAGTTTGATGGTTTCTTTTAACCTATTTTCAGAATTGATGGACTTTTTCTTACAGTGTCCAGCTGTTAACCTATGCATTGAAATTCTCTGTTCTCATTACATTTTTCAGTTCTGGCATCTCCATTCTCTGTTTTTATTGTTACTGTTTTTCTTCTATGATGCAATACCTGCTCACTCATCATCTCCATTTCTTCTTTAAATTCCTGAACACATTGTAATAGCTATAGCAAAGATCTTATCTGAAAACTTCAATGCCATCTCTGGTATATGGTTTAAGTGACATTTTTTTCTGATTCTTTGACTCATCATGTTCTATTGTATGTCAAAGACTAAATTCTAAATTATTGAAAATCTGGATTTTAATATCTTCTTTTAAAGAATGTTGAGATTTGTTTGGTTTTGTTCGTTTGTTTTCTGCTGGTATAAGGTTAATTTTTGGATGAAACAACTTGACTCTAGCAATACCTGATTTCAGATTTTGCTGGGGCATTGGAACAGCCCCTCCCCTAGGGTTAGAGAAGTCTAAGTCCTAAGGTGTGGCCTTTCTGGAGTCTCAACTGAATGGGTTTTCAGTAATATTTCTCCACTTTGCTGGCCAGTCATGAGAAACTCACCTCACAGTCTGCAACTGTGGGGAGTACCTTTCACCAAGCGCCTCAGATGCTGTGTTTTAAAATCCATCAGTGCATTTCTGCAGAATCCAGCCTTTTCATAAGCTGCCTGCAACCAATGATGAGTGTGATGGTTACACTGAAACAGGACAATTCCTGGAAGACATGGGCTACTCTCACAGCCCATTTAAGTTTGAAAACTCCCATGTGGCTTTGTGGAGACTTCACAGTGCTCTACCCCACACCCTGGGTCAGATCTGCATTGCAGCCTGATGATGTCCCATCCTGAACTGGCTTCTACCTTATCCTCTCTCACATAGCATGTCTTTGGATAAAAGCCTTGCCTAATCTGTGCACTGGTCCGTAGACCCAGTTACTGGGGCTGGACAGCAGGAGGATATGAATTATCTTTGTAGAAACATGGATCAAAATTAGGAGGCAAGCTCAGAGGATACAGATTTTGAATAGCACATATGTTTTAGTATATATTGCTGGAAATTTCTGTTTTGAAAAAAATATGGCAAAATGAAATCAAAATTTGGGTGGAGACACACTGTCGTGAGAATTAGAAATCAGTCTTATCAGAATTCAATTGTTAGGTTGGGCTTAATAACCTAACCACCTGGATTTTATTTATCCAGGATGATACATCAAAAGTCAATAGGTTGAAGGTTGTGGGCAATGGATGATTTTAATTCCCCCAAAGAGATAAAAATCAATGCTTCTGTGTCCCTTTTACATTCAAATAATAGGGCAAGCTGAACTGATCGACCTACCAAACGGATTCAACTTGCTCTACTTTAGACCGTCATGATTCTATGTTATCAAAATTCATCTGGACTGCCAGAGTTGGCCACCCCCGGGTTGGCTTCACAGTCTCAGCTTTCTTCTCCTTTAATTTTCTTCTCTCTCTTTGCTTTTCCCTTTCTTCACTGACACCCATCCCCTAGATCATTCCAGCTTAAAGAGACTAATTTGGACTGAATTTGCCCATTTGGTGAAATTAAACTGTTCAATTGGCAGAACAGAAAGCACTAAGAATAATCAAATGCCAAGTCTGTTGCCTGTGACTGATGAGGTTAATTTTGTCTTGGCATTTGTCTGATGTATTGCTTGTTTAGATAGCAAGCCCATCAGGTAGAAAGTTTATGCTTTTTAAGTTTTCTCATGTTGCCAAAATTTCATCAGCACTCATTGATACAAGATAACAATACACTGTAGCTAACACCAAGGTCATTTATTCACAAGTCCTCCTTATTACATCCAGACCATACAAGAATCTGAAAGCAGAGTTCTGTGGCTATGACTGATGACCTAACATATGCTTTTCCCCCTAAAATTAGTCATAGCTAAGATTTAGTATTTATTGCAGGTTGATAGGGCACTAATCACTGTACCCAAAATGGGGAAAAAGACAATACTTTCCATACCATGTTTGTCACCTGAAATTTATTTAGATAAACATAAAAATAAATACTCAATCCCACCCCTCAACTGACCACTCCCTCCTGTGCCCCAGAGAGAATTATCAGCAGCATTTGCTGAGAGGACAGGTGGTTAGCTAGGGCGCTGCGGGAGGCCGAATCTGCCCTTTGCTCGGTTCATGTAATCGGAGACCAAATGTTCTTAACCTTTTATGGGTGGATGAACAACAAATTAGGAATTTCTAATTGGCTTCTCTCCAAGGACCCTTCCCAGCAAAGTAGCAAAGGTATTAGCAGAAAAGTGTTGTTCATCCAGGCTGATGTTAACTTTTTGTGAAATTAAGAGACCTTTATTTGAAAACAGCTTCAATAGCTGGAGGCATAGAATCTGAGAAACGTACTCCAGGCTGTAATAATTGCCGGCTGCCCTGGGAAATGGTTTCAAGGCCGGAGTAGTGGCGGCTCCACGCAAGCACAGCCTCTAATTATTGAAAAACCTGTGTAGAGTCTCCATGTTAATCAGTCTCTCAGAGACTTCAGCTTTATGTGGTTAGTGCAGATTTATGGCATTTTTCCTTTCCTGTTATTAAAACTGATATTTCACAAGGAAGAAACTATCTCCAGACAACTGTTAAAATGCAAAGTTTCAGTCATGAAAGAAAACTACAAGATGATTCTGAGAATATTCCATAGAGAATTCCAAACAAGGATGAGAAACAACACATCAAAGACAGGGGGGGAAATTCAAAAATAAAAAGGCATGACTCTAAAATATTAACAAAAAGACTCAACAGTTGGCCCATAGAATCAAGAGGTTAGAGTGTAATTAATTTAAGTGCTTGTTACAATTATGGAAATAAACACTTCCTGCATAAATGCAAACTGAATTATACATAATTATGAAAGCACTAAACTAATTGGAACATTTGGATTAACATAGTAGAAGCCAAATTGCCTTTTTAAGCCAATGCTATAGTGCTTTGCATGTTTCTTGCAAGTACACAGCAAATATTAATTAATAATGGAAAGGAGAATATTTGGAAACACATTTCTATAAAGTTTTCATTTTGTTTCTCTTATAAAGTATACATATCTACTATAAATTAAATGACTGTGAAATATTAAGGGAGACACACCAGGGCAGGACTGGCCAGTTATGCCAATTTTAACTGATATACAGACAAAGGCTGAAAGGGCAGAGACTCAGGTTCCAAGGCTCAGGTGTCCCTTCTGCTCCATCACCTGCCATGATCTCAATGGTCCAGCTTTCATGGGATGATGTCAATGGATGGCAGGATTTGGCAGTCTGTGAAAAGCAAAAGGAAAATTATACTCAGTTGAGATGAAGAAGATCGAGTATGAGGTCCTCCTTTGCCAAGTCTAAATTTCCAGTCTAAATTGTCTGAACCCCTGAGCTCCCTTTTGACATTTTTAAACTTTGTTAATGTACTTTTTCTTGTCATCACATCATTTTGCTGCATTAAGTCTGTGGGAATCTTGATCATTCTTGCTCTATGTGGACATGCCCCTCCTTGGAAAGAAGACAAAAATACATTCTACTTTTACTGTTTTTTAATGTATTTTACTGTCACTCAGAACTAAGATTCTTACAGAGAAGCTGATGCAGACCATCGCTTGGTCTTAGAAAAGCAATCTGATAAAGTTATATAGTATTATAGTTGAAAGGACTGATAATATCCTTTTTAATTCTCCCAATGGTAACATCTTGTTAACCCAAATAAATCAGTAATTATGTGTAACCGGTGTTTCCCAAACATTCCTGTTATTGTTAAATAAGGGATCGTGTTGACAGTAGTGATCCCAACCTCGCTGGTTTCTTTGACTCTACTTGTTAATACATCATGTCATTGCCTTGCAAAAATCTTAATCCGTGGTTTCTGAAGTCTCAGGGATGTCTTATGTGTGGTTAGGTACAAGTTAGTCAACTACAGACACAGTGCTTCTACCATGGGCCTCCTGTCAGACTGGGCCACTTTCATTTACTCTTCTGTGTGTGTTGTTGTTGTTGGGGATTGAGCTCAAGGCATGCTGAGCACAAACTCTACATCCGAGTTACACACTCAGTCTGTCACTTTCCTTTATATGCTGCCTGCATATGGCATTTTCCTTTCCTGCTATTAAAACCGATATTTTAATATCAGCT
Source organism: Sciurus carolinensis (assembly GCF_902686445.1). NCBI lineage: Eukaryota > Metazoa > Chordata > Mammalia > Rodentia > Sciuridae > Sciurus > Sciurus carolinensis. The sequence goes on along the minus strand of NC_062222.1, from coordinate 22,774,637 downwards.
GGGGCAGCTGTGGGTAGGTGATATATGAAACAACTTTTTGAGTATTAATATTTTATGATAGTTACCCGAGTCTCTGGAAGGTCACAAAACTTGCCCAAAGTCACACATCTCGTGAAATTACACCCTTGTCTGAAACCTTACTATGATCCTTGTTCATGGTGCTCTTCATGACTATGTTAGTACCCAAACAAAAAGTACTGATAGTCCCTGAGAGTATTAGGACCTCTCCCGGAACAGAGTCATTGGGGTCCTCAGTGATTTAAAGCCAACATAAGTTTTATGCTGTAGTGAGGAGATTTCCTTTCCTAACCCTGGGCATACATTGACCCTAAAATAACCCCATCTCATTAAAAAATTTGTTCCTTTAGGGATTTGGATGTAGCTCAGTGGTAGAGCCTGTTCCTACCAGCCACAAAGACCTGGGTTCAACCCTTAGCACCAAAAAAATACCTTTAACTTCTTCCTCTGAGAACTCTTCAGATAAGACTCCACACAAATCAATGGAGAGGGTCATATGAGGCCAAGACCCTTTAACTTTAAGTCTCTTCATATGCCCTTTATTTAGATTCTTGATCTTCTACAACTTAGTTGTATAAAAACAGTTGTCTGTGAACTGTTCATGCCTGGCCTGAAGTAAACAGTGAATCTGTGTGGCATTGATAAGTGAGTCAAGGGGAAAAAATTGAATGTGATATAATGAATTCTTCTAGAAGATATAGTTTAGGCTATAACTGCAAATTTCCAGCAGAATGTGGAAGGAGTAGAGAGGTCTTTCCAGGACTCCTAAAATCCACTCTGCCTCTCTATTTGGACACATTTGTGTGCACACACACACATACACACATATATACTATTCTCTTATTTGCATGCATGCACATGTGTGTATACACACACACACACACACACACACTGCTACAAAGCAGAAAGAATGAATTCTTGGTAGTCCTGGCCTCCACCTCTTCAGGGAAGAGTCTACCTTGGTGAATTCCCTTTTATTGCCAGTGCTAAGGCCCAATCAGGGGATCATGAGTCACTGGGCTAGGTGATAAATTTGGACGTGAGAATCTGCCAGATGCTGAGGAGTCAGAGAAAGAAACCACAGGCAGATAATGGAAGCATGGATGGGAGTTGATTAGGCCCAGGGAAGGTGTGAGTGGGTAATACTTGAAACAACTTCTGGAGTATTAAATATTTTGCGATAGTTACCTGAATCTCTGGAATGTTATAAAACTACCCAAAGGCACACATCTAGTGAAATTGGAAGCTTATCTTTCTGAAACCAGAACTAGTACAATTTCTACCACCAAGGATCCATCCATAAGGTTAGTAAATGCAATCAGAAAGTCTGATCCACCATGAAGCTGACAACTCTGTGAGATTGGAATAAGTATGATCTGTGGGTTACAGTATGTAGTAGACAAAATATAGGTTTTAGCCTAACGCAGTAATCAAGAGCAGGAGCAGACAAGAGTATCTGGGAGACTTCCTTGCCTTGTCAATATGGAAAAGGAACCACTTGGAGCTGGTCCAGGCCTTTAGGCCTTAGGAGTTAAGAAAATACAAGGGACCAGAGCTGGCTTTTGTATTATTGTACATTTTTATCAAAGAAAAAGTTGTGTCTGCAAGCAGTTTAATAAATGACTGGCCCAAGGCTGACATTTGCACCTGGTTTTGACTACTTTCCTTGCTGGTTTTGGTAGGCAATTCTTGACAACTAATCTGGACACAGAGGCCAGCCTCTCTAAATTCAGTCGTGCATGACAAAATGCAATTTCTAGCAAAGAGGTAACAGATTGTTTTCATTGGTGCCAATTGTATCTCCGTGTTCTAGATCCTGTCTGTTCTTGTTCCCGGTACCAGGGGGAGACACTGTTATGCATGGAGATATTGGTCTGGGGAGTAACCAGACTCTGGGTACTTCTTAGGCTCTTAGAGTTATGGGTCATAGAGATCCTGCACAATATTTTTGTTTTGCTCTGTCTCTAAGTATATCACTTTTATGCCATGGATGATTGCATTTTATTTCTTACTTGATGCTTGCAGTAAATGTATGAGTCATTATCACTGAGTTCTACAAATGTAACAATTGTGAACTGCTCTTTTGTCCAGAACTTTTTCTCTTTTGTTCATGGAATTTCTATACTAGATTGGAGAATTGTACATTTAAATGAGGTGAAATTATTATCTGACACTGGCATCCTATTTTTAAAAAAATTTTAGCTATAAATAAACTGTTGTCCTTCCTACTACCTAATTCTCCTGAACCAAACCAAACCTCTACCCTTGATTCAACAATCACCTTATGTGTCTACCACCTTATGCAGATTATTTTATTTAATCCTCTCTGTATTGTTCTAAAGCAATTTTTAGTGTAGGCAAATCAACTGAGGTTTAGAAAATTTGAGCAGATTGCCTAAAAGTAAAAAAATTAGAAGTGGCAGGGTAGAAGGTGAATTGGAGCTGACAAAAATCTGTGCCCCACTCTAGATTCTTAACTCATTTCCCTCATTTCCAAATCACTGTCCATTTTATCAATTGCATTTGAAATCATCATAATTTACTGGGCTATCATTTTTCAATGTAATATTTTTTTCCAGCTACCAAGGATTGAACTCAGAGGCACTGGACCACTGAGCCATATCCCCAGCCCTATTTTGTATTTTATTTAGAGACAGGGTCTCACTGAGTTGCTTAGCACGTTGCTTTTGCTGAGACTGGCTTTGAACTCGTGATCTTCCTGTCTCAGCCTCCCAAGACACTGGGATTACAGGCATGCGCCACCATACCCAAAGCAACATAATATCTTAATGTATTAACTAACTATATTTGTAGTCCTGATGGTTAATTTTGTCAGCTTGCAGGGACTGAGAAATGCTTACAGACATGGTTAGGCACAGTCTGAAAAGGGGTTTCCAGAGAAGCTTGGTGTGTGGGACACAGTCAACTGAGTGGGGAAGACTTCCCTGAACATGGACAGCACCATCCCGTGAGCTGGGGTCAGATGGAATGAGAAAGCAAAAGGAAAAGCTCACGAGCACATGCTAGACCTTTCTGGTGTGGGTGGGGTTTTTCACTGCTAGCTACTCTTGCTCATGGACATCAAACTAGATTTTTTTGGCCTTTGAATACAAACTTGCATCTGTAGCTCTTGAAGGAGGAATTTAGTCCATCAGCCCCAAAATGAGACTCATTCACTGACTTCTCTCATTCAGAAGCTTCTAGCTCTTTGACTGAGCAGCTACTGGTTTCCCTGACTCTCCATTCTGCAGACAACCACCTGGGGCTCTTGGATCTCATGCTGTGTGAGCCCATCTGATAATTCCCCTCTTGCGATTCTAAATTCTTTGGTTGTGTTCCTCTCAGAACCCGACTGATACGGCAGTGCTCCCCTCCCAGATCCAGGGGTTCATCATGGGCTCCTAGAATGGTCTTCTGAGCCTACCCATTTCTTCCCTTCTTTTTTCAGTCACTTTTCAAGGTTTCTGTCCTTTCTACTCACTACACTTCATTTCCTCTACTTCATCTCTCCCACTGCAGGTGGAGTTCCCAACATGGAAATCTGGATGTGATTTATGATATGACTCTAGTCAAATGCATCTATGTAGGGGTACCAGGCTAACTCAGATACAGGGTAAGGATGCGGAGTCAAGACCCCAGACTCTGGGAGTTGGGTGGAAGCAGGCTTGTGGCGAGCAGCCTGTAAACTCGTTTAGGAGATAACTGAGTATTGAAAGTTGCTCTCTGTATTCTTTGGAAAAGTTATTAGTTTCATAAAATTATTGTTTCAGAAGATGCATACACCAGCATAGCCCCCCTCCCTCCTAGCCTGGAACTGCTGCAATTAAAACTGTTTACAAATCTGGACCAAAATGTGGGAACTTTATCAGGAAGCCAAAGTTGATTTGTACCATCACTTGTATCCCAAGTGATGGAGTAGGAAAATTATAAGATCTTTGAGTAACTTTGAATATGATTCAGGCAAAGACACATGGAATATGTTCACCAAGGAAGAGGCAGCAGCAAAGGAATGTTTAAATATCTTCATTGTCAGTATTTCTACCAGTTGGATTAAGGATCTCATGCTCATGCAAAGTTGAAAGACAATGGGTCCTTTCTTAGATTTCTTTTTACCATTTAGTAAATATATGGAGCATGGACACTTCCAAAACAATTAAAAAGTATGAAATTAGTAGGAAGATGATGCTGAGTATTAACTGAGAATCATTAAATCCTAGTCCCCATGACTGGAAATGACCACCAAGATCAGTAAGTCAAAGTCTCTTTTCTTATAGATTGGAGAGTTGACCACCAGTGAGGTTAAGTTTTACATTCCAGACTAAAAAATGGTTAAAAAATAGATTAATTTATTAGCTTAATTTTCCCAGTTTGATATTTTCTATTTGGTTTAGAACCAGTCCTCATTTCCAGCTGAAAGGGATATTTTCAATATAGCATATCTAGAAGACCTTCCCCTGTTGTAATAGAAGTGTATAGAATTCAACATATTTACTTTCTGAGGTCTTTGTGGGGGCTAGGAAGAGCATATAAAATAAAGCACATTCACTTTCCAAGGTGTTGTACATCAATTGACAGTCCATATGATCCTCAGTAAGCTACTTAGCACCCCCTCCCCTCAGTTTCCCCCTCTATGACTGAGTTGGACTAGTTTTCTATAGTACCTTAATAGGCCAGCAGAACCTGAGACCATGATACTTGGATGCTAAGACTCAATTTGTTTTGTTTTGTTTTTTGGTACAGGGGATTGTTGAATCAGTGGTGCTTAACCACTCAGCCTCACCCCAGTCCTTTGTTTGTTTGCTTGTTTTTGAGATGGGGTCTCGCTAAGTTGCTGAGGCTGACCTCAAACTGGTGATCCTCCTGCCTCAGCCTTCTGAGTCACTGGGATTAGAGGTGTGTGCCACCATGCCCAGGCTGCTAAGGCCATTTTTAAATCATCAGAAAACAGCAGAGATGACAATGTTTAATACAGGATACAAACACTGGGGGACAGAGATGCTAAAGCTGAATGAACCTGATCCTTCAAAGACCTTTCTCTTTTCTCAATTCCTGAGGCATTTTGTTTGTCCATGTGACTTGTGAGGCATTTATATTCCACATGTTTACAAGTGCATGCACATACATGTCAGCACAAGATGGATTAATTTTAAGACTTTGCAGGGCAGGAATTTTGACCTATAGTTCTTTGGATTTTTTTGTGCCATTAGGAAGTTTGGTGCCTTACTACTGCTTTCTTAGTTAATGAGAACATACATAGGAAATTCTAGAACATACATAGGAAATTTTATTTGGCAGGAACCATTTCCCTAAGATGTGCTCATGTTCCCATGGTATGAGACGAACTTCTTCAGGTGACAAGAAAGCAAGCAAGATGTGAACTTCAATACAGAACCAAATCTGCAGAACAGTTAAACCATCTAGAACCCTCTGTATTTTAACAAAAGGAAATATATCAAGCTTTATTTTTTTCAATATTCACTTTATGTTTAGTGAAAATTTTCGGGATATGTGCAAGTAAAAGGAATTTTAACCCAACAATAGAAAACTTTCCCTTCATTTCTCAAAGGGTGTAGATAAAGAGTTGTGTGGGAAAAGTTTGGGTGAGATTCAGACAAGGTTGTGTGACATCCTCAGAATTTCCATTCTAAGATGCAAGTCATAATGTTTTTCCAGGGGATTCTTGTGAGGATTAAATGGGATAGCCTAGAGGATCCAGGATTGTATCTGATCCTTTATAAACACTAGATACACCACTTAAGATTTGCCAACCAAAACTAAGAAAACTTCACAACTTGTGCCATTTTTGCCTAGTAAGCCACTTAAACTTTTTTTTTTTTTTATCTTTACAGGCTGCATTTTGATTCATTGTACACAAATGGGGTACATCTTTTCATTTCTGTGGTTGTGCATAATGTAGATTTATACTATTCGTGTAATCATACATGTACATAGGGTAATGATGTCTGTCTTATTCCACCATTTTTCATACCCCCCTCTTCCCTCTCATTTCCTTGTATGTAATCTAAAGTTCCTCCATTCTTCTCTCACCCCCACTCCTCCCACCCCCATTATATAACATCATCCCCTTATCAGGGAAAACATTTGACCTTTGGTTTTTTTGAGATTGGCTTATTTCACTTATCATGATATTCTCCAATTCCATCCATTTATCTGCAAATGCTATAATATTATTCTTCTTTGTGACTGAACAGTATTCCATTGTGTATATATACCACAGTTCCTTTATCCAGTCATCTGTTGAAGGAACTGGACAGATACTTTACAGAAGAAGATACACAGGTGTTTAATAAGTATATGAAAAAGTGTTCAATATCTCTAATATTTAGAGAAATGCAAATTAAAACAACTCTAAGATTTCATCTTACTCCAATTAGAATAGATATTATCAAGAACACAAACAATAATAGATATTGGTGTGGATGTGGGGAAAAAGGCACACTTTCACATTGTGACTGGAGTTGCAAATTGGTGCAGCCACTCTGGAAAGCAGTATGGAGATTCCTCAGAAAACTTGGAATGGACCCACCTTTTTTTTTTTTTTTAAGCTTTAGAGAAATTTATTAAGTAATTATATTTAGTGAGTTTTTTTATTATTGTAAACAAATGGGATACATGTTGTTTCTCTATTTGTACATGGAGTCAAGGCATACCATTTGTGTAATCATAAATTTACATAGAGCAATGTTGTTTGATTCATTCTGTTATTTTTTCCCTCCCCCCCACCCCTCCCACCCCTCTTTTCCCTCTATACAGTCCTTCCTTCCTCCATTCTTACCACCCACCTTATCCCTAACCCTAAACCTAACACTAACCCCTCCCACCCCCCATTATATGTCCTCATCCGCTTATCAGCGAGATCATTTGTCCTTTAGTTTTTTGAGATTGGCTTATCTCACTTAGCATGATATTCTCCAATTTCATCCATTTGCCTGTAAATGCCATAATTTTATCATTCTTCATTGTGGAGTAATATTCCATTGTATATATATGCCACAGTTTCTTTATCCATTCATCAACTGAAGGGCATCTAGGTTGGTTCCACAATCTGGCTATGGTGAATTGAGCAGCAATGAACATTGATGTGGCTGTATCTCTGTAGTATGCTGATTTTAAGTCCTTTGGGTATAGGCCAAGGAGTGGGATAGCTGGGAATGGACCCACCTTTTGACCCAGTTATCCCACTCCTCAGTTTATACCCAAAAGTCTTAAAATTACCATACTATAGTAACACAGCCACATCAATGTTTATAGCAGCTCAATTCACAATAGCTAGATTGTGGAACCAACTTAATAAGCCACTTTTAACCTTAAAATATTTGTCACAGATCCTACTTGTCTGAAAATTTCCTGATAAAATAAAAGGTATCCTTCACAATTAGAAAATCAATGACATACACATTCCTATGTGCACACTTAGAACTGTTCTCTCAGTAAATTAAGAACATTGTAACTTTTACGTGCCCCTATGCAACATAGTTAAATATCTGCATATAGATAAATCATAGAGTCATCGAGAATACAACTTTTTCAAAGGCAGTGACAACAGACCTCACATATTACGATGGTTCCCAAAAGATGACATCACCCAGTGACATCACAGCTATCTTAGTTTGTATACACCGCATGATGTTTGTGCAATTACAAAATCACCTCACAATGCATTTCTCAAACTTTTCCCTATGTTTAAGGGAGCCATGACCGTGTGTGAGGATACTATGTTAGCACTACTGTGGCTGAATTTTGTTAGCGTGCGTTTCATTCACCAGTGACTCCTTCCTTGAATGTCTCACATGCTAAGCATTTTTCCTACTCAGTTCTCAAATCTCCTCCATTCATTCGTCTCTGTATTTGCATTGTCTGGTAATTTGGATATTTTTATTTGAGATTATCTGGCCTGTGTCAGGTATTCTTCTCTCCAGTCCCCAGGGTCTTGTATCTTGTTTTTAACTTCTTCTTCTTCCTTGCTCTCTTTTTATCAGATGTCATCCATTGTGCCTCGGTATTTTACCCTTGGGTGTTTCAATTATGCATGAATGAGATCTGCCTCACAGTCACACGGTTCCATTTTCAGTCTAAATAACTCCACACAAGAATGAAAGTCTCTGCATTTAACTTGAGGGACTCACAGCTGGTTGCAGGTTTCATCTAGGCTCACGCTGGTTCTCTCCTACAAGCAGTTTTGGGGTTGTGTTTAAATCATCTCTCTTCTGCCATCACTCTGCTCTGGTATCCACCAAATTTTTGCATTCAGGTCTTTTCAGTCTTCACTCCAATATTGCAGCTAAGTCTTTATTTCCATGTTTGCACATTTGCTATGAGTTGTCTGAGTTTCCTCTCAAATGAAAACCAATTAATTCAGCAGCAGATTCTCCAAAAGTCTTAAATCAATGCATAGTGTTTCAGCAGTGCCAATAAATCATTATCCCTCTGTTCAGCCCCATAGTTTAAATCAACCAGGATTTCTCAGGATTCAAACTTACCAGGTAAATCATTTTTGCTAGTGCTAAAAGATGTGTGTGCCTAAGGCAGATACAGAGAAGGGCAAAGAGGATAATGGTTTGGGTTGGTTTCCTTTTGTGAAGCATCAATCTGGCCATGAACAGGAATCCCTCATTCTCCTGGATTGCCCACCTGGAACTGAGCAGTCTTTAGAACTTACTGCATTACCCTCATGTAACTGTGTGTGTCCAATAGTTAGCACAATGCCTGACCCAGAAAGGAAATTAAAACTAAATTAATGAAGAAATAAATGCAGGAATCTGGAATTGCAAGGAGGTTCACTGGGACAAGAATCATTATGTTATACATTTTAACTCAACGAGGTTAATTAGAGAAGTAAATCTGAGGTGATCAATAAAAAAAAAATGGACCTGTAAAATTTGAATTAGAACAAGTTTAGCTGTCTTTTCTTGAGCATTATTCTTTTAGGTAAGCCTTCAAAGCATATGTACAAAATGATTTTAAGTACGTTTATGCCATCTTTATATTAGAAGACTTCGCTATTATTGATGCAATTGAAGTAACAGGAATGCAAAATGTAGCCATGCATCACTCAAGGATGGGGACAGGGTTTGAGGGATGCTTAGACAATTTCATTAATATGCAAACTTCATAATGTGCTCACAAACTAAGACAGTTGTGACAATAGAACCTAAATGACCACCATGGTGTATGCATTATCAAGTGGCATATGACTGTAACTCCTTGCTCAACTGATTAAGGAATAGTGAGCCATTCAGAGCCTTATTCAGGTTTTTTTGTCAGTCCAGTTAATGGCTACATTCTCCTTACTCTGTAGACCCCCAGACACTGACCCACACAGTGTGAGTAATCCTTACGGCCAATCTATAGAGCTTCATCAGGATTTTCCCACCAATATAGTTTAGGTGAGCAACAAGCTCTAAGGTAGAGCAGTATGAGCAGTTCCGGAGTTGTTTTGGCTCTATTGCATCAGAGGAGAACATCTTAAACAACCTGAGTTCAGTCCTCCAGTAGTGCCACCTGGTCACAGATTGACTGTCTGCACCATGAGGTTGAAGTTGTGCGTTCTCCATCGCATAGAAGCACACTCTTGCAACATCAGAGGAAGCATGTCTAGAATTTGGAAGCAGTAGCACCAAACACAAGCAAGAAATTTTGCCTTTCCAGACATTAGAATTTCATAAGACAGATTTTAAAATATTTTAAATAAAAAAATGAGTAAAACCAATATAAAACTATAAACTTTTAATTAAAAATGAGACTGTTAAAATACAAACACATTATTATTATTTATTGTTATTATTATTTTATAATTATCATCATTATTTTGATATTAGGGATTGAACTTAGGGGCACTTTACCACTGAGACACATCACCAGCCATTTTAATTTTTTTTATTTTGAGACAGGGTCTCACTAAGTTGCTTAGGGCCTTGTTAAGTTGTGGAGGCTAGCCTCTATCTTGAGATCCTCCTGTGTCAGCCTCTTGAGTTGTTGGGATTACAGGCCTGCACCATCAGACTCAGCTCATACATAATTATTAACCACTGCCATCGAGAAGACAGAATGTATTAATGAAAAAAAAAATATATATATATAAGAAGGGCATAATTTCAACTGCTCTTCAAGTTCAAGTGTCCTTATTTTTCATTTTCTCTAGGTTGGGTCCTGTGCTTGCTTGCTCAGTCTTGGCAATGGCCTCTGGAAGTTCTCTTCATTAACAATCTCTTAAGATTTTCTAGGTATTTGGATCTTCCAGGTATTTCTGTTCAGTTCTGGGTGGAGCACAATGGAAAGATTTAGATTTTTGCTGCATCTTTGAACAACCAAATAAAAGTTGATATGTGTATTTGAAATAGGCATTTGAAATCCCCTTGGCCAATTCCAGAGTGACTCCCTTGCACTGTGTAAATCCACAGGTGGTAGCACCAAGCAAAACCCTAGTCAATAGAAGTAAGTATGAATACCAACTCAAAACTGAGTTTTGCTTACCTACCAGGTAAATCTTTTCTCTTAAGAGGCTTCATTGTCATTCAAACTGGTCAATTATTACTCTTGAGTATACATATTCAAAGATAATGAACGCAATGTTCATCTGTGGTGCAATCAGCAGTGCTTCTAATGGGACACGGATGAGGAGCAAAGTAAATATAAATCAACAAACAGATGACTTGAGAGAGAACAGCACTATCCCTCTAGGGAATGTTGCTTTAAAAAAAATCAACCTGCTGGAAGACTGGGTATAAGAGATATGATTATTAGTTAAACCATCTTAATGAAATATACAGACCTATGTGCTCTTAGATAGATAATTCATGTGCAATTTTATTATCTCTCAAGGTTTAATTAAATAATTTGCCTTTTGGCTAATCAACAGCAATTAACAAGAGATGCTTATATTTATGTAACTTATAAGAAACACTGTCATGGCCTCTACTGGAATTTTAGGGGTCTTCTGTATGAAAGCAGGGGTAAGCAACGAAATGCTGGAAGGTCTGCCTGACCAGAATGGAGAGGGAACTAGAACCCAAAGGATGTTTGAATGTGTACATAGATGTGATAATTATGGTTTATAAAATGAAATCTGTATTTTGGTTCTCATCCCTGGTTTGGTTGCTATTTTTTCTGATTCCTGTCACAGAATTCCTAAAACTCATAATTTCCTGGGTGATAGGGATGGTAGGAAGATATTTTGATTCCAATATTTGATCTCTACCCTGGTTCCTGATACAGAACTTCCTGAAACTTCCTGGGAGATAAGAGATAAAGAGTGTGTTTTGTTTGAATGAGGTCACTCTTGGTGGGCTCCTGGACAAGAGCTGGTGACCAGGAAAGCCAAACCATGGTTAGAAGTTTGGAAATTTCATCTCTACACTGGTTCGCATCCTCAGAGAAGAGGCAAGGCCTGGAGATTGTCTTAGTAACTGATCATGTCTATGTAATGAAGCCTCTGTAAAAATCCCTGAGGTGGAGGGTTTGGAGCACTTCCTTTTGGGTTGCTAAGTACTTGGAGGCACCTGGAGGGTGGTACACCCAGAGAGATCATGGAAGCTCTGTGCCCCTTTCCACATATCTTGCCATATACTTTTCCTCCATCTGAATGCTCATCTGTATCCTTTGTAAAATCCTTTATAATAAACTGATCAATGCAAATCAACCATTTCCCTGAGTTCTGTGAGTCATACTAGCAAAAGGTCAAATCAGAGGGGTGGTTATGGGAACCCTAACTTACAGCTAATTGATCAGAATCTCCAGAGGTTCAGATATAGGACTGGCATCTGAAGTGTGTGTGTGTGTGTGTGTGTGTGTGTGTGTGTGTGTGTGTGTGCGTGTGTGCATGTTTGTGTGGGTTGGAATTCTTGTGGGGGACTGAGCCCTTAAACTGTGGGATCTGACTCCAACTCCAGGTAGATAATATTAGAATGGAACTGAATTCTAGGACATTCAGGTGGAATTTGACAGTTGCTTTTGGTATAATCTCTCCATATTCATTTCGTGACCAGAAGTGTCATGATAGAACTATAATAGAAGAAAAAAATTTGTGCTTTTTTTCCCCCCCTGTATTGTTTACTAAATATGCCTTCCACCAACTGGATGAGATTAATCTGCCTTATTCAAAGTCTATTGATTTCATCTTAAAAAAAAAAAAAAAAAAAAAAACCTTCACAACAACATCTAGACTTGGGTTTGACCAAATATCTCGGTAACCTGGTCTAGCCAAATTGACACAAAATTAACCATCAGGAACTGAGATAGAAACATTTTAAAACTGAGAATATTTATTTTAAAATCAAGGACTTGAAACAGACGACTATTCCATCAAGGTAGATATAATAAATACTTAATAAATAAATTCTCTCCTTTAAGTATGACACTTCTCTGGATAGAACTCAGAAGAAATTTGGATTGACAGGAAAAAGTAACAATGGGCAACTGATCTGGAGCCATCTGTGTCATAAGAATGTCATCATGTGTTTTCTGTATGAACATGCACTCATGGCCACTAAAATGCACAGTTGTCACCTGGTAAAGCATCTGCAAGGCAAGAGAAAGGATGCTTATTAAAAACATAAAGAAGAGTGTCATTTGTTTCATAACTTGTCATAAAATAAATGATGACTTTTGGATCCTCAACTTGGTGCCATTTCATGCAAGCAAGATGACTGACTACTTTTAAAGCCTTAATCTCTCAAGAGAATAAAAACTCAAGGGAGGAGGAGAATCATGAATGACAATGAATGACATTTATACCTTGTACATTTGGACAGTGGTAAACCCTTTGGGCATACTAGAAGAAACTTTGACTAACCCTCTGGCAGAAATTCGTTTTTGCTTTATTTTAAACCATCTGATGCTTCATTAAAAATAACTTGAAGCAAAGAAAGTCTTAAATTACATTCCACAATAAACAAAGGTTGGGGGAAGAGGGAAAGCCCCATATAAAATTTAGCCAGAGCATCTCTGATTTGGACATCATATTTATCAGAATTCATTTGAAGAAGTAATACTATGGCTAAAAAAGCTTAAAAGTCACTGTTGATGTTGTTTCTTCATTTAGAGGCACTGAATTATTTGTATATTTATAAAACAGACAGAGAAGTGATGCTGAGGCAGGGCTCTGGCATCCATCTCTTATTGATCCTCTGCTGTGGGCAGGTCAGTTTGAAAAAATGCACTTGATTCTTCTGCTTGGTAACAGCTCACCAAGCTGACACAAGATTTGGTCAGATAAAGGTGCCTTTGTGTGACAACTTTTCCTCCAGGAACTGCAGATCAGGCTGAAATACAAGGCAGACAAGTGGAAATGAGCTGGATTTCAGCCCTCATTTCATACCCCTTTCACTTGGGCGTCTTTATATGAGATCTGAAACACACAGTGGATCTTTGATCCTGAGCTGATGTAACACAGGGCTCTGAATATGGTATTTAATATGGCCATATCTGCATGGTAAATTAAATCTGGAAGCTTTCTTTCCTTGTGACTCAACCTCTACCCAGGGTTACCAGCCATTTCCTATTTCACTTGCTTTCTCCTGCTATCAAGATCAGGAAGGAATTTAATCCTGAGAGGGATAGACATGGGGCTGAGGAGGAGGAAGAGATCCCCAAAATGGCCATAAGGAGATGTATTTTAAACATCGTCTCATTCTTCCTACACATCTTTGGATGACTCTTCTCCCATCTCTTAAAGAGTCACAAGAGCAGCCTCACTTGGAAGAATAGGAACAAGTAGTTTAAAGAACTAGGGACTGGAACAATGTAGGATTGAGAGTGTGGGACTAGAAAAAACAATCCAGAGAAGCTGGGCTCAGGAGGTTCTCTAACATACCAGGAGTGAGAGATCACGAGTCTGGAAAAGGCGGATGGGATAAGTTAACAAACTAAGGAAAACACTCTAGAGATCTCTTTGTCTTCAGGCATTTGTATATATTGTTGTGAACTGAAAGACAGCACATCAGAAAGAAACTGAGGAGTGTGTGAGTGTGTGTGTGTGTGTGTGTGTGTGTGTGAGAGAGAGAGAGAGAGAGAGAGAGAGAGAGAGAGACGGGAGGATCTATCAGTGTCCCCCACCCCTTTAACTTATCCCCACTGCCTTTTCCAGGTTTGTGATCTCTTACTCCTGGTATGATAGATTTAATAGATGTACACCCAGAAGTGGAGAAGAATATGTCACCCTCCTTCCCTCCCTCTCCTCCATTTAAAGACTTTTACCTAAAGATGGGAAGACAAATCAAATCATGTAAAGAAACAACTCACCAATAAGACCACTGGTATTTTCAGTTCCAACTAGAGGGGAACAGTGCTTTGGTTTCAGATAATAAAGCCTCAGCACACTCTGGGAGTGGCTGGAAAATCATTATTGTCTGGAGAAATTGTTCCACCAGGTCCAGACTCACTTGAATTGCTTGGGATTTTAGAACATGGTGAAAGATTTTGATCTGTACCAGATAAATGTGCCAGTGTTGATGTTCAGTTGTACTGGGACTGATTAGTCACTTTGGGGGTTTTCTATATCCTTTGTTTTCTTTCCTGAGTTTTGGCCAGTTCACTGCCATTAGCAAATCCATGAGAAATTAGAGGAAATAGAAGATAGATTCAAATCATGTACCTCAAGGTTGTATTCTTTCTTTCTGTTGACTTGGATTTAAATAGGGGGAAAGGTGAATATTTCGATTAAAAGGCAGTTTGGGGCTTATACGTGCATGCCGATGATCTATTTCATCCCCAGTGGAGATCACATACTGCCATTCTCACAGTGAATGGGAGAGGAAACTGCCTTTGCAAGAGTTGGCTGTGCTGTGTTCCTCTGACTCTGCCTTTAGTTAAATGATCTTTTTCTCTCTTTGGACCTCACTTTTCTCAACTCTAAAATGAACCAGATGCTCTCCAATTTACTAGAAAATTTCCCTTGTTACTAGTGAGCTGCTGACAGTTATAGAAATTCATTTGTAACTACAAGTCTGTACACCAGTCTCTCCTAGTCATCTTTGGTCATCATTTTATAAGGAAACCAGTTGGAAGAAAGGTGAATCTTTTGGTCATAAAAAGAGCCAGAAAGTTGGCTTTGCTCTCATAAATCCCTTGCTCCTTCACATGATCCACCTTTCCAGTTTGTTGCTATTCTTGTACCTCCCTGTCTTTGGCTTTTAAGGAATAATCAGAAGTGGACTCCTCTTCCATCCTCCCTACTGGATGTGTGACCTTACTGTAAATAATACCCTCATCCTCACATTGCAGGACCTGGCCATCAGTCCACCTCCCTCAACATCTCTAGACTTCAGAGTATACAAATATTAACTCTTATATGACTCAAGCATTTGTTCTAATATAACTCTGGCTCTTCCCCTAAAATAACTCAAACACATTAGTTCTACCTCTCTTAATGATTTATTATTGTTTCCATTGCTATTTTGAATCTTGAATAGAGAAGTAGTTTTGGTCTGTTTTTATTATTTTCTGGATATTAGCAGAGAAGCTCTGTCAGAGTTTTGAAGAACTCACTTTGAGTTAATCCTCATTTCACTGACGGTATGACATGTGTCTTCAAATGTAACCAGTGTCCATATCCAACTACAGGAATGAACTAAAAAGACAAAAGAAACTTTCAGAGTAAACATTTAATGTAGTTAATATACATGCTCTTAAGTACCAAATATTCACTTGTTATGTAATACAAATTAGAATGATTTGTTGAAATGTAAATCATAGGCAACACAATTTAATTTTGCCCAGAAAAATATTTGTGATAGATAATTATCCTCATTCCCCACCAACAGTTTACTATCTGATAAGGCTTTGTTATTTCATACTCAAATGTTTTCACTTAATTTTTAAAATAATTACCATAAAGTTTAACATGTCTGTGCTTGTTGCTACTGATAACTCTCAGTACTTCCTTCATTCTGGTCCTCTGGGGGTAGACATTGCTCCTCATACTCCAAACTCTGTTTTTTTTAATTGCCAGGTTTTTTACAATTGTTTTACTTTTTTTTGAACATACGCCCTTTGTTTTCTTTCTCTCTCTGAAGAAGTATATTGAAATTTCTAAAGTTTTCATACACATCCCTCATACATGTGTCTTGAGAAATAGGTGCAATGAAGGAAGCTTGATATCTTTATAATGATAATTTAATGGCTGTACTACTTGATGTTAGGAAATTCCTCAAAGTAAAATAGTCAGAATGAGATTACAATGTGTGCAGTCATTAACAATGTCTGATAGGCATGGTATGAATCATAGATTAAAATGTATTCTGACTTAAATTTAAAGCATTAGCTTAAACAATTCTCTATAGAATAAATAGTATCTTGACCTAGATTTTGATTATTATCTTTCATTCAATCCCAAGAAGACCTTCAAACTCACTTGCCTGAGGCATTCGTAAGCTCCAGGTTTTTCCAGGCTCATGAAAGAAAGATAAGAATCACTCTTGAGAAGTGAGAAATCCTACAGTAAAAATCAGTGTGGGGTTATCTCTTTGTATCCTTTTAAAAAATCAATCACACTTTTGTAGAATCTTAATTTATCATTATCAATTTATTTGACTCTTTAACCATAATCCATTATATTAAACTGGATGCCATGTGTTAGCGTTACCACAACTAAAGCAAAAGGGAGAGTGCTGTGATCTGAATTTTTGTGTCCCCCCCAAATTCATGTGAAACCAAACTCCAAGGTGAGAGTGTCAGGAGGTAGGGACTTAGTGAGGTGAGGACTTTGGGGACAACCATTACGAATGGAATTCTTACCTTCATAGAAGAATCCTGAGGGACAGCTTCATCTCTTCTACCATGAGATGACACAAGAAAGCATCATCTATGAACCAGAACAGTGGACCCTCACCAGACATCCAATCTGCTGGTGTCTTGATCTTAGACTTCCCAACCTCTAGAACTAAGGGAAATAAATATCTCTTGCTTTAAGCTACCATTTTATGATAGTTTGTTACAGCAGCCAGAACAGACTTAAAGAATATACACCAAGTGGATTTGAGCTATAATCCTGAAAGACACAATCCCAAATGAATGTTTAAATCTTGAAGATCAAAATCTCTGAAGTCTAAGATCCTGAACGATCAAAATCTCAAAAGTATAATTCTGGAAAAATAAGGTTTTAAAAAATCTTTAAAATATTTCCTCTTTTTGAAACTCTATTATTTTATATACACCAACATAAGCTTTACAAGTTAAATAATCTGCTCCACATGCACTCATATACATAGACAACAAAACTGGCAGAAACAATACTGGTGGTTAAATGGCAACACCAGTGCACATCTTATTCTACTGTGCCTAAAATCATTTTTGAGTCAGTCAGAAACCCCTGGTTTCTTTAGACAAATGCAGCTTTTTTCAGTCAAACCTCCAGAAATTTCATCAGCTGAAACAAATGCCAATGCAAATAAGTGATACATTTTTTTAAACTGGACATTTTGTCTTTGCCATATGAATCCACTTAGGGGAATGTGCTTATGGACCAAGGGACCAATCCACTTATGTGAACTTTCTGCCAATTGCATTGAACAGAACGGAAAAATAAACATTATTGGCAACACCTTAAAATTCATTTTAAGAAGCCTTGATTGCACTTAATTCCAAATGTATCATTATGGTTTAGGGACTCAGTTGAAGTCCATATTCTTCTTCAATATCTACCAAATCTTCAAATAAGAGTGTAATGGCTAATTTGAAAATGGTTAAATGGTTAATTGTCAACTTGATTGGATTAATAGATGCTGATGATTAAGAGGCTTCTGGGTGTGTCACTGAGGAAGTGTCTAGGAATGATGGGCATGTGAGAGAGCAAACTAAAGTGGAGTCACTCCCTAAGTGTGGGAAGCACCATCCAATAGGTTGGAGGTTTGGATGGAATGAAAGTTGGAAGAACAAGGAAGCAGCAGCAGATGCAAGCGTGACTCTCTTTGAATGAGTTCTTGATTGCTGCTGTGATTGCCTAAGAACATCAGACTCTTGCTCCTTCATTCTTCCAAGGCAGCCTCTACCAATGATTCTCCAGGGAGTTTCCAGAAACCTTCAGTTTCAGACTGGGGTTGCATCATTGATCCCTCTTATTCTGAGGCTTCAACCTCTTGGACTGCGCAGCTACTGGTTCCTCCAGCTGTCTAGCCTGCAGACAGCCATTATGGACTATCCAATTTCTAGTTGTGTAAGTCAATCCAATAAACTACCTTTTTATAATTATACCTCCTGTGATTCTGTTCCTCTAGAGAACTCTGACTAATACAAAGAGTTTATAAAGTGAATTGCTTCTTCCAGTCGTTAAAACCTAATGAGTTGGTACATTCTAGAATTTTCAGATCCAGCAGGGGCACAGATGGTATACAGATGATAAACATCAGTGGCACCAGTTTTGAAAGTGGCATCTATTAATACTCAAAATGAAGCATGTGTTAGTTTTTCAGTGTTAGATTTAATGGTAAGTGCAAGTCTATCTTCTTTGACAGTCAAATCCTTGACCAAGAATAGATAACTATTTCTTATATTGTATAACGCAGAAGGAGCCTCTGATAGCAAATGTCTGGCTCAGGAGGTCTCTGAGCTTGTCAATTCTTTTCAACCCTGACAAAGGACATTTTTGAAGGCAAGCATGTCACTACGTAAGAAGGGGCAGAAGTAGTCCACAATTGGATGATTTGGCAGGGGAGAGTGCTGGCATATTTTAATTGTGTTTTTACTGCCTTTTTCATCTTTGAAATATTCAATGCACTCATATTTGGAATGTGGCTGCAATCTACAAGTTTTGCAAACAAATGCTGCCCATTTGAAAGTCTGGTAATTGCTTAACTGTTGCAATTAAGCCATTTTCTGTTTTTGCAATACCAATAATAATCAGTTTGTAAACCTTATCTTTCACTATTGAGAATTTTTTCTTCCTAGTATGACACAAATACTCCACATGCAACTGAAAATGCATTAATCCCACTACTCTTAATGGCTCCACACCACACACACACACACACACACACACACACACACATACGGAAATCTCTGTTTTGGGGATTTCTACTTCTACAATTTAAACTTTTGGAGTTTTCATCTTTCAGGATTGTGATTTGGGGGATTTTATTCTTTAGGAATTTTGATCTTGGAGTGTCCAACATTCAGGATTTTGATGTTCTGGAGCATGTCTTTTGGGATTATGATTGGGTACCAAATTTAAGTGTTTCCTATTAGGCAATTTTATTTTGAAAATGATCATTTCTCATTACTAAATTTAAATTGTTATCTAAATAGTTAGGACTATTGACTGAAAATTTGGAGGCAAAGAGACCACACAAACCCAGTAAGGGGTGAAGGCAGAACAGTAGACTAGGGTCCTCAGGCCTAGATCGATGGGTCAAGTGGAAACAGGGGCAGTGATAAGGGAGATTAGCAGACTACCTCATGAAGGGGCTGACCACAGAGTGGGACTTGAGTTAGCCACGTTTGACTCTATCTACATTAATCCAGTTGTCAAAATTATAAGCAAAATACTAAGTACATGTTACATTTTGTTTATAAATGTTGTTGATCATAATGATAATATCCTACTGGTTTGAATGTTGTCAAAGCAAAATTCTCTATTTTTGTTCTCAAAAGAAAGTATATATAGTTCATTATTATATAGCACATTAATACTTTCTCTAAAAGAGATTTCTCTAAAAGATTATTTTTGTCCCCTTCCTGGTTTTAATGCTGATTGTGATCAGCATTCTAATTTTATATCACTTCTACTTCCAAACATATATCACTGAGTTCATTCAAATGCTTCTTTGCCATCTTCTCCCTGAATATCTAACTGACATCTGAAAATTAACATGCAAATTCTGCATTCAAATTTTTTCCTGACTTCTCCTTTCTCATCACACTCCATTTCTACTTCCCTGATTTAAGCCATTCTCTCTACTCTCAAATCTCTCATGGGAGTGACATGCATTATTTTTGTCATATTCTATTGGCTAGAAGCAAGTCACAAATATAACTCACACTAATGTGTAAGAGTAAGGTGTGAACACTTAGACTAAGAAATGCAGTTGTTTTCTGAGAAATCTCCCAGCCCACTCTTGTCTGCCGGTCATCCATCCTTCACAAGTAGCCAGAGACCTTTTAAACATATCAAAAAGATCATACTTCTCTCTTGCATAAATTTCCCTAGTGATGTTCTAACACCCATAATATAATCCAGTTTCCTTACCATTGCCTAAGTAGTTACATCTTTACCTCCTCCCCACCTGAATCACCACCCACAAACCAAATACTGTTGGCCAGTGATTAAATTTCTGTCTCTCTAGCAAATTGCTACAAACTTCACAACTTAAAGCAGCACATCTACTATCTCATGGTTCCTGTGAGAAGCAAAGCTCAGCCAGTTCCTCAGGGTCTCAATGAGGTTGCAATCAAGAGGCTCACCAGGGCTGGGTTCCCATCTGAAGGCTCAACAATGAAAGAATCTCTTTCCCCAAGGATGTGGTTTGGAAACATTCAATTTCCAGTGGCAGTAGGATTCATGGAAGTTTGCTTTTTCAAAACCAACAGTACAAGGAGGAAGAGAGATTTGAGTGAGTCTGATAGTGAGTGACAAGCATTATTTTTATCATCTTCTATTGATTAGAAGCAAGTCACAAATATAACTCACACTCCAGCAGAGCAAGGGGTCAACAGCAAAACTGGAGAATCATGGGAGGCACCAGAGCCAATGCACCAACTCTGCTCCACCTCTAGGGCTTAGCCTGCCCTATTCCACTGACCTATGAGACTGTTTCCCACACCTGTGCTGACCTCTCCATTCTATCACTCATTTAGGTTTCAGCTCAAAGTCACTTTCACACAACAGTCTTTTCTCTCTATGCAATCAAAGCAAACATCCCAAAGCACCCATCTGAGCATGTGCACACACACACATACACATCATTTGAATTATATGCCTTGTTTTATTTTATTCATAACCTTGAAATTGTCTTGTTTACTTATTCATTATCTGTCTCCCATTCCCCCCATGAGGATGTAATGTTCAAAAGACCTGAGTGTTTTGTTTAGCATTGTATTTTCAGCACACAGAAGTGGCACCCAATAGCATAACTAATGATGTTGGGTAAATTTAAAGGAATATTGTAATAAATAGTTTATAGTTTACACTTTTTCTTGGGGTAATGAACAAAAGAAATATAAGATTCCCATCTGAAAAAAATTTTTAAATGTATCAAAACCTGGTTCTAAAAATTAGGCTGGTAATGTGACCAGCAATGTGAAAAATACAGTTTTGGGGAGATTGAGGTCTGAATTGAAATTTATAATCATTTATAGCTTATTACTGAGAAAGGATTATGAAGGAAAAGCATAAGACTTGTAAAAGTTTTCTTTCTATGGTGATAATCATATTCCGAAATGTAATGATTGGAGTATTCATGTGTGTATAATATATTGGTATATCATTCTGTGAGTATTGCAGATCCAAGTCACAGAATTTCCCTATATCTTTTCAAGTTTGGAAAATAGAAAAATTATGTGACTATAAGACTTACTGAACAGAAAAGATACAGAAGTGGGTTACTCTTGAGTGTTCCATGGGGAGTCACCACTGAACTGGAAACACCAGCTCTGTGTCTTTGCAGATTTAAAGACAAATATTTACCACTTCACCAAGAAATAATCAGAAATAAAAAACTTATTTATATTAACCAAAATGCTAAAAAAGACTGGTTTACACAGCAGATTGCCAGTTTATGTTCAAATCTGTATTTGATGAGGCAACAAATCCTGACCACTTACTTCCTTTTTCAATATAGAAAGTAAATTGTGGTTCAGAAATACTACTGGTGAGTGCAGAATTAGGAAGGAGTCAGCTGTCCTTAAAAGACACATCCACCCAAATGGAACAGAAGACACAGAGACAAATCCACGTACTTACAGCTATTTGATACTTGACAAAGGTGCCAAAAATATATGTTGAAGACAGCCTCTTTGACAAAGGGTGCTGGGAAAATTGAATATCCATATACAGAAGAATGAAACTAGATCCCTATCTTTCACATTGCATAGAGGTCATATCAAAGTGAATTAAAGACTTAGGCATTAGACCAGAAACCTTGTAACTGCTAGAAGAAAACATAGCATCGACACTACCTAACATTGGTGCAGGTACTGACTACCTTAACTAGACCCCAAAAGCTCAAGGATAAAACCAAGAATCAATAAGAGGGATGCCATCAAATTAAACAGCTTCTGCACAGCAAAGGAAACAACTAAGAGTGTGAAAGGAGAGCCTACAGAACATGGAAAATCTTTGCCAGCTGCTCCTCTGATAAGGGATTAATATCCAAAATATAAAAAGAACTCAAAGATCTTAACACCAAAAACAAACAAAAAATCCTAATAACCCAATTAATGGGCAAAAGAACTAAACAAACATTTCTCAAAAGAAGAAACAAAGATGGCCAAAAATATTTGAAAAAAAATTTCAGCATCTCTAGCAATCAGGGAAATACAAATCAAAACTACTCTAAGGTTTCATCTCACTCCATTCAGAATGACAATTATCAAGAACACAAATAATAAATGCTGGTGACGATTTGGGGGAAAGTGCACTTATACATTGTTGGTGGAACTGCAGACTAATACAGCCACTCTGGAAAGCAGTATGGAGATTCCTCCAAAAACTAGGAATGGAAACACCATATGATCCACTACTCCACTTCTTCATATTTATTCACAAGAACTAAAACCATAATACTATGGTGACATAATCACATCAATGTTCATAGCAGCACAACTCACAGTAACCAAATTATGGAATCAACCCAGATGCCTGTCCATATGAATGGATTAAGAAATTATGGTATATGGACACAATGGAACTTTAGCCATAATATATGAAATTATGACATTTTCTGGTAAATGGATGTAACATCGTGAGAACATCACGCTAAGAGAAATAATCTAGTCTCAGAAAAACAAGGGTCAATTGTTTTCTCTCATAGGTGGAAGCCAGAGAAAACTAATGGAAGGATGGAGGGGAGGATCAGAGATCATAAAGATATAGGGAAGATCAATAGAGAAGAAGGAGATTGAGAGGGACAGAGGAACAGGGAGGAGGAGGAAATGCAGAACAAATTTTAAAAATAATACTATGTGCATGTATAAAAATACCACGGGAAATTTCACCTTTAAGTAGGAAGAACCAATCAAAAACAAATTGATGAATGAAAGAAAGATTATTAGAGTAGAGGAAGGAGAATGAAGTGGGGCAAGGATAAGGAGGACCAAGAACTGAAATCAAATGTATGATTTTGTTGGGATGAAACCATCTATTATGTATAACTGTAGTGTTCTAATTTTTTTAAGTGACATATCCACCAGGTTTTGGCTACCTTTAGTTTTATATTACTCTAGCAACTCTTAGTCCTAGCTTCTCTGACACAGCTGGGGGAAACTTGGTAGAGTCTTCTCTACCTTCTGTGTTCTCTTTTTAGCAGTCATAATGTTGTCTCTCCTGGACAATTTATACATTAGTGAAATTGATTATAGACTCAAGTTCCAAAAGTACACTGTCATGGTTTGGATGTGAGGTGTCCCCCAAAAGCTCACATGTGAGACAATGCAAGAAGGTTCACAGAAGATGTGATTGGGTTATGAGAACCTTAATACAATCAGTGAGTTGATCACCTGATGGGATTAATTAAGTGGTGACTGAAGGCAGGTAGGGTGTGCCTGGAGGATGTGAGGCACTGGGCCTGTGGTTTTTGTATATACTTGTGTTTGGCAAGTGGAGATCTCTCTGCTTCCTGGTCATCATATAAGCCACTACCCTCCACCATACTCCTTTACCATATTATTCTGCCTCAGTTTGACACCCAAGGAATGGAGCCTGCTGTCTATAGATTGAGACCTCTGAAACTGTGAACCCCCAAGTAAACTTCTCCTCTCCTAAAATTGTTCTGGTTGGGTCCTTTAGTCATGGCAGCAAAAAAGCTGACTAAAATATACAACTTAGGTCTTCATAACCAAATGTCCTCAAAGACAACACTTTCAAACCACTTTATATAATAGGCTGTTTTTACGAATGCTTTGTTTTGCTTTTAATAGCAAATTAACTTTTTCAAATTTTGTTTCACTTTTACAGCTCTGTTTCATTTAAAAGCCTCTTCCTCTCTTTGTCAGTACATCCTCTTTCAGCACCTGTAGCTTCTATGAACTGACTGTATGCTCTGCTTTTTACTTTATTAAATAATCATCTGCTCAGCTAGTTTGGGTGACACTAATAGGGAAAAAATGAAAAATATTTTCATTATAAATTTCATCAATATTTTAGAAGGATAGGCCATTGGAAAACATCCTCAGTTTTCTATCGCAATTTTCAACTTTTTCTCTCTGGAACAGAAAGTAATGAAGGGGACAATGGAAATACTGAAATAAATATATTGAATGTCAGGCTTCTTGAAAATATTTTATTCTTCTTTCATTGTGTTGTTGGAGCAGTGAAACATGACACAGAGGTGCTCTTCTGGAATCTCTGTTTAACGACTTGCACAATGAACTCTATCTATTGAGAGTGCTAACAATGGTAGTTTCTTTAATCTTTAACAGAATGGAGACTGCTGTCTCCATTTCAACTCTCAATCTGAATATTTTAAAAAGGAGATATGATTTGGAGAACTTTTGAGACTTATTATGTATTTCAAGTGAGACATTTTTTTTTCTGTTAGGAAACCAGTAGGAATCATTAACTGAGCAAGATTCTGCTTACAAAAAGTTATGCCTTCAATCTATGAATTTTGTGCAAAATTAAGGGAATAAAGTCAATCTTATTTGTGGTAAGCTCTTATTCAGTTAAAACTGCCTAGTCAGAAATGCTTCTACACCTCTACAGGTTCCTTTTCCCATAAAACTTTCCACCATCTCAAAAGCATTTTCTGATGAACTAAAAAATACTGTCATGTCAGTTGTTGGGATTGGCAAAAAGCCAAATTTAGCAATGAAAGATGCACACCAGGAGTTCCAGAAGGCAGGAAAGAGAAGCAACAATGATTCCACTGGTGAAAGTCAGGCTGAAGAGCCTTCAGAGACCAAGTGGTTGTTTTGGAAAGAGGAAGCAAGTTAGTGAAAGATACACCAATAATGGGCAAATGCAAAAAGTAATGATGGAGAAGTGTAGAAGGCTTTGGACAGATGTTTAAAAATTCTATAAAGATCACAACCTGCTAATCGAATTGATTGCTATTATCAGTTAGTAGTAGCCAATCAGATAATATGGTGACTATATTAAGGATGTGACTTGGAAGAGTTGCTAAGTGACAGCTTCCCTTCACTGGGACTGTTCCCATCTTTGAGACATACCTAGTCAAAGTTAGTAGAGCATAATGATTGGGTGCAAGGACTTTGGAGTCAGAATGCATGAAAAAATCTCAGCTCCATGGCTTATTAACTGGGAGCACTGATGCAATACAACAGAGCTGCTGCACATCTGCAGGTAGCTTCACAAAACAGAGCAGGGCTAATCCTTTCAAACTGTAAGATCAACTGGCAGATTGGTGGTGGTCTTGAATGCACCCATCCCTCATCATGGACTCTCAGACTCCTTCACTGAGTCCTACATGGTACTCTTCTGAAAACTGGGTATAAGGTCACCACTGCTCCATTCTCTTTCTAATCCTTCCTGGGCATTATGAGCCATTACATGACTTACTTCTTGTTTAGGGTCTAGAGCAGAGATGCCTAATTAGCCAAAATTGGCAATATGTCAATTGCAAGAGTCTAGGAAAATAACTTCCTGGAATATTGAGCTTCTATAAATGAAAGTGGGCTCTTTGCAAGGTACAAGATTTCTCAAACGTAGATAGAAGGTTTAGAAGCTGGTTAACAAAAAAGAATGGCAAATTCTCATCATAATCTACCCCTCTGGCTGCCTGACATCAGCACACACCATTATTCCTATACTCACATGGTGCAATTTTTGTTTACACAACCAAACCATGACCTTTCCATTCTCCCAAAGGGTCATCCAAAATATCTCATCTGTTAACTGCATTCATATCCAAGTACAAGACCACTCAGTAATGTTCATTCTCTCTCAAGTTCTGGAATGATTGCATATCAAAATTCTGGGGAGATTCAAGTTTGTTTCTGCAATACATTATGCATGGATACACGTACGTATGCATAATTTTCCCTCTTCACTATATGTTTTCTTTTATTTTTTTCTGTTTATTAGCTCAGGTGGTCAAGGTTCTTTATCTGATAGAATAACTTAAAAATTCATTCCAAATGCATACAAGTTCTTGGAGTTCCAAAATGTATGAGCTTGTTGTGTCTTCTAATGGCTTTAGCCATTAGACACAAAACTCTCAAAGGCACTTCAGGAACTACCCTGGCTTTTGTCCTAGTCTTCCTTTATCTTGATAGTCAAGACTGATCATCCTATCTAATCTCACAACCTGTAGGAGAAGCCAAAAACACCATGATCTTAGCATTCAATTCAATGGAAGCAAGTTGGGTTGCCTAGTAGAATCATTTCTCCTTTTGGTACTAAAAACTTTTACCCAACACATTCTAGAGTTGTGTTGCTGAGTAGTAAATTTCTGAAAATTAGATATTACGTGTGATGTCAAACAGTGTCACTTCTACCTTTGGGTTCTTGGACTCTAGAATCCTGGAACTATGAGACAGCACCATATATTGATTCCTAGTTCAGAGTACATATGTATCCTGGAAGACAACACTCCAAACTTAGAAGGTAATGTGTCCCAGTTGGAACTCTGAGTCTTCATTTGTTTCTTTCCATAAGATTATATATATCTGAAAAATAGGTTATAGGCAAAAGCAATGAATTCTTAAATGTCAAAAAGACAAAACAAACAAAATGATGCTTAACACTTGTATTGTGGCCACACACAAGGCTATTTTAAGTTCAAGGATGATACTGCTATCAGAAGCATGGTCAATAGGAAAGGCATATCCATAAATAGAATACATGTTTATTCAGTTAGGACAAATCACTGCCTCCTCTCTGATAGAAAGGAGATATTATGACCAACTCACTACTAGCTAATAGGTTGGTTTTTGCAGGACTGGAAACTTGAACTTGTTCACTGCTACATACAAAACAGGCTCTGAGCAGTGGAAAAGGCCAAGCTATCCTTACTGAGGGCAAATATTCGTGAATGTGCCTCTCCAAGTGTAACCGCCATCCCTGTCAGTACAATCATGCTGCTCATAAATCATTGAGAAAGCACTGAAGCAAATTGACCTCCACTGGCCAGGAAATCATATTCACCTGGTTATTAAGAGTCTTTTCCACCCATTCTGGGTCATTTTAAAGTAGATAAGATGATATACCATTCAATGTTCTGCTCCTGGGAGAGCTAGACTCTACCAGTTGGAATTCTGACCTTGTATATCATAACATAACACATAGAAGATAATTTAGGAAAGGTTTTACAAATGTTGGTCAGGTTCTTTCAAGATTCTGATGTAAAAATGGATAAGCATGGAAGGATTTTATTTGAATAAGTATTTGTTTGAAAGAACAGGAAGGGAGCTGGAGAAAGCTAAGAGAGCCATGGGTCTGTGATGCAACTTTGACTTCAAATGGAAGAGGGAGGGAAAGAAGTTAACTGGAAGTATCCTAGAATAATAGTAGATTTGGGAAAGCCTTATGAGAATTCTTCAGCAAAAATTGGCCTTCAGAGAATGCCAGTGTCTCTCAGGAACTGATTGCCCTTAGTACTCTTGCTGCGGCTGGAAACCACCATAGGAAGCATGGGAGTCACAAATTAACAAAAGGCCTGGGGCCCTTGGTTAGTTGCACTCCTTACAGTTCTGTGGAATGCATTGTCAGTGGCCAATGCATTTATTGACAGACAATAAATCCCCAATTACCTGATTATCCTAGAGAAAAAAAATAAAGATATTAATACTAAAATTGTTCATAAAACCATAAAACCACTAAAGTTTTTTAAAAAAATACCTTGGTTTGTAGTGTCTAATCTGCTTTCCTGGTTAGACTACTGCTGTGGTTTAAAATGTATTCCCCAAAATTCTTATGTTGAAACTTAATCACTAATGTGATACTATTTAGAAGTGGAACCATTAAGAGGTGATTAAGGTACAAAGGCAGAACCCTTATGAATAGGTGCATGGACCTTGAAGGACTGGACTCATCTCTTTCACTCACACACAGCATCCATGTCCTCCAGAGGAAACAGCAAACAGGCGCCATCTTGGAAGCAAAGATCAGGCCCTCACAAGATGCCAGATTTGCTGACAAACCGAACTTGGCATTCCCAGCTTCCAGAACTGTGATTTATAAGTTAACTGTGATTTAGTTTATATCAACTATTATTTATAAATAACCATCCTATGGCATTTTGTCATAGCAACACAGACTAAGAGAGTCACTAATAAAATTTCATTAATATTCTACTTCCTCTTATAGTTCCTCATGGTTTCTAGAAAGTTTTAATAAATCACATGAATCTATAATTATTGCATTAATTATGAGGGCCAAGTTAGAGATATCACTAAGAGAACTCTTCATAAGATGGTCCTTTCCAAATGGGCCTCTTTACTCAGATATCTGCTCCCCAGATCTGTAGCTCTAGAAATTCTGCAGCATACTCAAGGATCATTGATCTTAGTAAAGGTTTTAAGATCAAACGACCAAACTCACACATGCTGATACATAAACCAAAATGTCAACACATCAACTTATGGTGAGAATATAGTTTTCAGGAGAACCTACATATTCACGTCAGTTAATCTGATCATCTTTCCATCCACTTAGGAATCTCTACATGGAGAAGGAAATTATAGTGATGTGGATATTTAATGAGTATCAGATCAGAGGGAAAAAAGTAAATGAAAGGCAGTGAAATTTGGGAGAAAATCTTGGGAGTCAGATAGACTAAGTTTCTTTGTAGAATGTACTTGTAAGTAACCAATTCCACCCATAAAGGATTCATGGATTTTTAACTTTATTTGAAAATAATGAATTTATTTCAATCTTGTTGAGGAGCATCTGTAATACTTCAAAATGAACATCTACTCCAATTATAATCCTAAATTAAATTAAGGTTCTTATTATTTTGCTTTCAGGTTTTCAATAACTTGGCTGCACTTAAAATTTTATAGTGCGATTGTTTTAGGGCTTTCATAGCTCTTGTCCTGTATCAAATGACCCTTGTTTTTTTTCCTTTCTATTTCCCCTCAGTATCCTTGATATTTCTCTACTCATTTTTCAAGGCTCAAAATCACATTACAAACATTATTCCCTCTGTATAATTTACTAAGACCTCCATACTTCTATGTAGTCCTGGGCAGTTGGATGGTACCTCCTTGGGGCATTGATTTTGATGTCATCTTTATAGAACTTGTCACATAGTACTGTGACCTAGGACTGGAGGGGTCCAGGGAAAAGAATTCACCACAATGGTGTGTATGCTATGCCAGGTTTTACTGAACTCACCAGTTATGCTAACTGATGGAAAGTAGGTAACTGATACCATGTGAATTCCTGAAAGGTGTGAGATCAGCACCACAGTACCAAGTTAGATCTGTGTTGTATATGGAGACCTTAAAGAGGAAATCAGTCAAGAGCAGAGAAGGAAGATTGAAGAGCAGATAGGAGACAGGTTCTAAAGGATGGTCTAGAATTTAGGTCAATAAGAAAACAAGGGCCTTAGTCCAGTTGTCTCTCTTGCTGATGCAGATGTCACAAAGCTTAAAAGCAAAGAAACTGTTTTCTCTTTAGCCTGTCTGTCTTCACGTTTGGAGTTCGCTGAGGAAATAACTTACCTTGATATTCCCACCCTAGCAGACTACCTGATTTGTTGAGATGATAGGTGGATGGATGATGGATTGCTGGATAAATGGATTTAGACTTTCAAATCCAATACTTAGCACTGCTGTTTCATTTTTATATTTCTGTTACATCTATTTCAACTTGTATGAATAACTTTATGCCTAATAAGTTGTTTTCCTGTGAGGCTATACTGGAAGTTATAGTAGATGTTTACCAAAAGTGATGTTTGTCATCTTTTATAACAGCCTATAAGAAATGTGATTACATTTTATATTTTGTTCATGAAGTTAAAATGCTTCTTATATATACAGTTACATTTTTTGTCATTGGAAAATGAGAAGCTTCATTTCTGAAGTACATAGGAAAAATATTAACGTGTTTCAAAATCTTAAATGACATTTGTGTGCACATAAGTAGATGGATAGAAAAAATATATAAACATGTAATATCCCATTGTTACAGTTTGGATCTTGAATGTCCCCTGAAGGCCCACACGTTGAAGACTTGGACCCCAGTCTGTTACTCTATTGTGAGGGGGTGGCAGAAGGTAGGGCTTAGTGGAAGGAAGTTGGGTCATTAGGGCATGCCCTTAGAGGAGATATTGGGAACTCTCCCTTTTCATCTTTGTTTCCGGGCCACCATAAGGTGAACAAACCTCCTCCATTACACTCCTACCAAGATGTACTATACTGCAACAGGGCCTTGCAGGCATGGACCAAAATAAGTCTTTCCTTCTTGTAAGTTGTTTTATCTCAGGTGTTTGTCCACAGCAATGGAAAGATGCCTAAGACAGATAATTAAGGTTTAAAGAAATTTGGACAACTATTAAAACATATTTTTTTGTGGATATTTGTAGTTTTCTGCATTATGGGGAAGCACAAAACAGTGAGTAAAATTAAAGTATATTTGGATGCTCAAGTTCAAATGTGATCTTTAAAACTAGCAAATCGAGCAGTCTGAGAAAATAGGATTATACCAAAACAGAACCATAAGTGTGAAGATGCTGAAACAAAGCAGATAAAGAAGTTGACGCCAACTGGTGTATAACAGAAATTAGAAACAAAAGTTGGTTCTTTGTACACTTTGGGTTTAAAAACATACAACTTTACACTTTGAAAACAACAACAACTATAACTACATTTCAAACTAAGGAAATACAGATTAGATGCCAAACAAGGTAGATCTGGTTTTCAAGTCAGGTCCTAAAGAATTTCCAGAGTTTTAAGGAAATCATTTCCCAGACCCTCAGCCTTCAAGGATGCTCCATCCTAACATTGGTGTGCCTGAGTGCTGTGCCCATGGCCTGCTGCTTCTCCTTCTCCTGCCCCCTTTCATTTTATAAAGTTCTACCCAACAAAGGGACAATTTGTCCAGAGATCAAAACTATTTGCTGATTCTATTTGATTGTATCTTAAAAGCTATTTTCACAAATTCTTTTAACTGCAAAACACTTATGACAATTACAAGATTGCTATACATTTTGGTAAAATCTATAAAGTCTTTCCACTCTAAATTTAGTATGGAAATTATTATTTGCAAGCATCAATAAGAAAATTACTTTTTTTGTTGTACCTTAGACTAACTAGTGCATTGCACTGTTTATGTAAGATCAATACATATTGACTAAACTTCTCTATCCAATTTGCTATACAAATATAAAATGTTTGAACCTCAAAAATATTTTACAAGGTTTGGGCTAGGTCAGAAACATACCATCATTTGATATTGTATAAACACACACACACACACACACACACATATACATATATATATAATATATAATTTTATTTTATATATTATATATATAACTATATATAAAAATTATATATGATATATAATATTTATATATATTTATATATATTTTTAATATTTATATATAGTTTATATATATTAAAATATATATATTATAAAATATATATATAATATATAAATATATATATATTATAAACTATATATAAATTATATATAATATATATATATATATCTTTTTTTGGTACCAGGGATTCAACCCAGGGGCACCAAACCACTGAGTCCTTTTTATATTTTATTTTGAGACAGGATCTCAAAGTTTCTGAGGCTGACTTTGAACTTGCAATCCTCCTGCCTCAGCCTCACGAGTTGCTGGGATTACAGGCTTGCACCATCATGCCCAGCTAAATAAAATATTTTGACCTCCATTTTTAAAACTAATTTTATGAAAGCTCTATGTGACAATAGAAAAATAAATGTAATTGTTATGCATGCTCTTTAATGCATTTATTAATTGATTTTAGAGCAGCAATGCTTACTTTAGAAAGCATATCTATTCTAAAATGTTCATTATCACTGATATTATCTATAATTAATATCTACTAATTAGTATTTTAATTAAATTTTGTTATTTCGTTTGTATTATCTTATAGTTTCATAATCATCACATAAGCTAGTAGTTTTTTTTATTTTAAGTAATATGAATCAACTGTCTACCTTTAGAAAATTTGATTGGAATGAATGATATCAGGGACTTACAAAAAACACTGTGAGTTCAGAAAATCAGATATGAGAAGAGCAAATGTCAATGCAGATTCTGGGGCTAGAAAATAATAATGACCAAAATTATCTCATGATAGGATATAGCCCTGGAAATGATGAGAGGCCATAATTCATATCAGTTTCCAAAATCTAAAAACAGGCAAATTAGTATTTTGATTGGATGGGAAACTTTCAACAATTGCCCTACCCTTGAGTATTCAACCATCCAAACACCACCCCTTAAGAAAATTTCACTGAAATCAAAGACTTGTATTTTAATAAGATACATAATATTCCTTTTGACGTGTATTTATGGTACCAATGCAAGGCAGGTGACTGCTCATTTTTGGTTTTTCAGGTTTATTGGAATATCTATTAGTATGGTAATCCAGCATGATATTTTATGAGATGGATAAGATAATTTAGGCCAGAAAAGAACAAGAGTTGACAGATCAACAAATTAGAAAATAAAAGTACACTACTATCCCTGCTAGGCAAAAGCAAATTGCTTCTTCTTTTTTAATTTATTAAAATGTAAGGGAGGGACAGTAAATGCTGTAGCAGGAAGGTGTTATCTGAAATAGCAGCATAATTAAGAGTTACCATCAAATTAACCTTCTCTTCTTCAGGAAGCTAACCCACAGATTAAGTGGGAGTGTACAAGGAATTAGTACCCTTGTATTTTTGAGGTCTGAAATCCCCCCAGAAATGCTGTATTCTTTTGATTTGCTACTTTGGTTAAAAAAAAAAGAGCAGGGTGAGCTTACAGCTGAACTGTGGTAGCTGTTTATCTCCAGGAATGCCCAGCCAAAAGGGAATTAAGGAACTAAATGTACATAGAATGTGCTGTTGTCTTGTTCTGTTTTCCCTTTCCATAACAATACTTGAGAGTGGGTAGTTTATAAAGGAAAAATTTTTATTTAGCTCATGGTTCTGGAGGCCGGAGTTCTAAGAGCAGGCAGCTGCATCTGGTGAGGGGCTTGCTTGCGCTGCATCCTAACATGGCGGAAAGGCAGAAGGGTAAGTGGGGACAAGCAAAAGAGAGGAAATGCAGGGGCAGTCTTCCTTTATAACAACAGCCCACTCATTCAGGAAGTGATTCCATCCACCAAGAGAATCAACAGTCCCTCTTAACACCACATCAGCTCTTAAAGGTCCCAACTCCCAACACTGCCACATGACAATCAAAGTTTAATGTGAATTTTGGAGGGCACAAACCATATTCAAACCACAGCAGCTGTTTAATGTCTGATACTCCCCTGAATGTACTCTGTTCTAGCTTGTCTACATTGTTTATTAAAAATATATAGGTTTCTCATCTGTACCTGTTTACCTGGTTACATAGCCTAGTTTGTCTGTAAAGTCAGTGGAGTGGAAAAGATCCCTTGGGAAACTTGTTCGGGGAGATGAACTCCATTCTGCCATCCTGCACAACTACAGGAAGACAAAAGACCAACCTGAAGTTGCCTTGTGCTTTTCTATCTCTGCTTCTGTAAATCCATTGCCCACAGGAAATCTTTCTGGGTAAACCTTACTAGAATCTTGCAAATCCTTTCAATGATCTGATTCAGGGAAATTGCTGCGTGAAAGGAGATTCTCAAGAGCTTTCCCTTAAATCCCTCCTCTATGGTAACTGTTACCCCACAGATCAGGTGACAACTAAAAAATGCCGCTATTTTTCTGCATGTATCTGTATACCCAGGATAATTCATCATATGATAGGCTCAGGATCTACTAAGTCTGTTTTTGAACTTTAAAAAAGAAACAATTCACTTACCTGAAATCTAATATGTTGTTCTTGATCCCCAGAAATTAGCACTAGCTTAGAATTAGTGTCTACTACCTAAGAATTCAACAGTTTTGAAAATACTACTTGCCCTAGTTCAACTACCTGAGTTAATAAATACAGTTATCTTTGAAAGAGAATAGGTGAAAGATTCACAGTATGCACTTGCAGTGTTACAAATATAGCTTTTAAGATGCAATCAAGTAGAATCAGCAAATAGTTTTGATCTCTGGACATTTTCAGATTGTCCCTTCGTGGAGTAGGACTTTATAAAATGAAAGGGGGCAGGAGAAGGAGAAGCAGCAGGCCACAGGCACAGCACTCAGGCACACCAATGTTAGGATGGAGCATCCTTAAAGGCTGAGGGTCTGGGAAATGATTTCCTTAAAACTCTGGACCCCTAAGCAACTCTGGAAATTCTTTAGGACCTGACTTGAAAACCAGAGCTATCTTGTTTGGCATCTAATCTGTATTTCCTTGGTTTGAAATCTAGTAGTTGTTGTTTTCCAAGTGTAAAATTGTGTGTTTTTAAACCCAAACATTTGTTTCTAATTTCTGTTAAACACCAGTTGGTGTCAACTTCTTTATCCACTGTGTTTCAGCATCTTCACACTTATGGTTCTCATTTGGTGTAATCCTATTTTCTAAGGCTGTTTGATTTGCTAGTTTTAAGAAAATAACATTTGAACTTGAACCAATTAATCACAGTCTGAGATCTGTGTAGATCATGCCATTCTAATTAACACAATGGCATGACTGTATATTACAGTAAAAATACCTAATCTGTTTTTGAGATTTAATAACTTGGCCTCTTATCTGGGCTATTTGCACTTCCATTGGAGTCATGGTATCCATGTCAGGTGTAACACTTCCCACCAGTATTTTTAATCTGTGGAAAGAAATTAGTAAGGAACTTATAAAAAAAGCTCTGCCTTTTCCTCTTTAGATCTTAAATCCTTGATGAAGGAAAAATTTTCAGACTCTTTTAGGGAGCATCGTCAAAAAATGATTCATAGACAATAAAAACACCCTACCATTCCTGAAGGTCTTTAAATTTCTTACTCTAAATTAGACCATGTTTAAAACACAACTTCCTTTACAGTTGGTCAATCTTCACCAACCAGTAAAGGTTAAGTAGAGTACACTCCGTCACCCAAAGTACCACATGGAATCTATACCATCTGGAAAATGTGACTGTATGGCAAAATTATTATTTCTAATATTGTGCTCCATCCCTTTTGTTGAAGAACCCACATCCATTCTGAAGGATAACAATGTCCCTAGAGTTGTGTTCATATAAGCTAACAAATTCCGTGTGTGTGTGTGTGTGTGTGTGTGTGTGTACACGAAACTTTTCAAAGTTTAACTTTTTTCATGTTGTTCCCCAGGACATGATGGGATCCCTTTCTAGTTACAGATCTGAATGTTATGTAGGAAAGAACATGCTTTTCTTTCAAGAAAATAACCTCAAGCAGAAGATCAGCATCTTCATATAAGGAAAGAACAACTATATCAGACAGAGGGGAGTTTTCTGAGCAAAAATACCACCCCTGTGAAAGAGGTTTAGTAGGATTAGGGAGATTAGGTTACTCCAGGTCTTCTGAATATGCCCAGATACCCACATTTCTATTGTTAAAGTAGCACTCTTTTCTGGAAGCTCTGCCACTCACATAGAAGGTCTGCCTGGGCTATACAATCAATTCTTCCTGTGATTAAGTCACTGGACATTTTTCAGGGTGGTAATACAAAGGTCCTGGTTGTATTCTGTGTTCTGAGAACAGAACTTATTCTTTTGAGCTTTTATTCTCTACTTTAAATTATCTAATGAATCTCAACCCTCAATACTTGAACTTGTCACTGTTTTATGATGATCTTTGGTGGTAACTCCATGGTCTGTGAGAGTTTTATCCTTAACATCAATAGTCTCAGTTATTTGCTATTTGACCAAAGGTATCATGTTTTGCTGTGTTTTTTCATCAAGAACAAGAACCAGGGCTTCATTACTCTAGCTCGGTGTGAATGACAACCACGCCTGGACTTCACATTTCCCTTATGGTCCTTTGCCCACAATGCAGCCTCTGGTACCAACATCTGTATCAGTGAGAACATAATCCCAAGCAACAAATCTTTACTGTAGCCCAGTCTGGCTACTGGAAATGGACAAGGGTCTAAACAGCTGGAACTGAGCAGAAACCAAAACAGTGATTTTCTTTTCTTTTCTTTTCTTTTTATTTTGTAGGAATTGTCTTAATGGAAGACCACTGCTGATATGAAATAAATGCTAAACATTTTTAGGTTCTTTGCTGTGCAAATCAAAATTTAAATTCCAAGGTGGAGTCCTGAAACTGCCCTAGTTTCTGTTCACATTCTGTTTCTTGGCTACAGGAGGATAGGACACTAATCTGGAAGAGAAAAAAATGCATAAAGCCAACTCACATGCAAATAAATTGATCTGATCCAAATTTGTAGAGGATTAAATTACTTAATTTAGTTAAAATATCTATAATAAACAAGACAAGCAGTTTATGAGTATTTGACTTGTTGACTAGTTTAGAAGCTAATTAACACCTCTCTATCATTTTCCCCCACATTTTCTATTTTTGTTCTATATTTTCTCTTCTCCTTTCTGCCCCTTAAATTTTTCCTTTCTCTTATTTTAGAATTCCATTTGTAAGAAAGATTCAGAAACTGACAAGTGGAGCATATATATTTATCTCCCTTCCTCCTCAAGGTCCCTGTGAAATAAAATATGTTAAATATCATAAACAAACATACTAATAGTTGTGATGAAAGTAGGGTAAGAGATGAGGGATTTAAAAAGCATTATGAAGACAGCAGAAATATAAGCAGCACTGAAGCTATATTGGACAATTTTTTCAAAGTATAGCCATTTTTCAGCATCTTTGGGCAATGCAGAAACAAAGAAGTAATGGGGGACTAAAAAGGGGATAAATAGGTTTGAACATGCTGCAATTTAAATGTTCTGCACCCCATTTGACCACAGCATCCTTAGACATAGAGCAGAAAGGAGTACTTTAAGCCAGACAGCTCCTGAATGAAGATGCTAAATGGATAGTCAGGGGAACACCTGGGCTTCAGTAGTACTGATTGGGACCCAAGGTTGAACACTTATTCTAGGCACACCCTGATAAAGGGCACACCCTGATAGCTGACTGACTATGCTATGACCCTAAAAGAACTCCGAGAAGACATGATGTGTCCACTGCATCAAACCTATCAAAATTCCCACCCAGAGAAGAAATGTGGAGAAAACCAGTCCAATTTAGAAAACAATAGAGACAAGGTGCACCAGAGATCCAGTCCTTCTCAAGATAAATGTAGCATTGGTGCTTGATTGTCCCCCATTATCCAATCTATCTTATTTTCTGGAGTTACAGAACCCTGAGTTTTAGCAAGTTATATGGCTAGTCAAAATAAAGATCATATTCTCCAGTTGCCCTTGAAGCTTAAGGTGATGATGTGATGAAATTCTCACTGATGGATAAGGAAGTAGTGGTGTGTTCATCTTCTTGTAAAGAGCAAACCATTATTCCCCTGTGCATGCTTTTCCTATAAAAACACAGGTGCAATGCCTGGATTATCATTGAGTTGATCATGAGAATGGAATCCACATATAGTGAAGTTTAAAAATAGGACCTGGGGACTGAATCCATGGAAAGTCATTCCAATTGTGTGTGTTCTCTTCTATTACCAGCAGCTGAACCTGATGCTAATGAACATAGCAGCCAAGACAATAAACTACCTGAAGGAGAAATGTCAACCTTAACCAAAGAAAAATTTTCCTGGAGGAAAAGATAATTTAAAGAAGAAAAAAAAAAAGACAACTTTAATAAAAACAAATTTATATATTCAGAGATAATCAAGAAAATATCATACCCATTTAAAGAGGCTATTTAAAAGGAGCAATTAAAAAAAAAAAAGCTCCAAAGACTACAAACTTGACTCTTCCTTCCACCTTCAGAAACATCAGTAAAAGGCTAGAAAATAATATTTCCAAAACTTCCTGATTTTAGAACCAAAAAGGCAAAGAGAATGAAAATGAAAAGAAAAAAAAGAAACAATTAGAGTTTTTTTTAAAAAGAACAGATCTAGGAGTAATTCTCTCAACCTGATTCTGTTGTGACAATGACATGGAGTAAAACCCAAGGATGACTTGGGATGGTTGCATATTATAATCAAGAAATAAACTTTGACTGAATGCAGTGGCACACACCTATAATCCCAGTGACTCAAGAGGCTGAGGCGGAAGGACCATGAGTTCAGAGCCAACTTCAGAAACTTAGTGAGGCACTTTGCAACTCAGGGAGATCCTGTCTCTAAATAAAATGTAAAAGGCTGGGGATGCAGCTCAGTGGTTAAGCGCCTCTGGGTTCAAACTCCAGTAGAAAAGAAGGAAGGAAGGAAGGAAGGAAGGAAGGAAGGAAGGAAGGAAGGAAGGAAGGAGGGAAGGAAGGAAGGAAGGAAGATAGATCATTGTTGTAGGGCAA
Organism: Sciurus carolinensis; assembly: GCF_902686445.1. Taxonomy (NCBI): domain Eukaryota; kingdom Metazoa; phylum Chordata; class Mammalia; order Rodentia; family Sciuridae; genus Sciurus; species Sciurus carolinensis. The sequence continues at coordinate 22,736,017 of NC_062222.1, read as the reverse complement.
TGAAATTTGCAGTCATCACCCCTCAAAGAGATTTTATTTTGAGATCACACACAAAGAAAAGAAAATGAAATTCGCACTGGGTTTCTTTTTCATCATGAACACCAGATAATAGGAAAAAATAGTCTGTAGATTTTCAGGAAAATGAGAGTAAACCTGGAATAGCCAATCCTGCCAGATAACATTGGGGAAAATAAGGACATCATCAGACATGAAAGAACACTGACATTTACCTAGGTTATCTTATTTCTTCAGATGTTGTGAGGGGATCTAGTCAATAAAACAAGAAGAATTCAGAATAATCTTCACACAGGACTGATAGTTGAAATATCAAAAAGATTTTGAGAACAAATGTGGGGGAGTAGTTGTACGTGTTGGCTTCCACTAGAGGATTATAGTTCGCATTTTTCAAGGAGCTGACATAACCGGAAAAACCTTTCTCCAGAGCCAAGATCTGGTTGTTGTTATGTTAGTAAGAGCATTTGAACTACCAGTGCACCACTCCCTCCTTCCCCCTAGAGTACTAGGTGGGAAAGAGAGAGGAAGCCATGAGAGTTACCTGAGGAAGAATCGACTGGAGGAACTTCTATCTATCCTGTCATTCATTCAGTTAACTCAAAGAATACTTTGAGCACATTCTATAGAGCAGTCCCTATACAATTCTAGCAGATTCATAATAAAATAAAAAGAGTCTATGCTTTCAAGGAGTTCACAATCTTTCAGGGAAGATTAGCTTATATAAACTAAGCACCATGCAAACAGATACTAACATACTAAAGGTAGGTCTAGGAGGAAGGGGTAGAGAGATTAATTCTATGTGGCAAAAGGTAGGGGTGTCCTAGAGTCCTCAAACCTTTCAGAAAGGCCTGGGTCTCTAGATAAAGGGGCTTCCACGGCTGGCATCCTTTAGTTGTAGTAAACATTTTCCTTTTTTGCTTAAGCCATGGTACATAAAGTTCTCTAACTGAATTTTCTAACTCTGAGGAATCTTGAGACGACCAGAAAGAAAAAGAGAATTAGGCAAAGAACTGCCAGTGAAAAATCCAGCAAACCATAAGACTAAGTCCAAAGAAGTAGGAGGGAACCTCCTAGAAAGTCACCAAAGAGCCTCATGTGAGAAGGAAGGTGCATGGAATTCGTAAACTTCTAACAGCAAAGACTGGGACAGAATTCACACAGTCCACAATGGAGTTGTGTTTAAGTGGTGCTGAAAACTAGGTAATGAATTCATGGCATAGAACAGGCCTTCCCGATTTGGGGGATGAGGTGGAGCCCAGTTACAGGTAATCACAGTGATCAATTGAATACATAATGTAAGCTTGCTTGGTGGAAATAATGCAGTGATTTGTTACAGCAAATTAGATGTTGGAACGAAAGTGTGGTTATAGCTGTTATGCTTGTACTCCAAATAGAATCAATTTACAGTTAATAGAATGACTCGGGTGCGCAGTGTGTGACAGTAGGCAATAAATAAAAGTCTCACTTTGCAGTACATTTATATTTATTAATATGCAACAAGCCTCCCTCTCTTGGCCCCTAGATATGTGAGAGAATGAGCATGAAGATTCATTTATTTACATGTACATGAGAGAAGGGATGGAATGATGGACCAAGATGAGCAGTTTATTTAGGGAAAAAATAAAATCCTAAATTTCAGGCAATTAATAATAATAATAATAATAATAATAATAATAATAATGCGGCAGAATGCAGGGAGATTCTCTGAAAGAGACTTTGAATTTTTTAACTGACCCCAATTCAAAACGGGTTATCCGGAGTCAGGATGGGGAAGGGTGGAGACGGGTGGGGAAGGGTATTTGTGTGGGTTCTGCAACAGTAGAGGTGAGGAAGGGAACAATGAATGATTAATCTGGATGGATAAAGCGACATCAGATTATGAGGGTCACGAATGTCAATCTGAGAGTTTTCTCATCAATCTGTGGACAAAGGGGACACGATGCAAAAGACTGAGAATGCAGTACCTTGACGGAAAAGACTCAGGCAAACTCTGGGCTCTTGGGTGATGAGAACTTCTAAAAAGTAGTCCTTCTTGAAGGGCTGTCTCGGGCCGAACGCCCCGCCCAGCCGTCGGTAGGCTCCACCTTCTCCCTCCCCTCCCCCAGGCACCGCCACCCTTACCTCGGGCCTAGGAGCGGCCCAATCCGCAACCCCGGTTTAGCCTAACTCCGCCCCTGGCTGCCCCGCCTCGCCCCTCTGTTTCCCTGGAGACGCTCTAGGCGTCCCCTCTCCGCCCAGCGCTGCCAGGTCTGAGAAACTCCGCGGGAGGAGGGGCGGCGTCGGCACCCAGCACCTGCCACCGGTGGGGACTCACTTTTGCGGAACAGAAAACCAGAGTTGCTCGCTAGGGCCAGTTCACCGAGGTTCGTGACGCCGGGGGTGAGACTGGGGACAGGGCTTTCTCGGCTCCTAGTACAGGTGGTCTGTTCTTTCCAGGAAGTCCGTTCCCCGCCCGACCCTGAGACATTTCTCCATCAGTGAGACCCAGGCTTCCTAAGTCGAGGCCCTAACCAGTTCGTTCAAAAAACAGTAGAAAGGACTAGAAAAAGGCGCTCTTCTTGCCCCTGACCCTCTCAGGGCCATGAAAAAAATAAAAAGGTGTAGGAAAAAGTTGATATATGTGAATTCCTTTTTGCTCTTTCGAGGAGCATAATTTGTGATATTTCTTTCTGTAGTTTTCTTAAAACTTTCATAGAACTAGGAGGAAAAAAAGGGGGATTAAGCTATTTTCTGTTTTGGTGAAGGAAACTCCATCTCAAACTTAAGAGAACAAACAAGTGGTTGTCCCTAATATCACATTTCTATTGGACTATGTCAATGCATACACATATCTCAGATGTTTTGGCATTCCATCGATAAGTTTCATAGGGTCTACACGTTGGGTGTTTTTTATTTAACAGCAGTTCATCTAAATAGGTTCATATACAAATACTAGGTACAAATACATAATGTTCTTTGTATGAATGAACCTTATTGCATGCTTAGGGTAGACAGAGGAGTTCTTCTGTTAACTGAATTTTTAACTTTCATTCTTTCCTTTGCTCTTATATTTTGCTTCCTGATTTTTCAGGCTGAAGTCTGTAAGCCTGGAAAGACCTTCAGCAGTAATTTGCAAATGTAAGTTAGGTGAAACGTGGCCTGCCTTCAAACACTTTTCCGACTCTATGTTTTGATCTAACCATCAATAAGTGTCAGTTGGCAGCAAATGTGTGATTTCTGTTTACTTAACAACCTATGTAATTATCCATCCCAGAGTGCTATAAGCATCCAAAAAATATGATACAAGGGATAAACATTATTTAATGACTTCTTAAATTCATGTGTGAATTATTTTTTGCTCTTTCAAGCATAATTTGTGATATTTCTTCTGTAGTTTTCTTTAAAGTTTCATAGAAAGAGCTTGTGGTGATAGTATGAAAAGTTTTGATTCTTCTGGATGATTTTTGTCCATGGTAGCAAAATCATATTTATTTTGAACTCTCTTGATATATACATGATTATATATAATCCTGATATCTATATAAAATGATTATATATATATAAATATATAATATGTTTACTTGCTGTGGTTTTTGGGCTTTATTTCTCTCATCTCAGCTTTTATCCCAAAGTGAATGAACTATGGGGACACTGGTCAACCTCAGATGGTCCCTCCCTAAGAAGCCTCTGTCTACAGAGGAGTAGTCTCCCCACCCTTAGTGTTTTCTGATGAGGGCATCTCTGGGGATAGTGGGCAGGAGGGTTACTCTTTGAAGAATTTTACTTGGGGGCCAGAAATTTAAACTCACACCATGGGACACATTCAGCCTGACCCAGAACTCTCAAACCTTTCATCCTGTATTTCTCCATTCTCATTTCTTTGCATGTGGGGGCCAAACTTAGAGACTGTAACCGCTGATACAAGAACCATCCAGCAGATCAAAGAATGCACCAAATCTCTTCTGAATACCAACAGTGGAATGGCTTCCGGCGGCCTTTTGATCTTTGTCTCAGCCCCATGGTGCCACATGTAGCACAGCCCACTTGCTGGCACTCGGGGGGCAGCCTCTGGGTCCTCCTAACAGACTGCTTCAGCCTGGGTTCTTGGGGCTAAGCTCATTTTGATACCAGCCAGAGAGATACCTCACATTCTGCTTTCCCCTTACTCACCTGAATCTGAGCGATTCCCCATCTTAGCACCCTCCTCTGGTGTGTTTTCCTCTACTATGATGAACTGGGAGAACCCTGATAGCCAAGAGCGATGTGTTGCATTTGGGCTATGGGCCAAAGTCAGTGACCATGCAGCACTAGACCCCTTCTTCACTGCTGAGACTAGGTTAGAGCTCACCTAGGAACTGGGAACACTGGTCAACACTAGGAAAACCATGGCGCTCATATTAACAAAGAGCAATAGGCTTTCTCCACTCTACAGATATAATTAAAGCCTGAAGTGACAGGCTCCTAAACATACTTTCATTTTTTCCTCCTTGTTTTCTCTTTGGCTGCTTCTACTTGCTAGAATATAGCCACGTTCTATCTTAAGAAAATTCAGCATAAACAAAACTAAACAAAAGAGATGGTGATTACTTTGAGAAGAAAATAATTTGCTATAGGAGTCCATTAAATATGTGGGATATTTCAAATGTGTGCATTGTGAAATTCAGATTACACATCATTATTAGGTTAAATAAAGTACACTTATGTGCTTATGTATGAATTATGAAGAACAAAATATCCTTGCCCTACTGATGTTGGCAAGGTAGGAGGTGGGGTTTAGAGCAATTGAGTCTGCTCAATTTCCACCTCAACTCTGAGCTTAATCTTTCCAACATAGTTTGGCTGAGGGATATTTTTCCAGCATGCAGTTAATAACTTTTTTCCCACTTTATAATTCTGCTCTGACCGCCCCCCATTCAGAGTTTGTGCCTTGAGGCTTGCCAGCAGGGCTTGCAATACTTACATTAAACTAAATTTAAGAGTAAAGGTGCTCCTGCTGCTCATGTTCTCAGATCAGAGGAGAGCAAAATGAAGGAACTGGCAGCTGAAACTTTAATGGTTGAAAACGTTGACTCGGAATTTGAAAAAAAAAAATTGCCGTTGATCTGTGTGACAAAGAAGACATGTTGCTCTCCGTGTACATCATTTGCATTTGATTTCATTAGATGCTTGTATTTTCTAGTAAAAAATTGTCTAACCCAAGTAAACATCAAAGAGGATAGATTTTATATAACATACTGGTAGGCCAACTTTTGCAGGAGATTATATGCACCTTTATGGGAATCTTTGGCTGGATCAGCTCCTGGGGTCTGGTTCCTCTGTCTGCAAGTTGCTGGGTTTTCTTGGTATTGGGGAAGTTTCTTGGTGAATTCTTCGAATGACCCTGCGATTGAGCAGAGATCACCTGCCCCCAATGCCCATTGCATCAGGCCTGAGAAGGCAAAGTGGGAACCTCAGAACAGTCTCAACTGGCAGAGGGTGGAGTGCTTTGACTCAAGAAAACACAGCTGTTGTTACCTTTTCTCCCATTTGAAATCTACTAGGGCTGGGTAGGTGAGATTTAAGAACTGAGTTGACTCAAAGTTACTCTGTCACATTGGAGGACTGTGGACTATGGTTTTCAGAGCTTCTCTGGAATAAACCATGGGGAATGGATTTAGGAGACTTTGATGTCCTTTCAGACCTGTCCATGCTGTTTAACCCTATGTCGGTCAGAAATTCTTGACACATGTTCTGCATAATATTGCCACTTAGTAAATACTAGTCACCCAAGTAATGAGTTACTAGTTCATATAATATTTGGTCAGAAAAATGATTTTAAACTAAAAGGAATTAAGACATTATAGTATGATGTATGCTATATAAATGTAAAGCATTTCTGATATTTGTTCTGGAGAAAAGGACTAATGCTTACTGATTAGATTGTGTGCTTTAAATCTATAGCTGTATAGAAATAAACATGATTTATGAAGCAGAGCATGCCTTGATAAACCATTATTAGAACTATAACATAATTGATCTGCATTAGAATTATCTTTTTAATTATGTGAAAAATTATTTTGAGACCAAAGTAATACTCTTTTTCAGAAACACAAGACTGCCCATTTCTACATTGAATTTCAAAAGATATTTTCCTTCAAGTCTTAGTGAAAAACAGTAATCTATTCCAAGTGACCATAAGATCTTGACACTTCTGAGCTCTAAATCCACCAATAGAATTTTTTTGAAACAAATATGATTTTTACCTCAATCAGAAACAGTAACTCTCAAGATTCTACCCCATCATGACACCACCAAAATTCTCCCTAACTTCTTCGACCTCATCTCCTTCTAGGTTTATTTATCCCTCCACTTTTGGTGAGCATTTCAATAGTTTATAGTTCCCTGCTGTATTTTTCTCTGGAGAATGTTACCATCCAAAATTTTACATATTTTGCTTATTTGTGTGCTATTTTTCTCCACATCCACCCCTATGATGGAAAATCATTGGATATTTTTGCCTTTTGTTCACTGCAGTATCTCCAGCATCTAGGACAATGCTAGGTAATAACTCAGTAAACACCTGTTGAAGGTAATGAGGGCTAGGTTGAAGATACTCAAGGCCTAGGTTGACTATAACTTACTCTAGGTCACACAGGTATAAAATGCTGAAGATAAACCTAAAAGAAGCCTTCCAGTTGCTTGGTGATGCTAAGGATAGAGGTCAAAGCAGGTGGACACTGTGCGGGGGACAAGGAGTGGTATAGGAGGCTTTGGCTTTTTGGATCCCTCTCTAGTTAAAAAAGAAGTGTGAGTACTTTTGAAACATGTGATAATATTTCTATTCTAATTCCAGCAGACATCGTGCCCACATTTCTTCCTTTGGAGTAACGTTTAAATATTTGATTCAATAGACCTGGCACATCACATTTCCAAAGAAGGCAGTCACAGTATCTTCCATTCTGCATTCTCTTTTTGCAGTGTGGCTTTGATACCCTCCCATCAGTAGGTGGTGCTGTGTACCCTTGCCTTGAATCTGGGCAGGTCTGTTTTCACAGCGGAAGTGCTGCTATGGGCCATCAAAGGTCAGATCCTATGATACAGCTTCCACCTGGCATTTTATTGGGATACTTGCCTGTAGCCTTGAGTTGCCCCAGAAGAAAGTCTGAGGTTGCCATGCTGTGAGGAAGCCCAAGCTATGTGAGCAAGCACACGTTCTGGCAGACAGCCCCAGTTGAGATTCCAGCTAAAATTAACAGATTTATGAAAGAAGATGCTTGCAGATGATTCCTGTCCCCAACATTGGGTTACCTCAGCTTCCAAGTCTTCCCAACAGAGGCCTTAATAATCATGGAGCAGAGAAAAGCTATCTCTATGAGGTCCTGTCCAAATTCTTGATGTATGTAAAGTGAGAGATAAAATTGTTTTAAGCAACTTTTTTTAAACCAATACATTTTGAAGTGATGTGCTTTACTACACATTATAGATGCATGCCATCTGGACAGCTGTCTCCTTGTTAAGAATCCCTTTTAGCATCTATCACTTATAAGGGAAAGCCTTTATTTGTAAGTGATAAGGGTTTTAGAAAACAGCAAAATATGAGCTATTTTCAATTATTGATTGTGAAAGAGGGGCAAAACATAAACATTTGAAATCCATAGATATCCTAAAAACCTTCATACTTAAACTGCAACCATGTCCCATAACAAAACCCTTACCACCAAAGAAATTAAAGGGATACGAATAGGAAAAGAAGAACTCAAACTATCCCTGTTCGCTGATGACATGATTATATATTTAGAGGAACCTGGAAATTCCACCAGAAAACTTTTAGAACTCATAAGTGAATTCAGTAAAGTAGCAGGTTACAAGATCAATGCTCATAAATCCAATGCATTTTTATACATAAGTGATGAATCTTCAGAAAGAGAAATTAGGAAAACTACCCCATTCACAATAGCATCGAAAAAAATAAAATACTTGGGAATCAATCTCACAAAAGAGGTGAAAGACCTCTACAATGAGAACTACAGAACACTAAAGAAAGAAATTAAAGAGCACCTTAGAAGATGGAAAGATCTCCCATGTTCCTGGATAGGCAGAATTAATATTGTCAAAATGGCTATACTACCTAAAGTGCTATACAGATTCAATGCAATTCCAATTAAAATCCCAATGATGTACCTTGCAGAAATAGAGCAAGCAATTATGAAATTCATCTGGAAAAATAAAAAACCTAGAATAGCTAAAGCAATCCTCAGTAGCAAGAGTGAAGCAGGGGGTATTGCAATACCAGATCTTCAACTCTACTACAAAGCAATAGTAACAAAAACGGCATGGTATTGGTACCAAAATAGACAGGTAGATCAATGGTACAGAATAGAGGACATGGACACAAACCCAAATAAATACAATTTTCTCATACTAGACAAAGGGGCCAAAAATATGCAATGGAGAAAAGATAGCCTCTTCAACAAATGGTGCTGGGAAAACTGGAAAACCATATGCAATAGAATGAAATTAAACCCCTATCTCTCACCCTACACAAAACTCAACTCAAAATGGATCAAGGACCTTGGAATCAGACCAGAGACCCTGCATCTTATAGAAGAAAAAGTAGGTACAAATCTTCAACTTGTTAGCTTAGGATCAGACTTCCTAGACAGGACTCCCATAGCACAAGAAATAAAAGCAAGAATCAACAACTGGGATAGATTCAAACTAAAAAGCTTTCTCTCAGCAAAGGAAACTATCAGAAATGTGAAGAGAGAGCCTACAGAGTGGGAGAATATTTTTGCCAACCATACCTCAGATAGAGCGCTAATTTCCAGAATCTATAAAGAACTCAAAAAACTCTACACGAAGAATACAAATAATCCAATCAACAAATGGGCTAAGGAAATGAACAGACACTTCACAGAAGAAGATGTACAAGTAATCAACAGATATATGAAAAAATGTTCAACATCCCTAGTAATAAGGGAAATGCAAATCAAAACTACCCTAAGATTTCATCTCACCCCAATTAGAATGGCGATTATCAAGAATACAAGCAACAATAGGTGTTGGCGAGGATGTGGTGAAAAAGGAACACTCATACATTGCTGGTGGGGTTGCAAATTAGTGCAGCCACTCTGGAAAGCAGTGTGGAGATTCCTCAGAAAGCTTGGAATGGAAACACCATTTGACCCAGCTATCCCACTCCTTGGCCTATACCCAAAGGACTTAAAATCAGCATACTACAGAGATACAGCCACATCAATGTTCATTGCTGCTCAATTCACCATAGCCAGATTGTGGAACCAACCTAGATGCCCTTCAGTTGATGAATGGATAAAGAAACTGTGGCATATTTATACAATGGAATATTACTCCGCAATGAAGAATGATAAAATTATGGCATTTGTAGGCAAATGGTCGAAATTGGAGAATATCATGCTAAGTGAGATAAGCCAATCTCAAAAAACTAAAGGACGAATGATCTCGCTGATAAGCAGATGAGGACATATAATGGGGGTGGGAGGGGTTAGCATTAGGTTTAGGGTTAGGTTTAGAGTTAGGCTAAGGAGAGCAGTAAGAATGAAGGAAAGAAGGACTGTATAAAGGGAAAAGGGTGGGAGGGGTGGGGGGAAGGGAAAAAAATAAACATCATTACCGTATGTAAACGTAAAAAAATAAATTAAAAAAAAATTAAAAAAAAAAACATAAAAAAAAAACCCTACCAAAGCTACTGCTGATCTGAATCTTAGTGCATTTATAGGATTTTCTTGTTATCCACTTGGTGATGAAGATGTAGCCCAGGAATAAATTGGCTACATTTTAAAAATCAGACAGTAGAAGGATAATGGGAAGAGCAACCTGCAGAATCCACTCGCTGAGTACGATTCCTGAGAAACAGAACAATAGCTCTACTTATAGAGGCATTCATGACAGACTGGAGATTACTAATAATGTTTTAAAGGATTCTCTGAAGATTTATTTAAAATACCACTTTTGCTTGTTTTTTATAGTCCAAAATGACTACTCTGCCCCCACTACCCATGACACGTCCAAAGCTTATGGACTTAGCCAGGCAGAAGCTACCATGCTCCTCAGGATCAATTCCAAGGTATGTGTCCCTGGTTTTCATTTCTTTTCTTATAGAATAAAATTCTGCAGTAAGAGATGACAGTAGTACCTCTAAGAAAATAAGATTGCTTAAGAAAAAGAGAATCGTATATATTGTTATATTCAGATACTTAAATTTGTTGTTTCAAAAGGATTGATGAACCTCATTCAAATCACTAAGGATATGTTTATTTTTCAAGCTGGTGCTCATTTAATCATCTCATTTCTCATTGTAGTTATATCATGGTCCCTATAGAGTTTTGAGATGTTTCCTTTTTTTTTTTTTTTATTGTGTAAAGAGAAGGGAAAGCAGAAGCTTTAAGAATTAAAGGGTTATAGCTTTTAATCTGTGAGGTCTCAAATGCTGACTTCTGGTTTGGAGAAGGTGAAGGTGCAATCTTCCTACTAGAGTAGATTGACAGGCATGCCTTAGGTCCCAAAACGATGCTGAGACCTGAAAGTCATCGTCAAACTGCTGCTTTGAATGGCTGCTGAGCTATTAGAGTTATCAATGAGAAAATGCAGAACAGAAAACTTGATGCATTTTATCATATTTATGAATATTAAGTGAGATTGTGCTACTTTGAAATTGCCATTTGTAATTTTATTGACTTTCAGTAATACACATATTATTTATCAATATAAATAATTTTCATATGTAAATTTGACTATTTTCCTTACTGCATACTTCTCAATTTCTGCAAGGCATAATGATCAAAGTATTATGAGACCTCTTTGTTTTCCTATCTCATTTTTAGTATTTTGGGGAAAGACCAAAGCCCCTGGATCAGAACAAATACACAGCTAAGCAAAAATAAAAGAATTTTTAAAATAGCAAATCAAAATTTTATTTTTCTGTTACTGAGAAATCTTTCAATTTATGCATAATTTGTATGTATATGTGCATGTGTGCATTTTGTTTTACTTTTGAATCCTGTGAAATATTTGCAAAATCTGTAAAAGCTTGTTTTTCCTGTCTTCTTTAATGACTGAGATTACATTTTATTTTTGAGGTGAGCAAAAACATAACCCAATCTCACATCCCTAAGATCAGATGGATTTAAAAGAAAACTTCTTGAGATCTTTTTATTGAAGAAAGATCTTCTATCATCCACTTAGGGCAAAGTTTTTAGAAACGTTCTTTAATAGCTTTTGAATAAAACACAAATGTTTGGAAATGTTTGGTTTCATATCATCATAGTTATGAGAGCTAATAGCACGTTTATTTTAAAAGGTGCAAGGGAGTGTGAAAAACGAACACACTGTGATTATATTTCTCAGTAAAGTCTTCTTAAAATCATTTGCATCTTGAACCTCTAATAATAACTTGAGTTTTAAATAAAATTTAAAAAAAAACATTTGAATAGCATTTCAAGGCAAAATTTAATAATGTTTGGAACAAATACATTTTACACATTGTCAAATAGGCATTATGCCAAACACAATGTGACCTTTGCATTGGGAAGTTATTCTGTGGAACAGTGTGAGCGAGATGGAAAACCTTACATCGAGGAGAAGTCTCCACTTACTTAAGAATGTGTATTATTGCCACATGTTGGAGTTTTATTTGTTTATAAAACACAGGGCTTGATATTCATCCCTGTTCCATTCAGGAAAATAAAATTTCTAAACCATCCATTAACAACCTAACTCCATAGCTATTGCATAACATTCATTATCAATACCATTGTACCCTGAATATTTCTTTTCTCCCAGTGGCATTTTATGTGTTTGGTAGCTTTCCAACTTCATAAGGCAGTGCTTTATTATTTCTTTCCATTCCACTCAGTTCTCAATTGATCAAAGAAAAAGAAGACATAGATCATTACGTGGAGGTGAATTTCAAAGGATTGTCAAAAGAGGAGGTTGCTGCGTAAGTATAACCTCTTAAAGGCACTTTAATACAAAGTTTGTTTCTTTTGTCTTGGTTCTTTATTGAAATTTCGGTTTTCCTGTGCCATACACTTTTTTATTGGAACATAGTATTTAAAAATTAAAGATTATATTAAATAGTGATAAGTCATGTCTATTGATCTTACACATATCAAAGTCTCCAATTTTATGGCTCTCAAAATTCTTATATTTACCAAGATAGTCTACTACCACATTTACAATATTCAGTTAAGTCTGGGCCAATAATTGCTTATTAATCTTCATTTTAAGGTATTCTGTCTCAATACAGGAAAAAAGAGCTATCAGAGAAAGATTTATATTTATCTTTTATTTATATTTATCTCTGTTGCTGATAATGAAAAAAAAAAAAAACAACTTTTTTTATTGTATTTTCTTTCCCCCATAAGAATCCACAGAATGAATCAATGGATCATAGCTCATCCTTTAAGTGAAAAATAATGCTAAATTGTCTGGATTTATTCGTGATTAAATGAATCATGTAAACTTTACTATTTTATCACTAGTTAGAATCTAAAATATGGGATAAATCAAAGCAATATAAAAATCCATGTAGGTTAGTGGAAAATTAATAGAAATCTAAAATAACAACTAAACAGGCTTAGCATTGCTTCTATGGAGACTTAAAGACTTTCTTATAATCAGTTAAAGTATTGAAAAATGGAAATCTTATAAACGTACATGGATCTTATGAAATTCATCAAACTTCAATTTTTATGCAATACTACAATATATTAGGCAGCTAATGTTTTGAAAATACTCTTAATATACTATTAGTATTTTGTCTAATGCTGTGGTATTCTAATATTTTTGGTATAGGTTTCATATATTCCAAAATTCTGAATCTCTTGATACATTTCATTTTGTTTGATATTATCTGTCGATTTGCATAGAACATGAACAAACAATGTAACTCATTCTGTCAATAGCTACTTTTAAAATGACCAAATTATACAGTAACTGTTGTCACTCATTTCTGCAGAGCTCTATAGACTGCCATGTGTAGTATCTAGAATCTTTGGTTAAATATTTTTCTGATGGTTAACTCATTAACTTTCCATGGTCACCTTTTAGATAAAATTAAAGGCCAATATTATATGATGGTATAGTTACTAATTTTTCCCCTTTTTTCTTTTTAATTTTTTAATTTGTTCTCATTAGTTATACATGACAGTAGAATGCAGTTTTACACAAAAATACGTAAATGGAATATAACTTATTCTTCTGGTTGTACATGATGTAGAAACATGCTTGTCATGTATGCACAAAGGGTAATAAAGTCCAATTCATTTGACTGTCCTTCCTAATTACTAATTTTAAGAAAAAGTATATAAATACTATTTGGATTCTGATTTAAATATAAACATCCAAATAGCTCCAGTTAACTTAAGAATGAAGCATAAAATTAGGAATTAAACTTGTGTTTCTAAAAATTCAACAGACTAAAAGCTCATTTGCAAGTAAGTTTTCAGTGTAGACTGAAGAAAAACATTTAACTAAGATTATACAAAATAGACTATAGTAAGGAATGTTTTCTTAATACTATTGATATTGATAATATTATTTTTCCACTAAGGGTATTACCAAATTGATTTCAAATTTATCATTATGCTACAGTAAAACAGTGGCATTGGATGATTCTCAGTCTTTATTATCATGTTCTCCTTAAAGTTTCCCACACTTGAGTACATTTTTAGACTGAAGCCTTCTGTAAGACAGTGGATGCAAACCATTAGCATGAAGATAGCTTGTGCATACCTCACTGTAATGCTTTTGATTGATATACATTCTAGATCTCACCCCAGACAAACTAATTGAATAGCATATAAAGGAGAAAATTGATGAGTGATTTCAGCATCTCCCAGTAATGCCCAGCAGGTGCTATGAAGAATTATGCATATTCTATTAGCCAAGGGATTGCTGCATAAAACTTTTTATTAGCCATTCAACTCTAAAAAGATAAATTGTTCAACAAGCATTTATTAAGTACTTACTTTATATCGAATACTAGGTTTTTCACAGTGGGAGGGACGATGATATCGTCAGTTGCGTGGCCCCATACTAAGCCTTAATGTCTATTTGAGAGAGTAAGACCTGTGAGCAGTAGACAAATAAGGAATGAATATGTACCGGTCACACGTGAGATGGAACCCAGAGGCCGAAAGAAATCAGAGAGGACTAAGATGCTAGTATGACAATTGTCAAGGCAGATTTTGAGTTTGATTCTCTGTCTGAGTAGCATGATAAAAGGATCTAATTGGTTGGTCATAGATCTACAGTATAGAAGGATGTGATGGGGTAGAAATTCAACATGTCATTTTCAATCAGGCAGAATCAATCTGATGTATGTCCTGAAATCCCTTTCTCTGTATTCCCTTATGCTTCTTTAAGATGGTAACAAATAAATCAATGTATACTCATTAATACAATTGATGTGCACTAGATTTGGTATGCTGTCTAGTCCCCAAATAGCCTGTCATCATCTACCCAAATATACCAACTTACATAGACTCACTCATGGTGACTTTCCTCCTCTTGTGATGGGTGGACAGTTTCTAAGAATGATCTTTCCACTTGGTTTTGTGTTTTTTGTTTGTTCATTTGTTTGTTTTTGTTTTGGTACCAAGCATGGAACCCAGGGGTGCTTAACCACTGAACCACACCCCCAGCCCTTTTTTGTATTTTATTTAGAGACAGGGTCTTGTTGAGTTGCTTAGGGCCTACCTAGGTTGCTGAGGCTGCCACCGCACCCAGCTTTCCACTTCTTTAGATCCAAGCCCTCTCACCTGCTCCAAGACTTTCTCCTTCAGTTAAACGTTTTCTTTCTTCATCTTCGATTTCTTTTATTCCACGTGATCAAATCCAATGGCGTTCATTATCTGCTCTATCACTTCCTGTGGCTTCTCACTCACCTCCAACTTCTACATTATTGTTTCCTACCCTTCAGAAGAAGCAGAAACAGTGCCTTTCTATTTTTGCATTCCATTCTTGCCTTATCTCTTCTGAATAGATTTCTGATCCCAGTACTCACTGAAATTTCTCCATGAGGGATCATCAGTGGCTTTCATTGTTGCCACATCTAATGATCATGTTTCTGTCCTCATCATATTTGATATCTTCTCAACATTTGACTGAGTGCAACACCGTGCCCTTGAACATTCTGTACTGGTGGCTTCCAGGAACCCTTGTCCTATAGTGTTCCTCCAAACTGGACTGCTTCCATCTCCTTTGCTGACTGAATTTCTGCTTTCAAATTCTCAGTGGTGAGGAATCTGAGGGCTGGGTCCTAGACCCTTTCATTCATCTATACTTGCAACCTGGATTCAGTCTTAGAGCTTCAAATATTAGAAATAATCTGACAACAACCATGTTTATAAATCCAACACTGACTTCTCCATCACACTCCAAATATTTATATTTAACAGCTCCCTTGATGTGTCTACTTGGATATAAAATAGACATTCCAGGTTTAGTAGAAGAACTCCAATGCAAACTCTTGCCTCTCCCTTCCTCCTCTCCCTCCTGTAGTAATCTTTCCACAGTCCTTCCCTAATTCAGCAAGTAGCACCAAGGCTACCTGGAGTTTTATATTGCCTTTACTGTGCCCCAGTTGAACCCACCCCATGATGCCCCATCAGATACCAAAAATACATCCTGAATTGACCTACTGAATTGACCTAACTGATTGTACGTTACCATCATGTCTTGCCAAGATCACTAGGATGTTTCCTAACTGCTATTCCCCAACCATGCTGATTTCACCAAAATCCAGCTGCTAGAGTGATCTTTTGAAACACTTGATCACAACATTTCTCTGCTTGAAGACCCCCAACCCAGAAGTTGGTCTGGACTTTGTGCCCTCTAACCTTATCTCCTGTTCTCCCTGTCGTTCTGTTCTCCCAGTGGGGATTCACTGCTGACCTCCTTGTCAGTGGGTGTCACTTTGAATGGGACCTCCCCAGGAAACCCTTCTCTTACCTCATAATAAAATCTAAATGAGCAATGGAACTGGACAAGCTAAAGTAGTTGTCACTGATCACATCCAGTTAGTGAAATTCAATCAATGGGCCTAGAACAGTGAAAAGGCAGAAGGCTTGGGTTTCTGTGTCAGCCATGTTTGTAGAAGGAATTTCAGAATACTTTGTTACTTCTTAGGTGACTAGATTATTGCTGTGCCTTGTAAGTTTATTTCTTAAAGATCAAATGCATTATATTTGCATTCTACATTTGATACTCATGATTGACTTTATCAGCTTAGTCTTCAAATGGTTCATTGATATTGTCTAACTGATCTTTAACTACCGAAGACAGTCATGTCAAAAGCATTGGTATACTTCAGTCTTTTAATTCTGTATGATATTATCAGAAAGTATGACTTTTTTAAAAGGACTTAAAATATCACTTATTATCATATCATAATTGCTCTGAGTGGCTAAGTAATAAAAGTGCCATTTATAGATTCAGACAAATTTCTGGGGGCACTTTTTACCACATTAGCTATGTATATGAGGATACAAATAAACAAAAATCATCTAGGGACAGAGAATATTAATCTGCTTGGTATTATTTTCTGCTTTAGCTATCCAGTTCTGTTATGTGGAAGAATAAATTGTATTCCAATTTGCGCATGTCTCTAAGATATTGCTTTCTTCCAGAATGTCTTACTTTCAGCATCCCCAGTTGATATCTGCTGAATGTCACTTTAGGAGTCAGCCCAGTGGCAATTAGGACCATCAGTTGCCATACTCACCAAGTGTGGGCTATAAAAAAAAAAAAAAAAGAACCCTTTAATTTCATGTCTCATAAATCCTTTTTTTCCCTCCTGACTTATTTTGAATTGTATAATTCTTACTGACTTATAGGAAATTAAGTTTAAATTAGTTAGACTTTAGTCTTGATTTTCAGGATTGTCTTCCAAAGGTGCTTTTGCAAACTACCCATATGGCTTCTTCCATGCAAATCTAGGTCTTGCACAATGTCCAGGCACTATAATAGATGTGACAAGCAGAAGATGTTTAGTCATCATGTAACATTTGATAACAACATTGAAGGGATTTAGACTCCTTTAGTTGTGCTTTTCCACTGCTTCATTCATTTTTGTCTACTTTTGAACACTTGTGAAATCATTTTGTTTTCTTTTCAAAACAATTTGCTGTTTTGTTAAGCAATACATTCTCTAAGGAGGTTTGCAAAATTCAACTTTCTGAAGAAGCCAGTTTCC
Organism: Sciurus carolinensis; assembly: GCF_902686445.1. Classification (NCBI taxonomy): domain Eukaryota; kingdom Metazoa; phylum Chordata; class Mammalia; order Rodentia; family Sciuridae; genus Sciurus; species Sciurus carolinensis. The sequence goes on along the minus strand of NC_062222.1, from coordinate 22,718,808 downwards.
AGGTAAATGGTGACATGGTGATTTCATCATGTCAAGCTTTGTCTCCCATATTGTCTTCCAGGTCTATTAAAATAGCAAAGACCCCGAACTATTCAGACCCTTTTCGGTTCTGCATTATGGTTGAAAATAATCCTTAAAATGTCGATATTACTGAAACTATATAAAAATCATCCCCTGGCCTGCGCCCATACCCTGTGCTCTTTTCTGTGTTGGAAATTAGAGAGGTGACATTAACCACTGTCACCATCTCAGTTGTTAAATCAAGACCAGGCTATGGGCCCACAGGTGCTCTTTTTGCTTTCTCAGGGTTTCCACAGAAATTACCAGAGCAAGGTCTGTTCAGCACAATTAGGTGATGCCCACTTCTAGATTAGAAGGCTATTCCATCTTTGTTCTCTTTGGAAATAAAAACTTTCAAAACCTATCTGTAGGAAATAAAGAGAATAAAAATTTGTAAGAGACATTTTTCTTTGTTAGTTTTTAATTAGATTATTTAGAAATTTTAAAAACATCTTTGTACTGGGATCATTTCAAACATTCTACACTTTCTTTGATCTGGGAAGACAACTTATCAAGATGCACACTTGTAGATACATACACACACACACACACACAGACTTGCATATGTAAGTACATATATAGTGCATGTGTTTATAAATATTTGCATATATTACATGTGTGTTTGTATGCATGCATGTATGTATATCTACAAACTCTGTGCTTTAGTTCTTAAACTAAATTTTCTGTACATCACTATATGAAAATCTTTCCATATATTTTAAACATTCTTCTTCAAGATAAAGTGTAAGCATGTTAAGTGAAACAAAATATAGCCCAAAAACCCAGATATGGAAGACTATATCCTCTTCTTTTTCATGATCCACACCCCCTAGGCAAAACTTGATTGTCCCTTTCTGATAAGACTATCAGGGATATTCCACTAATTCAGTTATCAGGGTTCTATTAACAACATCCATATGTGTGCGCCCACTTGACATGGTGAGAAAAACTCTAGAAAAATGGCCTGCATGTTTATTGTCAGGGGATATGAAGCCATCCCTAGGCCAAGTCGTTTGACTTAGAAAGGCATGCAAAATTGGGATTTTTTTATTTACTTAGTTTGGCTATTTTTCTCCCCATGGACACCTCCCATTTTTTCTACTTTAGGTGAATTAAATCTGTGAGGAGGAAAGCTAAAAGACTGAAATAACAGTTGACATGGAGAAAGACAAAACAACTGATCACTATTACAAGGCCAAACTCTCTGGGGACATACTTGGAAGGACAGAAATGGCTGAGTCCTGTGGGCACCCTTTTCAATGTGTTCTACTTAAGTAATTGTTAATGTTTGTTAATTACAACAAAGTATTTAACTCAGTATTGTTTCATTCACCTTATTCTGTTTCATATGTCAGGAAAATGAGTAATACATTTGAGAAGTTTTAATAATGTTTTTATTTTTTATTTCATTCTTAGTTTTTATATTTAAAGATTTTGTTTGTAAATTCACCAATATTGATCCCCTCAATCCTTAAATTAATCAAAATTGATTGATTACATATTCATTTGCGTATTAATTACCATTAGTATCTTCCAAATCTTTTATGTGATGAATGAAAAAGAATCTTTCCAAATTTCTTTTGTGCTCTTTGAAGTTTTTTCTTCCATTCCCTCCACTCTATTCCTGAGAGATCGGAAGTTACATGGTCAAAATAATGTCTGAGGAGCCTAAATTTTGTTCTAGGTAACTGGGAATCACTGGATTATTTGACACTGAGAAATGGCATGACTTCATTTTGAAAATATCACTGCAGGATACTCTGTTCTGTGGGCAACTGCCAGGGCACTGACCCAGATGAGAGTTGGTGGGGGCTTGAGCAGGGCAGATGGAGAGGAAATGATAAGTGGTCCAAGTTAGGAGATGGGAAGATCAAAACTTACAATGGAATGAATGAGGGGATAAGTACAGGGGAAATCAAAGATGACTACTGACGCTATCTGAGCAATTGCAGGAATGTATGTTCCTGGCTGAGTCTCCAGTTCTTCCAACGGTATCCAGCACACAGTAGACACCCAATAAATACATTTCTAACTAAGGCCAGCCACACTTTAGCCTATACCTAGTTAAAATTCTTTCATTTCCACTTTGAACTGTGTTTTTTGCAAACACAATAATCATAGTTAATGCTTTGGAGCACTTAATATATTTCCAATAGATATTGTTTTAAAAGTGTCACATGTGTAATTCATTTCATCCTAGAAAAAAATCTTCCTTAGTTCCCTTTACAGTTGAAAAAATAGATGTTAAGTAACTTGCCTGAGGCCATGCAAATAATAAGTACCAGAGCTGATTCGAGAGCAGGCAGTCTGCTCTAGAGCCCATCCTGCAGCTGCCCCTGCAGTGACTCAGGCCAGGGCTTCATCATGCTGTGCTCCCTTTCTCCTCTCATGCTCACTGTATTGCCATTCTCCGACCTTAGACTGCTCTCTCCTCTTACTCTAGAATGGCTAACTCCTCCTCATTCTTACACGACTTGACTGTGTCAGGTAGCGTTACCACTATCCTGTAGTATTGTTTCAGTCAGCTTTTCTGCTGCTGTGACTAAGACCTGAAAAGAACAATTTTGGAGGAGGAAAATTTTATTTGAGAGTTCACAGTTTCAGAGACCTCAGTCCACAGACAGCTGACTCCATTTCTCAGGGTTCAAAGTGAGACAGAACATCATGGCGGAAGAGTGTGGCAGAAGGGAGCAGCTCACATGAGGATCAGGAAGCAGAGAGACTCCACTTGCCAGATACAAGTATATACCCCAAAAGCATGCCCCCAATGACTCACCTCCTCCAGCCACACCCTGCCTGCCTTTAGTTACCACTTGGTTAATCCCTCAATTGGATTAATCCACCAATTGAGTTAAGGCTCTCATAACCCTCTAGACCTTCTTGCATTGTCTTATACATGAGCTCTTGGGGGATACCTCACATCCAAACAATAACAAGTACCCAGCCCTTGTCCTGTCACAGCACTGAGGGCACTGCCTTGTCACAGCTAGTGTCTTTGTCTCCTCGAGTAGACCACAAGATTCAAGAAGGTTGGGCTGTGGCTCATATATGCATCCTTGGTGCACATGGTGCTGAGCTCACAGGTGTTAGGAGATCAGTGAACGAGTGAGTGTTCATGACCTTTTATCCCTTCATGATCTTGTGCATGTGCTCTGCCTGGATGCTCCCTCTTCTGGTGCACTCAGGAAGCTTGTATTTATCTTCCAGCCTCGACTTGCTGTTTCTTGCTCTGTGAGCCTCCTTCGGTCCTTCTTTGCTCACGGGGTAGAGTTCAAAGCTCTTGTTATAGCTCTCTCAGTAGCCACTGACAATCATATGCATGTGTTTCATGTCCCCCTATATGAATGTTTAACAAACTATGATGACCCCCTGGTTCACACTAGGGGGTGTGAACCATTCATTTGGAAATCATGGCCAACATTTTTAAAATGAAAAGATAGTGTAGTGAAACAGAATGCAAAGAGTGTATTGCACAGAGCATGGCAAATTGTCGGAGGCTGCATGTTAATGGAAGAGAGCACGGGTTTTAGAAACGGCCTCCCTGGATTAAAACCTCAGCTTTAGCCTCATCAACAGAGCAACTGCCTAACTTTGAGTAAGTTACTTAACCTTCCTGTACCTCAGCTTCCTCATCGGGAAAAACCAGGGTTGAAGCTAGTAGGGCTAGTCTCATAGAAAAAATTGGGAAAATGACAGCAGGTCTGCACCACAGAACGCTTAGGAGATTCACTGAGTTAATATTTATAGAAGCTGGAATATTTTGTGTAGTAGCCTTTAAACTTTCATTTCATGTATTTACATAATATATACGTATACATATGTGTGTGTGCGCACGTGTGTGTATACATGTACAGAATTACAATATAAACGTCTTTCTTTCTGTGAGTTGCCAGAAGGAATGGACTCTGTTCTAAACTGGGAATCTCAGAAAGCAGGGATTGTATTTTATTCATCTTTAAGACTCTTCTGATTTACACAAAATTGCACTTCTATTCCCTCGACTTTCTTTATAGAAGAGACTGAAGAAACGTACAGTTAACACTTTGTATTCCACACATGCTAGGTTATAACTAGAAAATAAAAAGCAATTAAAATATGTAAACATGCCCCGCTGCCAGAGATGCCCTCCTTCTTGTGAGGGATTCTGAAGTTCTGAGCAGACTGAAAAAATGAGAGATGTGGTCGGCAACAGGATTCTGGTTACTGATGAAAGGGCATGTATCGGTTGTTCAAGAGAGAAAAGCTTTTTTTCCTGATACTAAATACCAAAGGAAAGTTATAACATGAACTTATTTTTAAAATGGAGCACTATAATAGTACTTTGCACCCCTAATGAACAATAAACTGGTTATTTACACAGTTTGTCATAACTATTACATCTCCTGGCTAAGTTTTGTTTCCAGTAAGATAGTAACAAAATATATTAAATGATTACTATGTGCTGGTCTCTGTTTTAAGTGATCCTTCCAGCAACCCTATAAAGAGTCACCCTTGTTATTAGTCCTAGAGACCAAGGCATAGAAAGCCTAAGTAATTTGAAATAGATATTCTGTTGTTATAAAGAAGCTCTTATGGTTTGGATCTTAAATGGCCCATAAAGGCCCCGTGTTGAAGGCTGTTCACCAACTTGTGGTGCTATTGGGAGGTGGTGGAACCTTTAAGAGATGGGTCTAGTGGGAGAAATGTCAGTCATTGGAGGAATACCCTTGATGGGAATGTTGGAACCCTAGTGTCTCTCCCCGCCCACCTCTCCCTCACTCCCTTTCTCCCTCCCACTCCCCACTCATTTTCTGGCCATGAGGTGAGCAGTGCTTCTGCCATGATGTACTACCTCACCATAGACTCAACAGTGCCAAGTGACCATGGACTGAAACTAGGAATCACAATAAACCTTTCTTTCCTAAAGTTGATCTTCTCAGGTAATTTGTCACAGTGACAACATGCTGACTAACAAAGTAGCAAAAGTAATGAGATGGAAAAAAATGGTTAATAGAGAGGAAAGAATGAATAAACTATAAAGAAAATGGATGACATACACTAAAGATCAGATTTCCAGAGCCCTCTTGAATTTTCAGGACTACGCTGAATCCAGAACCTCCCTACAGGTTCAACTTTACAAGGACCCAGTTGTTCTACAATCATGATTCAGATTTTCATGAAATCCCTTAGTTAAGCTTATCTGAAACAATTCTTATCCCACAACCAAACAGTCAAAGAAATACATTGTTGAACAAGGGAAGTTTGTGTCTTTAAAGTTAGTTTGGCCTAATGATTCTCCTCTTCAAGATCAAGATGGATGACTAAGCCTGTTTATTTTCTGTAATTGAAATGACCACACAAAATTTCCAAGGATGGTAAATTCTTACCATGAAAAGAATGGAAAGAAGAAAAATTAGAGCTCTCAAGAGTTTCAAAAATATTCCTTTCAGTAAGAATATTACCCATCATAAAAAGAGATATTTCATAATGATAACAGAAGTTGACTCATCTAGAGGACACAATCCTAAATATTTGTGCTTCTAATGTCAGAACTTTAAAAAGATAGAAGACAAAAACTGATGGAAAAAAGAGGAGAAACAGTCAAACCCACAATTTTAGTTGGAAATTTCAGCACCATAATCCCTACAATTGATAGAAAAATCAATAAGACTATGGAAGCTTTGAATGACACCATCAATCACCTTAAATAATTAACTTTTACAGACTATTACACCAAACAACAAAACACACATTATTTTCAAGTATGCATGGCACATTTGTCAAAGCAAAGACATTCTGAGCCAAAAAAAAAAAAATGTTAATATACTTAAAGGAAAAAATTATATACATAATTTTTACATCCATTGCTGTTTTCTTACAGCAATGAAATTAAATTAGAATTAATAGCAATATGCTATCCCCCCACCAGCTTGAGAAATTGTATAACGTATTTCTAAATAACCCACAAATCAAAGAAATCACAAGACAATTTAGAAAATATTTGAACTGAATGAAGAAGAAAGCACAGCATACCAAACTTTGTAAGGTGAAGTTAAAGTAGTGCATAACAGGAAACTTGTAACATTAAAATGCTTATATTAAAAAGTAGAATATAAAATGTAGAGTATACAAGTATATTTAAAAGTAGAATATAAAATGCTTATATTAAGATCAGTACTCTTGCCTGTCTTTTACAAAGTTATAAAAATAAATCAAATTAAATTTTAAGTTAAAAGAGAGAAAGGAATAGTAAAATGAAGGCTTGTTCACCAGCCTGTAGTACTATTGGGAGTAATAAAACCTTTAAGAGGCAGGGCCTAGTGGAAAGAATTTAGGTTATTGGAGGTATGTTCCTGAAGGTGCATACCTCCAATGACCTAAATAATATGGAAATGACCAAATGACCTAATTTAGGTCATTGGAAGTATGCACCTTCATGAGAAATTACCAAATGATAGAGAAAATTAATGAAATTTATAGTTGGTTCTTTGGAAAGATCAAAAAATTGATCAACCTTTAGTTAGACTAATCATAGAAAAAGAGAGGACACATATACCAACTTCAATTTTTTTTATGCTTCAACTGGAAAACAAACTCGAATATATTTAGACTGAAATGGGCTCCTAAAGTAACCACAAAGGAAATACAATATAAATTAAAAATACCCAACCTAGATACATCCTTATGAAATTTCAGAACATTATAAAAAGAAAAGGTACTAGAAGTTTTATGGGTGGGGGAATAAGTTGTCCTTAAGAAATAAAGATCGAGCTATCATCACAGTTGTACACACTAACACTAGGTGTTGCACTGAAAGAAAAAGGCAAGATGTCTTCAAAATCTGCAGGATGATTATTTTTACCGTAGGATTGTATACCAGATAAACTGTCAATCAAAACTGAGGGCAACATAGACTGACTCTTCTGATAGACTCTGCTTCTGCAGCCTTTCTTTTCTCCACCACTCCCTAAATGGTTAAACTGAAGTTGGGATGGGGGTATAGAATTCAAGAAAAAGAAGGCTATACAATCTGGAAAATAGTACCTAACTCAGAAGTCCAAATTAAATGTTGGTGAAGTTGCTATAGCAAATGATAGGAATAAGCATCTAAGAGATCTTAGTGATGATGTTAATATAAACCTTTCATATATGTTATGGATAAGAAGTGATCAGGAAACTGATATTTAAATGTACTATTTAATGTAGAAAGGCAATATAACATATGCTATATATGTTATATGTATCATGAAAATATTAATGTAAGAAATAAAGACGGCAAGATTTGCAAATAAACCAATTGTCTCCAAATCCTTCCCCTGACCTGAAACACCATTTATATTTAATGACAAATTCTCATGTGTATATACTTATACCATACACATACATGAACATGCATATTCTGTAATTTATTTGCCTTTTCTTGTCTTGGCATTACAACTATTTCATTAAGGTAGTTGAAATACATTTCTGTCTTGCAGACAGTGCCCTTCTTTGTTCCAAGTGATCAGTTTTTCTTGTACGTTACTATTTTGTGTGAATATTAGAATTTTCTTGTCAAGAGTCAGTAAAATATCATTGAATTTTTATGGGGAGTACATGTAATTTATGTTATTCTAGGAGAATTGATAGCATTAAAATATTGAGTCCCACCTTATCAAGAACCATCATTTTCAAAAACATTAAATTATATCAGTGACAGCAGCATTTCTTCACATCTCTACTCTAGTAGAAATGACTCAAATATATTGTAAAACATAAAGGTTTTTTCCCACAGGTTTTAGTAAATACACAATATCAACATAAGGAATTTGTTTTGAGTTGCTATGTTGCTTTTTTGGGCGTATAATTTTACATAATTGTGGGATTCATTATGCCATATATGTTTCTTAATCATGAATAAACTTCGAACTTATGCGAAACAGTTTAGCTCTTTGGTTGGAAGGATTTCTGGGAGAAAGGACTAAGTCTTCTATAGCAATTAGTCTTCTAAAAGGCTTTTCCAGTCAATTTTGGTAATGTTTTTTAGGATGTGCCTGTATTTATAGATTTTTATATTGTTGTGATAAAGTTTTGCATGATATTTTCTAATAATGTTTCAATCTCCTCTTCGTCAATTGAAATATTCTGTATTTCCTGGAGGTAGTATAAAGATAACAATGGCTAATCACATGGGCTCCAGAAGTAGACTACCTGAACCCATACCCCAGCTCCATCTCTCACAGGGCATGTGACATTCACTTATTAATTAAATGTGTTGTACCAGAGGCTCTTCATCTTTAAAATGGAGGCAATAATGAGAGTGCCTATCTCATTAAAAAACATTGTAAGGTTTAAATAAGAAAATCACATGCAAAGTATTGAGAACAGCACTTGGCACATTGCTAAGCCTAAAATAAAAGGCACCTGTGCCTATAATTATAATTGGAAGCTATATTACCTTTTCCATTCCTGGTACTGTTTTTGGTGACAACTATTTCTGTTTTTACCAATTATACTTGCAAAGATTTCTTTCTTCTCACAAAACCAGTTGTCTTTTTTTTTTTAATAGATTAACTTTTTGTTCTTTTATTGATTTGTGATTTGACCCTTAATATTTCCTTTCTTTTTCTTTGTGTGGGTCTATTTCATTGTGTTTGTTTTGTTAGGATTTTTCCTAGCATCCTGAGTTGAAAACTAGCTGCTATACTGATATCAGTTGCTAGTGGCTTAACAAACCACTTCTATAAGCTTCCTTTTGAAAATTGCAGTGATTTCTTCCTGCGTGATTTGGTATTTTTAAAATTCTAAATATATTAAAATTTCCATAGTGGTTTCACCTTTAGACAATGAATAAATTAGAAATATATTTATAAGTCTGCAGCTGAATACTTTTTTGGTATTTGGTTTTCCTTTTTGTAGGAGAATGTAGGAATAGGGAGTGAACCTTTACTGTGCACAGTATATGTGCTACACATATCAGTTTAGGAAATTCCTGGTGTGGCCAGTTTATGGCCAATTTTCCTAAATGTTTCTTCTGTGTTTGGAAAATAAATATATATTCTCTACTTTTTTGTTAGACCGTTTATATAGAAATATCTGTAAGATTCTAATAATTTGCTTGAGCCTGTTATTTCTATCAACCTAGGCAATCATTAAAAAATAATTTTCCCTCTGTTTCTGAAAAAAATTCAAGTCAATTTCTCTTTATCTTTTGTTCATTTTATATATTTTGAGGTTGTTATTAGGTATGTTATTTCCCATCTGCTGTATTTTTCAGTAAATTTGAATCTCATTTATGAATCTGATAGAATTATATGCTCCTTTAAATTTTATCTTCTTGAGTTCTATTATTTGTAATAATATTACAAATTTTGCCTTCATTGATATTTGTACTACGATAGGGAAATATGAAGAAATGACATATGTTCCTATTATGTATCTATTTTATGTATATTTTTATGTTTGAATTCAAGGCTCTTTCATCTTCTTGCAGTACTTCCTTTCATTTTTACAATATTCTTATTGATGTACATATTTGATTTTGTAAATCTGTTTTCCTATTTTAGAACTGGTAATTTTCTAAATATGTGAGATAGTTGCACTAAAATTAATATACTATTTGGGAAAAAGAGATATTTATACATGGATATTTTCTGGCCACAGCATCAGAGTCATCAATTTACTTTTGTCTTCATTGTCTTCTGAAGTTTGATCATTATGTTTGTATAGTCTATGAGAAATTGTGACTTCACCGTTCATGTGTGCAGTATTCACCTTTGTTAGATTAATTAAAGAGCACAGGATGTGAAAGACTTCTTCAGAGAGCATATGGTTTGGTACTTTTAAACATTCAAGCTTAATGGGGGAAAATATTCTCTCTATTTTTTGATACGGGGAAAATTTAAATATGCCTGCTAAAATGATGCACTATTCCTACAATAGAAACTTTAAAACCCAAAGAAATGAGGTCAACTGCTCTCCTTAAATAGTCAGAGCTTGACATTTCTCTTTAGTTAAATTACTACAGATTTCTAACCCAAGAAATATAAAATGATTGAGCTGAAATGAGCCTAGATATCATTTGGTTTAATACTTCTTGATTTTATCAAAGAAAAAAGAAAGGCAAAAGGGTGTAGTTATCAAGAATGCCAACAAATAGTTTGTAAAAACAACAAGAAGAAAAAAACAACTGTTATGAGTAAATATATTATTTTCTCATAACAAAGTGTCATTACATCTCTAGAAGAAATGTCATAAAATGAGAAATCTAAATGCAGATTTCGCTATTTACCCTTATACTATCTTTCATTACATTCTAAAAAGAGCATGAATAATGTTTTGTTTTCATTTTTAATTTATGTGATTTTTCCCTTTGTATTTTAAACATGTAATATTTCTCTTAAGTTCTTGTCACATTTATAGCCCCATGAATACTACTTTTCTTGCCATTCTTTTAATATTTTTAAGGATTGTGAAGGAATAGATATTTGAAGGAAGCAACGTTAGAATAGATAGCACAGAACTATAGTTGTAAAGAATCGATTGGTTTACTTTTCCCAAAGAAAACCCCTCCTGCAGTTGTTTAATGTGAAAGGTTTTTTTTTTCTTGAAAAGGTTAAAAAAAAAAGTTCTAATCAACTTTTGTACATTATGTAGAACTTCATTTTCTAAACTCTGCAAAAGAAAGTTTCATATTTAATGGGAAATCATGAATTATTCCATTTATTATCTACTTCCTCCTTTCAAAGACATGATCTGGATAAAAGGCGGGGTGAATAATTTCAAAAAATACAATACATTTTTAATGGGAAGGTGCAAACTACAGATTCTCATGACTATTAGCAAGTGTAGAGGAAACAGAATTTTACTTGCAAAACTCGTCAAACTCTTGCGAAGATAAAATGCATGACACACTTTAGTAAAAAAGAACACAGTGAGCCAAAGTTTTTCTTTATAAGGCAACTTGTTGTTTTTACTAAGTTTGGTTTTTGTATTCTCCAGCTTTCCATTTTTATTAAAAGTGAGTGATATTTCACTCAATGTACATGGAAAAGCAATTGTTTTTTATTGCCGTTGTTTGCAAAGATGTACAGAGAATTGAAAGAAAACGTTAGGTAATATCTGACAAAAAAAAAACCTAAATAAGAGAACTACAAATAATTTGGAGAGTATCACCGAATTATGTCTCAAAAAGTAGAGCAAATACCATATTCCATGAAGTTTTATGTTAATAAAAATTGTCAATATTAATTTAGACAAGAATATTCAGTTGATGAACTAGCATTATCATGTTTACATGAGTTTGTGGTCATGAGATAAAAAGTTCATTTCTTTTTTGTTTTCTCCCTTATTTTCATGTTTGCTATCTTCATAATAAAACATAGAATATAACAGAATTTCATTACTTATTCAGATTTTTATTATTTTAACTCAATTTAAGAACAAAGTTCATTTTGAGGTTTTATTTTTCAGCTTATGTTTTATTGCTTTTCTTGTGGTTGAAAGTTACAGTGTAATTTGAAAAAAAAAAGAATATGAATCCATATAATGGTCTCATTTGGTCAAAGGGGTTTGGGCTTGTATTTTATTCTGAAAATACTTTCCCTGAAAATTCATCTTAAAAGATGGCATTCAGTTCACACCTTTCCATGTCTTTTCTTTAGTTGAAACCATTCTTTTGTAAAGAATTTTGAATTTCTCAAAGGAGTTTGCAAATAATGACTGTTCACAAAAATGATGAGTATAATTGACCTCATATAAGGAGATTTTCTTCCAGTCCTTTGCACCAAACCTCTAAATAAAAACTTTAAAAAATATGTTCCAGTTAGAGATTTTTCAATAAAGAAAATGAATGTCAAAATGTGGTATGACAGGCTTCGTGGATAAATGCCGTGGTGACACTTTATATTGACGAGAGCATACTTTATTCATTCCCGATGGATGATAGCCATGGTACTTCAAATATTTGATTGAATGGAAATCACCTGAGTAAATCATTTTTAACAGGGTGTGCACGTTAAAAATGCCTTTATATTATTAAGGGAATTATTTAAAGCCATTGGAAGTGTTACATCCCTATACTGCCTGCTAAAAGACCACATCTTTCCTCTGATTATCTGATAATTATCACCAGCAAAAATAGTATTTGCTTTATAAACATTCATTGATTTTACATCACAAAAGGTGACTTCTGCTAACACTAAGCATCAGTTCCAACAACTGACTCCATGAAATAAATTTTGTTCCATTCAACACAAATATTCCATGTGTCCTAAAATAAAATCACCCACATTGAAATGAATTCTTACTGTGCTATTGGGAGAATTCTTTGCTGACAAAATTGTTCAATATATTATATGTTGAAAGAATTATATGAGTAATAGTCTGAGTTATGAAATTCAATGAGGTAAAATTCATTTCTTAATTATTATCATTGTTATATTTCTTTAAGAGGAATTCAAGTTTGAACTTGGTTTAAATAGTTTTTGCCAAATGGTATTTTTCAATTTGTATATACTTTTAAATGTTGAAAGTTATGTTTCCTAAATTTTACTATTAAATAGATAAGAATTTGCAGTTTGTAAAATTATAAAGTGAAACTTGCATATGTAAGTTTCTTCTAAAAATTCAAATTAGCAAACTTAAAACTGTTTAGAAAATCACATAAAAATTCTATTTCATAATCTCCTGGGAGTAGATTTTATTTATTGATTTAAAATTGTGAAATTAGTCTAGCTATCTAAATTTAAACTGAAACAAAAATCCTACCATATTTATATTCTGATTTATTGGTAACATTTTTTATTTTGATTTGCTTTTTAAAATTTACACAATTGGAGGTGATATATTTATTTGGACAGTAATTCTAATGAGGTTTTCAGAAAAAGTATAAATTAATACATGCATGAGGTGATTTTTTTGGAATAAAGCTAAAATGTTAAATAATTCAATCTTTCAGGGAGAGTTTTATGTAAAATTATAGCAATATATAAAATTATATATTGATATATATATGTGATATATATATATATAGCACAATACTTGTACATCCAAGTATTTTTATTTTCTCTTATAAAAAATATCACCTATAAATTTCACAAAGAAAATGATTGTTTTAATGGTTATTTATTAAGTTTTTTAGTTATAATTGCACAATATGATGAAAAGAACTGTTTTTTGAAAGACATCTTTCAAATGGTCGTATTGTGTTGTTATTTAGTTTTGAAGTGTTTAGGAGAAATTAATGATTTTCATTTTAATAACTAATTCACATTGAAATGACTAATTGTAATGAAAGATTATGATTCAGATATAAGAAAATTCTACTTTTTGAAATCTTAACATGTAGTAATTAAGCTAAGTCGCAGAAGAAACGCAGGTGATCAAGTTTTTTGTGATGGGTGGATGTACAGGAATGCAAAGCAAATTTGGGAGAGAAGACATTACAATTTGAAAGTACTTTTTATTAGAATTTTATTCAGTTAATAAAAATGCCTCATTAAATATCTGAATGCTTACCCCTAAAATATCTTTTTAATTTTCCAAAAATGAGAATGAAATGATTTGAAAGCTATCAATCTGCGAGATGCCACCTGCTCTATTTACATTTTTAAACATAAAAATAGAGTGTATTTGTTAAGTGATCCCATAGACAGCTACTTGTTTTACAGTTCTGGATGGGTGAGATAGAATCCATGCATAACTTTGCATTTATATTCTTTGAATGTTACCTTATTTGCATATCAATTAAAATAATATCTGTATTAACATGGTTAATGGAAGTTATCAAATTTACATGATGTGACTGCAGTTTGCTAAATTTCCAGTAGATGCCCCCAGAGACCAGTCAACTCATTGGAAATCCTTTAAATTTAAAAAGGAAACTTTTTTATATTAAAACTTCTTTTTCTATGTTTTGAATTACATATAAAATAAAAGTCTTAAAATCTTAAATTTCCAGGAGTTTATTACTCTTCAGTGTTTATTAAAAATATATACATATGCATATGCATGAGATGACAGAACAATTACTCATCAGTAGTAATCAATACTATGACAAATAATATAAACCTAAATGTGTAAAAAAATTAATACTTTCAATTTTCATTATAATTCTACATGTTTTAATAAAGTCATTCAAAACACAAGTCATTTTTTCTAATTTCTTTTTCTTTATATATTTATGTGGTGAGGGAAATACTGTATCATTGTGTTAGCTTTGGACAAAAAAATTACCCTTTTCTAAAAACTATTATACATACCCAAAGAACTTACAAAATCATTTCAGTCTGCATATATCAGAAAATGACTTTTTAAAAAATTTTTATCATATGTAATATCTACCTACACTGAAAAGTATGTGTAGGAATAGTGATTCTCTTTATTTCATGGAATTATATTAACTGAAGCTATTTAAGTATTAATTTAAGTCAATGTAATTATCCCGTAGGTGATTCCAATAACATTTATCCCTACAATATGAATGTAAGACTGTTATAACTGACACAGATAACCCACTAGTGACTTATAAATATTAACTTAATGGAATAAAAGTATTATCCTGACTTTTGATTAGCTATTACATATCTTTTGAGTTTATCTTTGTCACATTAAATTAAAAATTTATGTTCTTGTTTTAAAGTATGGTTTTTTATTGAATCGTTTGAAATATTTCACTGAATGTGAAGCTTCACCTTGATACCATAATTTCAGTTTGTCTTGTGAAGAAATATGTAAAATATATTTGTCATTATTTGAATAGGTGATAATGCTTTACACCACAAAGTTCACCTTTTCATTTATGCATTAATTTAGGTGGGGAGATGATAAAATAAATTGTTGTGTCTATTCATTTCACCTATTTGTCTTTTTTATATTTATAGAAGTATGTGCTTTGTACCCTTTTAAATGTTTGTCAGCAGTTTTTCCTGGTAGTGGGAATCGTATCTATTTAATTTGCTTTTCATGGATGCTACTGGAGGTCTGCTCCCTCCTTTAAAAGAAGGAGATCCTCTGGGAGAGCCACAGAATGATACTGATCTCCGCTCCCAATCCAACATAAACATGGATTAGCATGGATAAAGAGAATGGCTTTCAAATTGGAGATTGCATCATAATTGTCAAATTATGTCAAATTCCTAAAGGGTCAATGCAAATAAACAGAGTATTGTACAGAGGAGCAGGAGGAATAAAGGAGAAAAAGCAACAATATTTGATGTCATAGGAGACCATGTGGGAAGTGGAAAGAATTCAGAATCTGTAGCCAGAGAGAGCTGGGTGTGAATCACAGCTCTGCACATACTAGCTTGTGTGGCTTTGAGAAATTCACAGCTTCACTGAACGCTGGAGAGAGGTTTTTTTGGTTTTGTTTTTTAAAATCTGTATAAATGAAAGTAGTACTTCACACAGTTGTGGAGTGAGTTAAAAGTGATATTTACACAGTGCCTCACACATTGTGGGTGCTCCGTAAATAGTAGTTATTCAAAATAGTTTAAAGCGAAATTTTAAATCCATGTCATATTTCTGTGACTGTTAACCAGTACACCCCCCATTTCCCAGCACCCAACACATTCAGCTGCTATAGAGCTCTGCTAGATTGCCGAATTTTGCTGTCAGTTTCTAGATTTTTTTTTTTTAATTTTGGGATTTTTAAGGGAAATTTTGATGTAAACTAAGATAGTTTTAACTGAATTTCTTGAATAATGCCTTTAAAAGGCAGTAAAACCCAAATGAAATGTATGACTCCCTTATACCATTCTTCAAGTCTGCTCTCCAGCTGCATCCCTGATCCCAGTTCAGCCTGAGGTACCTGCTGTGGTAGAGACCTTCCTCTAAATGCAGATTTATAGATGCCTAGTGTGTCTATCAATGTCTCCACTTCTGCTTCTGTGAGTGGTATACATATTTTTTTCTGTCAAAAGTCTCCTCAAATCCCATAATATTAAGTCTCTCCATAATTTTTACCAGAATTCTCAATTTTCCCCCTGTAGGGCAGTTTCAAGTCAAATAAATTTTCCTTCTTCTGATGCTCAGAAGCAACATCTTAATTTAGACAAATTTAATGTATAAAAACCAAAGGCTAAAAACTTTATGTTCAAATGGAATAACAATTAAATTAATGAATTTGGGTTCTGTTTACATTTCTTCTTATTTTCCTTTTCACAAAGCAAGTGAACTTTGTGGTTCTCTGTTAAGAAATACAAAATCTGAGAAATCAAAATATAATGATGATGATTCTCACATATTTTTATTTTCAGAGTCAATTCATTTTAATAAATGAGGATTTTCAGATTAAATAATTTACCTTACTATAAAGGTTTAGTAGGAACCTATTTAGTAAATAGCTAGAATTCTTCTTTCTGGCTTTCAAATATTACTCATAAGCCTTAAACAATGGCTTACAGGTGCATTTGTACATGCACATGGGTGCATATAAAATAGAAATGGTGTCAGCATAGTTATATATACATATTTAAGTATATTCTTACTTGGAATCTCTTCTTGCAAAAAATGACCTTTTCCAAAAAAATCACTAGAAATCTTTAAAAATCGGTGCTATATATGTTGGGTCTTTTGAACCTGAAAGATATACTGAAAATAATCTTAGGCCAGCTGCTTCTGAATCACTTAGTGTTCTTTGGTCAAAAGCAATGGAAACCCATTCTGACTAACTTAAGTGTGAATGATTTTATTGAAAGGATATTAGGTGAGTATGGGAACACAGGGGAGAACCTAGCTCAGAAGAGAAAGGCAAGACACAGGCCCCTTGAATGGATCAGGTAGCAGAACCAGTGGAGAGTCTTGTCCAGTCCAGCTGCCCACAGTGTTCCTGCCTCTCCCACACCTGTACTGCTTTCCTCAGCATTCCAAATCATGGGAGAGACCAGGTCTCCCTCTAATTCGTGTCAATAATCCACCCCCTGACTAGGGAGTCCTTGAATTCCCATCCCACGAAGCATTTTGGAGTGCCGCCACCTTGGAAGTAGGCCTCCGTGCTGGGTGGGCCGCACCCACCTCCATCTTGCCTGTGAAGACGGAAGGACCTAAAGAGTGATTTTCTACATCTCTCTCTGGATTTGGATTAGAACTGGGATCACCTCCCAAGTGTTCTGCCTCGTGCTTATTTTTATTGTCTGAAGTCAATGTTTAATTTTTAGCTCGTTGTCATTTTCTTTATTTTTGCTGGGGCAGGCTTTCCTCACTCATTCTGGCAGTAATGTGTGAACATCCGAAGGTGGCATTGCTACTCCTCTGAAGCAAGGTTAGGTTTCTAGCCTCTGTCCTCAGAGGCCTCCCATGTCACCCCACAAACTGCCTTCTAGGGTACCACTTGCATGAGCTTCACAAACTCAGGTTGTCCGAATCCAAACTCATTATCTTTCCCCGTAACAAACATTCCCCTCTTTAGCAAATAACCAAAGGCTCATCATGCACTCAAAAAACCTAGTCATCATCCCAGCTCCTCCCTGTCCTTCACCCCCGAAACCATTCAGCCACCAAGTACTCAATATTTTTACCTTCTAAGTATGTTTTGGATCCACCTAACTCTACTCGCCCCCCTTCCTCTACCCCAATTCCAACCCCCATGCCCTCTCCCATCCGTGGCCACCCGAGTCTCCCATCTTTTCTCCCTCTCCAAGTTTCACCCTCCTCTCAGTCCTTCTCTTGGATCAGGTGTGAGTTTCAGAGTCACAAACTCAAGGTTGCTAAATTGAAAGTCTTTATTTTTTTATAACTTAATTTTAATTCCTGGCCCTGAGCCTTGATCCTCCCTAGTGTAAAAATCCAATCTTGTCACTCTTAGGTAGTCAGTCCAATTCCGCAATTTCTCAGGTTGCTCAAGATTCTAAAACCTCTTTCTCCCTTACCCTATTTTTTTAGAGAAACAGCCTTGCACTGATGGGGGGGCTAAAGGAAATAGAGTTACTAGATTTAGCAAATAAAAATGTATGTATGTATGGTTTTGGTTTTGTTTTGTTTTCTTGTGTGTGTGTGTGTGTGTAAGCATGTACCATGAAATACTGAGCATTTTACCTTTTATCTGTCAACACGGGGAGCAGGGAGGGAGACAATGTATGATAGAATTACTTTCAGATCTTCATGAAGGACCTTGTCATTGTAACTGATTTGTCCAGCCGGTCCCCAGTCCTCTTTCTTCTTTGCTTACACAGCTCCAACTGGGTTGGGGCGTCAATATGCCCAAAAGAAACCAGGATATTTGGGTTTCCAGACTCCTTGCAGCAAAGGGAGAGCAGGAACTGGCATGCAACATAGTTCTAGACAATGGGTCCAAAGTAGAAATCTGCTAGGAGTTGCAGGGATGCTTCTACTTTCCCCCCAAATGAGGAAAGACACAGCTAATGCTACCTCACATTCTACTTTCTTCTTCCCTTGAAAGTGGACACAGTCTCTGGAGCCCTGTGGCCACTTAGGCAAAAAGCAGAGCCTCTATTTTTCAAAATACTGGAGGTGAGTTCCCTCTGACTTGTATCTGAATGTGTCACTAACCTGTGGCATCCTGTACAGGCAACCATCTCCAGTACACTTGATCCATCCTTGTTTATCAGCTTGGGAAATTGCTGACCTGAATCCTTTCAGAGGCCCCCAGTGCCGCCCATTTCCATCATGGCTGTGCCATCCTTCCACCCCCAGTGGGAATCTCACGAGAGCCTTTTCAGCACACATCCCTTGCTGTGGCTGGGTAACATGGTGGCAGAACATGGACCCTTCCCTTCCAGTACCTTTAGCATCATCCGTGGAGCTCTCTGAAAAATTATGACTCTTTTCATAATGCCACATTATACCATTGAGGGACTGTGTGCCATTATAGGGCTGGTTCTGGTTCTCTTCTGTCTACAAACCCTTGACAGCTCCCTGCCTTCCCACGCCTTGTGGTGGGGAGGTGGGCGCAGGGATGTTGGTAATCCTCCTACCTCTCACACAAGGAGATCTACTCTTAGATCCCACCAGGTCCCTGACTTCTTCCCCTTCACCCCTCTGGTATTTGGAATGGGGGGACCTCCTCTATCTCAACTGTTACTCCAAAATTTACTCTTCCCCATTTTGAATGTTTCCTGGTCTCAAACCGAATGGTAGCTTTCGATCTTTTGATCTAGAAATGTGGTTCCTTTACTCTATGAGCTGGTACAACAGTCTGACTGCCAGTGTGGGGGAGGATTGCCTTCCAGCTGGGTCGTTCCTTCCATTTGCCTTTCTAAAACGCAGTTGCACCCGGTCCGTTCTGATTCAGCCTCTCCAGCGGCTCTCCGTCACTCCTTGCTTGAGTCTGAGCTTCTTACCCCTGCTGTACCATGAGAGCTCTTTAGGATCTGGATCTCACTAAAAAAAAAAAAAAAAAAAAGAAGAAGAAGAAAGAAAAAAACTCTCCAGATCTCCACACTCTCCACTCACCACTCTGTATTTCTACCCAAGCAGATCCGCTGAACGACAAATTCTTGGCAAATGGAACCAGGGCAGTTTTGTTTTGTTGCTGAAACTCCACAACAAAATGCTGGCTCCTGCACAGTCAGCAGCTGAGGATCAACAGTAAAGGGTTTCACATTCCCACAATGTTTTCACTTAATTTCATCTGGTTCCTGGAAGAATTCTGCAATGTAGCGAGGGCATATACAAATGCACATAGTGGGATAGTGATACAAATTTGGCATTCTAAATTGTTCTTTTCTTCGACATTTTGGGTGAAAACATGACAGAACTCAAAATAAAATAAAATCTTAGGCCTTGACATGACAGTGTTTCATTTCAGGTCTGTCTATGGGTATTTGGCAACTTTCTGTTAGTCCCCAGCTACTATGGAGAAACCTGATGAGACATAGGGACAGCCACAGGGGCAGCTGCAGTCTCTCAGCCTCTCGAGTGAAGTTCCATTAAGATGTGATAGTGGGATAGTGGGGTATTCTGCCTAATTCTGAACTCACCCCAGTCCACACTGAAATTTTTATTGCCAGTAGTATCATATATCAGTTTTTCTAAATATTGAACTGTTAGTTTCAAAAAAAGCTTAAAACAGTTAACATAAAACAATATTTTTTGCTCTCTGATTTTTCCTTTTGGTGGGTGAATAGCCATCAAGCACCCAATATCCCATAATTTTGTATATTTCTTATGTAGACATTCTCAATCATTATTTATCATTTCTTAATTGTGGAATTGTTTTTTCCCCCTTAGAATGACAACTTCAAAAGAACACTGATTCTGTTTAGTCTAGAACATTGGATGGTACTTAATAGGAAATGCAATAGTGATTCATGGAATGAGTAGATGGAATATTCATCTGTCAATATCCTTGCATATGATTTATTATTGAAGTAAGAATTTGTTTTCATTTCTTTTTGAGCTGGGATATTGCTGTTACCCAGGTGGTCTCATGCTCCTATGCTCAAGTGTTTCTCCTACTTCAGCCTTGTGAGTTCTAGGACTAGGAAGTGAAGTAGCAAACCATTAACTTAATTCTACCTGAAAATAATTTTATATATATAAAGTTTATAGCAGTATATATAATGATATGTATATATAGCAATAGAGGTCAATAAATCATTCCGTATGAATGAATGAATGATAAACTTCTATAACATACAATAAAACTGCCTAATACAGAGAGGACATTGTTTTAATATTAAATAGCAAATGTGATTTTTGCCTGGCTTATTGGAGTTTTCTGTCTGGTGGGTTGGCATGTTTGGAAGGCTAGTGTGTCAAGTATTTTTTAATACTGTCAGTGAACTAGCTTACAGTCCTCATCAAAGGGAGTTCAGGTCTGGAAATGATATATTTATAATGTAATTTCATTAAAATTACTCTATTTAGCTAGCTTCTGGCTTCTTTAATTAAACTGAAGTTGTTCAATTATAAGTGTTTGAGGCAAAGATCTTTTGATAGTTTTCAGTGCTTTCACTGAGGGAAAGGAAAAAAGAGAGAAATGCTGTTTGCCTTTAATTATTAGAGGATGAAAACACGGGGCAGATTGGGCATTGAGTGTCCTGATTCTTATTCCAGCTACAGGAACTCGTACATGAAGAACATCTGCGTGGACATGCTGCGGGACGGCTATCACAAGTCCTTCACCGAGCTCTTTGCGCTGATGAAGCAGTGGGAGACCCTGAGGGTGGCCGCACGGCGCAGGTCCATCTTCTGGCTGCAGAAGCCTCTGGAGGACCAGCCAGATAAACTGGATTACTTCTACTACCACCTTACCAGGGCCGAGGCCGCCGAGAGGAAAGGTAGGTGGAGGCATGGCAGGCAAGTGCCCTAGGGAAGATTCCAGATGGTCTCCCGCGTGAATGGGAAACAGTCAGACAAGTTAGCAGAAGTCATTCTTGTCAACTAAGCATGTCTATGGAACAAATGAGAGGGAGCTTGGAATGAAGAGGCTGCCTCCTGGTGATGTCACTCCAAGCCAGGAAGACAGCACATGGCACCTAATGACATCTTCTAGAACTTTCCAACAGAGGACAATCTTTCAGATCATGAACTATAAAACTTTACATAACTTCCCCCTTATTATCTGCATATTGACTTTTACTGAGGAGATACTTTTGAAGAGCACTATGACTTCAAAATGACATGGATTTTCCAGAATTTATGTAAATGGGCTTTGAAGTTTTTCTTATTATCTTACTTGAATCAGATATTTTTATTAGGGAATACTAAGAGGATACAAAGCGCCTGCAATTCACAATTGTGATTAAAATTGTTAATTTTTTGTTTTCTGTGGAATCGTTTATAATAAATTCCTTCTTTTTATTTTTTTTTTTTGGTATTCTAATATTTTCCAAAAAGTTATATGTCATGAATTGGAGAAAATATTTTAATCTGCACTATGATTATATTGATATTATTGCCATACATATTTGTCAGCCATATGTTAAGAATTGATCATTTTAATTGGTCACCTATAATCAAAGAAAAAAGGAAAATCCCCACCTTTGGCATATAAATTTGGCATTCTAAATTGTTCTTTTCTTCGACATTTTGGGTGAAAACATGACAGAACTCAAAATAAAATAAAATCTTAGGCCTTGACATGACAGTGTTTCATTTCAGGTCTATCTATGGGTATTTGGCAACTTTCTGTTAGTCCCCAGCTACTATGGAGAAACCTGATGAGACATAGGGACAGCCACAGGGGCAGCTGCAGTCTCTCAGCCTCTAGAGTGAAGTTCCATTAAGATGTGACCTGACTTAAGACCGCAAGATACACAAAATGTGAAAAGCACATCAAGCAAATCAGGGTGGGTGGAGATGGTGGGATTGAGATGGGACTGGGTATTTATAGTATGAAAAGTATTTAAAATGGAATCTGCTAGTGAACTTTAAAATGTGATTTATATAATTTCTCCAGAAATTAATTATTGGGAATAAAATATGCTGTTGTGAAAATGCTGCATTCCAAGGTCAGCCCGGAATTCTGAAGTGATACAGATGCTGGAAGCAGAACTAGTCGAGATAAAATCTGCCCATTAGCCACTTTTTAAAGTTGAATTTCATCTTATTCACTGTGGTAGGTGGAGGTTTTCATTTGAGCAGCATAAATATGAGCAAAAATCTGCCTTGTCATAAAGTGTCACAGATGAGTCAACTAGTCATAAAGCCTTCTGTAATGATAAAGAAATCAAAATGCCAAATAGTCTGCTTTAAGGTAGAACACATTTTAATTTCTAATCTTTCATTTAAAAAAAAGTAACTATACATACAAATAAAAATATTCCTCTAATTTAAAACTCATGAAATCCCAACTTCATAACAGATGAAGTCTTGCCCAAGTGGTCAGAGTCATGAAAGGAAATATTTTCTTTGCAGAGTGATTTATCACATATTCATGGTAACTAAGGTTGCATTTGTTAAATGGGGCAAAATTACCTCTTGCTCAACGTGACTGTTCTGTAGGTTCTCTCCTACAAACTTCAGTGGTTTTTGCCTGGCTGAAATATAAAAAATCAGAACTGCTGCAAAAAAATGTGAGGGGAAATACTTGGTTGAGTGACATGTAAGCCTTTATATGATCCTTTGTAAAGAAGGTGTGCAATTTTTTCTTACACATAGGAAAGCGGTAAACACATAAACTTAATTGAGGAAAAAATTGTGATTTGAAGAAGGAATGCCCCATAAAATGGGATATACATTTTTATTTTTAATAACTTGAATTAATCCTAATCTTAAAACATATGCATTTATACATGCATGTTGCATATGTATACACATATATCTAAAATATAGAAGTCCGTGAATAGCACCTGGTTTAGCGGGGTCCATCCCATATGGTTAGGGGGGGTCTGAAACAATTATCCTAAAATAATGTATCTCTGAGCAACCTCATTGCTTCTCATTGAAAAGACCATGGCTCTAGGGTCACAATGAAGTTCATTTAATCAAAACTATGGCACTAACAATAGTCGTCTCCGATGGGTTCTGTCTCTTGAGATTTACAGAGCAGAAACCTAGAGTTATTTAAATTCCTTTAACAAAACATCACTTGCTGTTTTAGAGCAAAGTCGTGTTTAAAGTAAGTCAGACATTTCTTGTTGGATTATTTTCCACTCGTAGAAGTGTTCCTTTGTCCCTGACACATTTCCTGTTTTATCCATTGTTGTGAATCATCTCTGTACCATCTGTATGTAACATTATGATTAAGATCTTGAGCCCCATGGGGTTGGGGAAGAGATGGCAATAATGGTAATGGGTAACCGAATCAATAGATAATTCCAACATTATTTACGCTTGACTTTTAAATTATTGCCAAGAGTTGAACAGCAATTTTTTCCAGTAACATTTGTTTAACATACACAAAGTATGTTCTAATCAAGCAAATCTCCAAAATATATTTATAAGTTTTATGCAAAGATAAACAAAAACAAAAAATATCTGGTAAAATAAGTTTGGTGAACTATTACTGAAGTTAAGAATGTTGATTTATCCCGGAACTTATCAGAGATGTTTTCATGCTTACACATATTGTGCGTATACTTCCAAAATTTATTTCATTATGCAGTCTCCTCTTTAGAGAGCATAGTGTTTATATAACAGACCAACAATAAAATTGATTTTCATCTTCTGAATATACCTGCTGACAATTAAAGAGTGTGATCTACAAGCAAGGAGAAAAGGTTACTTAGAATGTAAAGGGTACATACAACTGTAGAAAAACAGCTCATAAGTAGTCTTTCAATATGGTATCTTGATAGCTTATATAAGTATATCTCATTGTCTTTTTAAAAAATGTTGCTTAGGACATATTGGGAATATTTTTATATTAAAGTTTAATTACTAAAAAACAGAAAAATTATTACAGACTATTTTTTAAAATTTATATAAGAATATCTTTTATATTAAAAGATTTAAGTAGAGGATAGGAAATGCTTAATATAAAAAGAATATAACTCTCTAATCAGTAAATATGACCAAGAAATATGAAATATTAAGAAATAGATTTGCATGGTCTATTCAGATTAGATAAATAATACATAAGAGGTGTAGATGAAGGAGTGGACCAGGTTTTAGAAATTTCTGTTCAAACACTGGATGATTTATTTACAGTTCTTGACAGACACCTTTTATTGGGTTTAGTTTGTTTCATTTTTCTGAGCCTTTGGATTTAATCTTAGAGATGCATTAATGGGCAATATTTTTCATAATTGTAGTACCTTCAGGAATATGGGCTGACTCTTGGTAGTAGTGAGTGATTAATATGAGTGAATTATCTAATCCACAATGATGGTTAAAAAAAAAGTTTTGCAACAGTAACTCAGAGGCCACTACCTCATTACAAGTGTACTTTCTGAATAAATGGAAAAAGACAAAGATTATAAATTTGTTCACATTCACCATTTGAGAGGGGTTTATAGGTTTATAGAGGTACAATTTATTAGCACACAAACATTTTAGTTTACTATTGCAGTGGAGTTTATAAGAACAATTCATAATTTATTAACATAGTTTTTTGCATACATATAAGTCAGGTGCTACTTTGGGGAAACAAAACCACAAGGGTTTTAGTAATAAACTAACAACTATCTGAGTAAAAGGAATGATTAGTGGGTATGCATTTTCAGGGGGGATTGGAAGTACCCAGAATGCAGAAGCATAGAAGTTTGCTCTTTCTTAATGATGCTAGAAACTTACATGACTAGAAACATTACCAGAAAATGGGTACAGCTTATAGAGGTATCCTGATCATCATTTCTTATATCTATCGACCCTATGATTTATTTATTTTTTCCTTCAGGGTGAAAACACTGCAACATTCCTGTATCCTCTCTGCTTTCTTCACTGACATTATTTTTGTTGTGGTTAAGAAGTATTAATTTCTCTTCCATCTCTAATAATTTTTTAAACCTCCAATGAGAAAAGTCCCCAGTGACAGTCCTTTCTCCCAGAAGAAGCGGGTGCACTGCTAATCAATATTTCCAGTCCCATGTCTTATATAAAGTCCCCTATTTCAAGTCAAATCATATATCAATTTCTAATATGTTCTATATTTTTGGAAAGACTTTGGTTGCCTTACTTATGTGCATATCCATTAACATGTAATTATTTTAATTTTGCATTCAGATTAGATTTATAAACTAACCACACTTTTAAGAATAAAATGGGAAATAAATGTCACAGTACTGGTTCGCGGTTCCCAAGCATGTACCCTGAGACATCCTCTTTCTAATGTAGTTTATATTTTTTTTTCTTTTTGAAGGATACTTTGAAGAGGTATATAATAACTTGTACGCTCTGGCCTGTTTCTTCGATAACGCTGAAGACAAGTGGGTAAGGAACCACTTCTATGAACGATGTTTTCAGATTGCGCAGTTGATCAAAATCGACGGTGGGAGGAAAGAGGCCGAGGCGCATGCGCACATGGGCCTTTTCTACGAGGAAGAGGGTAAGTGGGCATCGTCAGTCTGTGCTGGGTGTGCAAAGGCCAGGCAACCAGAAAGCAGGTGGGAGTTGAGACAAAGACTTGCGTTCAAGAGTGCAAATTACTGAATTCAAAGAGCAAAGGTGTGTGACTTGTGAATCCAACTTCTTCGGTGTTCCTTACAGAAAGATCTTTACAGAATTCCCTGCTCGGGTCCTGTTGGGTAACAGCCTGGAGTTCCCGGCAGCATCCTAACAGAGAGAAAGCATCCACCCTTCTTCGTCCCCCCCACACACATGGACACACACACACACATACACACACACACACAAACAAACACACAGACACACACACACACACACACATCCCTCAGGCCACAAGCTGCAGTTTTGAATTTTTTTTTTTCTTTCATGACAGTCCTCTTTGTTCATTTTAACTTGATTTCTCATGTATGAAAATGTTTGGGAAAAAATGAAATGTTCACTTCATGATTTTCCTAGTGTCCTACACCCCTATGTAAAAATCCCAGACTATATAACTTGGATGCCACCCTACCATTATTTCACAATAATTTCTGAAGAAAATACTCCTTTAAATATAAGTTCATACTTTATACTTTTATCTTAAGATGAGCCAAAGTCTAAAACAACCACAAAATGGTCAGAGATAGATCTTGTGTCCTGATTAATCAAGGATTACAAATAGGAACTTAAGAATTAAAATTTTGGGGGGGACAAGAGTATGTCGGTGATATGTGTGTTATCTAATAGATGTATGAAGAAAACATTTTATTGTGAATATGCTATATGGTCTCTAAACAAACCTGTCTCATTTTCCATAAAGGTTTCAACTATGGCAAAATGCCTAAATTTTAAAAATATTATTTTGTGACTAGAACTACATAGGACTTTGAACAATTCTTTTAGATTTTTTTAATTTCTAAAAGGTTTCTGTGCTCCAGGAAGTTGCAGTTGATGAGATTTTAAACCAAAGCCTGGTAGGTTCTAGAAGGTAATCAGGCCTACCTTGCATGACAAATATAGACATGCCAGAAAAATAGAAAGCAGAGTGAGAGTTGATGAAGACTGGATTCAGGGAAGGCATGGTGGAGTCAGGAGGGACAGGTCATGAACTTGGAAGACAGGTGGAATTTAGGCAGGTAAAGAATTAGGAACATATTCAGTAAAACAACATACCCTGGAGCATAATTAGAGGAAGGAGCAAGAGGATCAACCTGCTTAGAGTGGAAAGTGCATTTCTGAGCAGTGGTGGGAAGTCACTGGAAAGGTGAAATAAAGATACTGTGCTGTTTGGAGCCTGGACTTAGTTTGTACACATTGAGGGTAAGGACAGGAGTGTGAAATGTCTGTCTGATGTAAACTGTTCCAGAAGCAGAAAGAAGAAGGGGGATGGCTAAGAACTGTCATGTAGCTCAGAAGAAACCATGCGAAAGTATTTAGGAGAACATATGGAAGTGTTCCATTGCAGCACAATCTATAATATCTCAAAAGATTAGTTAAATATATGAAGCACTTCCAGGCAACAGAGTTCCATGCAGTCATGAGATTACAAATTAGAGCAAAATTCATTTATTCATTGAACAAATACTGATTTAGAACCTAGTGCCAGGGGATAAAATAGTGTGCAAGGCGAAGCCCCTGCCTTCAAGGAACTCAACCACTTCTCAATGTACAGGTTAGTAGCGTGAAGTATATTCCCATTGTTAGACAACCAATCTCCAGAACTTTTTCATCTTGCAAAACGGAAACTCTGTGCCCATTAAATAACTCCCTATTTCCCTCTCCTTTTGATTTTTTAAAATCTCTATGCATTTCTATTAGAGACCTTATAAATTGCTTACTTGATTCATTCATCTGTTCATTCACTCATTCAATAAATAGCGGAGTGTTCCCTGATCCTATCGTTAGTAACCATGGCACCGTGGTTGCTCATATCATCTTAGCAGCAGACATACAGTGACAGAGAGCAAGGATGAGTTGGGAGAAGTGATCTGTGTGGGGCTGCGGTGACACAGTACTCACAGGTCTTTGGCTTGCTCCCATTTGGGTGCCTTACTCTACAAAATGATAAAATGCATCCATGTTCCATAATAAATAGGATGCTTTGAAATATTTGAAAGACTTTGGCTTTTGAAATTATTTTAGGATGTGTGATTTTGTTTTGAAACCACTTTTCGTCAGATCTAAAAAATTTCTGTATGCTCTTAAACAGAGCATGAGCCCTAGAAGCAGGCCTGACTGATAAAACCACTGAGTCAGTGTTGATGAAAATTCCAGGGATTGAGTTTGAGTCTTTGATTTGCCTGGTGATGGTAAAAATCATCTGTGTAGCGTTTGTAAGCTGTGGTAGGATTTTCACAAGAAGTGTAGGAGCATCAAGAATATGTGGCCAGAGTGGACGGGGACTCACCTGCCTATAGGAGTCCCACTGAGGAGACGGTGGTGAGACTTCTGCTTATCAGATCTGATTGGTCCAGACAAGCGAATGGAGGCCTCTCAGCAACAGCTAGGCGGCAGCTGTGCTAGGGGCAGGTGGCAGCATCCTGATTCCACGGGTGCCCCCATTCAGGTTAAAAGAGGATATTAGCCAGCAGATGGCAATGGGCAGGTTTTCAGGGCCTGACCAAATAGGCTGTAGTCCAGGGCAGGGCTCCAGCTCCCTCAGGGAACTGTCGAGCAAATGAGGAACAGAAGCAGAAGCCATTTTCACAGAGACTGGGCACATGGTTGCAGTCAAGGGTAATGTTCAGTCCATTGGCACAAATGTGACCAGCCCTCACACAGATGCCCCTGGCCAGAGTCCTTCAGCACAGCAGACACATAAACTACATTGGAGAGAGGATGTCTCACAGCATATGCTGGAGATGGGTCCTAGCATACAGTGTGGCCTGGTTCCCATTGGCTCAAGGGCTGGCGGTCTCATTCCTCAGACCTATAGAGGAATAGCAGGCATGGAGTAGTCGTGGAGTGACAGACACTTGTAGCAAATCACAGGCCATATCTTCTTTTAGAATTCTGAGGATTTTATGGGCAAGGACCCATGGGCAGGTTGGGGAAAGCATGCAGACACTGGATCAATCAGAGATGTGCTTGTTCATTCTGGAGCAGACATAGAAGTCTAGCAGGGCTGGAGACCAGACTCCAGGAGAGAGAGAGGACTTTGTAAGAGACATGACTAAGGAAGCATCAGTGCCTTCCCTGCCATGGGCCAAGGCTAGGACACAGTATCAAGCTGATATGGATGAACCTTCACTTCAGTCCTGTCCTGCCAGTTCAGCTTTACCGGGTGGGTGGGTGTGGCATCAGAAATTTGGGCAGTAATTCAGTTTTCCTTTCTGTAGAGTGCTTATTCCATCCTAGGTAAGCCCCTTTGATGTCATAAAATATGAGGAATTCCATCATTGAGCACCTTAATCCCTCACTACTCAGTATTTTCCAAGGCTAGTTCCTGCTCACAGTCACTACTACCTCCTGAAGTCTGACCACAACAGTACTAGGAGACTCTTCCTTCTCCAGTTTGAGTCTCTGACCTATCTCTAAATAGATCTAGTCAGATTCTCTAATGTGCTTCCAGAAGGCCATGAAGTGTACCTGGGAGTGTTTTGGGACAACTGCCATTGCAAGCAAGAGAACTGGGTAAGCTATGTGTAATGTTTAATTTGAAAATGGTTAAATGGTTAATTGTCAACGTGATTGGATTAAGAAATGCTGAAGATTAAGAAGCTTCTGGGATGTCACTGAGTATGTGTCTAGGAATGATTGGCATGTGGGAGAGCTAGCTGAAGTGGAGACCCTCCCTAAGCATGGGCGGCACCATCCAATAGGATGGTGACTTGGATGGAATAAAATTTGGAAGAACAGGGAAGCAGCAGCAGATGCAAGCTTGATTCCCCTTGAATGGGTTCTTAATTTTTGCTGTGATCTCCTGGAGGACATCAGATCCTCATTCCTTCACTCTTCCAAAGAGGACTCTGCCAGTGATTCTCCAGGGACTTTCCAGAAGCCTTCGGTCTTGTACTGGGGTAGTAATGTTGAGGCCTCTTGTTCTAAGGCTTTAGCCTCTTGAACTATGCAGCTACTCATTCCTCCATTTCTCCAGCCTCCAGACAGCCATTGTGGACTATCTAGCTCCTGGTTGTGTAAGCCAATCTAATAAATTCCTTTTTATAATCATACTTTCTGTTGATTCTGTTCCTCTAGAGAACCCTGACTAATACACCATGCTTGCAGCCAAACAACAGGAGCAGCCCTGCTCTGGGAAAACTCAGAGACAAGAGCAGTATAAGGTGTACAGTTCTCCCAGTATAGCATAGGATGCTGTATGACTAGGGAAGTATTGTCACACTCCTTGTGTGATCAAGACCCAGACACAATAGTGATATGACATAGAAAAGTCTTGATAAAATCCTATTCTTCCTGCTCAGCATTCATGATTTGATGCATGCCCCCTCCCCAGCATGATGGGCAGTAGGGGCAGGGAGATGGAAATAGGGGTGGAGACAGAGGCCTTATGGGTGCAGTCATAGGTTATGGCATATGGATAGCAAGATTTGTCACACAGGCTTCTGTAGTTTGGGAAGCACCAATCTCACCCATCAGGAGAGGACTGGAGATCAAGTGTTTGCAATGGGTCAAATCTGGTTGCCTCAAGCACCAAGCCTATCATGTTTCCATGGAGCTTTGCTAGAGTCCATCATTTTTTCTGAGAAGCTAGTGCCTGGGATTAGTTCTGGACATGTTAACCCTTACCTCTTGAATCTGTAAATTCTACATAAGGAATACTCTTCAGAAGAGTGGAATTGGCACAATGGAAAGCTGAATTCATGGAGTTGAGGACAAACTCAAATAACTGTCCCAGATTGCAAGGGAAAGATGAAATGAAAACAAGGAGATGAGATGACAAGTATGGAAATTCTTAAGAAAGAATACACAATATTTGAACAAAAGCAAAGCTGTTTAAAAAAGATTTCTTGACCCTTAAAAAATCTGAATATGCAAATTAAAATAGCCCTTCATACTTCAGTCAAAATTAATAAATAGAAATCCACAGTTCAATAACAACCCAGAAATTTTTCAATTACTCAGATAAAGACAGACTTCTATTAGTATCCAAAGAGAAAACACAGATTGCCTGTATTGGTACAAGAATTAGACAAGACTCATTTTCTGCACTACAGAGTTACCTTCTGAAGCAATAGGAAGACATTTTAGATATGCAAGTTCAGAAAGCACTAAGAATATAGTTTCCATGTATATTCTAGAACTCAGCAAGAGACATGTCAAAATTAAGAATTCAAGAGTAGGGAAATCCTGACACAAAAGGTAGGTCTTGCAGCAAACCCTTAAATCAACATAAAGTAAAATTTTTAACCATGAATGTCAATATTATTGACAGTAGATGATACATAAAAGCAGGATTTTAATTTTCTCTTTATGATTTTACATATTTACCAGACATTTGGCGGTAATGTTGGTTATTGCTCTATCATATTTTAAAATCAAACCTTATGAGAAACATTTTAAATTAAGCTGTAAAATCATTCAAAACATATGGGCAATTATTTATTCAATCTTTGATGAGAAAGACCTTTGAAACACAAAATAATTGGACAAGGCACAAAGGATATTGATGAGGTTTATATATTCTCTCCCTATTCCAAGTACAGAATGAATTCAAAAGAACTGAAAAGCTGATCATAATTGATAAAGCTGATTGGAGGGCAGGGCTTAGATCTGTGTGATTGGATTCTCTGTCATCTACCAGAATTCATCTTAACTACAATACCTGACAGGCAGGTCAAGCTCAAGTTCTCCTGTTGGTTCCAGCCAGCTCCTTTGAGCTTCAGCATGAAGTTCAGAGATGCACTTTCTCAAAACTGAGTCTAGAAAAGATGAGAGTTAAGCATTTCAAGGGATATAGCAGTCCTTCTCCCTTGAGAAGTGAAGAGGGAAGGAAATAAGTTCCTTTATGAACCATAAGGCTAGAGGAATAGAATTCCCTCTATCAGATATAAAAAGTGAGAAATTTCATATATAATATTTAAATTATTTATCAAAGATCTTATACAATTTTCAAAACTGGGAAATATTTGAAACAAACATGATAATGGAGCAATACTATTATTATATAAAGAACACTTACACATTGATGAGAAAAATCACTCAATGGATAGAGGAATGTAGGAGAACAACACAAAGAAATTCAACCAGATAATTAGCATGAAAATTGATAATACAAAAGCGTGAATTAAGGCAATAAAGATAAATTAGTTTTCACCTGTAATTTTCTAAAATTGTTTATTGTGTTCCTACGGTATGCAGGCACTTGGATAAGTGTTAGGAATATATGACTGAAAAAGATATTTATGGCCCCTTTATTCAGAAGCTCACATTTTAATGAAAGAGACAAGTAGGTTTTTTGATAATTGCAACAATGTAAGCACACTGATAGAGTAGACTCAGAATGCACCCAATTCAAATGTGGAGGAATCAAAGTCTTTTAAGATAGCTTTTAATGCTTGTAAAACTTCGATAAATTAAGCATTTTTTTACACTGCTGATTATAGGATAAATTGATCTGATATTTCCAGGATACAATTTGGGAATATACAGAAAAAGTTTTTTAAATGAACATATTGTTGTTTTTTGTTTTTTGTTTGTTTGTTTTTGTTTTTTATGGTTTAGATCTGAGGTTTGCCCCCAAGGCTCATGCAAGAATGATCAGAGGTGAAATGATTAGGCCATGAGATAGCCTTAACTGAATCTGTAGATTAATCTACTGATGTGGATTTACTGAGCACTAACTGTAGGCAGGTAGTGTATGATTGGAGAAAGTAGGGCACTGGGGGTGTGACCTTGGGGTTTATATTTTGTCCCTGGTGAAGAGAACTCTCCCTCTCTCTCTCTCTGTTTCCTGGCTATCACGTCCCAAGTTGCTTTCCTCCGCCTTGTCCTTCTGTCATGATATTCTGCCTCACTACAGGCCCAGAGCTATGCAGTAGGCTGACCATGGATCCAACCTCTGAAACCGTGAGCCAAAATAAAACTTTTCCTCCACTATATTGTTCTTGTCAGGTCTTTCAGTCACAAATGATGGAAAAGTTGACTAAACATCCCTTAACCCTGTAATTCCACTTCTAAGAAGTAATCAGATAGGAATACATGGATATCCATAGAGGCATGCTATATCTTAATATATGTATTATTTGTCATAGAAGAAAGGGAAACAATAGAAATGATCTATAATAGGGTAATACTTAATTACAGTAATTACATATAATGAACTCTTGCCTGGCCATTTGAAATGTTGTTTTCCAATAATTAGAAGCATAAAAGCTGCCATTTATTGAGTGCCACATGTTGGCCATTACAAAAATGGTCATTCTGGACAATAAACTTTATGAGCAGTCATTTCTAAGTGAAGCACGGAGGTGCAGATGTGTGTTATCTGTGCTGTCTCTATTTTTCCCATGGTAGCTATGGAGATGGTGAAGCCATAAGATGGACTTTGGAGGGGGCTTCTCTAGAGTTACCCAGTCCTCAGTGGACTTCCTGTGAGCAAGAAAATTATTTTGTCTCAGGCGCTGGGATTTCAGGGTCTATTTTCTACCACAGTGGTAAATCTAACTTTGACTAATACAATCTCTGATGCTTATATGCCCTTATTGAGGAATTCCAAGAGTTCTCTTAATGATTTTTGGTAATTTCTTGGAAGGTTTCATACAATGATAAAAGGCTTTCCTTTGGAATGTGATATCTAATTTATTTTGCTTTCCTGAACACTCCCACTTTAACGTTTTTAGCAAATTCCTCAATTTACTAATATGACTTAGTCTTCCAGAAACTCTATTTTTGATATAGAAACAAATGAATGTAGTTTATATTTTTATGTGTTTCTGTATTGTTTCATTATAGTAAACATGAAATATACCTACAAAATAAAAATAATAAAACTTTAAAACTAGCTGATGTATAATGACTTCATCATAAATATTCAATAATGTATTGACCATTACCAAGGGACTTAAGGTGTTTCAGGGTACTATGGTTGTTGCTACTCAAAAATAAACACAGGAGAAAATAGTGGCCCCCTAGACTGACCCAGCGTCCCCATGTTTCCTTCTGGGCCAGAGACCCTACCTGATCATGGGTCTACAAATTAGGATGTACTACTCAAAACATGAACTTTTTGACTCAATTCACAACTCCAAATTTCCTTCACTAAATTCTCTTGGAATTCACTAAATTCTCTTGACTAACTCAGTAACCCAGGATAGAGGAAGAACGTTTTAAAACAAAGACCTCGAAGGGTAGGAACAATTATTGTGGCTACCAACATTGAACACTGCAGGTAGACATCTCAGAAACCAGTCTAATGAAGATACTGAACAGCTCCCTTATAGATTGCTTATCATAGAAATAAGGGGTGTCTGATTTTCTATCCTCAAGATAGTCCACCCTGAAAATATCTTTCTCACACATTTCCATTAAATCATACCCCAGGTAATAATTCATGCAACTAGAAACATCATCTAGATCTCTGGGGACATTTCTCAATAGGTTTCCATGGCTGAAGAATAGCTGAAGATAGGCTTGCTACTTGACTATTTGCCAAGCACACACACACTCTTGTGCTCTTGTTGAGCCACAGTGCTGCTCAGCCTGTGGAAATATTTGATGGCCCCAAACCATGCCAGTATTTGCCAAGACTGAGGAATAGCCTCAATGCCAAAAGTCCCTGTCATCCTACTCACTACCTGAGTTAGTTGGCTTTGCATTGCTGTGACCTGAGAAAATCAATTTAAAGTAGGAGAGATCTGTTTTGACTCACAGTTTCAAAGCTTTCAGTCCATGATCAGTTGGCTCCCTAACTTTGGGACTGAGATGAGACAGAACATCATGTCTGATAGGTGTGTCAGAAGAAATCTACTAAGATTATGATAGCCAGGAAGCAGAGAGAGAGAGAGAGAGAGAGAGAGAGAGAGAGAGAGAGAGAGAGAGAGAGAGGTAAAGAGACAGAGAGAGACAAGCTAGTGATAAGATAGAGTCCCCCAAATGCCTCTGAGGACATACTCCCTTCAACTAGGTTCTACCGTCTACAGTTTCCACCTCCCAGTTAGTCCATTCAGCTAAGCACTCCTCAGTGGATTAATCCATTAATGAAGCCAGGGCCCTCCTGATCCCACCACTTCCCACAAGCTTTACCTATTGAATTTTGCTGCATTGGAGAACACCTTCAATACTTGCACCTTTGGGGGGCATTCTATATCCACAACAACAGCTAATGTCTATGGACCTCTATATCCTGGTATTTTGTTTTCCAAGTACCTCAGCATCAGGACCTTGATGTTGTGCTGATAGTGACTGTTTTCAACCTTTTCCTTTTCACATATGTGGTTGTTAACATTGACTTTGAGAGGACTGGTATTTCAATAAACCCTTCTCCCCCAAAGCTGAAGTAAACACCACTCCTAATTATGGACCGTGGTCAAAGTAACATAGTCTGAGGGTTATATGCTACCTGTAGTTCTACAGCCTTTCTCTCCCACCCAAGAAACATATTGAAATTGACATGAATTTCTAATTCAAATTTTAAAAGTTTAACACTTTTGAAAAATGGATAATGACAAATCGACATTACATATTAAAAAAATAAATCACTCAAAAAACTTTGGCTGATTTGTTGTTGTAAAACATCATTTGTGGCATGTTTCAGAACTGACAGGAAAGTACATCTGTCTCAACCCAGTCATTAGGAGCTGGTGGTCTAAGGTAGAGTTTCTGGCTTTGCTCCACCCATCCATCCAGAAGTTTGACAAGTAAACTTCTAGACCTTTCTTCATCATTGCCATCATGGGTCTGGTTTTCTTCCCCTGCGCTTTCCCTTCTGTACCTCTCTACTCGTACTCCATGTTTACAAATCCATCTTCTGCTGGACCATCAGACCCCACCCTTCACTGATCCCTTATCTAATAGATCCTTCAGTATTTACAGTGACTACAAAATCAGCCACGAGATCTGAACTGCATTCCCATTGGCCTAGGGAAATGAGGCCAAAATTTCTATTAACCAGGGAACTTTCTGGCTCTAAGAGCAAACCCATTTTCTTATGGCAGCTTTCCTAGGGGCTGATTCTACATCATAAGCCCTAAAGGGACCACTCAATGTCCAGGGCACTAGGCTTTCGGTCACAACCTCAAAGGCCAGTTCTCATCCTGTCAAAAGAGGGCTTCCTGCACAAGGCCTCCTGGGACTATCTTCACCCAAACCCCAACTCTTCTGACTATCTTCTCTCTGCTTTGATCTCAGACTTGCCAAGTTTGGCCTCTTCATCTGCCTCACCTGTGACCTGCCTGTGCTTCTAGTTCTCTCAGGTTGGTGGAAGACCTTTACACCCTGCAGTCTCCTGGCTGTATCTATCTGTACTTTGTCCCTGCTCTGTTTCTGTTTCTCCAGTGTTGGTGCTGACAGTTCTTAGAAAACAAAGCTAAGAGAGGACAAGGACAGTATGCATTGGTCATGTTTCGATCATATTTGTTGTGAGTTTGTGTCAGATTTCTGTCATTGTGACAAAATACTTCATGAAATAAATTGAAAAAGATAAAAAGTTTCATTTAACTCCTGGTTTTGGAGTATTCAGTCCATGGTCCATTGGTTCTGTTATTTCTAGCACTCCTAGGGAGAACATCATGACAAGGAGTGAGTGGTGGGGCAAAGCTCTCACCCCATAGTGGCCAGGAAGCAAAGAGAAAGAGAGGAAGAAGCCTGGGTCCCAATATCCCCTAAAAGGGCACGCCCCCAATGACCTAACTTCCTCACTAGGCTCTACCTCCTATAGGTTCTACCATAATCTGAGGACCAAGCTTTCAGCACATGGGCCTTTGGGGGACACTTCAAATCCAAACTATAGCAGAGTTGAATTGTGAACCCCCGAAAGATGGTGAGTTCTTAACTCCCAATACTTGTGACCTTCTGGGAAATAGGATCTTTGCATATGAGCAAATTAACATGAAGACATTATAGCAGACCCTAATCCAATGTGACTACACACAGAAGTGGGAAACTTTGTAAACAAAGATAGGCATGTACAGAGAAGATGATGTGCAGCTACAGGCAGAGCACCACCTGTAAGCCACAAATCTACAGAGACATACGCGGATAGGGCAGAGAAATGGGGCAGATTCTCTCTTACAGCCTCAGACGGAATCAGCTCTGCCAACATCTTGAATTCCAACTTCCAACCTCCAGGACTGTGTGAACAGAAATTTCTGTTGCTTAAGCTCCCTAGTTTGTGGTCCTTTTTTTTACAGTCAGAAAACTAATACAATGTTCAGCATGGTGTCAATGATTTCCTTAAGTAGCAAAAGATATTATTCCAGAAAACAAAGAAAAGAACATACTAGTGATTGAATTCAGCATACATGAAGAATGTGATGTTCCTTTACTTTAAACTTTTGATGTGTAAAACAACTGGGTAGTGAAAAATCATCTAAATCAACACAAGAATATTTTCAAAATCTTATATAAATGATCCTTTCCTAGTATTTTGGCCTTTTATTTTATTCATATTCCATTATAAATTTGCCTTTATTTTTAATCTTAAACATATGAAGTGAGGTTGATTTTACAGTATTCAGTTCTCCAAAAAAGGAAAAAACACAAAACTTTAATATAACCAAAATGCCACATCCAAATTGATAGAAACTTCATTGTAATTTCTTATTTGTCATGGAATAACACTTGCCAGTTTATTAGAAAAACAGCCTTAATAACTAAAAGACATGCAATGGATATATCAGTTTTTAGTATGGTCTTTTATTTTCTCTTTCATTTTATTAAAAATTAATAGAGATGTAAGCGCTGTTGAGTGGATTTAAAACCCATCAGATACACAAAATCTCAACTAGAGCAGCTTCTGCAGAAGGGCCTTGATGATGTGGAATGGTGGGGGACTCGTTTTGCATGGTATGCCCTTTCTCGCTGTTAGAATCGGTTACTTTGTGCATGTATTGTTTTTTAATTGGAGGAAACTAAGCTACTTTTAAAATATCTCAGTGAAGTATGGAAAAGTACAGTGGGTTTTACAGTTGGTAAGAGATAGTCGGGAAGATTAAAGAACTATCTATGAAGTAGGAAAAGTGTGAGGTGGGGGGAGGGGGCACACTAATTAAATGCACAGACTGGTCATTAGACAGCAAAGGAAGCCCAATCTGCACAGATATTAGGAATACAGGACAAATGCTTAAAATCCAAATTAGACATGCATTCTTGCACATGGGTTAAATTAGTAGTTGATGGATATTGGGTGACTGTCTTGGCTTTGGTATTTAGCATGGCACTAGAGCATCATGCTAGAGAGAAAGTGTTGCAATGGAAAAAAGATTAGAATGGGTAGTACACTGAGGTTCTCTTTTGATGTTGCCATTTGCTAATTAACTATATGAATGTAGGTAACTTATTCAATCATTGCCCATCTTTTTTCCTCATCTCTGAAATGAGGGAGTTGAAACAGATAGTATCTGCTCTGACTTCACTTCCTGCTCTGATTTCTATGGCTGCTTAAATTGCCATTGAAAAACCAGCCATGAAAAACTTTTGTGCGTCAGCTTACTGTGGTGAAAAAATGTCAGTTTACAAAAAGCAGAGATGGAGCCTAAAATTAACTTTTTTATGCCTCTCTGAATTCTGAAAAAATAGAATGATTTTAATTCTTCAGAGCCCTGTTTGGGGGTAGGTGGGATTGGGGAAGTGCCTGACGCTTGTCTGCTTGGCGCGCAGGCCTGTAGAGAGGCGCCCGTCTCTTTTCACACGCTCTTTCACTCCCAGGGTGCACCTGTCAGTTACAGCAGGGCTGGGAAGAGTTAGCTGCAGTCACTCCCGATCAGTCTTCCCAAGCAGCAGTCCCAGTGAATCCCCCATTGAAACTGAAAAAGTCCTCTGAGAGGAGAGGCAAGGACAACTTGGGGATCCTGACCAGCTTCTCCAGCTTGGTCCATTCTGCTGTTCTTTCCCTTGGTGTCGCCCTTCATCCCGTCTCCTCCTTTAGTCCTCTTATCTTCCGCTCCACTGTTCATGTCCTCCAAGTTCCCTCTCTAAGTCTGTGTCGACAGTGCAACAGTTCTGAGTCCATCGCGCAGCAACTGTTATGAACTGTTTTTTCTTTGGGCTGGTGGTTTTGTTTTTGTTGTTGTTGTTGTTGTTGTGTGGGGTGGACCAGAGATTTAACCCAGGGGAACTTTACCACTGAGCTACACCCCCAGCTCTTTTTGCTTTTTAAAAAAATTTTAAAACATTTTTATTTGGTTCATTTAATGTACAGACAGGGTCTCACTAAGTCGCTTACAGTTTCGTTAAGTTGCTGAGGCCGACCTTGAACTTGTGATCCTCCTGTCTCAGCCTCCCAAGTCGCTAGGATTCCAGTTGTGCACAACTACATCCAGCTTGGGCTTGTATTTTTGATTAAGAAACAAAACCACCTGCTCTACTGGTATTCAAGATTTTCTTGTCTTCCCCCAAACATTGTGAATGCATGGAGCCAGGGGGTGGAACTTTGATCCATTGGTAGCTTCCCCATTGCCTTTCTGAGTGGTAACATCACTTCTGTTTATGCAGTGGGTGCTTGGAGCACATTCTCTGTCTCTGGAGCTTAGAGGCTTTTTTGAATGTTCTTATTGTTCCCTGTTGATTCTGATCTACTGCATACAAATGAGTTAACACTTGGAGGAGGAGTAGCTTGGATGAGAAACAGAAAAAAGGACAAAAAAATTGTTCTCTGGTGACTCTTCTTTCATAAATGTGTTTTAGAATCCCTAAAAGCTGCTGTTCAAGGAAGAGTCTAGAAGAACGGCACTAAGGGTCAAGAAAAACTTGTTTCTGTGGAATAACAAGTATAGATGGCTATATTGGGGAAAGAGTGAGCAAATGTTTAAAACTGGGTTCAGAACTTTTGTCATTCAGTTTTTTTAGCTGGATGGATTTTAGAGTCATATTAGATCTTTAAGATAACCTAGTCCAGATGCTAATTTGATAAATAAGTAAGATAAAACACAGCAATTAAACAATTCTGCCATGGCCACATAGTTTGGTAATACCAGGGGCTAAGCTTGAATCCAGAGTTCCTAACATCATGTCAGATGTTTCTCCGACCTATACCTTCCTCACCACAAATAAATACCAGCTCTCTATATACATGTTTCTTTAATCTGATTTAAGAGTAATATTCAGATAAACAGAACAAGTCAGTTGCATCTGCAATGTGTATAAGGCTGAAACACAGAGATAGGATATGGATATATAAATTTGGAGTGTTTTTTCTCATCCATGATGTGGGTGATGTCATCTCCACATTAAAGATGAAAAAACTAGGATTTTGAGAGGTTTGGGGTTTTTTAACTTATTTTCTTTTTTTCATTTTATATTAGTTAAGGTTGCTTAACATGAGATTTATTCTCTTAAGATATTTTTAAGTTCATCATACAGCACTGTTGTCTTTGGGCACAATGTCATACAGAGGGTCTCTAGAACTGATTAATCTCTCATAACTGAAACTTTGTACCCATTGAATAACAACTCCACATGTCCCCCTCCCACCTGCCCATGACAACCAACGTTCTATTTTTGGCCTCTATGAGTTTCACTATTTTAGATTCCTCATATGTGTGAAATCATGCAGTATTTGTCCTTGTGCACCTGGCTTATTTCATTAGTATAATACTTCATCTGTGTCACAAATGGCAGGATTTCCATCTTTTTAAAGCCTAAATAATTTTAAATAACACCAAAGCACATCAGAGCCAGGATGGGAACCTGTATCATTAGATATTCCGGTCAATGTTCTTTCCATTAACCAACACTAACTTCCTGTACAGAAATTTGCTCAGCAGACACCTCATGAGGATGTTCTGGATTTATTTTTCCTTGATATATTCTTATTAAAATCATGGTAAGAAAAGGCTTCTGAAATAATAGGACTGACTCTGACAAAATTAGGGATAAAAAAAAATAAAAGTGCCTCTCCCTGTCTATGTATGTCCTTTCTCATGTGTCCACTGGCCAAACCATGTGCCTTCCTGCCCAGCTCAAGATGCCCAGGCAGTGGTCAGGCAGTAACACAATCCATTGGGATCCCAGGACAACCCCCCTTCATCACATGATCCCCACTACCCTTCCAGACTGTCCAGATTGTACATTATAAAGGCAGTTGCTTAGGAAAACGAACTCCATCAAGGTTAATACCATATAGAGGTCTTCCAGGAATGAAGAGAAAAGGGGACAAGAAAAGACTGGTAAACTGAGTCAGTGGAAAAGGAAAGCCTGAATGGCCTTATAAAAAGGCTTATTGTCATGCGTTGAAATCCAGGCATAAATCAGGCTGTTCAAGAATTGTAGGTGGAATGAACCATAGGGAAAAAGAGAGGAGGGGGGATTCACAAGCATGAAGGTGAGGACAGTGGGCAGGTAGGTTGACTGAACAAATGCAAAGGAAGAATGATTTGCAGACCTCCCATCAGAGGCGACAGGTCAGTATTCAGACAGAAGGCAGAGATTGGTAAAGGGGGGAAAATAACTTTATGTGTAGTATATGTAACAAAGAATTAGTAGCTATATTCTTTGTAAAGCGTACATCAATTGGTAAGAAAAATGTTAAGGCAATTGTAATTTAATAGACAAGCCTACAAACAATTCACCAAAGGAGAAATATAATGAATACATGAAAAAATAAACCACTTCTTAAAAATCAATTTGAATAATTGTGAAGTACCATTTAACACATCTTAAAATTGCAAAATAATAATCATCATGTTTCCTTAAAGTAACACTTATGTGTATTGCTTACGATACTGTGAATCATTTAAACGACTTTGGAAGGTAATATAGCAATATACAGCCTTTCAAAGTGCAATTATGAAAAATATGTAATATGAAAAGTAGTTCTAATAAAATAATCTAGATAAGTAGAAAAAGTGTATTCAATTCTCTATAAGTATGTAAAAATATGATTGGATATAGAAAGTGAATAGAACAAAATTTGAGCAAAATAAGTACATTTTAAATGATTGATGGTGTCATTGTTAACAATATTTAAAGATTTTTTTTCTTTTAGTGTTTTATTCCTGCTGACATGTTTGCCCTTAAAATAAGTGAATTCACATTGTATTATGTCTTTGCTATATTTTTTTTGCTTTATTATATATTCAAAGTTCAGTTGTATTTTGGGTCAATAGTAGGACAGTTATCATTCCAATTTGCCTGGCACAAAGGAGTTTTCAGAACTCATGACTTTTGGTATTAAAAACAGGGAAGTCCCTGGTCATTGTGTATGAACTGGACTCCCTAAATATAGTAAATATTAAAATTTTCTTCAGTCTCTAAACCTAGTATTTTATTCATGCATTATCAAAAGTGAGGCAATAACATCTTTGTAATTTTCTGCTAGTAGATTTTTGACTAGCACCATATGCTTACTTTTAGTTTTAAATGATTCTTATTTTTTACTTAAATGGCTCTCATATGTTAAACTTTACAACAATGAGACCTCTTTTACATACAGGATGTTACAAGAGAAAATGACATGGGAACTAGCAAAGGTCATCTTATTAAAGGTTCAGCACTGGAAAACAAAGTTATTAGTAGTTACTGTGAATAGTTGAAGGGGAAAAAGCATATTGAAAACAACATCAGCAAGACTCTCAAAGCTGTTTGTAGGTTTTCCAATTGGAGCATCTAAGTCCTAGTCATACCTTTAGCACAACTAAGCAAGTTCATTGGGAAAATTTTCCCCTCTTCTAGTAAAAATAAATCCTATGTATTTGTTTACCCCACTTGTATACTGAAGCCTCTTGAAGGAAGTTTTTCCCAAAAGATTCTCTGGAAGAACAAATCCATTATTCCATTCGTTTTCCCTAGTAAGGAATGGGAATAAATCCAATCACACAAGAGTTTGATATGAACCTCGATGACTCCAATACATTAGTCACCAAGAGTCTTGGGCAAACTGCAGACCAGTGGAAAGCACCTCCCCTTAATCTTTGGGTGGTTACAAAGCTCAGGACTTCTGGCTACTATGTCTCATGCTTCATTTTCAGCCTAAATTCCTTAAGTGGATTTGAAAAGTGGCTTCCAGTACACATTTTCTAGGGGCATGTGACTAGAACCATATTAGAAACAGAGTCACTTAACACTTGCAGATAAGAGTGAATCTAATAGTTTAATAAAACTTTTTTTATAAATCAGTGGATTAGCATTGCTATTTCTGTATAAATTAATTGTCCCTTTTCAGGCCATGTCAGTTTATTCTCCATCTACTATATGTACACATTCATAAGGCCTTATAGTATTTAATGAAGAGATCCTTTTTAAGTATTGATAGCCACGAGAAAATTATACCATGTTTGATCTGTGTTAAAGAATCAAAGTCCAAGATCTTTGAATGGAACTTAGAATAAAAATGTAATTAGGTTACATCCCTAAAGCCTGATATATCTTTAAACAAGACTGCAAATGAAACTTTATTAGAGCTTCAAATGAATTATTTCCTTGCCTTTTTTTTAAATTCATTTTCTTCCCCTTCTCTTTCATGTCTGTGTTACCAGCATTGCTGCTCGCATTTTACCTGTCTATTCCAGGGTGTTTTAATTATTTACTGCTTAACGAGTAGCACACAGAGGAAGCCTCGTTCGGAGGTGCCTGCTCTGCAGCAGGTTTTTCTGTTTCAAAGCTTTGCAAGGAGGCGTGAGTAGCTGCCCTGTGCCCGCAGATCTGGCTGCACAGAATAAACTGTTCTGGAGGCAGTGTTTCCTCTGCT
Source organism: Sciurus carolinensis (assembly GCF_902686445.1). Taxonomy (NCBI): domain Eukaryota; kingdom Metazoa; phylum Chordata; class Mammalia; order Rodentia; family Sciuridae; genus Sciurus; species Sciurus carolinensis. The sequence continues at coordinate 22,675,103 of NC_062222.1, read as the reverse complement.
GGTCTGAGAAGAGACACTGCCCCAGGAGTATCTCTGCCCAGGTGCGAATGACCAAGAGCGGGAGGAGTATTGGGTCAGAGTTGTATGAAGCTCTTTCCAATTAGGGCTTCAGCAGCATTTCATCTGAATAGACACCGTTCTGTAACATTTAAGTTTGAAGACATTTAATATAATAGGACCGTCCAGATTCACTCCAAATGGCAAACATGAAACATGCACACACACACGTGCACACACACACACACACTTACACACACCAAGATAACATCACATAAAAAGTTACTGAATGTCCATGAAGCACCAGGCACTCAGCCTGGAGCTTCATGTTTTAGCATGGTAACCATCCTTTAAGATTGACTCTGTGATCCTTGGTTCAGATCCTTAAAGAAGGGGGTGCTCAGAAGCAGGTGTGTGAATGGAGCTATAGCATCATAGTACTGATGTTCCAGCCTTGGGCTCTGTCTGAGAGTCAAACATTTGACACATTTCCCATGAAGGCTTGGGGCATCAGCTCTGCCTACCCAAAGGTCAAAAGGGTTCTATCTATCTGTCTGTCTATCTTGTGCCTGGTGCATATTGAGTGTTCAGCTGACATTATTGTTCCCCCTCTACAGTCAGCTAAATAGATCTTTTTCATTTTGTTAAATAGGTGTTTTTTGTTTTTGTTTTTTTGATGGCAAAGTAACATATGTTCATTGTCCATCAAGTCCAAGATATATGGCAGTGGAGTTAATATTCTCCTCTCCTCCTCACCTCTGTTTTCAACAATCAGTACGTCTCTCTCCTTGCTCATATAAACATACACAGATCAGATTGAATGTAGTTTACTTAAAATCCCGATCATTATGTAATGTAGGTAGGAATGACATTATTGATTAAGTCCAAGCAATAGAATTCAGTAGTTGATCTGTCGATATGGCCTTACTTTTCCTCAGACTTTTATACCTAGCAACACCTTGTATTTAGTATTTTTAAATAAGGTGAAAACATAAAAGTTAAATAATTTATTATATGAGGAAAAAAAGGTAAAGTCTACAAACTCTACAAGGTTCATTAATGGCTAATATTGATTTCATAGTTATATATTATCCAAATGTGTTACATTTTAATTTTTTTATTCTTTTGAGTAAATTCAATGCCTTTAATTATGCACTTTTAAGAGCAAAAGTGCTTCCTGCTTAATCCCTAGAAAATACAAAGCCCAGATAAAAACCAATGGAGGCTTATTGCCATTGAGTAGTTAGTCCTATGCACTGACCACAACTCAGCTATTTAAATCATAAACACAACAATTAATAACAACTCCTCCAGAATATTTTGGAGGTCAAGGAAGAGATTTTCTGGATTTAAAAAATTAACCTGTGCTAGTTCTGCTGACATCAGTCAAAGACCTCGATGAGTTTCCTCTATACCTGTCTGTCTGTCTTGTGGGATCCTTCTCTCTGTCTGCTTTAGTGACTGACATTCTTCAATCAGTGCATGCTGGAATTCCTATAAGGAGCACTGAAATCTGTGCTTAAAATAATAAATAGAGGATTCAAATTTTAAAATAGCCTCTTAAATTTCTTCTAAGTATCCCAAAGTAGTTACTCAAAAGTTATGAGCACATTTTCCTCCCAGTTTATTAGGGAGGCTATTGAACTGCAGAACAAAATCTTTGTTTCCCAGCATTGCATTGTGCAATAGTGTACAGTGGGTTATAGCCCACAGCAAATCTCCTATAGGAGATAAACCCTCCAAAGTGACAGTTTCCCCTGGAAGTGTGGCAAGCCCCTAACTATTTCAGCATATAGAGTGCTGTTATAATTATCATAATTGAGTGTAAAAACTGAAAGATAGTATAAATTGTTCATGCAGTTAAGCCAAAATGGAAAGCAATGTCTTTTGTTTTTACAAAGGCAATAACATTTTTCTCTTTTTGCTACTGTTCAATATTGCTTCTAGCAGATTTTATGCCTACGTTGTACAGAATAGTAACTTATGCCAAAGATGTCCAGTAGCTCCGGATTAAAATGTAATATAATATACATAAAGCTTTATTGTTCCTTTAGGTTGTTGTTTTAAACTAAAGTGGAATATTTCCCTAAAGTCTTCAACAAATGTGCACAATTTAAAACTAAATATGTTTAAGACACATACCAGGCTGCTGAAGAAATGGGCCTTATGGACCTGCCAAATTATTTTCATGCAATTGTTTCTGCAGCATTATTTTTACTGGCAAATGTACAAGTTGATAGAAAAGGAAATAATTAGCCACTTTCAAAACTGCTGATGCATGGAGCTAAAACAGACCAGTCTACGCGTCTGAGAGACTGTGACATTTTAAATTACCTGAACAATACCAGCAGCCATCTTTGGACATAATTAACACCTTGCCTAATTAATGTCAGGTCTGCAGAGAGTCACGCTTTATTTATGAAATGTTATTTTATTCTAACTTGCTTTCACCCTTACAATATTGCAAACTTTGGATTTATTCGTATCCTGTTTTCTTAAGCGGAGCAACTTCTTTTTCCTTTTTTTTTTTCTTCTTTTTCTTTTTTGTTTCCCTCCCCCTTCAAGTAATCAATGCACTGCTGAATGAGTTCATTTTAATGCACTCAATCATGCCTCTAATGTTCGTAGCTTACGGGCGCAAGCATCAGTAATGCAGGAATGTTATATGGCTTTAGTTTGGGCCATTTCATAAAATATTCATGGAATCAAAAATGTGCATCAAAATAGCGGCTGGGAGAATTACATTTATGTTCCTGCTTTTATGGCAGCTTCACATTTAAACCCATTTGTGTTAATATCTAGTCAATCTTCCTACTTTAAAAAAAAACTAAAATGGGAGAGATCATATACATTCTCCTTTGCTTAATATTTGTTCTAGACATCTGCTGTGATACAACAAATATCTATAAACTTTCAGAGATGTTGTGCAGAGAAGAGGGGTAAGCAACAATTTGGATAATATCCAAATATATAAAGTCTTATTTTCTCTACATAGTGTTTGTCTTAACATCCCACCATGCATTTTGCAGTTTTCCACATTGTCTGGGTTTTGTTTGTATTTTTAAATAAATGAACAGATTTCTTGTTAGTGTGGGCTTCAGATGAAGTGAAACTCCCTTGAAGTAGTTTTATTTTAAGAGTGCACTTTCCTTTAGGTGAAAAACTTGAAATGCATGCCAAACTCCTTACTGTTTATGAGAATGTTATATAATTGTTTAAAAATATAAAATAAAGTAAAACTGAGGCTTGGACCACCTCTGTTCTTACCTGGGTACTCTGGTTTTATGCAGTTATTCACAATGCTCTCCTAAGTTGTGTTTTCTGACACTATTTTGTATGATTACAGTAAACTGACTAATGAATGTATCCACAGAGGGTCATCTTCAGTCCCTCCAATGAAACACTTTGGCTCTGTGTTCTTTCCTGGTTCCCACGAAATACTACTGGGACCACCTGGAATAATGCTTGGGGTAGAACTGTGTTCCAGGCACTTACCTGGCAACGGTAGGTGTGTCCCAGCTACCGTGGCCACTGCTGTGACACTTCGTCCTCATGGTGGTGATTCCCGGTACCACATGACCAGACTAACCCTCGGGAGGCCTTCTCCAGGCCTCCTCTTCCATGTTCTTTTCTCTTAACACTTATTTGTGTGATATGTTTGTGTAAGCTCCTCCCTCTGCCCCTCTTCTTCAAAGGAAATCATGTTCACACTTGAAAATTCCAGAGAAGGACAGTCCTTGGACTGTTGGACTGGACACTTTGTTCTTATCCCCTAAAAGACTGATAGAGGGATCGAGAAATCTCACCAGGTTCTGACATATTGAAGTTTATTATTTGGTGGCAAAGGATAGACTATAAACAAACTCTGTGAGGAAGTTATAAAGGAATGCTGTAAGTCAAACTTGAAAATGATTTATTATCTTCATTGATACTTATACTTAGCTTCATTGATCTTATTATAATCTCTCTCTCAGGAATATCTAATTTAAAATTTTCAGATAAAAGCAAATGCATTTTGTCCCAATAGTTGTGTAGTCAGTTAGCATCAGAAATTTACTCAGGAAGCAAGATCATTGTTAAGATCCTAGTCACATTTGGAGAGGTTGGATAGAAATCTCCTTAAAAGATTGGATAGTTAGTCATCCTTAAAGGAAATGCTTGCCTATTTAAATTACTATGCTGTCTTCATTGCATGAATGTAGCTTTTAAACATTTTTAAATCAAATATTGTGTTATGATTGTACTTTCAAATTCTAACCAGCCTTTAGAAAGAGTAGCCCAGTTATTTGTGTTCTTATGGTCATTTGGATCAATTCCTTGTTGTCTTATTTGCTGCCACCAAATAATTTTACAAACAAATCCCTACAGATGAGAAGGACTGAAAATGTGACTTCTGTGTAGAAACTTCCATTTTAAACAGCGCTGACCAGAACCCCAGTGACCTCATCTGTGGCAAAATGGTTTAAGAGGGGAGGCAAAGTCGTGAATTGCTGGATGAGGCCACAAGTGACTAAGCCTGGAACACCCAAGGAATCCCAGTGTCCCCACACAGGTCACCACATGGCTTAAGGGAAAGCAAGGAACTTAGAGGTAGCTGGTTAGTTATAGGCCACATTCCTTAGGAAGACCAGTCAGAAGCACATCAGGGGCTCATATCTGCTTTTGTTGGAGGTTATGTGACAACCTGAGTTACAGAATTATAGAACTGGAAGAGAATAGAAACCATGCAACTAGAACGCTGTTTTTAACACAAGATATTTATGTCTGGAGAATTTAATAGGCCATTTAACTTCCTGTCTTTGTGTTGGTTGATCAGTATCAGATGTGGTGGACCCAGTTGTGTGGGCTTTCAACAATCCTGGGTTTAAATCTTCATCATCACTTATTTTAAATCTGGCTTTTAATAATTGAATCATTTAATCTTTGTGAACTGCACTTTCATCTCTAGTGGAAGAAAGAAAAGAGTCATATCCACTTCACCAGTTTTGGGAAGGCTGAGTAAGATCATTTATGGGAAAGACACTTTCCATTCAGTAGACCTTCAGGAAAGGGCAGTTCCCTCTTCTCCTTTACTTGATCACCTCAGGTTCTTCCTCATGGGGGACTTGAAGTAGAACCTCTGAGAGCAAATCGTGGCCAATAATCATAAGCAAGGTAGTACATGATAGTAGTCCCCAAAGCTCTAGCAAAGATCCAATTCAACCACAAAGTCTATTTCTATATATCCGAAGGTCTTTTTCCATAGTAACCAAGCAAAACCAATATCCCCAGAACCTCCCTTACTTCATTCCTGCCAGACAGCCTGTCCAGGAGACCTGACAGCCACCCAAGACTCGGCAACACAGAGGCAAGTCTGGCTTACAGACACCACCCCATCCCCGCCACCTCTCCTTGTTCTGCGCCTCCTTCTGCCCCCATGTCAATCAAATGTTTGACATGGACATCGATTCTCACTTACTATTTACACCACTCTTTTTTACATCACTCACATCTAATTCTAATTAACTGGGTTGTCTAAAGCTTCATCTCTTTCCCAGTACCTATTTTTTCTGAAAGTCTGGTTTTCTCAGTCTCCTGTATTCACTGTTCCCTATTCATATGGCTCAAAAGACATATGTATCTGTACTTTATGAAGAGATGGATACTTTGGGGGAAAACGAACTCTTGTCCACATCTTTCCAGGAATGTAGAGCTATGCTTTACAGGCAGAAATATAGTTAACAGAGGAAACATAACAGTGCTCCATTCCAGTGTAAAATATGAGGGTCATGGGTGTTTGGAGGAAGGTGTTTCTGGCAAGAGGTGCTAGAGGAGAGTGATGAAAAACTATGCCTGCTTTTGGAGGAGGAAAGAAAAAAATGTCAGCAAAGGAGGAAAAGATCGATTAGCAGAGTGAACTTTAACCTTGAAAATTAGTATCCAAGTAAAAAAGGAATTGGACATTATTTTTAAAATAACTTTGACAGCACACTTCTCATTACAAAATAAATACATTTTGATAATGGAAACTTTAGAAAATGCCAATGAGCAAAAAGAAAAAAAAAATCAAGAAGAAGAAAGGAAATCAGAAAAGAAACCATCCGTCACCCATAATCCTACTTCCCAGCAATAATGCTTTGTAAATGTTTTTTGACCTTTTCTGATATTTTCACTTATAGACACCTGCCTATGTAATGAAATATTCTTCTGTAATGCCAAATTTATGGCTTTGTAGTCTTCTATCATGTGAAAGTTTCACAATATGAATTTATAAACAACCCTGCCTTACCCATGGTGCTCTCTGTGGGTATCTCTGTTGATGCTCCCTCTGCGCGGAACAGCAAGGACTCAGGATGTCTTTCCTGAAGATTTGTGCCAATTATTTGCGGATGATCCACTGCTGTTGGTTGTCTTTCTTCTTATTATTCTTACTTATTTTTATTATTACTTATTATTATTCTTACTATTATTCTTATTTGTATGTACATTCTTTAATACCACTTTTGATTACGAATTCAGTGCAACAAACAGGAAGAAATTATATGCAATAGTCATGGTGGCAGTTCCTACCTGCACTATCCAACGAAATGCGTTTGAGGAAATACATTGACCTAATATATAATGCAAAGTTTATTCAGTTAGGATCGTATTGTTATAAGGACTCGGCTAATTCTTGTTTTTCTCAGGAAGAGTAAGTTGGACTTAAAGAATATAACAAATTAGTGGTTATATTTCAATTGGCTATTGGATATTTTGGAAATATTATACCAACTGATAACACAAGCTACGTTTATTGAGCACTAACTCTATAACACGTTGAACATGCATTCCTTCATTTCTCACAATAGTACCTTGAATAGTTACACTATAAAGTTGTTTCACAGAATAATAAACTAAGGCATAGAGAGGGCAGGAATTAGCCTGAGGCTAAGCAAAAAGTGGTAAAGCTGGGGATAAGAACAGGCTGTCTGCGTTCACTCTTCACCTCTACAGTGGAGTGCCTAGGTAGAAACCTGTTTTCAGGTAAGCTCAGTGATGTAATTCCAATACCATCAAAGAGCATTGACATTACAGTGTATTGTGAGCATGTGCACAAGGCAATTAACAAGTGAAATACAATCTATAGCAAGGAACTACACACTCCTCTTCTAGAAATATGTTAAGTCACGTTTTAAGGAATGAAATAGTTTTAGGCTAATTTAGAGTTTTGGCTTTGAGAAGATACATTTTGGACCATATTATAGGGAAAAGTCCAGAAAGGCAATTAAACTATGTCCTAATTATTCAAAGCAAACAGTTTAGAATTCAAATTAAATAAATGCCTCCCTCAAACTTTGAGAAGCAACTTACAGATCCATAATATTTGGATTTGAACTCTGTACCACATGCATCCTTTCTCAAGATATCTAAATTATTCCTAAGAATGAAGAAATTGCCATCTCTTGGGAAAGCAACAAAGAATACTGGTTGAGAGCAGGAACTCTGGACAAAACTTTCTGGACCTGCCACCCTCTACCTCACTGAGCCTCAGTTTTCTCTTCTGTAAAATGGAATCATAACAGTCCTCCACAGAATTGTTTAATGTTAAATGGGACTTGCATATAAAGTACGTAGCACAGTTCCTTGTATACATGACGCTCAATAAATGTCAGCCAATAGGATTGGGATTCATAATTGCTACTGGACGTCCACTCTGTCTGTAAGCATGTGCAATCCCAGTCCATCCCCACTAGCTGATAATACGTCCCTCTTGAGGATGTCAAACCAGATTCATGTCGAATCTGAGGTCTCGTTAGTAATAGCTCCTTTAACTCCTTTTCTGCCTCAGAGATCAAATTCTTCCTTATATTCCACGGTTCTTCCCCCTTTGCTAGTAAAGCTAAGATATACACAAAATTTCTGAAAACATGTTCTGGCCCATGGTTTATATTTATGAATGGCTTTTATTCTTCAGGTCAGCTTCTGGAAGCCGCTGAGCATTATGAGGCATTCCATCAATTGACGCAGGGGCGGATATGGAAGGATGAGACAGACCGCTTTCTCAACTTGTGGGCCTGCGAAAGTCTCCTGAGGACTTACAGATTACTCTCAGAAAAAATGCTGGAGAATAAAGAATACAAACAGGCCATCAAAATTCTAATAAAAGCTTCTGAAATAGCCAAAGAAGGTGGGTGGAAAAGAACTGTCTCACATTGCTTTCTTTAATGGACAGACACTGGTTCTCCCAAGAGTGAAGTGAAACCCGTCAAGTGTTAGGGTGATTATTTCCTATGAAATGCAAAGACAAATGCCATCAATATACTTTCAAATTTCACTGTAAAACAGAGGTGGCTTAGTGCTGACAACAAGAAATCCATTAGTTTCTTGAAAGCTTTATCTCCAAAATTACAACCCACTGTGGGTAATGTTGTAAAACAAGGAACCCACAATGAAAGGATAAGGTCACCTGCAAAAGTTAAGGGGTGTGTGTGTCTGTGTGTGTGTGTGTGTGTTAAAAGTTGTGTATTTCTGGCAATCTCAGAGATATTTCATTGTTTATAAATTCTCAGATAATTTGGAAATTATGATAAATATTTAGTTAGGGATAACAGGAAAATAGGACTTCAATATATTTTGGACAATTGCCTCACAAACTGTGGTCTTTGGACCAGAAACATCAGCATCGCCAGGAGGCATGTTATGAAAGCACCATCTCAGGTCCCAGCCCAGGCTGCCTGCATCGGAATCTGGGTAGGCAAGATCCCCGGGTGATTCATATGCACACTTACGACAGGAAAAGTGCTTTTGTGAGAGTCTGCTCATATCCTTAACATTCTATATCATTTATGTCTGTACATAATACGAGGGAGAAATTTGGAGAATATTCTTAAAAACTTCCAATTTGTGACATACAGGTTCTTTTGTTGCCACATAGGAATTTACCATAGACTAGCATTTTCATGAAGGAGTAAAAGTTCTGCTCCTAAAGTTTATAAGCTCATGGATATATTTAATTGATCTAAGTAACAGATGACTTATTTTTGAAGTAAACAGGACTGTTTTGGGGGGGTATGATTTTTAATTTACCAAAGAGTGAAAATACACAACTAATTCTTCCTTTTACTTCTTTTAATAATATTAATTGAAATAGTCACAGGAAATCAACTTCATTGAAAGATATTCCATTAAATGAACAACTTTTGAATAGATGATGATTTAGTACCTTCTCCCTTGGAGTGAAGGCTTGGGGTGAAGGCTGATTTAAATCATCAGCTCTTAGATCAATTTCAGCAGCAAACTCTCATTGCATGAAGTTAGCGAGAACTTCAATGCAATGGGATGTATATTAGTAAAGGTATTTTACTTTAGGTTCACATTGCTGAGTTGTAAGGTAGTTCACAAAAGAAAGGAAGGGGACTGGGGTCTCTTCCAATGGTCAGAGTCCTGCCAAGGCATCTCCTTTCTGAAAGTGTCTCTCACTTTCCAAACCACTGAGTCACATCCCCAAACCTTTCTATCTCATATTTTTTTTAATTTTGAGACAGAGTCTCACTAAGTTGCTCAGGTCCTTGCTAAGTTTCTGAGACTGGCCTCAAACTTGTGATCCTCCTGCCTCAGCCTCCTGAACCACTGGGATTACAGATGTGTGCCACCACACCCAGATATTCTTTTTTCTTAATGTCTTCCCATGAGTCACTGCTTCATGAGTGACTGTTCAGTGAATAGTGAGCTCGAATGCTGTGTGGAGAATTGCTAATTCCTGAAATACTTCATGGTTGGAGTTCAGGGTTCAGAAATCTACTTTCCAAAGACCAAAACCAAATGTGAATTTGTCAACATTTGTATTACCCAGGTGTTAGACAGAAGAAGCCAATGAATTCCAAAGGTAGAAAAAAAGGACAGTATTATTATTAAAATAAGAACTTTAAATCATTCTTTAAGATATATTAAATGTATATGTTACATTAACATAGTAAAGGTAAAAACGCTGTAGATTTATCAAATGGTATGGTGTATGTCTTTTTAAACCATATGTTGCACCTTTATACATGTTGCTTTTGGAAAGAAAGAATGGGTAATTCCTGGAATAAAATTTGTCTCCCAGGAATTAGAAAGGCTTAATTCCTTGCAAAAAGATCATGAAAAGCTTTACCAGTGATGAGCAAAGAAGAACCTGTTTAGATTTCAAGTGTGCATGGAGTTTTGTACCAAGAAGCCAAACTCTGTCAGTAACTCTCATTGGAGCTTTAACCAATAGCTCTGATTGAACATAATCAGAATAACAGTCTCTTAATTTGCTACTCATCTGCTCTGTTGGAGAATGTCAATCATGTGGTGAGTGAAGGTGCACCAATTAAGGTGGTACCTGTCACCAACTGTTTAAAGTAGTTACAGATGGTGGCTGAACTATTATAAGTCCTTACATCATAGGCCGATATGAAAAGTATACCTGCACATCAAAATTGCGTACTGGAGCCAGGTGTGTGGTGCAAGCTTGTAATCCCAGCGGTTTGAGAGGTTGAGGCAGGAGGATCACAAGTTCAAAGCCAGCCTCAGCAGTTTAACAAGGCCCTAAGTAACTCAGTGAGACCCTGTCTCTAAATAAAAAATTAAAAAGGGCTGGGGATGTGGCTCAGAGATCAAGCACCCCTGGATTCAAATCCCAGTATAAATCAATCAATCAATCAAATTGCATACTGGTGGGTATATAGAGGGAAATCCCTCATCATTATGTGCCTCATATACCTTACTCTAACACCTGGATCCAGTAACTTATGTTTACATTGGTCTTTTTTTTTTTTTTTTTTTTTTTTTTTTGTACATACCTAGGTTTGGGGGACCATTGATAAATCTGTATACTTTTTAAAATAACAACTTACTACTGTCTCTCAATACAAGGAGTCTGTTAGTTGTTATAAATAAATAGATTTCTTTAATACCATAGTAATATTTCTACATCTGCACTTCAGGAAATAACAAGAAGATGGAAGGAGAAGCTTTGTATTACCTGGGCTTAGCACACCTGGCTGCTGAGGAACAGGATACTGCAATGGCAGTAAGTTGAAGTGAACTTTTAATCATTGCCATTTTAATTGTTATTTTTTATAGTATATTATGTTATTGTAAGGCCAACAGAAATGTATTAGGCCTGACATCAGTGTGCCTATTTACTTGGACTCAAGCAGAATAGCATATGTTAAAAACATGCAAAAAAAATGATTCTGTTGTTTATAGAAGGTAGGATATAGTTACTATGAAATACTTTAGGATATATAAAAATTAAATATATGGAGTAATATGACCCCTGAGACTCCCAGATCACCAAGGACAAGAGAAAATAAGTTCAAATAACAGCAAAAAGTAAACATAAAATTATAGTAATCTCCCAATAAGATGTAGGAAATTTTGCTTAAAAATGCTGTTATTAAGTGATCTCAAGAGTCACACTGATGCAGATCTTTAGGGTATGAGGTGGGGAATGTGATTAGTCTCATCTGAGAAGCAGCCTGCTTCAGGACAGTATTAGAAGTTGCCTATTTTGTGATCAAGTTTTGTTCATTTGGCTGAAAATACAAATAAAAATATCTACAGCTATCTTTAGTGTATTTTAACTGAAGTCATTTTCTGGTCTTTTCTTACTCGTCCTATATTTAAAGTGCAGTTTCCTATGTCACTTCACATCCGTCCATCCCTAGAAATAATCTTATTTGATATACAGTATAATCTTAATTCTCAGCTTTGAGGGTCTTGTTTGTGCCTTTAGATATTTATGCTAAATAGGGTTCCTACCTGTGGGCTCTGTGTTTTGTTCTAGCTCTCGTGCCACCAGTCATCATAGAAAACTTGGGTTTTCCTAGGTGAGTGTCCTGCTTAAAAGTTTTCAGTGAATGGTATGCAATCAGCAAAGATCTGCTTCAGATTCTTTGGGGAGTATAGAGACCAATAAGATGCATGCTTCCCTTTAGGGGTTAATTTAATCAGGGTAACTAACTCTTAAAGATAACTGTAATTCAAAGTAGGATGAACAAGGGGTTTCTAAGAGAAGAGGGAAGATAGGTTGGTTCCCACACTGAAGGACCAGGGGGTTGCACAGAAGAGCTATTGGGGGATCGGTTTTCTATAGGCAGAAAACACAAGATCCAGAGTGACAGTAAACATAGACACACACACACACATGCACACACACACACACACACACACACACGCACGCACACCACTCTCTATATGAGCATACTCAGTGGACTGGGAAGCAATCAGTTGTCAGGTGAAAAATGAAATGTATTAGGAGGTTAAGTTGGAAAAAGGTGAAAACTGGTTCATAGATTCTCACTCTTCTCTCTCTCTCTTTTAATGAAAGAACATGACAAAATAAATTCAAGCAATGCAGTAGAGTTCACAATGAAAAGTAAATCTTCCCTCCATCCCTATATTCAATCTCACAGTTCTCTTTTTCTCAAGGACAGATGCACTTACAAATGTCTGGTTTATCTTTCCAAAATATTCCATGCATGCATTGTATACATGTGACATAAATATGTGTCCTTTTGTTATTTATAAAATGATAGCACTTTATACATATCCTCCTGCACCTTGAGTTAACTTCTTCCATATTGAAATAGATTTATCTTAAGTGATTTTTTATTGTTCTAACTTTGTTGAGGTGTGATTGACAGATAAACAATGTATACATTTAAGATGCAAAATGTGATGTTTTGATGATGTCCTAGCCATCACCTATTTCCCTTATTGTTTTGTAAGAAGACTTAAAATTACTCTCTTAGTAAATTTCAAGTATATGATACTTTGCTATTAACTGTAGACATGCCTTGTTCTAAAAGGGTTGCATGGTCCAGTATTGAGTGACTGCACCATAATGTATTTAGCCATCTACTCTTGGTGGGCATTAAGATTGTTTCTAGTACTTTCTTATCACAAAGGGTGTGGCAATGAATAACTTCGTCAAATGTGACAAATTTATCCATAGAAGATTTCCAGAGGTACAAATTCTTGTGTATCTTATACTCAAGTGGTAAAGGGTAGTTTAGTGGATTAAATGAAATTTAAAGTGGTGAAGGGTAGTCTAGTGGATTAAGTGGATTAAAGAAACTATATACAACACCCAAGTGAAAAATTTCATGAAACTCTTACCCTGTTCAGAAAAGTATTGAAATTGTCTTTTTGGAAATAAATGTGAATCTCATGTCTACAACCTATTGACAGTATGACCTTGGGCAAGTCCCTTCATCTCTCTAAGTCTCAATTGCCTCTTGAATCCTATGGGACTAATAACTATACTTACTTTATAAAGAGTAGTAAGCTAAATGGAAGTTCCCCCAAAGATCACCCTGTCAATCCCTAGAACCCATGAGTGTGGATGTAGTTAATTACAGGATCTTGAGATGGATTGACTGGATGAATTCTCAATCCAAAGACAAGCGTCCTTATAAGAAAAGGGCAGGAGATTTGAAACAGACACACAGAGAGGAAAAAGTCATGTGAAGGTGAGGGTGGAGATTGTGGGGATCCTGCCCCTAGTTGAGATTTCCTGGAACCTCCATTAGAGGGAAGAAGGAAGCAACGCAAGGACCTGTCCTGGCACGTGGAAAGGGACCACTGCCGAGATACCTAGAGCCCGGACTTCTAGCCTTCCAAGCTGCAAGAGAACAGGTTTCTGTTATTTTAAGTCATCTAGTTTGTGGTAATTGCTGTGTCAGCCCTAGGGAACTAATACATAGGGTGATTAGAGGAGATAATTGATGTAAACTTTCTAAAAAGCGTCTGCCTGCTATATAATAAACCTTCAATTATTAGCTTTTATTATTATTGCACTCATCTAAGTCTCTGGACTTGAGTAGTGGTAGTAAAGATAGAAGGAACTAGGTGGATTCAAAAGGACTTAAAATAGGAAGTGAGGGAAACAGGTGTTGAGATGGGCTTTGGAACTGGATAGATGCTGGTGTTGTTTCCTGAGGTAGGGAATGTTAAAGGACACCTGGTCTTGGAGGGAAGTGGAGAACCCAGTTGTGGATTTGCTGAGTTTGAATAATTTGGGAAGTATCCAAGGAGAGTTCAAGTAGACAGTTGAACATATGGGTTTGGGCCTCAAGAAGAAGTGTAGATTGCAGATACTATATGTGATGGTTAATTTTATGGGTCAACTTGCTTGTGTGATGAGGTGCCAGATAAATGGTAAATATTATTTCTGAATGTATCAGTGAGGGCATTTCTGGATATTAGCATTAGAATTGGTGATGTAAAGTAGGTGGTTCTTCCCAATAGGGTACATATCATCCAATCCTTTGAGGGTCTGAATAGAACAAAAAGATGCAGAAAGGGCAGATCCACTTTGCCAGACTGTTTGAGCAGGGCACTAATGGTTCAAAAGTATTCAGACCCAAACTGGAATCCATACCATTGGCTCCAAAACTCTAGGACCTTTCAAATATGTCACCAGTTCTCCTGGTTCTCCAGTTTACAGATGGCCAATAGTTGCATTTCTCAGCCTGCCTAAAGATATGAGCCAATCAATACCTTATAAAGAAAATCTCTTCATATACTTATGTGTGTGAGAGAGGCTATGAGAAACTGTGAGAAACATCTGTGTTATTTTAAGACATTCAGTTTGTTGCAATTTGTCACATCAATCCTAAGAAGCTAAACATGAGTGATGAGAAGAGATTTTATATATATCCAATTGGTTCTGTTTCTCTGACGAACCTAATATGTTGCATAAATTTGTAAGTTTCAGCATATTCAAGGTCTGGATGGGTGAAATTTCCTAGAGAGTATTAATAATGTTTTGTTATTTTTTTAAAAAAGGTCTAGGGTGTTACTAGATGAGGGAGAGAGGTACAGTGGAGATCAAGGAGAAGTGCCCAGGAAGGTACAAGAAAAGCAGATTAAGTGATCTCATGTAAGTCAGGGAACAGGTGTTTCTAAGACAGAGATGGCAAACCCTTCTACCTCCTATCCCAGGAATTGGGCTGGGAGGAAAAAGCTCCAAATAGCTATTATTTTCTTTTTACCATAAATGAAGGTTTTATTGTTCCGTCTGAGTGAGTGGCAGACCAACATACTCCAGATCACTGTTCCATATACCTAAGCCCCTGAGGCGGCAAGAGAAGCAGCTAGGTGTATTGATGGCGGTCAGTGGGTGGGACGCTGAAAGGACCTGAAAGCCCCTAAGGTCCACAAGGCTATTGGGACTGGAGCCAACATCTTAGGAATAAATCCAGAATGGAAAAGACCTCATGCAGGACTGGAGGTCCTGGTGATTCAGGATCATCTCCAGGACTGCTGTCTGCTCCTTGAACAGTTTCTGTGGTTCCCCTCCAGCCTTCACTGTCCACCAGTTCCTCCACTATCCCATCTGCCTTAGTGATCTTGGTCACAGAGATGCCCCTGAAATAGAATTTGGGCTGGGGCTGCAGAACTGGCCTGAGACCTCCTGGGCAACCTAGAAATCAAGATCATTGTCTTCTCTGGCTCTAAAACGTGTGCGTGTGGAGCAGGGGTGGTCAGTGGGCACTTGACATCAAACTTATGAAAAGGTCTCTGGGATCCCATTCTGGGGCTGGTTTGGGGGATTCAGTTCTTGCATCCCACCCTCCCTCAAAGATCCTGGCCTGGTGACTATCTGAGTACTTAAGCAGTGAGTCCAGAAGCATCCCTCCCTCCCGTGTTTGACTCAGGGCCTAGAAGTTCTCTGAGGTCCAGAAAAGTCGGAAAAAAAAAAAAAAAAAAAAAAAAAAAAAAAAAAAAAAAAGAGCCCCACAAGAGGTAAAAGACACTCGGTCCTGTGGTGGGACTCGAAACTTGGAACCTAAAGCATGGCCCTTTTGCCCCAGAGGGCAACTTGTGCTCCCAACTAGCTATTTCTGGCGGGAAATCCTCCTGCCCCTGACCCATAGGCAAGTAGGTACCTGGGCTAGAGTTACGGTTATTTAGCCTTTTGCATTCACTTCTCCAGCCAGGATGGTGATTTGGGGAAACCAGGGAAGGCCATAGTCCCAGCCCAAGGGCTAGCTCATTGCTATATCAAGAGTAGCTTTGCAGTTGGGAAGAACCAGGTGCTGTTTTCAGCACCTGCATCTTGCTAGAGGTCGAATATTGTGCCTACTTGGACACAACTCACCCAGAACTGAGGAATTGCAGAAGCCAAGTGAAATGTTTGAGCAAAGCTGCAGGGTCAGTGAGGAATCAGTAGGTATGCCACCAGCAAAACAGATGGCACCAGGCTCCGAGCTGTAAAACAGTAACCAGGGAATGGCTACTAAGAAATCATAGAGGAATGGAAATCAGGGTTGGGTGTTGCTGGGTGGGGAATGGCACTTTTCACGATTCAGGGACTGGAGTCTTCCTGCTCATGCTGATTTTAGAGGGAAGTCTGTTTTTGCAGTTGTACTGAGATAGATTCTCTAAAACCTGTCCTCTTATTTTGATTTCAGATTTGAAGACAATGTCTTTTAATTCTCCCTAGTGTCTTATTTTAGCAACTTTCCCTGTTTCCTTTAAGAGATAAATGGGCATTCTTCAGACTTTTGTTGAAGCTCTCTTATCTTTTGATTTCTGGACCCGGGGAAGGCAATCATGTTACATCAGTGATCTATTATCTGTTTGCGACTTACAGCATGTCTTCCTGCAGTTTCTCTTCTCTCACGGCATTGCTTCTGGCTTACAACATGTCTATCAGAAATCTACAATGGGACAGTGCAATGCCTTGTATTTACTATAAAAATACAGTGATAAAATAAAATTAAATAAGTAGTATCGATTCCCGGGTTGATTGATTAGAGACCTAACCAGTTATCTAATCACAAAATAATTATTTAATATATTAAAATTTTTTCCTTTAGAAATCCTTTTCTAATCCTACTTTCCCATCCTGTACACTGTTTTAAAGCATTGAGCGTTTCTGTCATTGTGTGCTATAGAGTTGAGTAGGAATGGTCAGAAATCAGCTGTGTTGTGTTAAAGCCAGTGCAAGGTCATGTTCCATTACACTGAACATTTTCCTTTTTTCTTCTCTTTTCATATTCAGTCTACCCATTTTTTTTATACCAAGGATTGAACCCAGGGGTGCTTATCCACTGAAACACATCCTCAGCCCTTTTAACTTTTTATCTTGAGAGAGGGTCTCAATAAGTTGCTTAGGTTGCTTAGAGCCTCTCTAAATTGCTGAGGCTGGCCTTGAACTTGCTATCCTCCTGCCTCAACCTCCTGAGCCACTGGGATTACAGGTGTGAACCACCACTTTCGATTAGTCTATCTATCTTTGTCATTAATTCTATGTACTGGTATTTTCACTCACTTGTATTTTAAATTTGTGAATTGTAATCTTTTCACATTTCCTGTATTTTTTCTCTGTATTCAACCTCTATGTCTCTCAAATTTCTCCTGCTCCATTGTAAAGATTTTTATATCTTTTGTTTCAAAGAAACTCAGCTTAGCTAAACCTGTCCCAAGTAAATATTTCTAATCAATAGTCCTATTAACCTGAATCAGGAATTTAAAAATTTTGCCAATGTGTCTTTATGTAAGGCTTCAATTTATTAATAAATTATTAATGCACATAATAAAAGAATATGTTTAGTAGCATAAGAATAAAAGTTTGGTGATCCATTCCTTGCTGTGGTTTGGGCATGTCCTTGGAATTCATTTGCTGCAAACTTAATTCCCAAAGTCGTTTGCTAATGGTTATTTGGAGGTGGAACATTTGGGAGGTAATTAAAATGAGATAAGGCCATCAGGGTGGGGCCTTATGGATGGTGTTAGTGACTTTATTAGAGGAACAAGAAAACTCAAGCTAGCACACTTGCTCTATCTCACTATGTGATGCCCTCTGCTAAGTTACAATTCAGCAGGAAACTGTCACCAGATACCAGCACCATGCTCTTGGACTACTCAGCTTCCAGATCCATGAGCTACATAAACCTTAAATCTTTATAAATTACACAGTCTGTGGTATTCAGTTACAGCAACAGAAAACACACAAATGCACTAATAAAGGGTTCTTTACTGAATTACAGAATAGAGTTTAACTAAAAACAAATATTGGATTTATTTAGGGCTGAAATCTCAATTAAAGAGGGAAAGGGTATTTGGTAAGGAGAAATTACAGTTACATTAATGTGCAAGAGATCATGAAGACCCTGACATTTAAAGAGGAGAATGCTTCCTGCATGTCAGGTGCAAGAAAAGAAACAGTAATTCTCTTTGCCCATCATTAATTTAGACTTGTAAATGTTCCAAGAGAGTAATTCTGAATTTTAGAAGACATCTTATGAAATCCTAAGATTTGAAAGAAAAAGATATTTCACTAAAAACCACACTTAAGGCTTTGTACAAAGTTGGACCAGCCATATTACAATTACAAAGTTATTTAAAAAAAAGTGGGGGGCCTCCCTCAGCACTTGGTCTTGACACATGAATTTCCTTCCTTGATAAATACTTCGTTCCACTTGACAATTCTAGAAGCACCAACTTCATTCAGTCGTTCATTAAATGAATTATTTGATTTCTATTATTTAGCAATAACATAGTTCTATCAAGAATTATACAATAAAAACAAAACTCATCTGATTGATACTTTATTTGCTTTTCTAATACAGGATTCATCACATGCCAAATAGTTCCGTCTATATTTACATACATCGTTATAACAGCTTAAAATGCTTCTGACATTAGTACTAACTTATATACGTGGTTGGCCTATATCTCTAGCTTCATCAATAGCAAAATTCACGTAAATGATGTATCATAAAAAATAATGACATTAATATTCTAGAAAATGATGGTTTGTTTGATGTATGTGTAGTAATGAAGAATGATAGAAAACATTTTTGTAAAATAATACATTTAACTATAGGTAACGATAGTGAAATTTTATTCTCTTTTAACTCAACAGATACAATCAAAGATAAATCCTTAACATGTCAAAGTCATTTTTAGCTAACAATAATTTATTAGATGTGTAATGTTTGGCTGATAGAATATTTGGGGGAATTAACTTTTACAATTGTTCACATTTTTCCTTTCTCTGTATAGTTCACCTTCTCCTTTAAAAATCATCCTATTGCTTATAGTTGTGGGTTCTTAAATCAAATGATAATCAGATGCCCAGGAGATTCCACCATGGCATATGTAAAATGAATTTTGCTTTTGGTCACTTTTATAAGTAAGGACACATTTTATCCACCAGCAAAACCATTATGCAACCTGAGTAAGTCTGAGAGTTCTCGTGGCTCAGTCTTGGTAAGATGGCAGAGCAAAAGAAATAAATGGTCCCACAATCTAAACTGGAGGTGATTTCAATTTCAACTTACTGTCTTCAAAGAAGACTCTAAGAGATGATATTCTTAACTCACAGCACCAATATTTCTTAAAATCCTCTTCCCTTGAAGCCTAAAACTTCCTGTCACACTCCCAAAGCCCAGAAATTTCCATCCATGTCCTGCTCACATTGGTGATTCCTCCTTCCCCCTCTCTCTCTCTTTCTCACTCAGGTCTTAGCTTTTTGGGGAGTCTCATCTCTACTTTTAACAACTCCATTCCCCCTGAAAATCATAACTCTGACCTGCATAATAAAACCCAGCAGAGCTACGCCTACTTTGGGAAAGGGTGATTGATTGCTCAGTAGGCCACGCCAGAATTGGTCATTTGGGAAAGGAAATACACTTACATCAAATTTTCCTTTCACTCCCTTATATGTGACAGAGTCTCAAAAACTACATGTCAGAAACAAACAAACAAACACACAAGTACAAGTAAAAATAATAAAAGAACAAAGAGGAGAAGGAAATGAAAGTAGAGATGTCAAGGCAAAGGGGAGTCCCAAGAGAGGCTGTCTGAGGCTTGTTCAACAGTTGGGCCCTCTGTGTTTTATTTCCAAAGCTTCAACTCTAGAAAGTTCTGTGTGTTTGCAATAGATGATGATGGAATAAATCTTCCAGGTGGACTGCACATCTATTAATGTATGTCATGGGTGTTAGTTTGTCCAGGAGAGCAGTGGCTTCTCTGTATCCACATTTTCCACCCTTGCTGTCATCTTTTGCTGAGCACAAATGACTATGGGAGGACATTTGGGGCGGGTGTAATATGCATCATAAAACTTGGTTAGAGTTGCCTGGCGTGGATACCTATGCTCACATCTGCTACCCAATCTTTGATTATTAGATGTTTACATGAAGTAAAGGCAGTAAATAGTAGCATTTGCCAGATAAGACACTCTCAACATGCTTTTTAAAGAGTATATTTATCAACTCTTTGGAGTGAGAAGACAACAAAGTGGTTAAGATGATAAACTTTGAAGTCAAAGTGACAGAGGATGGAATCCCAGCTCCACTACCACCCGGCCTTGTGACTCAACTCAAGTGAATTAGCCTCTCTGAGCATTAGTTTATTCATCTGTAAAATGGGGATACCGCTACTCCCTAACACAGCATGGTTTTGTTAGAATTAAGTTAGAAAATTTGGGTAAAGTTTGTGGCCTCGGGTCTAACATGTAGAAAACCCTATTATAATACCACTGATATTGGTATACATTAAAACTTTTTTCAAGGTGTTAGATGATCATACGTATCCAGAAAAAATCAGTTTCTAGTTTTCTCTCTGGCCCAAATTATTCCCAAACCATAGTTAGTATTGGAGAAAATGTTCAATTTATAGTTCAAGTCTATATATGTAAAGATGTTTATAGTAATTTATTTAGATATGTATATTACATGATAAGGAGCATCTTTATGTAGTTTTGCTAAGTGTTGCACAGCAATATTTACCTAATTGTTAAGTGATTGAATATTTGAATGACAGTTCTGATGCACAATCCTTGTATCAGAGCTAAACTATGGTAGAGAAAAGGACATGTGAGACGCAGAGCTGGAAGATAGGAATTTTAGTCCTGTCGGCCACATACTAGCCATGTGATCTTAGGTTAGTCACTTAGCTTTTTGAAGGCTCAGTTTCACTTGTAAAATAAGGATCTCAATGGCAGCCTCACTGTGTCTTTGTGAAGATCAAGTGAAAAACAGTGTGTTTACACTTGAAACTATAAACAATTCTCAAGTGTAATGTGCTGTCAGTATTACTATGAGCTATGGTACAATTATGATTGTCCAGTGGATATCATTATGTTGTATTAGTAATAATGATACCGTAATAGGTAATATCTAATTGAATATCTATTCAAAGTATCTTCCTTATTCCTATTTTTTTTCTTAACTATGATATATTACTGAATTCATGTGTCAATTACATAGTCCTTAAATTTATCTTCTATTGTATTTTTTATGATAAAAATAAGATAAACCAACATTCTATGGAAATGTTTTACTAATAATTTATTAATAACTAAGTAAAAATGGCATGTATCAAAAAACTGAATTTGGTTTATTTCTTTAGGTATCAGAGCTATTCGCTACTCATTAAGTAAAAAGGATTTTACGTACCAATTAGGAATCCTTACCCATATTTTCCCTTCTGTTCTTGCTTTATATGTTTGCTCAGGGTCTAAGGGGAGATCAGATGCTGGCCAAGGGGGAACCCAGCCTGCTCC